>NW_026844268.1:1200000-1931585 GCF_029955315.1 Cylas formicarius
TTCCGTAAATCAAGGGCGAAAACCAATTATTTGTCCCAAAAGAAGGTGTTTTAAGTATATATCTGCATTTCTAAGGTAGATTTGGGTACAATAAGAGGCGAAAAAGCAGATTCTGACTAAGATTTTATCGAAATCGGCAACTATTTGACTCAGAAAGGTTGCCTTACGTCGAAATCTAATAGTTTATTAAGGTTTTCGTTACTAAAATGCTCAAAAACGCCGATTTTGATTAGAATTTGAAAGATATTGGCATGAATATATAACTGTTTGTATCAAAAAATGATAGTTTAAACTGATATTTGCAGTTTTGATGCGGTTTTAGGTACGATATGAGTCGAAGAAGCCGATTTTGACTGAAATCTGTTTAAAATGACAAAGAAAAACCTATTATCAATTCAAGGAAGTGAATTTTTAAGTAGTTATCCGCAGTTTTAATGTAGATTTCAGTTAGCTAAGTTATGAAAATGCATGTTTTGGCTATAATCTTCCGTAAATCAAGGGCGAAAACCAATTATTTGTCCCAAAAGAAGGTGTTTTAAGTATATATCTGCATATCTAAGGTAGATTTGGGTACAATAAGAGGCGAAAAAGCAGATTCTGACTAAGATTTTATCGAAATCGGCAACTATTTGACTCAGAAAGGTTGCCTTACGTCGAAATCTAATAGTTTATAAAGGTTTTCGTTACTAAAATGCCCAAAGACGCCGATTTTGACTAGAATTTGAAAGATATTGACATGAATATATAACTGTTTGTATCAAAAAATGATAGTTTAAACTGATATTTGCAGTTTTGATGCGGTTTTAGATACGATATGAATCGAAGAAGCCGATTTTGACTGGAATCTGTTTAAAATGACAAATAAAAACCTATTATCAATTCAAGGAAGTGAATTTTTAAGTAGTTATCTGTAGTTTTAATGTAGATTTCAGTTCGCTAAATTAAGAAAATGCATGTTTTGGCTATAATCTTCCCTAAATCAATTGCGAAAACCAATTATTTGTCCCAAAAGAAGGTGTTTTAAGTATATATCTGCATTTCTAAGGTAGATTTGGGTACAATAAGAGGCGAAAAAGCAGATTCTGAATAAGATTTTATCGAAATCGGCAACTATTTGACTCAGAAAGGTTGCCTTACGTCGAAATCTAATAGTTTATTAAGGTTTTCGTTACTAAAATTTGAGAGATATTGACATGAATATATAACTGTTTGTATCAAAAAATGATAGTTTAAACTGATATTTGCAGTTTTGATACGGTTTTAGATACGATATGAATCGAAGAAGCCGATTTTGACTGGAATCTGTTTAAAATGACAAAGGAAAACCTATTATCAATTCAAGGAAGTGAATTTTTAAGTAGTTATCTGTAGTTTTAATGTAGATTTCAGTTCGCTAAATTAAGAAAATGCATGTTTTGGCTATAATCTTCCGTAAATCAATTGCGAAAACCAATTATTTGTCCCAAAAGAAGGTGTTTTAAGTATATATCTGCATTTCTAAGGTAGATTTGGGTACAATAAGAGGCGAAAAAGCAGATTCTGAATAAGATTTTATCGAAATCGGCAACTATTTGACTCAGAATGGTTGCCTTACGTCGAAATCTAATAGTTTATTAAGGTTTTCGTAACTAGAATGCCCAAAGACGCCGATTTTGACTAGAATTTGAAAGATATTGACATGAATATATAACTGTTTGTATCAAAAAATGATAGTTTAAACTGATATTTGCAGTTTTGATGCGGTTTTAGGTACGATATGAGTCGAAGAAGCCGATTTTGACTGGAATCTGTTTAAAATGACAAAGAAAAACCTATTATCAATTCAAGGAAGTGAATTTTTAAGTAGTTATCTGCAGTTTTAATGTAGATTTCAGTTAGCTAAGTTATGAAAATGCATGTTTTGGCTATAATCTTCCGTAAATCAAGGGCGAAAACCAATTATTTGTCCCAAAAGAAGGTGTTTTAAGTATATATCTGCATTTCTAAGGTAGATTTGGGTACAATAAGAGGCGAAAAACCAGATTCTGACTAAGATTTTATCGAAATCGGCAACTATTTGACTCAGAAAGGTTGCCTTACGTCGAAATCTAATAGTTTATTAAGGTTTTCGTTACTAAAATGCTCAAAAACGCCGATTTTGATTAGAATTTGAAAGATATTGGCATGAATATATAACTGTTTGTATCAAAAAATGATAGTTTAAACTGATATTTGCAGTTTTGATGCGGTTTTAGGTACGATATGAGTCGAAGAAGCCGATTTTGACTGAAATCTGTTTAAAATGACAAAGAAAAACCTATTATCAATTCAAGGAAGTGAATTTTTAAGTAGTTATCCGCAGTTTTAATGTAGATTTCAGTTAGCTAAGTTATGAAAATGCATGTTTTGGCTATAATCTTCCGTAAATCAAGGGCGAAAACCAATTATTTGTCCCAAAAGAAGGTGTTTTAAGTATATATCTGCATATCTAAGGTAGATTTGGGTACAATAAGAGGCGAAAAAGCAGATTCTGACTAAGATTTTATCGAAATCGGCAGCTATTTGACTCAGAAAGGTTGCCTTACGTCGAAATCTAATAGTTTATTAAGGTTTTCGTTACTAAAATGCCCAAAGACGCCGATTTTGACTAGAATTTGAAAGATATTGACATGAATATATAACTGTTTGTATCAAAAAATGATAGTTTAAACTGATATTTGCAGTTTTGATGCGGTTTTAGATACGATATGAATCGAAGAAGCCGATTTTGACTGGAATCTGTTTAAAATGACAAAGAAAAACCTATTATCAATTCAAGGAAGTGAATTTTTAAGTAGTTATCTGCAGTTTTAATGTAGATTTCAGTTCGCTAAGTTATGAAAATGCATGTTTTGGCTATAATCTTCCGTAAATCAAGGGCGAAAACCAATTATTTGTCCCAAAAGAAGGTGTTTTAAGTATATATCTGCATTTCTAAAGTAGATTTGGGTACAATAAGAGGCGAAAAAGCAGATTCTGACTAAGATTTTATCGAAATCGGCAACTATTTGACTCAGAAAGGTTGCCTTACGTCGAAATCTAATAGTTTATTAAGGTTTTCGTTACTAAAATGCTCAAAAACGCCGATTTTCATTAGAATTTGAAAGATATTGGCATGAATATATAACTGTTTGTATCAAAAAATGATAGTTTAAACTGATATTTGCAGTTTTGATGCGGTTTTAGGTACGATATGAGTCGAAGAAGCCGATTTTGACTGAAATCTGTTTAAAATGACAAAGAAAAACCTATTATCAATTCAAGGAAGTGAATTTTTAAGTAGTTATCTGCAGTTTTAATGTAGATTTCAGTTCGCTAAGTTATGAAAATGCATGTTTTGGCTATAATCTTCCGTAAATCAAGGGCGAAAACCAATTATTTGTCCCAAAAGAAGGTGTTTTAAGTATATATCTGCATTTCTAAGGTAGATTTGGGTACAATAAGAGGCGAAAAAGCAGATTCTGACTAAGATTTTATCGAAATCGGCAACTATTTGACTCAGAAAGGTTGCCTTACGTCGAAATCTAATAGTTTATTAAGGTTTTCGTTACTAAAATGCTCAAAAACGCCGATTTTGATTAGAATTTGAAAGATATTGGCATGAATATATAACTGTTTGTATCAAAAAATGATAGTTTAAACTGATATTTGCAGTTTTGATGCGGTTTTAGGTACGATATGAGTCGAAGAAGCCGATTTTGACTGAAATCTGTTTAAAATGACAAAGAAAAACCTATTATCAATTCAAGGAAGTGAATTTTTAAGTAGTTATCCGCAGTTTTAATGTAGATTTCAGTTAGCTAAGTTATGAAAATGCATGTTTTGGCTATAATCTTCCGTAAATCAAGGGCGAAAACCAATTATTTGTCCCAAAAGAAGGTGTTTTAAGTATATATCTGCATATCTAAGGTAGATTTGGGTACAATAAGAGGCGAAAAAGCAGATTCTGACTAAGATTTTATCGAAATCGGCAACTATTTGACTCAGAAAGGTTGCCTTACGTCGAAATCTAATAGTTGATAAAGGTTTTCGTTACTAAAATGCCCAAAGACGCCGATTTTGACTAGAATTTGAAAGATATTGACATGAATATATAACTGTTTGTATCAAAAAATGATAGTTTAAACTGATATTTGCAGTTTTGATGCGGTTTTAGATACGATATGAATCGAAGAAGCCGATTTTGACTGGAATCTGTTTAAAATGACAAATAAAAACCTATTATCAATTCAAGGAAGTGAATTTTTAAGTAGTTATCTGTAGTTTTAATGTAGATTTCAGTTCGCTAAATTAAGAAAATGCATGTTTTGGCTATAATCTTCCGTAAATCAATTGCGAAAACCAATTATTTGTCCCAAAAGAAGGTGTTTTAAGTATATATCTGCATTTCTAAGGTAGATTTGGGTACAATAAGAGGCGAAAAAGCAGATTCTGAATAAGATTTTATCGAAATCGGCAACTATTTGACTCAGAAAGGTTGCCTTACGTCGAAATCTAATAGTTTATTAAGGTTTTCGTTACTAAAATTTGAGAGATATTGACATGAATATATAACTGTTTGTATCAAAAAATGATAGTTTAAACTGATATTTGCAGTTTTGATACGGTTTTAGATACGATATGAATCGAAGAAGCCGATTTTGACTGGAATCTGTTTAAAATGACAAAGGAAAACCTATTATCAATTCAAGGAAGTGAATTTTTAAGTAGTTATCTGTAGTTTTAATGTAGATTTCAGTTCGCTAAATTAAGAAAATGCATGTTTTGGCTATAATCTTCCGTAAATCAATTGCGAAAACCAATTATTTGTCCCAAAAGAAGGTGTTTTAAGTATATATCTGCATTTCTAAGGTAGATTTGGTTACAATAAGAGGCGAAAAAGCAGATTCTGAATAAGATTTTATCGAAATCCGCAACTATTTGACTCAGAATGGTTGCCTTACGTCGAAATCTAATAGTTTATTAAGGTTTTCGTAACTAGAATGCCCAAAGACGCCGATTTTGACTAGAATTTGAAAGATATTGACATGAATATATAACTGTTTGTATCAAAAAATGATAGTTTAAACTGATATTTGCAGTTTTGATGCGGTTTTAGGTACGATATGAGTCGAAGAAGCCGATTTTGACTGGAATCTGTTTAAAATGACAAAGAAAAACCTATTTTCAATTCAAGGAAGTGAATTTTTAAGTAGTTATCTGCAGTTTTAATGTAGATTTCAGTTAGCTAAGTTATGAAAATGCATGTTTTGGCTATAATCTTCCGTAAATCAAGGGCGAAAACCAATTATTTGTCCCAAAAGAAGGTGTTTTAAGTATATATCTGCATTTCTAAGGTAGATTTGGGTACAATAAGAGGCGAAAAAGCAGATTCTGACTAAGATTTTATCGAAATCGGCAACTATTTGACTCAGAAAGGTTGCCTTACGTCGAAATCTAATAGTTTATTAAGGTTTTCGTTACTAAAATTTGAGAGATATTGACATGAATATATAACTGTTTGTATCAAAAAATGATAGTTTAAACTGATATTTGCAGTTTTGATACGGTTTTAGATACGATATGAATCGAAGAAGCCGATTTTGACTGGAATCTGTTTAAAATGACAAAGGAAAACCTATTATCAATTCAAGGAAGTGAATTTTTAAGTAGTTATCTGTAGTTTTAATGTAGATTTCAGTTCGCTAAATTAAGAAAATGCATGTTTTGGCTATAATCTTCCGTAAATCAATTGCGAAAACCAATTATTTGTCCCAAAAGAAGGTGTTTTAAGTATATATCTGCATTTCTAAGGTAGATTTGGTTACAATAAGAGGCGAAAAAGCAGATTCTGAATAAGATTTTATCGAAATCGGCAACTATTTGACTCAGAATGGTTGCCTTACGTCGAAATCTAATAGTTTATTAAGGTTTTCGTAACTAGAATGCCCAAAGACGCCGATTTTGACTAGAATTTGAAAGATATTGACATGAATATATAACTTTTTGTATCAAAAAATGATAGTTTAAACTGATATTTGCAGTTTTGATGCGGTTTTAGGTACGATATGAGTCGAAGAAGCCGATTTTGACTGGAATCTGTTTAAAATGACAAAGAAAAACCTATTATCAATTCAAGGAAGTGAATTTTTAAGTAGTTATCTGCAGTTTTAATGTAGATTTCAGTTAGCTAAGTTATGAAAATGCATGTTTTGGCTATAATCTTCCGTAAATCAAGGGCGAAAACCAATTATTTGTCCCAAAAGAAGGTGTTTTAAGTATATATCTGCATTTCTAAGGTAGATTTGGGTACAATAAGAGGCGAAAAAGCAGATTCTGACTAAGATTTTATCGAAATCGGCAACTATTTGACTCAGAAAGGTTGCCTTACGTCGAAATCTAATAGTTTATAAAGGTTTTCGTTACTAAAATGCCCAAAGACGCCGATTTTGACTAGAATTTGAAAGATATTGACATGAATATATAACTGTTTGTATCAAAAAATGATAGTTTAAACTGATATTTGCAGTTTTGATGCGGTTTTAGATACGATATGAATCGAAGAAGCCGATTTTGACTGGAATCTGTTTAAAATGACAAATAAAAACCTATTATCAATTCAAGGAAGTGAATTTTTAAGTAGTTATCTGTAGTTTTAATGTAGATTTCAGTTCGCTAAGTTATGAAAATGCATGTTTTGGCTATAATCTTCCGTAAGTCAAGGGCGAAAACCAATTATTTGTCCCAAAAGAAGGTGTTTTAAGTATATATCTGCATTTCTAAGGTAGATTTGGGTACAATAAGAGGCGAAAAAGCAGATTCTGAATAAGATTTTATCGAAATCGGCAACTATTTGACTCAGAAAAGTTGCCTTACTTCGAAATCTAATAGTTTATTAAGGTTTTCGTTACTAAAATTTGAGAGATATTGACATGAATATATAACTGTTTGTATCAAAAAATGATAGTTTAAACTGATATTTGCAGTTTTGATACGGTTTTAGATACGATATGAATCGAAGAAGCCGATTTTGACTGGAATCTGTTTAAAATGACAAAGGAAAACCTATTATCAATTCAAGGAAGTGAATTTTTAAGTAGTTATCTGTAGTTTTAATGTAGATTTCAGTTCGCTAAATTAAGAAAATGCATGTTTTGGCTATAATCTTCCGTAAATCATTTGCGAAAACCAATTATTTGTCCCAAAAGAAGGTGTTTTAAGTATATATCTGCATTTCTAAGGTAGATTTGGTTACAATAAGAGGCGAAAAAGCAGATTCTGAATAAGATTTTATCGAAATCGGCAACTATTTGACTCAGAATGGTTGCCTTACGTCGAAATCTAATAGTTTATTAAGGTTTTCGTAACTAGAATGCCCAAAGACGCCGATTTTGACTAGAATTTGAAAGATATTGACATGAATATATAACTGTTTGTATCAAAAAATGATAGTTTAAACTGATATTTGCAGTTTTGATGCGGTTTTAGGTACGATATGAGTCGAAGAAGCCGATTTTGACTGGAATCTGTTTAAAATGACAAAGAAAAACCTATTATCAATTCAAGGAAGTGAATTTTTAAGTAGTTATCTGCAGTTTTAATGTAGATTTCAGTTAGCTAAGTTATGAAAATGCATGTTTTGGCTATAATCTTCCGTAAATCAAGGGCGAAAACCAATTATTTGTCCCAAAAGAAGGTGTTTTAAGTATATATCTGCATTTCTAAGGTAGATTTGGGTACAATAAGAGGCGAAAAAGCAGATTCTGACTAAGATTTTATCGAAATCGGCAACTATTTGACTCAGAAAGGTTGCCTTACGTCGAAATCTAATAGTTTATTAAGGTTTTCGTTACTAAAATTTGAGAGATATTGACATGAATATATAACTGTTTGTATCAAAAAATGATAGTTTAAACTGATATTTGCAGTTTTGATACGGTTTTAGATACGATATGAATCGAAGAAGCCGATTTTGACTGGAATCTGTTTAAAATGACAAAGGAAAACCTATTATCAATTCAAGGAAGTGAATTTTTAAGTAGTTATCTGTAGTTTTAATGTAGATTTCAGTTCGCTAAATTAGGAAAATGCATGTTTTGGCTATAATCTTCCGTAAATCAATTGCGAAAACCAATTAATTGTCCCAAAAGAAGGTGTTTTAAGTATATATCTGCATTTCTAAGGTAGATTTGGGTACAATAAGAGGCGAAAAAGCAGATTCTGAATAAGATTTTATCGAAATCGGCAACTATTTGACTCAGAATGGTTGCCTTACGTCGAAATCTAATAGTTTATTAAGGTTTTCGTAACTAGAATGCCCAAAGACGCCGATTTTGACTAGAATTTGAAAGATATTGACATGAATATATAACTGTTTGTATCAAAAAATGATAGTTTAAACTGATATTTGCAGTTTTGATGCGGTTTTAGGTACGATATGAGTCGAAGAAGCCGATTTTGACTGGAATCTGTTTAAAATGACAAAGAAAAACCTATTATCAATTCAAGGAAGTGAATTTTTAAGTAGTTATCTGCAGTTTTAATGTAGATTTCAGTTAGCTAAGTTATGAAAATGCATGTTTTGGCTATAATCTTCCGTAAATCAAGGGCGAAAACCAATTATTTGTCCCAAAAGAAGGTGTTTTAAGTATATATCTGCATTTCTAAGGTAGATTTGGGTACAATAAGAGGCGAAAAAGCAGATTCTGACTAAGATTTTATCGAAATCGGCAACTATTTGACTCAGAAAGGTTGCCTTACGTCGAAATCTAATAGTTTATTAAGGTTTTCGTTACTAAAATGCTCAAAAACGCCGATTTTGATTAGAATTTGAAAGATATTGGCATGAATATATAACTGTTTGTATCAAAAAATGATAGTTTAAACTGATATTTGCAGTTTTGATGCGGTTTTAGGTACGATATGAGTCGAAGAAGCCGATTTTGACTGAAATCTGTTTAAAATGACAAAGAAAAACCTATTATCAATTCAAGGAAGTGAATTTTTAAGTAGTTATCCGCAGTTTTAATGTAGATTTCAGTTAGCTAAGTTATGAAAATGCATGTTTTGGCTATAATCTTCCGTAAATCAAGGGCGAAAACCAATTATTTGTCCCAAAAGAAGGTGTTTTAAGTATATATCTGCATATCTAAGGTAGATTTGGGTACAATAAGAGGCGAAAAAGCAGATTCTGACTAAGATTTTATCGAAATCGGCAACTATTTGACTCAGAAAGGTTGCCTTACGTCGAAATCTAATAGTTTATAAAGGTTTTCGTTACTAAAATTTGAGAGATATTGACATGAATATATAACTGTTTGTATCAAAAAATGATAGTTTAAACTGATATTTGCAGTTTTGATACGGTTTTAGATACGATATGAATCGAAGAAGCCGATTTTGACTGGAATCTGTTTAAAATGACAAAGGAAAACCTATTATCAATTCAAGGAAGTGAATTTTTAAGTAGTTATCTGTAGTTTTAATGTAGATTTCAGTTCGCTAAATTAAGAAAATGCATGTTTTGGCTATAATCTTCCGTAAATCAATTGCGAAAACCAATTATTTGTCCCAAAAGAAGGTGTTTTAAGTATATATCTGCATTTCTAAGGTAGATTTGGGTACAATAAGAGGCGAAAAAGCAGATTCTGACTATGATTTTATCGAAATCGGCAACTATTTGACTCAGAAAGGTTGCCTTACGTCGAAATCTAATAGTTTATTAAGGTTTTCGTTACTAAAATGCCCAAAGACGCCGATTTTGACTAGAATTTGAAAGACATTGACATGAATATATAACTGTTTGTATCAAAAAATGATAGTTTAAACTGATATTTGCAGTTTTGATGCGGTTTTAGATACGATATGAATCGAAGAAGCCGATTTTGACTGGAATCTGTTTAAAATGACAAAGAAAAACCTATTATCAATTCAAGGAAGTGCATTTTTAAGTAGTTATCTGCAGTTTTAATGTAGATTTCAGTTCGCTAAGTTATGAAAATGCATGTTTTGGCTATAATCTTAGGTAAATCAAGGGCGAAAACCAATTATTTGTCCCAAAAGAAGGTGTTTTAAGTATATATCTGCATTTCTAAGGTAGATTTCGGTACAATAAGAGGCGAAAAAGCAGATTCTGACTAAGATTTTATCGAAATCGGCAACTATTTGACTCAGAATGGTTGCCTTACGTCGAAATCTAATAGTTTATTAAGGTTTTCGTTACTAAAATGCCCAAAGACGCCGATTTTGACTAGAATTTGAATGATATTGACATGAATATATAACTGTTTGTATCAAAAAATGATAGTTTAAACTGATATTTGCAGTTTTAATGCGGTTTTAGGTACGATATGGGTCGAAGAAGCCGATTTTGACTGGAATCTGTTTAAAATGACAAAGAAAAACCTATTATCAATTCAAGGAAGTGAATTTTTAAGTAGTAATCTGCAGTTTTAATGTAGATTTCAGTTCGCTAAGTTATGAAAATGCATGTTTTGGTTATAATCTTCCGTAAATCAAGGGCGAAAACCAATTATTTGTCCCAAAAGAAGGTGTTTTAAGTATATATCTGCATTTCTAAGGTAGATTTGGGTACAATAAGAGACGAAAAAGCAGTTTCTGACTAAGATTTTATCGAAATCGGCAACTATTTGACTCAGAATGGTTGCCTTACGTCGAAATCTAATAGTTTATTAAGGTTTTCTTTACTAAAATGCCCAAAGACGCCGATTATGACTAGAATTTGAAAGATATTGACATGAATATATAACTGTTTGTATCAAAAAATGATAGTTTAAACTGATATTTGCAGTTTTGATGCGGTTTTAGGTACGATACGAGTCGAAGAAGCCGATTTTGACTGGAATCTGTTTAAAATGACATAGAAAAACCTATTATCAATTCAAGGAAGTGAATTTTTAAGTAGTAATCTGCAGTTTTAATGTAGATTTCAGTTCGCTATATTATGAAAATGCATGTTTTGGCTATAATCTTCCGTAAATCAAGGGCGAAAACCAATTATTTGTCCCAAAAGAAGGTGCTTTAAGTATATATCTGCATTTCTAAGGTAGATTTGGGTACAATAAGAGACGAAAAAGCAGTTTCTGACTAAGATTTTATCGAAATCGGCAACTATTTGACTCAGAATGGTTGCCTTACGTCGAAATCTAATAGTTTATTAAGGTTTTCTTTACTAAAATGCCCAAAGACGCCGATTTTGACTAGAATTTGAAAGATATTGACATGAATATATAACTGTTTGTATCAAAAAATGAAAGTTTAAACTGATATTTGCAGTTTTGATGCGGTTTTAGATACGATACGAGTCGAAGAAGCCGATTTTGACTGGAATCTGTTTAAAATGACAAAGAAAAACCTATTATCAATTCAAGGAAGTGAATTTTTAAGTAGTAATCTGCAGTTTTAAAGTAGATTTCAGTTCGCTAAGTTATGAAAATGCATGTTTTGGTTATAATCTTCCGTAAATCAAGGGCGAAAACCAATTATTTGTCCCAAAAGAAGGTGTTTTAAGTATATATCTGCATTTCTAAGGTAGATTTGGGTACAATAAGATTCGAAAAAGCAGATTCAGACTAAGATTTTATCGAAATCGGCAACTATTTGACTCAGAAAGGTTGCCTTACGTCGAAATCTAATAGTTTATTAAGGTTTTCGTTACTAAAATGCCCAAAGACGCCGATTTTGACTAGAATTTGAAAGATATTGACATGAATATATAACTGTTTGTATCAAAAAATGATAGTTTAAACTGATATTTGCAGTTTTGATGCGGTTTTAGGTACGATACGAGCCGAAGAAGCCGATTTTGACTGGAATCTGTTTAAAATGACATAGAAAAACCTATTATCAATTCAAGGAAGTGAATTTTTAAGTAGTAATCTGCAGTTTTAATGTAGATTTCAGTTCGCTATACTATGAAAATGCATGTTTTGGCTATAATCTTCCGTAAATCAAGGGCGAAAACCAATTATTTGTCCCAAAAGAAGGTGCTTTAAGTATATATCTGCATTTCTAAGGTAGATTTGGGTACAATAAGAGACGAAAAAGCAGTTTCTGACTAAGATTTTATCGAAATCGGCAACTATTTGACTCAGAATGGTTGCCTTACGTCGAAATCTAATAGTTTATTAAGGTTTTCTTTACTAAAATGCCCAAAGACGCCGATTTTGACTAGAATTTGAAAGATATTGACATGAATATATAACTGTTTGTATCAAAAAATGATAGTTTAAACTGATATTTGCAGTTTTGATGCGGTTTTAGATACGATATGAATCGAAGAAGCCGATTTTGACTGGAATCTGTTTAAAATGACAAAGAAAAACCTATTATCAAGTCAAGGAAGTGAATTTTTAAGTAGTTATCTGCAGTTTTAATGTTGATTTCAGTTCGCTAAGTTATGAAAATGCATGTTTTGGCTATAATCTTCGGTAAATCAAGGGCGAAAACCAATTATTTGTCCCAAAAGAAGGTGTTTTAAGTATATATCTGCATTTCTAAGGTAGATTTGGATACAATAAGAGGCGAAAAAGCAGATTCTGACTAAGATTTTATCGAAATCGGCAACTATTTGACTCAGAATGGTTGCCTTACGTCGAAATCTAATAGTTTATTAAGGTTTTCGTTACTAAAATGCCCAAAGACGCCGATTTTGACTAAAATTTGAGAGATATTGACATGAATATATAGCTGTTTGTATCAAAAAATGATAGTTTAAACTGATATTTGCAGTTTTGATGCGGTTTTAGGTACGATATGGGTCGAAGAAGCCGATTTTGACTGGAATCTGTTTAAAATGACAAAGAAAAACCTATTATCAATTCAAGGAAGTGAATTTTTAAGTAGTTATCTCCAGTTTTGGTTAGTTTTAAGTATATATCTGTATTTCTAAGGTAGATTTGGATACAATAAGAGGCGAAAAAGCAGATTCTGACTAAGATTTTATCGAAATCGGCAACTATTTGACTCAGAATGGTTGCCTTACGTCGAAATCTAATAGTTTATTAAGGTTTTCGTTACTAAAATGCCCAAAGACGCCGATTTTGACTAAAATTTGAGAGATATTGACATGAATATATAGCTGTTTGTATCAAAAAATGATAGTTTAAACTGATATTTGCAGTTTTGATGCGGTTTTAGGTACGATATGGGTCGAAGAAGCCGATTTTGACTGGAATCTGTTTAAAATGACAAAGAAAAACCTATTATCAATTCAAGGAAGTGAATTTTTAAGTAGTTATCTCCAGTTTTAATGTAGATTTCAGTTCGCTATATTATGAAAATGCATGTTGTGGCTATAATCTTCCGTAAATCAAGGGCGAAAACCAATTATTTGTCCCAAAAGAAGGTGCTTTAAGTATATATCTGCATTTCTAAGGTAGATTTGGGTACAATAAGAGACGAAAAAGCAATTTCTGACTAAGATTTTATCGAAATCGGCAACTATTTGACTCAGAATAGTTGCCTTACGTCGAAATCTAATAGTTTATTAAGGTTTTCTTTACTAAAATGCCCAAAGACGCCGATTTTGACTAGAATTTGAAAGATATTGACATGAATATATAACTGTTTGTATCAAAAAATGATAGTTTAAACTGATATTTGCAATTTTGATGCGGTTTTAGGTACGATACGAGTCGAAGAAGCCGATTTTGACTGGAATCTGTTTAAAATGACAAAGAAAAACCTATTATCAATTCAAGGAAGTGAATTTTTAAGTAGTAATCTGCAGTTTTAATGTAGATTTCAGTTCGCTAAGTTATGAAAATGCATGTTTTGGTTATAATCTTCCGTAAATCAAGGGCGAAAACCAATTATTTGACCCAAAAGAAGGTGTTTTAAGTATATATCTGCATTTCTAAGGTAGATTTGGGTACAATAAGATTCGAAAAAGCAGATTCTGACTAAGATTTTATCGAAATCGGCAACTATTTGACTCAGAAAGGTTGCCTTACGTCGAAATCTAATAGTTTATTAAGGTTTTCGTTACTAAAATGCTCAAAAACGCCGATTTTGATTAGAATTTGAAAGATATTGGCATGAATATATAACTGTTTGTATCAAAAAATGATAGTTTAAACTGATATTTGCAGTTTTGATGCGGTTTTAGGTACGATATGAGTCGAAGAAGCCGATTTTGACTGAAATCTGTTTAAAATGACAAAGAAAAACCTATTATCAATTCAAGGAAGTGAATTTTTAAGTAGTTATCCGCAGTTTTAATGTAGATTTCAGTTAGCTAAGTTATGAAAATGCATGTTTTGGCTATAATCTTCCGTAAATCAAGGGCGAAAACCAATTATTTGTCCCAAAAGAAGGTGTTTTAAGTATATATCTGCATATCTAAGGTAGATTTGGGTACAATAAGAGGCGAAAAAGCAGATTCTGACTAAGATTTTATCGAAATCGGCAACTATTTGACTCAGAAAGGTTGCCTTACGTCGAAATCTAATAGTTTATAAAGGTTTTCGTTACTAAAATTTGAGAGATATTGACATGAATATATAACTGTTTGTATCAAAAAATGATAGTTTAAACTGATATTTGCAGTTTTGATACGGTTTTAGATACGATATGAATCGAAGAAGCCGATTTTGACTGGAATCTGTTTAAAATGACAAAGGAAAACCTATTATCAATTCAAGGAAGTGAATTTTTAAGTAGTTATCTGTAGTTTTAATGTAGATTTCAGTTCGCTAAATTAAGAAAATGCATGTTTTGGCTATAATCTTCCGTAAATCAATTGCGAAAACCAATTATTTGTCCCAAAAGAAGGTGTTTTAAGTATATATCTGCATTTCCAAGGTAGATTTGGGTACAATAAGAGGCGAAAAAGCAGATTCTGAATAAGATTTTATCGAAATCGGCAACTATTTGACTCAGAATGGTTGCCTTACGTCGAAATCTAATAGTTTATTAAGGTTTTCGTAACTAGAATGCCCAAAGACGCCGATTTTGACTAGAATTTGAAAGATATTGACATGAATATATAACTGTTTGTATCAAAAAATGATAGTTTAAACTGATATTTGCAGTTTTGATGCGGTTTTAGGTACGATATGAGTCGAAGATGCCGATTTTGACTGTAATCTGTTTAAAATGACAAAGAAAAACCTATTATCAATTCAAGGAAGTGAATTTTTAAGTAGTTATCTGCAGTTTTAATGTAGATTTCAGTTAGCTAAGTTATGAAAATGCATGTTTTGGCTATAATCTTCCGTAAATCAAGGGCGAAAACCAATTATTTGTCCCAAAAGAAGGTGTTTTAAGTATATATCTGCATTTCTAAGGTAGATTTGGGTACAATAAGAGGCGAAAAAGCAGATTCTGACTAAGATTTTATCGAAATCGGCAACTATTTGACTCAGAAAGGTTGCCTTACGTCGAAATCTAATAGTTTATAAAGGTTTTCGTTACTAAAATTTGAGAGATATTGACATGAATATATAACTGTTTGTATCAAAAAATGATAGTTTAAACTGATATTTGCAGTTTTGATACGGTTTTAGATACGATATGAATCGAAGAAGCCGATTTTGACTGGAATCTGTTTAAAATGACAAAGGAAAACCTATTATCAATTCAAGGAAGTGAATTTTTAAGTAGTTATCTGTAGTTTTAATGTAGATTTCAGTTCGCTAAATTAAGAAAATGCATGTTTTGGCTATAATCTTCCGTAAATCAATTGCGAAAACCAATTATTTGTCCCAAAAGAAGGTGTTTTAAGTATATATCTGCATTTCTAAGGTAGATTTGGGTACAATAAGAGGCGAAAAAGCAGATTCTGAATAAGATTTTATCGAAATCGGCAACTATTTGACTCAGAATGGTTGCCTTACGTCGAAATCTAATAGTTTATTAAGGTTTTCGTAACTAGAATGCCCAAAGACGCCGATTTTGACTAGAATTTGAAAGATATTGACATGAATATATAACTGTTTGTATCAAAAAATGATAGTTTAAACTGATATTTGCAGTTTTGATGCGGTTTTAGGTACGATATGAGTCGAAGAAGCCGATTTTGACTGAAATCTGTTTAAAATGACAAAGAAAAACCTATTATCAATTCAAGGAAGTGAATTTTTAAGTAGTTATCCGCAGTTTTAATGTAGATTTCAGTTAGCTAAGTTATGAAAATGCATGTTTTGGCTATAATCTTCCGTAAATCAAGGGCGAAAACCAATTATTTGTCCCAAAAGAAGGTGTTTTAAGTATATATCTGCATATCTAAGGTAGATTTGGGTACAATAAGAGGCGAAAAAGCAGATTCTGACTAAGATTTTATCGAAATCGGCAACTATTTGACTCAGAAAGGTTGCCTTACGTCGAAATCTAATAGTTTATTAAGGTTTTCGTTACTAAAATGCTCAAAAACGCCGATTTTGATTAGAATTTGAAAGATATTGGCATGAATATATAACTGTTTGTATCAAAAAATGATAGTTTAAACTGATATTTGCAGTTTTGATGCGGTTTTAGGTACGATATGAGTCGAAGAAGCCGATTTTGACTGAAATCTGTTTAAAATGACAAAGAAAAACCTATTATCAATTCAAGGAAGTGAATTTTTAAGTAGTTATCCGCAGTTTTAATGTAGATTTCAGTTAGCTAAGTTATGAAAATGCATGTTTTGGCTATAATCTTCCGTAAATCAAGGGCGAAAACCAATTATTTGTCCCAAAAGAAGGTGTTTTAAGTATATATCTGCATATCTAAGGTAGATTTGGGTACAATAAGAGGCGAAAAAGCAGATTCTGACTAAGATTTTATCGAAATCGGCAACTATTTGACTCAGAAAGGTTGCCTTACGTCGAAATCTAATAGTTTATAAAGGTTTTCGTTACTAAAATTTGAGAGATATTGACATGAATATATAACTGTTTGTATCAAAAAATGATAGTTTAAACTGATATTTGCAGTTTTGATACGGTTTTAGATACGATATGAATCGAAGAAGCCGATTTTGACTGGAATCTGTTTAAAATGACAAAGGAAAACCTATTATCAATTCAAGGAAGTGAATTTTTAAGTAGTTATCTGTAGTTTTAATGTAGATTTCAGTTCGCTAAATTAAGAAAATGCATGTTTTGGCTATAATCTTCCGTAAATCAATTGCGAAAACCAATTATTTGTCCCAAAAGAAGGTGTTTTAAGTATATATCTGCATTTCTAAGGTAGATTTGGGTACAATAAGAGGCGAAAAAGCAGATTCTGAATAAGATTTTATCGAAATCGGCAACTATTTGACTCAGAATGGTTGCCTTACGTCGAAATCTAATAGTTTATTAAGGTTTTCGTAACTAGAATGCCCAAAGACGCCGATTTTGACTAGAATTTGAAAGATATTGACATGAATATATAACTGTTTGTATCAAAAAATGATAGTTTAAACTGATATTTGCAGTTTTGATGCGGTTTTAGGTACGATATGAGTCGAAGATGCCGATTTTGACTGTAATCTGTTTAAAATGACAAAGAAAAACCTATTATCAATTCAAGGAAGTGAATTTTTAAGTAGTTATCTGCAGTTTTAATGTAGATTTCAGTTAGCTAAGTTATGAAAATGCATGTTTTGGCTATAATCTTCCGTAAATCAAGGGCGAAAACCAATTATTTGTCCCAAAAGAAGGTGTTTTAAGTATATATCTGCATTTCTAAGGTAGATTTGGGTACAATAAGAGGCGAAAAAGCAGATTCTGACTAAGATTTTATCGAAATCGGCAACTATTTGACTCAGAAAGGTTGCCTTACGTCGAAATCTAATAGTTTATTAAGGTTTTCGTTACTAAAATGCCCAAAGACGCCGATTTTGACTAGAATTTGAAAGACATTGACATGAATATATAACTGTTTGTATCAAAAAATGATAGTTTAAACTGATATTTGCAGTTTTGATGCGGTTTTAGATACGATATGAATCGAAGAAGCCGATTTTGACTGGAATCTGTTTAAAATGACAAAGAAAAAAATATTATCAATTCAAGGAAGTGCATTTTTAAGTTATGAAAATGCATGTTTTGGCTATAATCTTAGGTAAATCACGGGCGAAAACCAATTATTTGTCCCAAAAGAAGGTGTTTTAAGTATATATCTGCATTTCTAAGGTAGATTTCGGTACAATAAGAGGCGAAAAAGCAGATTCTGACTAAGATTTTATCGAAATCGGCAACTATTTGACTCAGAATGGTTGCCTTACGTCGAAATCTAATAGTTTATTAAGGTTTTCGTTACTAAAATGCCCAAAGACGCCGATTTTGACTAGAATTTGAATGATATTGACATGAATATATAACTGTTTGTATCAAAAAATGATAGTTTAAACTGATATTTGCAGTTTTAATGCGGTTTTAGGTACGATATGGGTCGAAGAAGCCGATTTTGACTGGAATCTGTTTAAAATGACAAAGAAAAACCTATTATCAATTCAAGGAAGTGAATTTTTAAGTAGTAATCTGCAGTTTTAATGTAGATTTCAGTTCGCTAAGTTATGAAAATGCATGTTTTGGTTATAATCTTCCGTAAATCAAGGGCGAAAACCAATTATTTGTCCCAAAAGAAGGTGTTTTAAGTATATATCTGCATTTCTAAGGTAGATTTGGGTACAATAAGAGACGAAAAAGCAGTTTCTGACTAAGATTTTATCGAAATCGGCAACTATTTGACTCAGAATGGTTGCCTTACGTCGAAATCTAATAGTTTATTAAGGTTTTCTTTACTAAAATGCCCAAAGACGCCGATTATGACTAGAATTTGAAAGATATTGACATGAATATATAACTGTTTGTATCAAAAAATGATAGTTTAAACTGATATTTGCAGTTTTGATGCGGTTTTAGGTACGATACGAGTCGAAGAAGCCGATTTTGACTGGAATCTGTTTAAAATGACAAAGAAAAACCTATTATCAATTCAAGGAAGTGAATTTTTAAGTAGTAATCTGCAGTTTTAATGTAGATTTCAGTTCGCTAAGTTATGAAAATGCATGTTTTGGTTATAATCTTCCGTAAATCAAGGGCGAAAACCAATTATTTGTCCCAAGAGAAGGTGTTTTAAGTATATATCTGCATTTCTAAGGTAGATTTGGGTACAATAAGAGGCGAAAAAGCAGATTCTGACTAAGATTTTATCGAAATCGGCAACTATTTGACTCAGAAAGGTTGCCTTACGTCGAAATCTAATAGTTTATTAAGGTTTTCGTTACTAAAATGCCCAAAGACGCCGATTTTGACTAGAATTTGAAAGATATTGACATGAATATATAACTGTTTGTATCAAAAAATGATAGTTTAAACTGATATTTGCAGTTTTGATGCGGTTTTAGGTACGATACGAGTCGAAGAAGCCGATTTTGACTGGAATCTGTTTAAAATGACATAGAAAAACCTATTATCAATTCAAGGAAGTGAATTTTTAAGTAGTTATCTGCAGTTTTAATGTAGATTTCAGTTCGCTATATTATGAAAATGCATGTTTTGGCTATAATCTTCCGTAAATCAAGGGCGAAAACCAATTATTTGTCCCAAAAGAAGGTGCTTTAAGTATATATCTGCATTTCTAAGGTAGATTTGGGTACAATAAGAGACGAAAAAGCAGTTTCTGACTAAGATTTTATCGAAATCGGCAACTATTTGACTCAGAATGGTTGCCTTACGTCGAAATCTAATAGTTTATTAAGGTTTTCTTTACTAAAATGCCCAAAGACGCCGATTTTGACTAGAATTTGAAAGATATTGACATGAATATATAACTGTTTGTATCAAAAAATGATAGTTTAAACTGATATTTGCAGTTTTGATGCGGTTTTAGATACGATATGAATCGAAGAAGCCGATTTTGACTGGAATCTGTTTAAAATGACAAAGAAAAACCTATTATCAATTCAAGGAAGTGAATTTTTAAGTAGTTATCTGCAGTTTTAATGTTGATTTCAGTTCGCTAAGTTATGAAAATGCATGTTTTGGCTATAATCTTCGGTAAATCAAGGGCGAAAACCAATTATTTGTCCCAAAAGAAGGTGTTTTAAGTATATATCTGCATTTCTAAGGTAGATTTGGATACAATAAGAGGCGAAAAAGCAGATTCTGACTAAGATTTTATCGAAATCGGCAACTATTTGACTCAGAATGGTTGCCTTACGTCGAAATCTAATAGTTTATTAAGGTTTTCGTTACTAAAATGCCCAAAGACGCCGATTTTGACTAAAATTTGAGAGATATTGACATGAATATATAGCTGTTTGTATCAAAAAATGATAGTTTAAACTGATATTTGCAGTTTTGATGCGGTTTTAGGTACGATATGGGTCGAAGAAGCCGATTTTGACTGGAATCTGTTTAAAATGACAAAGAAAAACCTATTATCAATTCAAGGAAGTGAATTTTTAAGTAGTTATCTCCAGTTTTGGTTAGTTTTAAGTATATATCTGTATTTCTAAGGTAGATTTGGATACAATAAGAGGCGAAAAAGCAGATTCTGACTAAGATTTTATCGAAATCGGCAACTATTTGACTCAGAATGGTTGCCTTACGTCGAAATCTAATAGTTTATTAAGGTTTTCGTTACTAAAATGCCCAAAGACGCCGATTTTGACTAAAATTTGAGAGATATTGACATGAATATATAGCTGTTTGTATCAAAAAATGATAGTTTAAACTGATATTTGCAGTTTTGATGCGGTTTTAGGTACGATATGGGTCGAAGAAGCCGATTTTGACTGGAATCTGTTTAAAATGACAAAGAAAAACCTATTATCAATTCAAGGAAGTGAATTTTTAAGTAGTTATCTCCAGTTTTAATGTAGATTTCAGTTCGCTATATTATGAAAATGCATGTTGTGGCTATAATCTTCCGTAAATCAAGGGCGAAAACCAATTATTTGTCCCAAAAGAAGGTGCTTTAAGTATATATCTGCATTTCTAAGGTAGATTTGGGTACAATAAGAGACGAAAAAGCAATTTCTGACTAAGATTTTATCGAAATCGGCAACTATTTGACTCAGAATAGTTGCCTTACGTCGAAATCTAATAGTTTATTAAGGTTTTCGTTACTAAAATGCCCAAAGACGCCGATTTTGACTAAAATTTGAGAGATATTGACATGAATATATAGCTGTTTGTATCAAAAAATGATAGTTTAAACTGATATTTGCAGTTTTGATGCGGTTTTAGATACGATATGAATCGAAGAAGCCGATTTTGACTGGAATCTGTTTAAAATGACAAAGGAAAACCTATTATCAATTCAAGGAAGTGAATTTTTAAGTAGTTATCTGCAGTTTTAATGTAGATTTCAGTTCGCTAAGTTATGAAAATGCATGTTTTGGGTATAATCTTCCGTAAATCAAGGGCGAAAACCAATTATTTGTCCCAAAAGAAGGTGTTTTAAGTATATATCTGCATTTCTAAGGTAGATTTGGGTACAATAAGAGGCGAAAAAGCAGATTCTGACTAAGATTTTATCGAAATCGGCAACTATTTGACTCAGAAAGGTTGCCTTACGTCGAAATCTAATAGTTTATTAAGGTTTTCGTTACTAAAATGCCCAAAGACGCCGATTTTGACTAGAATTTGAAAGATATTGACATGAATATATAACTGTTTTTATCAAAAAATGATAGTTTAAACTGATATTTGCAGTTTTGATGCGGTTTTAGATACGATATGAATCGAAGAAGCCGATTTTGACTGGAATCTGTTTAAAATGACAAAGAAAAACCTATTATCAATTCAAGGAAGTGAATTTTTAAGTAGTTATCTGCAGTTTTAATGTAGATTTCAGTTCGCTAAGTTATGAAAATGCATGTTTTGGCTATAATCTTCCGTAAATCAAGGGCGAAAACCAATTATTTGTCCCAAAAGAAGGTGTTTTAAGTATATATCTGCATTTCTAAGGTAGATTTGGGTACAATAAGAGGCGAAAAAGCAGATTCTGACTAAGATTTTATCGAAATCGGCAACTATTTGACTCAGAAAGGTTGCCTTACGTCGAAATCTAATAGTTTATTAAGGTTTTCGTTACTAAAATGCCCAAAGACGCCGATTTTGACTAGAATTTGAAAGATATTGGCATGAATATATAACTGTTTGTATCAAAAAATGATAGTTTAAACTGATATTTGCAGTTTTGATGCGGTTTTAGGTACGATATGAGTCGAAGAAGCCGATTTTGACTGAAATCTGTTTAAAATGACAAAGAAAAACCTATTATCAATTCAAGGAAGTGAATTTTTAAGTAGTTATCCGCAGTTTTAATGTAGATTTCAGTTAGCTAAGTTATGAAAATGCATGTTTTGGCTATAATCTTCCGTAAATCAAGGGCGAAAACCAATTATTTGTCCCAAAAGAAGGTGTTTTAAGTATATATCTGCATATCTAAGGTAGATTTGGGTACAATAAGAGGCGAAAAAGCAGATTCTGACTAAGATTTTATCGAAATCGGCAACTATTTGACTCAGAAAGGTTGCCTTACGTCGAAATCTAATAGTTTATTAAGGTTTTCGTTACTAAAATGCCCAAAGACGCCGATTTTGACTAGAATTTGAAAGATATTGACATGAATATATAACTGTTTGTATCAAAAAATGATAGTTTAAACTGATATTTGCAGTTTTGATGCGGTTTTAGATACGATATGAATCGAAGAAGCCGATTTTGACTGGAATCTGTTTAAAATGACAAAGAAAAACCTATTATCAATTCAAGGAAGTGAATTTTTAAGTAGTTATCTGCAGTTTTAATGTAGATTTCAGTTCGCTAAGTTATGAAAATGCATGTTTTGGCTATAATCTTCCGTAAATCAAGGGCGAAAACCAATTATTTGTCCCAAAAGAAGGTGTTTTAAGTATATATCTGCATATCTAAGGTAGATTTGGGTACAATAAGAGGCGAAAAAGCAGATTCTGACTAAGATTTTATCGAAATCGGCAACTATTTGACTCAGAAAGGTTGCCTTACGTCGAAATCTAATAGTTTATAAAGGTTTTCGTTACTAAAATGCCCAAAGACGCCGATTTTGACTAGAATTTGAAAGATATTGACATGAATATATAATTGTTTGTATCAAAAAATGATAGTTTAAACTGATATTTGCAGTTTTGATGCGGTTTTAGATACGATATGAATCGAAGAAGCCGATTTTGACTGGAATCTGTTTAAAATGACAAATAAAAACCTATTATCAATTCAAGGAAGTGAATTTTTAAGTAGTTATCTGTAGTTTTAATGTAGATTTCAGTTCGCTAAATTAAGAAAATGCATGTTTTGGCTATAATCTTCCCTAAATCAATTGCGAAAACCAATTATTTGTCCCAAAAGAAGGTGTTTTAAGTATATATCTGCATTTCTAAGGTAGATTTGGGTACAATAAGAGGCGAAAAAGCAGATTCTGAATAAGATTTTATCGAAATCGGCAACTATTTGACTCAGAAAGGTTGCCTTACGTCGAAATCTAATAGTTTATTAAGGTTTTCGTAACTAGAATGCCCAAAGACGCCGATTTTGACTAGAATTTGAAAGATATTGACATGAATATATAACTGTTTGTATCAAAAAATGATAGTTTAAACTGATATTTGCAGTTTTGATGCGGTTTTAGGTACGATATGAGTCGAAGAAGCCGATTTTGACTGGAATCTGTTTAAAATGACAAAGAAAAACCTATTATCAATTCAAGGAAGTGAATTTTTAAGTAGTTATCTGCAGTTTTAATGTAGATTTCAGTTAGCTAAGTTATGAAAATGCATGTTTTGGCTATAATCTTCCGTAAATCAAGGGCGAAAACCAATTATTTGTCCCAAAAGAAGGTGTTTTAAGTATATATCTGCATTTCTAAGGTAGATTTGGGTACAATAAGAGGCGAAAAACCAGATTCTGACTAAGATTTTATCGAAATCGGCAACTATTTGACTCAGAAAGGTTGCCTTACGTCGAAATCTAATAGTTTATTAAGGTTTTCGTTACTAAAATGCTCAAAAACGCCGATTTTGATTAGAATTTGAAAGATATTGGCATGAATATATAACTGTTTGTATCAAAAAATGATAGTTTAAACTGATATTTGCAGTTTTGATGCGGTTTTAGGTACGATATGAGTCGAAGAAGCCGATTTTGACTGAAATCTGTTTAAAATGACAAAGAAAAACCTATTATCAATTCAAGGAAGCGAATTTTTAAGTAGTTATCCGCAGTTTTAATGTAGATTTCAGTTAGCTAAGTTATGAAAATGCATGTTTTGGCTATAATCTTCCGTAAATCAAGGGCGAAAACCAATTATTTGTCCCAAAAGAAGGTGTTTTAAGTATATATCTGCATATCTAAGGTAGATTTGGGTACAATAAGAGGCGAAAAAGCAGATTCTGACTAAGATTTTATCGAAATCGGCAACTATTTGACTCAGAAAGGTTGCCTTACGTCGAAATCTAATAGTTTATAAAGGTTTTCGTTACTAAAATGCCCAAAGACGCCGATTTTGACTAGAATTTGAAAGATATTGACATGAATATATAACTGTTTGTATCAAAAAATGATAGTTTAAACTGATATTTGCAGTTTTGATGCGGTTTTAGATACGATATGAATCGAAGAAGCCGATTTTGACTGGAATCTGTTTAAAATG
Source organism: Cylas formicarius (assembly GCF_029955315.1). NCBI lineage: Eukaryota > Metazoa > Arthropoda > Insecta > Coleoptera > Brentidae > Cylas > Cylas formicarius. The sequence goes on from NW_026844268.1 coordinate 1,224,628, forward strand.
ACAAATAAAAACCTATTATCAATTCAAGGAAGTGAATTTTTAAGTAGTTATCTGTAGTTTTAATGTAGATTTCAGTTCGCTAAATTAAGAAAATGCATGTTTTGGCTATAATCTTCCCTAAATCAATTGCGAAAACCAATTATTTGTCCCAAAAGAAGGTGTTTTAAGTATATATCTGCATTTCTAAGGTAGATTTGGGTACAATAAGAGGCGAAAAAGCAGATTCTGAATAAGATTTTATCGAAATCGGCAACTATTTGACTCAGAAAGGTTGCCTTACGTCGAAATCTAATAGTTTATTAAGGTTTTCGTTACTAAAATTTGAGAGATATTGACATGAATATATAACTGTTTGTATCAAAAAATGATAGTTTAAACTGATATTTGCAGTTTTGATACGGTTTTAGATACGATATGAATCGAAGAAGCCGATTTTGACTGGAATCTGTTTAAAATGACAAAGGAAAACCTATTATCAATTCAAGGAAGTGAATTTTTAAGTAGTTATCTGTAGTTTTAATGTAGATTTCAGTTCGCTAAATTAAGAAAATGCATGTTTTGGCTATAATCTTCCGTAAATCAATTGCGAAAACCAATTATTTGTCCCAAAAGAAGGTGTTTTAAGTATATATCTGCATTTCTAAGGTAGATTTGGGTACAATAAGAGGCGAAAAAGCAGATTCTGAATAAGATTTTATCGAAATCGGCAACTATTTGACTCAGAATGGTTGCCTTACGTCGAAATCTAATAGTTTATTAAGGTTTTCGTAACTAGAATGCCCAAAGACGCCGATTTTGACTAGAATTTGAAAGATATTGACATGAATATATAACTGTTTGTATCAAAAAATGATAGTTTAAACTGATATTTGCAGTTTTGATGCGGTTTTAGGTACGATATGAGTCGAAGAAGCCGATTTTGACTGGAATCTGTTTAAAATGACAAAGAAAAACCTATTATCAATTCAAGGAAGTGAATTTTTAAGTAGTTATCTGCAGTTTTAATGTAGATTTCAGTTAGCTAAGTTATGAAAATGCATGTTTTGGCTATAATCTTCCGTAAATCAAGGGCGAAAACCAATTATTTGTCCCAAAAGAAGGTGTTTTAAGTATATATCTGCATTTCTAAGGTAGATTTGGGTACAATAAGAGGCGAAAAACCAGATTCTGACTAAGATTTTATCGAAATCGGCAACTATTTGACTCAGAAAGGTTGCCTTACGTCGAAATCTAATAGTTTATTAAGGTTTTCGTTACTAAAATGCTCAAAAACGCCGATTTTGATTAGAATTTGAAAGATATTGGCATGAATATATAACTGTTTGTATCAAAAAATGATAGTTTAAACTGATATTTGCAGTTTTGATGCGGTTTTAGGTACGATATGAGTCGAAGAAGCCGATTTTGACTGAAATCTGTTTAAAATGACAAAGAAAAACCTATTATCAATTCAAGGAAGTGAATTTTTAAGTAGTTATCCGCAGTTTTAATGTAGATTTCAGTTAGCTAAGTTATGAAAATGCATGTTTTGGCTATAATCTTCCGTAAATCAAGGGCGAAAACCAATTATTTGTCCCAAAAGAAGGTGTTTTAAGTATATATCTGCATATCTAAGGTAGATTTGGGTACAATAAGAGGCAAAAAAGCAGATTCTGACTAAGATTTTATCGAAATCGGCAGCTATTTGACTCAGAAAGGTTGCCTTACGTCGAAATCTAATAGTTTATTAAGGTTTTCGTTACTAAAATGCCCAAAGACGCCGATTTTGACTAGAATTTGAAAGATATTGACATGAATATATAACTGTTTGTATCAAAAAATGATAGTTTAAACTGATATTTGCAGTTTTGATGCGGTTTTAGATACGATATGAATCGAAGAAGCCGATTTTGACTGGAATCTGTTTAAAATGACAAAGAAAAACCTATTATCAATTCAAGGAAGTGAATTTTTAAGTAGTTATCTGCAGTTTTAATGTAGATTTCAGTTCGCTAAGTTATGAAAATGCATGTTTTGGCTATAATCTTCCGTAAATCAAGGGCGAAAACCAATTATTTGTCCCAAAAGAAGGTGTTTTAAGTATATATCTGCATTTCTAAAGTAGATTTGGGTACAATAAGAGGCGAAAAAGCAGATTCTGACTAAGATTTTATCGAAATCGGCAACTATTTGACTCAGAAAGGTTGCCTTACGTCGAAATCTAATAGTTTATTAAGGTTTTCGTTACTAAAATGCTCAAAAACGCCGATTTTGATTAGAATTTGAAAGATATTGGCATGAATATATAACTGTTTGTATCAAAAAATGATAGTTTAAACTGATATTTGCAGTTTTGATGCGGTTTTAGGTACGATATGAGTCGAAGAAGCCGATTTTGACTGAAATCTGTTTAAAATGACAAAGAAAAACCTATTATCAATTCAAGGAAGTGAATTTTTAAGTAGTTATCTGCAGTTTTAATGTAGATTTCAGTTCGCTAAGTTATGAAAATGCATGTTTTGGCTATAATCTTCCGTAAATCAAGGGCGAAAACCAATTATTTGTCCCAAAAGAAGGTGTTTTAAGTATATATCTGCATTTCTAAGGTAGATTTGGGTACAATAAGAGGCGAAAAAGCAGATTCTGACTAAGATTTTATCGAAATCGGCAACTATTTGACTCAGAAAGGTTGCCTTACGTCGAAATCTAATAGTTTATTAAGGTTTTCGTTACTAAAATGCTCAAAAACGCCGATTTTGATTAGAATTTGAAAGATATTGGCATGAATATATAACTGTTTGTATCAAAAAATGATAGTTTAAACTGATATTTGCAGTTTTGATGCGGTTTTAGGTACGATATGAGTCGAAGAAGCCGATTTTGACTGAAATCTGTTTAAAATGACAAAGAAAAACCTATTATCAATTCAAGGAAGTGAATTTTTAAGTAGTTATCCGCAGTTTTAATGTAGATTTCAGTTAGCTAAGTTATGAAAATGCATGTTTTGGCTATAATCTTCCGTAAATCAAGGGCGAAAACCAATTATTTGTCCCAAAAGAAGGTGTTTTAAGTATATATCTGCATATCTAAGGTAGATTTGGGTACAATAAGAGGCGAAAAAGCAGATTCTGACTAAGATTTTATCGAAATCGGCAACTATTTGACTCAGAAAGGTTGCCTTACGTCGAAATCTAATAGTTTATAAAGGTTTTCGTTACTAAAATGCCCAAAGACGCCGATTTTGACTAGAATTTGAAAGATATTGACATGAATATATAACTGTTTGTATCAAAAAATGATAGTTTAAACTGATATTTGCAGTTTTGATGCGGTTTTAGATACGATATGAATCGAAGAAGCCGATTTTGACTGGAATCTGTTTAAAATGACAAATAAAAACCTATTATCAATTCAAGGAAGTGAATTTTTAAGTAGTTATCTGTAGTTTTAATGTAGATTTCAGTTCGCTAAATTAAGAAAATGCATGTTTTGGCTATAATCTTCCGTAAATCAATTGCGAAAACCAATTATTTGTCCCAAAAGAAGGTGTTTTAAGTATATATCTGCATTTCTAAGGTAGATTTGGGTACAATAAGAGGCGAAAAAGCAGATTCTGAATAAGATTTTATCGAAATCGGCAACTATTTGACTCAGAAAGGTTGCCTTACGTCGAAATCTAATAGTTTATTAAGGTTTTCGTTACTAAAATTTGAGAGATATTGACATGAATATATAACTGTTTGTATCAAAAAATGATAGTTTAAACTGATATTTGCAGTTTTGATACGGTTTTAGATACGATATGAATCGAAGAAGCCGATTTTGACTGGAATCTGTTTAAAATGACAAAGGAAAACCTATTATCAATTCAAGGAAGTGAATTTTTAAGTAGTTATCTGTAGTTTTAATGTAGATTTCAGTTCGCTAAATTAAGAAAATGCATGTTTTGGCTATAATCTTCCGTAAATCAATTGCGAAAACCAATTATTTGTCCCAAAAGAAGGTGTTTTAAGTATATATCTGCATTTCTAAGGTAGATTTGGTTACAATAAGAGGCGAAAAAGCAGATTCTGAATAAGATTTTATCGAAATCCGCAACTATTTGACTCAGAATGGTTGCCTTACGTCGAAATCTAATAGTTTATTAAGGTTTTCGTAACTAGAATGCCCAAAGACGCCGATTTTGACTAGAATTTGAAAGATATTGACATGAATATATAACTGTTTGTATCAAAAAATGATAGTTTAAACTGATATTTGCAGTTTTGATGCGGTTTTAGGTACGATATGAGTCGAAGAAGCCGATTTTGACTGGAATCTGTTTAAAATGACAAAGAAAAACCTATTATCAATTCAAGGAAGTGAATTTTTAAGTAGTTATCTGCAGTTTTAATGTAGATTTCAGTTAGCTAAGTTATGAAAATGCATGTTTTGGCTATAATCTTCCGTAAATCAAGGGCGAAAACCAATTATTTGTCCCAAAAGAAGGTGTTTTAAGTATATATCTGCATTTCTAAGGTAGATTTGGGTACAATAAGAGGCGAAAAAGCAGATTCTGACTAAGATTTTATCGAAATCGGCAACTATTTGACTCAGAAAGGTTGCCTTACGTCGAAATCTAATAGTTTATTAAGGTTTTCGTTACTAAAATATGAGAGATATTGACATGAATATATAACTGTTTGTATCAAAAAATGATAGTTTAAACTGATATTTGCAGTTTTGATACGGTTTTAGATACGATATGAATCGAAGAAGCCGATTTTGACTGGAATCTGTTTAAAATGACAAAGGAAAACCTATTATCAATTCAAGGAAGTGAATTTTTAAGTAGTTATCTGTAGTTTTAATGTAGATTTCAGTTCGCTAAATTAAGAAAATGCATGTTTTGGCTATAATCTTCCGTAAATCAATTGCGAAAACCAATTATTTGTCCCAAAAGAAGGTGTTTTAAGTATATATCTGCATTTCTAAGGTAGATTTGGTTACAATAAGAGGCGAAAAAGCAGATTCTGAATAAGATTTTATCGAAATCGGCAACTATTTGACTCAGAATGGTTGCCTTACGTCGAAATCTAATAGTTTATTAAGGTTTTCGTAACTAGAATGCCCAAAGACGCCGATTTTGACTAGAATTTGAAAGATATTGACATGAATATATAACTTTTTGTATCAAAAAATGATAGTTTAAACTGATATTTGCAGTTTTGATGCGGTTTTAGGTACGATATGAGTCGAAGAAGCCGATTTTGACTGGAATCTGTTTAAAATGACAAAGAAAAACCTATTATCAATTCAAGGAAGTGAATTTTTAAGTAGTTATCTGCAGTTTTAATGTAGATTTCAGTTAGCTAAGTTATGAAAATGCATGTTTTGGCTATAATCTTCCGTAAATCAAGGGCGAAAACCAATTATTTGTCCCAAAAGAAGGTGTTTTAAGTATATATCTGCATTTCTAAGGTAGATTTGGGTACAATAAGAGGCGAAAAAGCAGATTCTGACTAAGATTTTATCGAAATCGGCAACTATTTGACTCAGAAAGGTTGCCTTACGTCGAAATCTAATAGTTTATAAAGGTTTTCGTTACTAAAATGCCCAAAGACGCCGATTTTGACTAGAATTTGAAAGATATTGACATGAATATATAACTGTTTGTATCAAAAAATGATAGTTTAAACTGATATTTGCAGTTTTGATGCGGTTTTAGATACGATATGAATCGAAGAAGCCGATTTTGACTGGAATCTGTTTAAAATGACAAATAAAAACCTATTATCAATTCAAGGAAGTGAATTTTTAAGTAGTTATCTGTAGTTTTAATGTAGATTTCAGTTCGCTAAGTTATGAAAATGCATGTTTTGGCTATAATCTTCCGTAAGTCAAGGGCGAAAACCAATTATTTGTCCCAAAAGAAGGTGTTTTAAGTATATATCTGCATTTCTAAGGTAGATTTGGGTACAATAAGAGGCGAAAAAGCAGATTCTGAATAAGATTTTATCGAAATCGGCAACTATTTGACTCAGAAAAGTTGCCTTACTTCGAAATCTAATAGTTTATTAAGGTTTTCGTTACTAAAATTTGAGAGATATTGACATGAATATATAACTGTTTGTATCAAAAAATGATAGTTTAAACTGATATTTGCAGTTTTGATACGGTTTTAGATACGATATGAATCGAAGAAGCCGATTTTGACTGGAATCTGTTTAAAATGACAAAGGAAAACCTATTATCAATTCAAGGAAGTGAATTTTTAAGTAGTTATCTGTAGTTTTAATGTAGATTTCAGTTCGCTAAATTAAGAAAATGCATGTTTTGGCTATAATCTTCCGTAAATCAATTGCGAAAACCAATTATTTGTCCCAAAAGAAGGTGTTTTAAGTATATATCTGCATTTCTAAGGTAGATTTGGTTACAATAAGAGGCGAAAAAGCAGATTCTGAATAAGATTTTATCGAAATCGGCAACTATTTGACTCAGAATGGTTGCCTTACGTCGAAATCTAATAGTTTATTAAGGTTTTCGTAACTAGAATGCCCAAAGACGCCGATTTTGACTAGAATTTGAAAGATATTGACATGAATATATAACTGTTTGTATCAAAAAATGATAGTTTAAACTGATATTTGCAGTTTTGATGCGGTTTTAGGTACGATATGAGTCGAAGAAGCCGATTTTGACTGGAATCTGTTTAAAATGACAAAGAAAAACCTATTATCAATTCAAGGAAGTGAATTTTTAAGTAGTTATCTGCAGTTTTAATGTAGATTTCAGTTAGCTAAGTTATGAAAATGCATGTTTTGGCTATAATCTTCCGTAAATCAAGGGCGAAAACCAATTATTTGTCCCAAAAGAAGGTGTTTTAAGTATATATCTGCATTTCTAAGGTAGATTTGGGTACAATAAGAGGCGAAAAAGCAGATTCTGACTAAGATTTTATCGAAATCGGCAACTATTTGACTCAGAAAGGTTGCCTTACGTCGAAATCTAATAGTTTATTAAGGTTTTCGTTACTAAAATTTGAGAGATATTGACATGAATATATAACTGTTTGTATCAAAAAATGATAGTTTAAACTGATATTTGCAGTTTTGATACGGTTTTAGATACGATATGAATCGAAGAAGCCGATTTTGACTGGAATCTGTTTAAAATGACAAAGGAAAACCTATTATCAATTCAAGGAAGTGAATTTTTAAGTAGTTATCTGTAGTTTTAATGTAGATTTCAGTTCGCTAAATTAGGAAAATGCATGTTTTGGCTATAATCTTCCGTAAATCAATTGCGAAAACCAATTATTTGTCCCAAAAGAAGGTGTTTTAAGTATATATCTGCATTTCTAAGGTAGATTTGGGTACAATAAGAGGCGAAAAAGCAGATTCTGAATAAGATTTTATCGAAATCGGCAACTATTTGACTCAGAATGATTGCCTTACGTCGAAATCTAATAGTTTATTAAGGTTTTCGTAACTAGAATGCCCAAAGACGCCGATTTTGACTAGAATTTGAAAGATATTGACATGAATATATAACTGTTTGTATCAAAAAATGATAGTTTAAACTGATATTTGCAGTTTTGATGCGGTTTTAGGTACGATATGAGTCGAAGAAGCCGATTTTGACTGGAATCTGTTTAAAATGACAAAGAAAAACCTATTATCAATTCAAGGAAGTGAATTTTTAAGTAGTTATCTGCAGTTTTAATGTAGATTTCAGTTAGCTAAGTTATGAAAATGCATGTTTTGGCTATAATCTTCCGTAAATCAAGGGCGAAAACCAATTATTTGTCCCAAAAGAAGGTGTTATAAGTATATATCTGCATTTCTAAGGTAGATTTGGGTACAATAAGAGGCGAAAAAGCAGATTCTGACTAAGATTTTATCGAAATCGGCAACTATTTGACTCAGAAAGGTTGCCTTACGTCGAAATCTAATAGTTTATTAAGGTTTTCGTTACTAAAATGCTCAAAAACGCCGATTTTGATTAGAATTTGAAAGATATTGGCATGAATATATAACTGTTTGTATCAAAAAATGATAGTTTAAACTGATATTTGCAGTTTTGATGCGGTTTTAGGTACGATATGAGTCGAAGAAGCCGATTTTGACTGAAATCTGTTTAAAATGACAAAGAAAAACCTATTATCAATTCAAGGAAGTGAATTTTTAAGTAGTTATCCGCAGTTTTAATGTAGATTTCAGTTAGCTAAGTTATGAAAATGCATGTTTTGGCTATAATCTTCCGTAAATCAAGGGCGAAAACCAATTATTTGTCCCAAAAGAAGGTGTTTTAAGTATATATCTGCATATCTAAGGTAGATTTGGGTACAATAAGAGGCGAAAAAGCAGATTCTGACTAAGATTTTATCGAAATCGGCAACTATTTGACTCAGAATGGTTGCCTTACGTCGAAATCTAATAGTTTATTAAGGTTTTCGTTACTAAAATGCCCAAAGACGCCGATTTTGACTAGAATTTGAATGATATTGACATGAATATATAACTGTTTGTATCAAAAAATGATAGTTTAAACTGATATTTGGAGTTTTAATGCGGTTTTAGGTACGATATGAGTCGAAGAAGCCGATTTTGACTGGAATCTGTTTAAAATGACAAAGAAAAACCTATTATCAATTCAAGGAAGTGAATTTTTAAGTAGTTATCTGCAGTTTTAATGTAGATTTCAGTTCGTTAAGTTATGAAAATGCATGTTTTGGCTATAATCTTCCGTAAATCAAGGGCGAAAACCAATTATTTGTCCCAAAAGAAGGTGTTTTAAGTATATATCTGCATTTCTAAGGTAGATTTGGGTACAATAAGAGGCGAAAAAGCAGATTCTGAATAAGATTTTATCGAAATCGGCAACTATTTGACTCAGAAAGGTTGCCTTACGTCGAAATCTAATAGTTTATTAAGGTTTTCGTTACTAAAATGCCCAAAGACGCCGATTTTGACTAGAATTTGAAAGATATTGACATGAATATATAACTGTTTGTATCAAAAAATGATAGTTTAAACTGATATTTGCAGTTTTGATGCGGTTCTAGATACGATATGAATCGAAGAAGCCGATTTTGACTGGAATCTGTTTAAAATGACAAAGAAAAACCTATTATCAATTCAAGGAAGTTAATTTTTAAGTAGTTATCTGCAGTTTTAATGTAGATTTCAATGCATGTTTTGGCTATAATCTTTAGTAAATCAAGGGCGAAAACCAATTATTTGTCCCAAAAGAAGGTGTTTTAAGTATATATCTGCATTTCTAAGGTAGATTTGGGTACAATAAGAGGCGAAAAAGCAAATTCTGACTAAGATTTTATCGAAATCGGCAACTATTTGACTCAGAAAGGTTGCCTTACGTCGAAATCTAATAGTTTATTAAGGTTTTCGTTACTAAAATGCCCAAAGACGCCGATTTTGACTAGAATTTGAAAGATATTGACATGAATATATAACTGTTTGTATCAAAAAATGATAGTTTAAACTGATATTTGCAGTTTTGATGCGGTTTTAGGTACGATATGAGTCGAAGAAGCCGATTTTGACTGGAATCTGTTTAAAATGACAAAGAAAAACCTATTATCAATTCAAGGATGTGAATTTTTAAGTAGTTATCTGCTGTTTTAATGTAGATTTCAGTTCGCTAAGTTATGAAAATGCATGTTTTGGCTATAATCTTCCGTAAATCAAGGGCAAAAACCAATTATTTGTCCCAAAAGAAGGTGTTTTAAGTATATATCTCAATTTCTAAGGTAGATTTGGGTACAATAAGAGGCGAAAAAGCAGATTCTGACTAAGATTTTATCGAAATCGGCAACTATTTGACTCAGAATGGTTGCTTTACGTCGAAATCTAATAGTTTATTAAGGTTTTCGTTACTAAAATGCCCAAAGACGCCGATTTTGACTAGAATTTGAAAGATATTGACATGAATATATAACTGTTTGTATCAAAAAATGATAGTTTAAACTGATATTTGCAGTTTTGATGCGGTTTTAGGTACGATATGAGTCGAAGAAGCCGATTTTGACTGGAATCTGTTTAAAATAACAAAGAAAAACCTATTATCAATTCAAGGAAGTGAATTTTTAAGTAGTTATCTGTAGTTTTAATGTAGATTTCAGTTCGCTAAATTAAGAAAATGCATGTTTTGGCGATAATCTTCCGTAAATCAAGGGCGAAAACCAGTTATTTGTCCAAAAGAAGGTGTTTTAAGTATATATCTGCATTTCTAAGGTAGATTTGGGTACAATAAGAGGCGAAAAAGCAGATTCTGACTAAGATTTTATCGAAATCGGCAACTGTTTGGCTCAGAATGGTTGCCTTACGTCGAAATCTAATAGTTTGTTAAGGTTTTCGTTACTAAAATGCCCAAAGACGCCGATTTTGACTAGAATTTGAATGATATTGACATGAATATATAACTGTTTGTATCAAAAAATGATAGTTTAAACTGATATTTGGAGTTTTAATGCGGTTTTAGGTACGATATGAGTCGAAGAAGCCGATTTTGACTGGAATCTGTTTAAAATGACAAAGAAAAACCTATTATCAATTCAAGGAAGTGAATTTTTAAGTAGTTATCTGCAGTTTTAATGTAGATTTCAGTTCGCTAAGTTATGAAAATGCATGTTTTGGCTATAATCTTCCGTAAATCAAGGGCGAAAACCAATTATTTGTCCCAAAAGAAGGTGTTTTAAGTATATATCTGCATTTCTAAGGTAGATTTGGGTACAATAAGAGGCGAAAAAGCAGATTCTGAATAAGATTTTATCGAAATCGGCAACTATTTGACTCAGAAAGGTTGCCTTACGTCGAAATCTAATAGTTTATTAAGGTTTTCGTTACTAAAATGCCCAAAGACGCCGATTTTGACTAGAATTTGAAAGATATTGACATGAATATATAACTGTTTGTATCAAAAAATGATAGTTTAAACTGATATTTGCAGTTTTGATGCGGTTCTAGATACGATATGAATCGAAGAAGCCGATTTTGACTGGAATCTGTTTAAAATGACAAAGAAAAACCTATTATCAATTCAAGGAAGTTAATTTTTAAGTAGTTATCTGCAGTTTTAATGTAGATTTCAATTAGCTAAGTTATGAAAATGCATGTTTTGGCTATAATCTTTAGTAAATCAAGGGCGAAAACCAATTATTTGTCCCAAAAGAAGGTGTTTTAAGTATATATCTGCATTTCTAAGGTAGATTTGGGTACAATAAGAGGCGAAAAAGCAAATTCTGACTAAGATTTTATCGAAATCGGCAACTATTTGACTCAGAAAGGTTGCCTTACGTCGAAATCTAATAGTTTATTAAGGTTTTCGTTACTAAAATGCCCAAAGACGCCGATTTTGACTAGAATTTGAAAGATATTGACATGAATATATAACTGTTTGTATCAAAAAATGATAGTTTAAACTGATATTTGCAGTTTTGATGCGGTTTTAGGTACGATATGAGTCGAAGAAGCCGATTTTGACTGGAATCTGTTTAAAATGACAAAGAAAAACCTATTATCAATTCAAGGATGTGAATTTTTAAGTAGTTATCTGCTGTTTTAATGTAGATTTCAGTTCGCTAAGTTATGAAAATGCATGTTTTGGCTATAATCTTCCGTAAATCAAGGGCGAAAACCAATTATTTGTCCCAAAAGAAGGTGTTTTAAGTATATATCTCAATTTCTAAGGTAGATTTGGGTACAATAAGAGGCGAAAAAGCAGATTCTGACTAAGATTTTATCGAAATCGGCAACTATTTGACTCAGAATGGTTGCTTTACGTCGAAATCTAATAGTTTATTAAGGTTTTCGTTACTAAAATGCCCAAAGACGCCGATTTTGACTAGAATTTGAAAGATATTGACATGAATATATAACTGTTTGTATCAAAAAATGATAGTTTAAACTGATATTTGCAGTTTTGATGCGGTTTTAGGTACGATATGAGTCGAAGAAGCCGATTTTGACTGGAATCTGTTTAAAATAACAAAGAAAAACCTATTATCAATTCAAGGAAGTGAATTTTTAAGTAGTTATCTGTAGTTTTAATGTAGATTTCAGTTCGCTAAATTAAGAAAATGCATGTTTTGGCGATAATCTTCCGTAAATCAAGGGCGAAAACCAGTTATTTGTCCAAAAGAAGGTGTTTTAAGTATATATCTGCATTTCTAAGGTAGATTTGGGTACAATAAGAGGCGAAAAAGCAGATTCTGACTAAGATTTTATCGAAATCGGCAACTGTTTGACTCAGAATGGTTGCCTTACGTCGAAATCTAATAGTTTATTAAGGTTTTCGTTACTAAAATGCCCAAAGACGCCGATTTTGACTAGAATTTGAATGATATTGACATGAATATATAACTGTTTGTATCAAAAAATGATAGTTTAAACTGATATTTGGAGTTTTAATGCGGTTTTAGGTACGATATGAGTCGAAGAAGCCGATTTTGACTGGAATCTGTTTAAAATGACAAAGAAAAACCTATTATCAATTCAAGGAAGTGAATTTTTAAGTAGTTATCTGCAGTTTTAATGTAGATTTCAGTTCGCTAAGTTATGAAAATGCATGTTTTGGCTATAATCTTCCGTTAATCAAGGGCGAAAACCAATTATTTGTCCCAAAAGAAGGTGTTTTAAGTATATATCTGCATTTCTAAGGTAGATTTGGGTACAATAAGAGGCGAAAAAGCAGATTCTGAATAAGATTTTATCGAAATCGGCAACTATTTGACTCAGAAAGGTTGCCTTACGTCGAAATCTAATAGTTTATTAAGGTTTTCGTTACTAAAATGCCCAAAGACGCCGATTTTGACTAGAATTTGAAAGATATTGACATGAATATATAACTGTTTGTATCAAAAAATGATAGTTAAAACTGATATTTGCAGTTTTGATGCGGTTCTAGATACGATATGAATCGAAGAAGCCGATTTTGACTGGAATCTGTTTAAAATGACAAAGAAAAACCTATTATCAATTCAAGGAAGTTAATTTTTAAGTAGTTATCTGCAGTTTTAATGTAGATTTCAATTAGCTAAGTTATGAAAATGCATGTTTTGGCTATAATCTTCCGTAAATCAAGGGCGAAAACCAATTATTTGTCCCAAAAGAAGGTGTTTTAAGTATATATCTCAATTTCTAAGGTAGATTTGGGTACAATAAGAGGCAAAAAAGCAGATTCTGACTAAGATTTTATCGAAATCGGCAACTATTTGACTCAGAATGGTTGCTTTACGTCGAAATCTAATAGTTTATTAAGGTTTTCGTTACTAAAATGCCCAAAGACGCCGATTTTGACTAGAATTTGAAAGATTTTGACATGAATATATAACTGTTTGTATCAAAAAATGATAGTTTAAACCGATATTTGCAGTTTTGATGCGGTTTTAGGTACGATATGAGTCGAAGAAGCCGATTTTGACTGGAATCTGTTTAAAATAACAAAGAAAAACCTATTATCAATTCAAGGAAGTGAATTTTTAAGTAGTTATCTGTAGTTTTAATGTAGATTTCAGTTCGCTAAATTAAGAAAATGCATGTTTTGGCGATAATCTTCCGTAAATCAAGGGCGAAAACCAGTTATTTGTCCCAAAAGAAGGTGTTTTAAGTATATATCTGCATTTCTAAGGTAGATTTGGGTACAATAAGAGGCGAAAAAGCAGATTCTGACTAAGATTTTATCGAAATCGGCAACTATTTGACTCAGAATGGTTGCCTTACGTCGAAATCTAATAGTTTATTAAGGTTTTCGTTACTAAAATGCCCAAAGACGCCGATTTTGACTAGAATTTGAAAGATATTGACTGGAATCTGTATAAAATGACAAAGAAAAACCTATTATCAATTCAAGGAAGTGAATTTTTAAGTAGTTATCTGCAGTTTTAATGTTGATTTCAGTTCGCTAAGTTATGAAAATGCATGTTTTGGCTATAATCTTCGGTAAATCAAGGGCGAAAACCAATTATTTGTCCCAAAAGAAGGTGTTTTAAGTATATATCTGCATTTCTAAGGTAGATTTGGGTACAATAAGAGGCGAAAAAGCAGATTCTGACTAAGATTTTATCGAAATCGGCAACTATTTGACTCAGAATGGTTGCCTTACGTCGAAATCTAATAGTTTATTAAGGTTTTCGTTACTAAAATGCCCAAAGACGCCGATTTTGACTAGAATTTGAATGATATTGACATGAATATATAACTGTTTGTATCAAAAAATGATAGTTTAAACTGATATTTGGAGTTTTAATGCGGTTTTAGGTACGATATGAGTCGAAGAAGCCGATTTTGACTGGAATCTGTTTAAAATGACAAAGAAAAACCTATTATCAATTCAAGGAAGTGAATTTTTAAGTAGTTATCTGCAGTTTTAATGTAGATTTCAGTTCGCTAAATTATGAAAATGCATGTTTGGGCTATAATCTTCCGTAAATCAAGGGCGAAAACCAATTATTTGTCCCAAAAGAAGGTGTTTTAAGTATATATCTGCATTTCTAAGGTAGATTTGGGTACAATAAGAGGCGAAAAAGCAGATTCTGAATAAGATTTTATCGAAATCGGCAACTATTTGACTCAGAAAGGTTGCCTTACGTCGAAATCTAATAGTTTATTAAGGTTTTCGTTACTAAAATGCCCAAAGACGCCGATTTTGACTAGAATTTGAAAGATATTGATATTAATATATAATTGTTTGTATCAAAAAATGATAGTTTAAATTGATATTTGCAGTTTTGATGCGGTTCTAGATACGATATGAATCGAAGAAGCCGATTTTGACTGGAATCTGTTTAAAATGACAAAGAAAAACCTATTATCAATTCAAGGAAGTTAATTTTTAAGTAGTTATCTGCAGTTTTAATGTAGATTTCAATCAGCTAAGTTATGAAAATGCATGTTTTGGCTATAATCTTCCGTAAATCAAGGGCGAAAACCAATTATTTGTCCCAAAAGAAGGTGTTTTAAGTATATATCTGCATTTCTAAGGTAGATTTGGGTACAATAAGAGGCGAAAAAGCAAATTCTGACTAAGATTTTATCGAAATCGGCAACTATTTGACTCAGAAAGGTTGCCTTACGTCGAAATCTAATAGTTTATTAAGGTTTTCGTTACTAAAATGCCCAAAGACGCCGATTTTGACTAGAATTTGAAAGATATTGACATGAATATATAACTGTTTGTATCAAAAAATGATAGTTTAAACTGATATTTGCAGTTTTGATGCGGTTTTAGGTACGATATGAGTCGAAGAAGCCGATTTTGACTGGAATCTGTTTAAAATGACAAAGAAAAACCTATTATCAATTCAAGGATGTGAATTTTTAAGTAGTTATCTGCTGTTTTAATGTAGATTTCAGTTCGCTAAGTTATGAAAATGCATGTTTTGGCTATAATCTTCCGTAAATCAAGGGCGAAAACCAATTATTTGTCCCAAAAGAAGGTGTTTTAAGTATATATCTGCATTTCTAAGGTAGATTTGGGTACAATAAGAGGCGAAAAAGCAGATTCTGACTAAGATTTTATCGAAATCGGCAACTATTTGACTCAGAAAGGTTGCCTTACGTCGAAATCTAATAGTTAATTAAGGTTTTCGTTACTAAAATTTGAGAGATATTGACATGAATATATAACTGTTTGTATCAAAAAATGATAGTTTAAACTGATATTTGCAGTTTTGATGCGGTTTTAGGTACGATATGAGTCGAAGAAGCCGATTTTGACTGGAATCTGTTTAAAATGACAAAGAAAAACCTATTATCAATTCAAGGAAGTGGATTTTTAAGTAGTTATCTGCAGTTTTAATGTAGATTTCAGTTCGCTAAGTTATGAAAATGCATGTTTTGGCTATAATCTTCCGTAAATCAAGGGCGAAAACCAATTATTTGTCCCAAAAGAAGGTGTTTTAAGTATATTTCTGCATTTCTAAGGTAGATTTGGGTACAATAAGAGGCGAAAAAGCAGATTCTGACTAAGATTTTATCGAAATCGGCAACTATTTGACACAGAATGGTTGCCTTACGTCGAAATCTAATAGTTTATTAAGGTTTTCGTTACTAAAATGAACAAAGATGCCGATTTTGACTAGAATTTGAAAGATATTGACATGAATATATAACTGTTTGTATCAAAAAATAATAGTTTAAACTGATATTTGCAGTTTTGATGCGGTTTTAGGTACGATATGAGTCGAAGAAGCCGATTATGACTGGAATCTGTTTAAAATAACAAAGAAAAACCTATTATCAATTCAAGGAAGTGATTTTTTAAGTAGTTATCTGTAGTTTTAATGTAGATTTCAGTTCGCTAAGTTATGAAAATGCATGTTTTGGCTATAATCTTCCGTAAATCAAGGGCGAAAACCAGTTATTTGTCCCAAAAGAAGGTGTTTTAAGTATATATCTGCATTTCTAAGGTAGATTTGGGTACAATAAGAGGCGAAAAAGCAGATTCTGACTTGGATTTTATCGAAATCGGCAACTATTTGACTCAGAATGGTTGCCTTACGTCGAAATCTAATAGTTTATTAAGGTTTTCGTTACTAAAATGCCCAAAGACGCCGATTTTGACTAGAATTTGAATGATATTGACATGAATATATAGCTGTTTGTATCAAAAAATGATAGTTTAAACTGATATTTGCAGTTTTGATGCGGTTTTAGATACGATATGAATCGAAGAAGCCGATTTTGACTGGAATCTGTTTAAAATGACAAAGAAAAACCTATTATCAATTCAAGGAAGTGAATTTTTATGTAGTTATCTGCAGTTTTAATGTAGATTTCAGTTCGCTAAGTTATGAAAATGCATGTTTTGGCTATAATCTTCCGTAAATCAATTGCGAAAACCAATTATTTGTCCCAAAAGAAGGTGTTTTAAGTATATATCTGCATTTCTAAGGTAGATTTGGGTACAATAAGAGGCGAAAAAGCAGATTCTGACTAAGATTTTATCGAAATCGGCAACTATTTGACTCAGAAAGGTTGCCTTACGTCGAAATATAATAGTTTATTAAGGTTTTCGTTACTAAAATGCCTAAAGACGCCGATTTTGACTAGAATTTGAAAGATATTGGCATGAATATATAACTGTTTGTATCAAAAAATGATAGTTTAAACTGATATTTGCAGTTTGATGCGGTTTTAGGTACGATATGAGTCGAAAAAGCCGATTTTGACTGAAATCTGTTTAAAATGACAAAGAAAAACCTATTATCAATTCAAGGAAGTGGATTTTTAAGTAGTTATCTGCAGTTTTAATGTAGATTTCAGTTCGCTAAGTTATGAAAATGCATGTTTTGGCTATAATCTTCCGTAAATCAAGGGCGAAAACCAATTATTTGTCCCAAAAGAAGGTGTTTTAAGTATATTTCTGCATTTCTAAGGTAGATTTGGGTACAATAAGAGGCGAAAAAGCAGATTCTGACTAAGATTTTATCGAAATCGGCAACTATTTGACACAGAATGGTTGCCTTACGTCGAAATCTAATAGTTTATTAAGGTTTTCGTTACTAAAATGAACAAAGAAGCCGATTTTGACTAGAATTTGAAAGATATTGACATGAATATATAACTGTTTGTATCAAAAAATAATAGTTTAAACTGATATTTGCAGTTTTGATGCGGTTTTAGGTACGATATGAGTCGAAGAAGCCGATTTTGACTGGAATCTGTTTAAAATGACAAAGAAAAACCTATTATCAATTCAAGGAAGTGAATTTTTATGTAGTTATCTGCAGTTTTAATGTAGATTTCAGTTCGCTAAGTTATGAAAATGCATGTTTTGGCTATAATCTTCCGTAAATCAATTGCGAAAACCAATTATTTGTCCCAAAAGAAGGTGTTTTAAGTATATATCTGCATTTCTAAGGTAGATTTGGGTACAATAAGAGGCGAAAAAGCAGATTCTGACTAAGATTTTATCGAAATCGGCAACTATTTGACTCAGAAAGGTTGCCTTACGTCGAAATATAATAGTTTATTAAGGTTTTCGTTACTAAAATGCCTAAAGACGCCGATTTTGACTAGAATTTGAAAGATATTGGCATGAATATATAACTGTTTGTATCAAAAAATGATAGTTTAAACTGATATTTGCAGTTTGATGCGGTTTTAGGTACGATATGAGTCGAAAAAGCCGATTTTGACTGAAATCTGTTTAAAATGACAAAGAAAAACCTATTATCAATTCAAGGAGGTGAATTTTTAAGTAGTTATCTGCAGTTTTAATGTAGATTTCAGTTAGCTAAGTTATGAAAATGCATGTTTTGGCTATAATCTTCCGTAAATCAAGGGCGAAAACCAATTATTTGTCCCAAAAGAAGGTGTTTTAAGTATATATCTGCATTTCTAAGGTAGATTTGGGTACAATAAGAGGCGAAAAAGCAGATTCTGACTAAGATTTTATCGAAATCGGCAACTATTTGACTCAGAAAGGTTGCCTTACGTCGAAATCTAATAGTTTATTAAGGTTTTCGTTACTAAAATGCCCAAAGACGCCGATTTTGACTAGAATTTGAAAGATATTAACATGAATATATAACCGTTTGTATCAAAAAATGATAGTTTAAACTGATATTTGCAGTTTTGATGCGGTTTTAGATACGATATGAATCGAAGAAGCCGATTTTGACTGGAATCTGTTTAAAATGACAAAGAAAAACCTATTATCAATTCAAGGAAGTGCATTTTTAAGTAGTTATCTGCAGTTTTAATGTAGATTTCAGTTCGCTAAGTTATGAAAATGCATGTTTTGGCTATAATCTTAGGTAAATCAAGGGCGAAAACCAATTATTTGTCCCAAAAGAAGGTGTTTTAAGTATATATCTGCATTTCTAAGGTAGATTTGGGTACAATAAGAGGCGAAAAAGCAGATTCTGACTAAGATTTTATCGAAATCGGCAACTATTTGACTCAGAAAGGTTGCCTTACGTCGAAATCTAATTGTTTATTAAGGTTTTCGTTACTAAAATGCCCAAAGACGCCGATTTTGACTAGAATTTGAATGATATTGACATGAATATATAACTGTTTGTATCAAAAAATGATAGTTTAAACTGATATTTGCAGTTTTGATGCGGTTTTAGGTACGATACGAGTCGAAGAAGCCGATTTTGACTGGAATCTGTTTAAAATGACAAAGAAAAACCTATTATCAATTCAAGGAAGTGAATTTTTAAGTAGTAATCTGCAGTTTTAATGTAGATTTCAGTTCGCTAAGTTATGAAAATGCATATTTTGTTTATAATCTTCCGTAAATCAAGGGCGAAAACCAATTATTTGTCCCAAAAGAAGGTGTTTTAAGTATATATCTGCATTTCTAAGGTAGATTTGGGTACAATAAGAGGCGAAAAAGCAGATTCTGACTAAGATTTTATCGAAATCGGCAACTATTTGACTCAGAAAGGTTGCCTTACGTCGAAATCTAATAGTTTATTAAGGTTTTCGTTACTAAAATGCCCAAAGACGCCGATTTTGACTAGAATTTGAAAGATATTGACATGAATATATAACTGTTTGTATCAAAAAATGATAGTTTAAACTGATATTTGCAGTTTTGATGCGGTTTTAGATACGATATGGATCGAAGAAGCCGATTTTGACTGGAATCTGTTTAAAATGACAAAGAAAAACCTATTATCAATTCAAGGAAGTGAATTTTTAAGTAGTTATCTGCAGTTTTAATGTAGATTTCAGTTCGCTAAGTTATGAAAATGCATGTTTTGGCTATAATCTTCCGTAAATCAAGGGCGAAAACCAATTATTTGTCCCAAAAGAAGGTGTTTTAAGTATATATCTGCATTTCTAAGGAAGATTTGGGTACAATAAGAGGCGAAAAAGCAGATTCTGAATAAGATTTTATCGAAATCGGCAACTATTTGACTCAGAAAGGTTGCCTTACGTCGAAATCTAATAGTTTATTAAGGTTTTCGTTACTAAAATGCCCAAAGACGCCGATTTTGACTAGAATTTGAAAGATATTGACATGAATATATAACTGTTTGTATCAAAAAATGATAGTTTAAACTGATATTTGCAGTTTTGATGCGGTTTTAGGTACGATATGAGTCGAAGAAGCCGATTTTGACTGGAATCTGTTTAAAATGACAAAGAAAAACCTATTATCAATTCAAGGATGTGAATTTTTAAGTAGTTATCTGCTGTTTTAATGTAGATTTCAGTTCGCTAAGATATGAAAATGCATGTTTTGGCTATAATCTTCCGTAAATCAAGGGCGAAAACCAATTATTTGTCCCAAAAGAAGGTGTTTTAAGTATATATCTGCATTTCTAAGGTAGATTTGGGTACAATAAGAGGCGAAAAAGCAGATTCTGACTAAGATTTTATCGAAATCGGCAACTATTTGACTCAGAAAGGTTGCCTTACGTCGAAATCTAATAGTTTATTAAGGTTTTCGTTACTAAAATTTGAGAGATATTGACATGAATATATAACTGTTTGTATCAAAAAATGATAGTTTAAACTGATATTTGCAGTTTTGATTCGGTTTTAGATACGATATGAATCGAAGAAGCCGATTTTGACTGGAATCTGTTTAAAATGACAAAGAAAAACCTATTATCAATTCATGGAAGTGAATTTTTATGTAGTTATCTGCAGTTTTAATGTAGATTTCAGTTCGCTAAGTTATGAAAATGCATGTTTTGGCTATAATCTTCCGTAAATCAATTGCGAAAACCAATTATTTGTCCCAAAAGGAGGTGTTTTAAGTATATATCTGCATTTCTAAGGTAGATTTGGGTACAATAAGAGGCGAAAAAGAAGATTCTGACTAAGATTTTATCGAAATCGGCAACTATTTGACTCAGAAAGGTTGCCTTACGTCGAAATATAATAGTTTATTAAGGTTTTCGTTACTAAAATGCCTAAAGACGCCGATTTTGACTAGAATTTAAAAGATATTGGCATGAATATATAACTGTTTGTATCAAAAAATGATAGTTTAATTTGATATTTGCAGTTTTGTTGCGGTTTTAGTTACGATATGAGTCGAAGAAGCCGATTTTGACTGAAATCTGTTTAAAATGACAAAGAAAAACCTATTATCAATTCAAGGAAGTGAATTTTTAAGTAGTTATCTGCAGTTTTAATGTAGATTTCAGTTAGCTAAGTTATGAAAATGCATGTTTTGGCTATAATCTTCCGTAAATCAAGGGCGAAAACCAATTATTTGTCCCAAAAGAAGGTGTTTTAAGTATATATCTGCATTTCTAAGGTAGATTTGGGTACAATAAGAGGCGAAAAAGCAGATTCTGACTAAGATTTTATCGAAATCGGCAACTATTTGACTCAGAATGGTTGCCTTACGTCGAAATCTAATTGTTTATTAAGGTTTTCGTTACTAAAATGCCCAAAGACGCCGATTTTGACTAGAATTTGAAAGATATTGACATGAATATATAACTGTTTGTATCAAAAAATGATAGTTTAAACTGATATTTGCAGTTTTGATGCGGTTTTAGGTACGATATGAGTCGAAGAAGCCGATTTTGACTGGAATCTGTTTAAAATGACAAAGAAAAACCTATTATCAATTCAAGGATGTGAATTTTTAAGTAGTTATCTGCTGTTTTAATGTAGATTTCAGTTCGCTAAGATATGAAAATGCATGTTTTGGCTATAATCTTCCGTAAATCAAGGGCGAAAACCAATTATTTGTCCCAAAAGAAGGTGTTTTAAGTATATATCTGCATTTCTAAGGTAGATTTGGGTACAATAAGAGGCGAAAAAGCAGATTCTGACTAAGATTTTATCGAAATCGGCAACTATTTGACTCAGAAAGGTTGCCTTACGTCGAAATCTAATAGTTTATTAAGGTTTTCGTTACTAAAATTTGAGAGATATTGACATGAATATATAACTGTTTGTATCAAAAAATGATAGTTTAAACTGATATTTGCAGTTTTGATTCGGTTTTAGATACGATATGAATCGAAGAAGCCGATTTTGACTGGAATCTGTTTAAAATGACAAAGAAAAACCTATTATCAATTCATGGAAGTGAATTTTTATGTAGTTATCTGCAGTTTTAATGTAGATTTCAGTTCGCTAAGTTATGAAAATGCATGTTTTGGCTATAATCTTCCGTAAATCAATTGCGAAAACCAATTATTTGTCCCAAAAGGAGGTGTTTTAAGTATATATCTGCATTTCTAAGGTAGATTTGGGTACAATAAGAGGCGAAAAAGAAGATTCTGACTAAGATTTTATCGAAATCGGCAACTATTTGATTCAGAAAGGTTGCCTTACGTCGAAATATAATAGTTTATTAAGGTTTTCGTTACTAAAATGCCTAAAGACGCCGATTTTGACTAGAATTTGAAAGATATTGGCATGAATATATAACTGTTTGTATCAAAAAATGATAGTTTAATTTGATATTTGCAGTTTTGTTGCGGTTTTAGTTACGATATGAGTCGAAGAAGCCGATTTTGACTGAAATCTGTTTAAAATGACAAAGAAAAACCTATTATCAATTCAAGGAAGTGAATTTTTAAGTAGTTATCTGCAGTTTTAATGTAGATTTCAGTTAGCTAAGTTATGAAAATGCATGTTTTGGCTATAATCTTCCGTAAATCAAGGGCGAAAACCAATTATTTGTCCCAAAAGAAGGTGTTTTAAGTATATATATGCATTTCTAAGGTAGATTTGGGTACAATAAGAGGCGAAAAAGCAGATTCTGACTAAGATTTTATCGAAATCGGCAACTATTTGACTCAGAATGGTTGCCTTACGTCGAAATCTAATTGTTTATTAAGGTTTTCGTTACTAAAATGCCCAAAGACGCCGATTTTGACTAGAATTTGAATGATATTGACATGAATATATAACTGTTTGTATCAAAAAATGATAGTTTAAACTGATATTTGCAGTTTTAATGCGGTTTTAGGTACGATATGGGTCGAAGAAGCCGATTTTGACTGGAATCTGTATAAAATGACAAAGAAAAACCTATTATCAATTCAAGGAAGTGAATTTTTAAGTAGTTATCTCCAGTTTTAATGTAGATTTCAGTTCGCTATATTATGAAAATGCATGTTTTGGCTATAATCTTCCGTAAATCAAGGGCGAAAACCAATTATTTGTCCCAAAAGAAGGTGCTTTAAGTATATATCTGCATTTCTAAGGTAGATTTGGGTACAATAAGAGACGAAAAAGCAGTTTCTGACTAAGATTTTATCGTAATCGGCAACTATTTGACTCAGAATGGTTGCCTTACGTCGAAATCTAATAGTTTATTAAGGTTTTCTTTACTAAAATGCCCAAAGACACCGATTTTGACTAGAATTTGAAAGATATTGACATGAATATATAACTGTTTGTATCAAAAAATGATAGATTAAACTGATATTTGCAGTTTTGATGCGGTTTTAGGTACGATACGAGTCGAAGAAGCCGATTTTGACTGGAATCTGTTTAAAATGACAAAGAAAAACCTATTATCAATTCAAGGAAGTGAATTTTTAAGTAGTAATCTGCAGTTTTAATGTAGATTTCAGTTCGCTAAGTTATGAAAATGCATATTTTGTTTATAATCTTCCGTAAATCAAGGGCGAAAACCAATTATTTGTCCCAAAAGAAGGTGTTTTAAGTATATATCTGCATTTCTAAGGTAGATTTGGGTACAATAAGAGGCGAAAAAGCAGATTCTGACTAAGATTTTATCGAAATCGGCAACTATTTGACTCAGAAAGGTTGCCTTACGTCGAAATCTAATAGTTTATTAAGGTTTTCGTTACTAAAATGCCCAAAGACGCCGATTTTGACTAGAATTTGAAAGATATTGACATGAATATATAACTGTTTGTATCAAAAAATGATAGTTTAAACTGATATTTGCAGTTTTGATGCGGTTTTAGATACGATATGGATCGAAGAAGCCGATTTTGACTGGAATCTGTTTAAAATGACAAAGAAAAACCTATTATCAATTCAAGGAAGTGAATTTTTAAGTAGTTATCTGCAGTTTTAATGTAGATTTCAGTTCGCTAAGTTATGAAAATGCATGTTTTGGCTATAATCTTCCGTAAATCAAGGGCGAAAACCAATTATTTGTCCCAAAAGAAGGTGTTTTAAGTATATATCTGCATTTCTAAGGAAGATTTGGGTACAATAAGAGGCGAAAAAGCAGAAAGGTTGCCTTACGTCGAAATCTAATAGTTTATTAAGGTTTTCGTTACTAAAATGCCCAAAGACGCCGATTTTGACTAGAATTTGAAAGATATTGACATGAATATATAACTGTTTGTATCAAAAAATGATAGTTTAAACTGATATTTGCAGTTTTGATGCGGTTTTAGGTACGATATGAGTCGAAGAAGCCGATTTTGACTGGAATCTGTTTAAAATGACAAAGAAAAACCTATTATCAATTCAAGGATGTGAATTTTTAAGTAGTTATCTGCTGTTTTAATGTAGATTTCAGTTCGCTAAGATATGAAAATGCATGTTTTGGCTATAATCTTCCGTAAATCAAGGGCGAAAACCAATTATTTGTCCCAAAAGAAGGTGTTTTAAGTATATATCTGCATTTCTAAGGTAGATTTGGGTACAATAAGAGGCGAAAAAGCAGATTCTGACTAAGATTTTATCGAAATCGGCAACTATTTGACTCAGAAAGGTTGCCTTACGTCGAAATCTAATAGTTTATTAAGGTTTTCGTTACTAAAATTTGAGAGATATTGACATGAATATATAACTGTTTGTATCAAAAAATGATAGTTTAAACTGATATTTGCAGTTTTGATGCGGTTTTAGATACGATATGAATCGAAGAAGCCGATTTTGACTGGAATCTGTTTAAAATGACAAAGAAAAACCTATTATCAATTCAAGGAAGTGAATTTTTATGTAGTTATCTGCAGTTTTAATGTAGATTTCAGTTCGCTAAGTTATGAAAATGCATGTTTTGGCTATAATCTTCCGTAAATCAATTGCGAAAACCAATTATTTGTCCCAAAAGGAGGTGTTTTAAGTATATATCTGCATTTCTAAGGTAGATTTGGGTACAATAAGAGGCGAAAAAGAAGATTCTGACTAAGATTTTATCGAAATCGGCAACTATTTGACTCAGAAAGGTTGCCTTACGTCGAAATATAATAGTTTATTAAGGTTTTCGTTACTAAAATGCCTAAAGACGCCGATTTTGACTAGAATTTGAAAGATATTGGCATGAATATATAACTGTTTGTATCAAAAAATGATAGTTTAATTTGATATTTGCAGTTTTGTTGCGGTTTTAGGTACGATATGAGTCGAAGAAGCCGATTTTGACTGAAATCTGTTTAAAATGACAAAGAAAAACCTATTATCAATTCAAGGAAGTGAATTTTTAAGTAGTTATCTGCAGTTTTAATGTAGATTTCAGTTAGCTAAGTTATGAAAATGCATGTTTTGGCTATAATCTTCCGTAAATCAAGGGCGAAAACCAATTATTTGTCCCAAAAGAAGGTGTTTTAAGTATATATCTGCATTTCTAAGGTAGATTTGGGTACAATAAGAGGCGAAAAAGCAGATTCTGACTAAGATTTTATCGAAATCGGCAACTATTTGACTCAGAAAGGTTGCCTTACGTCGAAATCTAATAGTTTATTAAGGTTTTCGTTACTAAAATGCCCAAAGACGCCGATTTTGAATAGAATTTGAAAGATATTGACATGAATATATAACCGTTTGTATCAAAAAATGATAGTTTAAACTGATATTTGCAGTTTTGATGCGGTTTTAGATACGATATGAATCGAAGAAGCCGATTTTGACTGGAATCTGTTTAAAATGACAAAGAAAAACCTATTATCTGTTTGTATCAAAAAATGATAGTTTAAACTGATATTTGCAGTTTTGATGCGGTTTTAGATACGATATGAATCGAAGAAGCCGATTTTGACTGGAATCTGTTTAAAATGACAAAGAAAAACCTATTATCAATTCAAGGAAGTGAATTTTTAAGTAGTTATCTGCAGTTTTAATGTAGATTTCAGTTCGCTAAGTTATGAAAATGCATGTTTTGGCTATAATCTTCCGTAAATCAAGGGCGAAAACCAATTATTTGTCCCAAAAGAAGGTGTTTTAAGTATATATCTGCATTTCTAAGGAAGATTTGGGTACAATAAGAGGCGAAAAAGCAGATTCTGAATAAGATTTTATCGAAATCGGCAACTATTTGACTCAGAAAGGTTGCCTTACGTCGAAATCTAATAGTTTATTAAGGTTTTCGTTACTAAAATGCCCAAAGACGCCGATTTTGACTAGAATTTGAAAGATATTGACATGAATATATAACTGTTTGTATCAAAAAATGATAGTTTAAACTGATATTTGCAGTTTTGATGCGGTTTTAGGTACGATACGAGTCGAAGAAGCCGATTTTGACTGGAATCTGTTTAAAATGACAAAGAAAAACCTATTATCAATTCAAGGAAGTGAATTTTTAAGTAGTAATCTGCAGTTTTAATGTAGATTTCAGTTCGCTAAGTTATGAAAATGCATGTTTTGGCTATAATCTTAGGTAAATCAAGGGCGAAAACCAATTATTTGTCCCAATAGAAGGTGTTTTAAGTATATATCTGCATTTCTAAGGTAGATTTGGGTACAATAAGAGGCGAAAAAGCAGATTCTGACTAAGATTTTATCGAAATCGGCAACTATTTGACTCAGAAAGGTTGCCTAACGTCGAAATCTAATAGTTTATTAAGGTTTTCGTTACTAAAATGCCCAAAGACGCCGATTTTGACTAGAATTTGAAAGATATTGACATGAATATATAACTGTTTGTATCAAAAAATGATAGTTTAAACTGATATTTGCAGTTTTGATGCGGTTATAGATACGATATGAATCGAAGAAGCCGATTTTGACTGGAATCTGTTTAAAATGACAAAGAAAAACCTATTATCAATTCAAGGAAGTGAATTTTTAAGTAGTTATCTGCAGTTTTAATGTAGATTTCAGTTCGCTAAGTTATGAAAATGCATGTTTTGGCTATAATCTTCCGTAAATCAAGGGCGAAAACCAATTATTTGTCCCAAAAGAAGGTGTTTTAAGTATATATCTGCATTTCTAAGGAAGATTTGGGTACAATAAGAGGCGAAAAAGCAGATTCTGAATAAGATTTTATCGAAATCGGCAACTATTTGACTCAGAAAGGTTGCCTTACGTCGAAATCTAATAGTTTATTAAGGTTTTCGTTACTAAAATGCCCAAAGACGCCGATTTTGACTAGAATTTGAAAGATATTGACATGAATATATAACTGTTTGTATCAAAAAATGATAGTTTAAACTGATATTTGCAGTTTTGATGCGGTTTTAGGTACGATATGAGTCGAAGAAGCCGATTTTGACTGGAATCTGTTTAAAATGACAAAGAAAAACCTATTATCAATTCAAGGATGTGAATTTTTAAGTAGTTATCTGCTGTTTTAATGTAAATTTCAGTTCGCTAAGATATGAAAATGCATGTTTTGGCTATAATCTTCCGTAAATCAAGGGCGAAAACCAATTATTTGTCCCAAAAGAAGGTGTTTTAAGTATATATCTGCATTTCTAAGGTAGATTTGGGTACAATAAGAGGCGAAAAAGCAGATTCTGACTAAGATTTTATCGAAATCGGCAACTATTTGACTCAGAATGGTTGCCTTACGTCGAAATCTAATAGTTTATTAAGGTTTTCGTTACTAAAATGCCCAAAGACGCCGATTTTGACTAGAATTTGAATGATATTGACATGAATATATAACTGTTTGTATCAAAAAATGATAGTTTAAACTGATATTTGCAGTTTTGATGCGGTTTTAGATACGATATGAATCGAAGAAGCCGATTTTGACTGGAATCTGTTTAAAATGACAAAGAAAAACCTATTATCAATTCAAGGAAGTGAATTTTTAAGTAGTTATCTGCAGTTTTAATGTAGATTTCAGTTCGCTAAGTTATGAAAATGCATGTTTTGGCTATAATCTTCCGTAAATCAAGGGCGAAAACCAATTATTTGTCCCAAAAGAAGGTGTTTTAAGTATATATCTGCATTTCTAAGGAAGATTTGGGTACAATAAGAGGCGAAAAAGCAGATTCTGAATAAGATTTTATCGAAATCGGCAACTATTTGACTCAGAAAGGTTGCCTTACGTCGAAATCTAATAGTTTATTAAGGTTTTCGTTACTAAAATGCCCAAAGACGCCGATTTTGACTAGAATTTGAAAGATATTGACATGAATATATAACTGTTTGTATCAAAAAATGATAGTTTAAACTGATATTTGCAGTTTTGATGCGGTTTTAGGTACGATACGAGTCGAAGAAGCCGATTTTGACTGGAATCTGTTTAAAATGACAAAGAAAAACCTATTATCAATTCAAGGAAGTGAATTTTTAAGTAGTAATCTTCAGTTTTAATGTAGATTTCAGTTCGCTAAGTTATGAAAATGCATGTTTTGGCTATAATCTTCCGTAAATCAAGGGCGAAAACCAATTATTTGTCCCAAAAGAAGGTGTTTTAAGTATATATCTGCATTTCTAAGGAAGATTTGGGTACAATAAGAGGCGAAAAAGCAGATTCTGAATAAGATTTTATCGAAATCGGCAACTATTTGACTCAGAAAGGTTGCCTTACGTCGAAATCTAATAGTTTATTAAGGTTTTCGTTACTAAAATGCCCAAAGACGCCGATTTTGACTAGAATTTGAAAGATATGGACATGAATATATAACTGTTTGTATCAAAAAATGATAGTTTAAACTGATATTTGCAGTTTTGATGCGGTTTTAGGTACGATACGAGTCGAAGAAGCCGATTTTGACTGGAATCTGTTTAAAATGACAAAGAAAAACCTATTATCAATTCAAGGAAGTGAATTTTTAAGTAGTTATCTGCAGTTTTAATGTAGATTTCAGTTCGCTAAGTTATGAAAATGCATGTTTTGGCTATAATCTTCCGTAAATCAAGGGCGAAAACCAATTATTTGTCCCAAAAGAAGGTGTTTTAAGTATATATCTGCATTTCTAAAGAAGATTTGGGTACAATAAGAGGCGAAAAAGCAGATTCTGAATAAGATTTTATCGAAATCGGCAACTATTTGACTCAGAAAGGTTGCCTTACGTCGAAATCTAATAGTTTATTAAGGTTTTCGTTACTAAAATGCCCAAAGACGCCGATTTTGACTAGAATTTGAAAGATATTGACATGAATATATAACTGTTTGTATCAAAAAATGATAGTTTAAACTGATATTTGCAGTTTTGATGCGGTTTTAGGTACGATACGAGTCGAAGAAGCCGATTTTGACTGGAATCTGTTTAAAATGACAAAGAAAAACCTATTATCAATTCAAGGAAGTGAATTTTTAAGTAGTAATCTGCAGTTTTAATGTAGATTTCAGTTCGCTAAGTTATGAAAATGCATGTTTTGTTTATAATCTTCCGTAAATCAAGGGCGAAAACCAATTATTTGTCCCAATAGAAGGTGTTTTAAGTATATATCTGCATTTCTAAGGTAGATTTGGGTACAATAAGAGGCGAAAAAGCAGATTCTGACTAAGATTTTATCGAAATCGGCAACTATTTGACTCAGAAAGGTTGCCTAACGTCGAAATCTAATAGTTTATTAAGGTTTTCGTTACTAAAATGCCCAAAGACGCCGATTTTGACTAGAATTTGAAAGATATTGACATGAATATATAACTGTTTGTATCAAAAAATGATAGTTTAAACTGATATTTGCAGTTTTGATGCGGTTTTAGATACGATATGAATCGAAGAAGCCGATTTTGACTGAAATCTGTTTAAAATGACAAAGAAAAACCTATTATCAATTCAAGGAAGTGAATTTTTATGTAGTTATCTGCAGTTTTAATGTAGATTTCAGTTCGCTAAGTTATGAAAATGCATGTTTTGGCTATAATCTTCCGTAAATCAATTGCGAAAACCAATTATTTGTCCCAAAAGAAGGTGTTTTAAGAATATATCTGCATTTCTAAGGTAGATTTGGGTACAATAAGAGGCGAAAAAGCAGATTCTGACTAAGATTTTATCGAAATCGGCAACTATTTGACTCAGAAAGGTTGCCTTACGTCGAAATATAATAGTTTATTAAGGTTTTCGTTACTAAAATGCCTAAAGACGCCGATTTTGACTAGAATTTGAAAGATATTGGCATGAATATATAACTGTTTGTATCAAAAAATGATAGTTTAAACTGATATTTGCAGTTTGATGCGGTTTTAGGTACGATATGAGTCGAAAAAGCCGATTTTGACTGAAATCTGTTTAAAATGACAAAGAAAAACCTATTATCAATTCAAGGAAGTGGATTTTTAAGTAGTTATCTGCAGTTTTAATGTAGATTTCAGTTCGCTAAGTTATGAAAATGCATGTTTTGGCTATAATATTCCGTAAATCAAGGGCGAAAACCAATTATTTGTCCCAAAAGAAGGTGTTTTAAGTATATTTCTGCATTTCTAAGGTAGATTTGGGTACAATAAGAGGCGAAAAAGCAGATTCTGACTAAGATTTTATCGAAATCGGCAACTATTTGACACAGAATGGTTGCCTTACGTCGAAATCTAATAGTTTATTAAGGTTTTCGTTACTAAAATGAACAAAGAAGCCGATTTTGACTAGAATTTGAAAGATATTGACATGAATATATAACTGTTTGTATCAAAAAATAATAGTTTAAACTGATATTTGCAGTTTTGATGCGGTTTTAGGTACGATATGAGTCGAAGAAGCCGATTATGACTGGAATCTGTTTAAAATAACAAAGAAAAACCTATTATCAATTCAAGGAAGTGAATTTTTATGTAGTTATCTGCAGTTTTAATGTAGATTTCAGTTCGCTAAGTTATGAAAATGCATGTTTTGGCTATAATCTTCCGTAAATCAATTGCGAAAACCAATTATTTGTCCCAAAAGAAGGTGTTTTAAGTATATATCTGCATTTCTAAGGTAGATTTGGGTACAATAAGAGGCGAAAAAGCAGATTCTGACTAAGATTTTATCGAAATCGGCAACTATTTGACTCAGAAAGGTTGCCTTACGTCGAAATATAATAGTTTATTAAGGTTTTCGTTACTAAAATGCCTAAAGACGCCGATTTTGACTAGAATTTGAAAGATATTGGCATGAATATATAACTGTTTGTATCAAAAAATGATAGTTTAAACTGATATTTGCAGTTTGATGCGGTTTTAGGTACGATATGAGTCGAAAAAGCCGATTTTGACTGAAATCTGTTTAAAATGACAAAGAAAAACCTATTATCAATTCAAGGAAGTGAATTTTTAAGTAGTTATCTGCAGTTTTAATGTAGATTTCAGTTAGCTAAGTTATGAAAATGCATGTTTTGGCTATAATCTTCCGTAAATCAAGGGCGAAAACCAATTATTTGTCCCAAAAGAAGGTGTTTTAAGTATATATCTGCATTTCTAAGGTAGATTTGGGTACAATAAGAGGCGAAAAAGCAGATTCTGACTTAGATTTTATCGAAATCGGCAACTATTTGACTCAGAATGGTTGCCTTACGTCGAAATCTAATAGTTTATTAAGGTTTTCGTTACTAAAATGCCCAAAGACGCCGATTTTGACTAGAATTTGAATGATATTGACATGAATATATAGCTGTTTGTATCAAAAAATGATAGTTTAAACTGATATTTGCAGTTTTGATGCGGTTTTAGATACGATATGAATCGAAGAAGCCGATTTTGACTGGAATCTGTTTAAAATGACAAAGAAAAACCTATTATCAATTCAAGGAAGAGAATTTTTATGTAGTTATCTGCAGTTTTAATGTAGATTTCAGTTCGCTAAGTTATGAAAATGCATGTTTTGGCTATAATCTTCCGTAAATCAATTGCGAAAACCAATTATTTGTCCCAAAAGAAGGTGTTTTAAGTATATATCTGCATTTCTAAGGTAGATTTGGGTACAATAAGAGGCGAAAAAGCAGATTCTGACTAAGATTTTATCGAAATCGGCAACTATTTGACTCAGAAAGGTTGCCTTACGTCGAAATATAATAGTTTATTAAGGTTTTCGTTACTAAAATGCCTAAAGACGCCGATTTTGACTAGAATTTGAAAGATATTGGCATGAATATATAACTGTTTGTATCAAAAAATGATAGTTTAAACTGATATTTGCAGTTTGATGCGGTTTTAGGTACGATATGAGTCGAAAAAGCCGATTTTGACTGAAATCTGTTTAAAATGACAAAGAAAAACCTATTATCAATTCAAGGAAGTGAATTTTTAAGTAGTTATCTGCAGTTTTAATGTAGATTTCAGTTAGCTAAGTTATGAAAATGCATGTTTTGGCTATAATCTTCCGAAAATCAAGGGCGAAAACCAATTATTTGTCCCAAAAGAAGGTGTTTTAAGTATATATCTGCATTTCTAAGGTAGATTTGGGTACAATAAGAGGCGAAAAGGCAGATTCTGACTAAGATTTTATCGAAATCGGCAACTATTTGACTCAGAAAGGTTGCCTTACGTCGAAATCTAATAGTTTATTAAGGTTTTCGTTACTAAAATGCCCAAAGACGCCGATTTTGACTAGAATTTGAAAGATATTAACATGAATATATAACCGTTTGTATCAAAAAATGATAGTTTAAACTGATATTTGCAGTTTTGATGCGGTTTTAGATACGATATGAATCGAAGAAGCCGATTTTGACTGGAATCTGTTTAAAATGACAAAGAAAAACCTATTATCAATTCAAGGAAGTGCATTTTTAAGTAGTTATCTGCAGTTTTAATGTAGATTTCAGTTCGCTAAGTTATGAAAATGCATGTTTTGGCTATAATCTTAGGTAAATCAAGGGCGAAAACCAATTATTTGTCCCAAAAGAAGGTGTTTTAAGTATATATCTGCATTTCTAAGGTAGATTTGGGTACAATAAGAGGCGAAAAAGCAGATTCTGACTAAGATTTTATCGAAATCGGCAACTATTTGACTCAGAATGGTTGCCTTACGTCGAAATCTAATTGTTTATTAAGGTTTTCGTTACTAAAATGCCCAAAGACGCCGATTTTGACTAGAATTTGAATGATATTGACATGAATATATAACTGTTTGTATCAAAAAATGATAGTTTAAACTGATATTTGCAGTTTTAATGCGGTTTTAGGTACGATATGGGTCGAAGAAGCCGATTTTGACTGGAATCTGTTTAAAATGACAAAGAAAAACCTATTATCAATTCAAGGAAGTGAATTTTTAAGTAGTTATCTCCAGTTTTAATGTAGATTTCAGTTCGCTATATTATGAAAATGCATGTTTTGGCTATAATCTTCCGTAAATCAAGGGCGAAAACCAATTATTTGTCCCAAAAGAAGGTGCTTTAAGTATATATCTGCATTTCTAAGGTAGATTTGGGTACAATAAGAGACGAAAAAGCAGTTTCTGACTAAGATTTTATCGTAATCGGCAACTATTTGACTCAGAATGGTTGCCTTACGTCGAAATCTAATAGTTTATTAAGGTTTTCTTTACTAAAATGCCCAAAGACGCCGATTTTGACTAGAATTTGAAAGATATTGACATGAATATATAACTGTTTGTATCAAAAAATGATAGATTAAACTGATATTTGCAGTTTTGATGCGGTTTTAGGTACGATACGAGTCGAAGAAGCCGATTTTGACTGGAATCTGTTTAAAATGACAAAGAAAAACCTATTATCAATTCAAGGAAGTGAATTTTTAAGTAGTAATCTGCAGTTTTAATGTAGATTTCAGTTCGCTAAGTTATGAAAATGCATATTTTGTTTATAATCTTCCGTAAATCAAGGGCGAAAACCAATTATTTGTCCCAAAAGAAGGTGTTTTAAGTATATATCTGCATTTCTAAGGTAGATTTGGGTACAATAAGAGGCGAAAAAGCAGATTCTGACTAAGATTTTATCGAAATCGGCAACTATTTGACTCAGAAAGGTTGCCTTACGTCGAAATCTAATAGTTTATTAAGGTTTTCGTTACTAAAATGCCCAAAGACGCCGATTTTGACTAGAATTTGAAAGATATTGACATGAATATATAACTGTTTGTATCAAAAAATGATAGTTTAAACTGATATTTGCAGTTTTGATGCGGTTTTAGGTACGATATGAGTCGAAGAAGCCGATTTTGACTGGAATCTGTTTAAAATGACAAAGAAAAACCTATTATCAATTCAAGGAAGTGAATTTTTAAGTAGTAATCTGCAGTTTTAATGTAGATTTCAGTTCGCTAAGTTATGAAAATGCATATTTTGTTTATAATCTTCCGTAAATCAAGGGCGAAAACCAATTATTTGTCCCAAAAGAAGGTGTTTTAAGTATATATCTGCATTTCTAAGGTAGATTTGGGTACAATAAGAGGCGAAAAAGCAGATTCTGACTAAGATTTTATCGAAATCGGCAACTATTTGACTCAGAAAGGTTGCCTAACGTCGAAATCTAATAGTTTATTAAGGTTTTCGTTACTAAAATGCCCAAAGACGCCGATTTTGACTAGAATTTGAAAGATATTGACATGAATATATAACTGTTTGTATCAAAAAATGATAGTTTAAACTGATATTTGCAGTTTTGATGCGGTTTTAGATACGATATGAATCGAAGAAGCCGATTTTGACTGAAATCTGTTTAAAATGACAAAGAAAAACCTATTATCAATTCAAGGAAGTGAATTTTTATGTAGTTATCTGCAGTTTTAATGTAGATTTCAGTTCGCTAAGTTATGGAAATGCATGTTTTGGCTATAATCTTCCGTAAATCAATTGCGAAAACCAATTATTTGTCCCAAAAGAAGGTGTTTTAAGAATATATCTGCATTTCTAAGGTAGATTTGGGTACAATAAGAGGCGAAAAAGCAGATTCTGACTAAGATTTTATCGAAATCGGCAACTATTTGACTCAGAAAGGTTGCCTTACGTCGAAATATAATAGTTTATTAAGGTTTTCGTTACTAAAATGCCTAAAGACGCCGATTTTGACTAGAATTTGAAAGATATTGGCATGAATATATAACTGTTTGTATCAAAAAATGATAGTTTAAACTGATATTTGCAGTTTGATGCGGTTTTAGGTACGATATGAGTCGAAAAAGCCGATTTTGACTGAAATCTGTTTAAAATGACAAAGAAAAACCTATTATCAATTCAAGGAAGTGGATTTTTAAGTAGTTATCTGCAGTTTTAATGTAGATTTCAGTTCGCTAAGTTATGAAAATGCATGTTTTGGCTATAATATTCCGTAAATCAAGGGCGAAAACCAATTATTTGTCCCAAAAGAAGGTGTTTTAAGTATATTTCTGCATTTCTAAGGTAGATTTGGGTACAATAAGAGGCGAAAAAGCAGATTCTGACTAAGATTTTATCGAAATCGGCAACTATTTGACACAGAATGGTTGCCTTACGTCGAAATCTAATAGTTTATTAAGGTTTTCGTTACTAAAATGAACAAAGAAGCCGATTTTGACTAGAATTTGAAAGATATTGACATGAATATATAACTGTTTGTATCAAAAAATAATAGTTTAAACTGATATTTGCAGTTTTGATGCGGTTTTAGGTACGATATGAGTCGAAGAAGCCGATTATGACTGGAATCTGTTTAAAATAACAAAGAAAAACCTATTATCAATTCAAGGAAGTGAATTTTTATGTAGTTATCTGCAGTTTTAATGTAGATTTCAGTTCGCTAAGTTATGAAAATGCATGTTTTGGCTATAATCTTCCGTAAATCAATTGCGAAAACCAATTATTTGTCCCAAAAGAAGGTGTTTTAAGTATATATCTGCATTTCTAAGGTAGATTTGGGTACAATAAGAGGCGAAAAAGCAGATTCTGACTAAGATTTTATCGAAATCGGCAACTATTTGACTCAGAAAGGTTGCCTTACGTCGAAATATAATAGTTTATTAAGGTTTTCGTTACTAAAATGCCTAAAGACGCCGATTTTGACTAGAATTTGAAAGATATTGGCATGAATATATAACTGTTTGTATCAAAAAATGATAGTTTAAACTGATATTTGCAGTTTGATGCGGTTTTAGGTACGATATGAGTCGAAAAAGCCGATTTTGACTGAAATCTGTTTAAAATGACAAAGAAAAACCTATTATCAATTCAAGGAAGTGAATTTTTAAGTAGTTATCTGCAGTTTTAATGTAGATTTCAGTTAGCTAAGTTATGAAAATGCATGTTTTGGCTATAATCTTCCGTAAATCAAGGGCGAAAACCAATTATTTGTCCCAAAAGAAGGTGTTTTAAGTATATATCTGCATTTCTAAGGTAGATTTGGGTACAATAAGAGGCGAAAAAGCAGATTCTGACTTAGATTTTATCGAAATCGGCAACTATTTGACTCAGAATGGTTGCCTTACGTCGAAATCTAATAGTTTATTAAGGTTTTCGTTACTAAAATGCCCAAAGACGCCGATTTTGACTAGAATTTGAATGATATTGACATGAATATATAGCTGTTTGTATCAAAAAATGATAGTTTAAACTGATATTTGCAGTTTTGATGCGGTTTTAGATACGATATGAATCGAAGAAGCCGATTTTGACTGGAATCTGTTTAAAATGACAAAGAAAAACCTATTATCAATTCAAGGAAGTGAATTTTTATGTAGTTATCTGCAGTTTTAATGTAGATTTCAGTTCGCTAAGTTATGAAAATGCATGTTTTGGCTATAATCTTCCGTAAATCAATTGCGAAAACCAATTATTTGTCCCAAAAGAAGGTGTTTTAAGTATATATCTGCATTTCTAAGGTAGATTTGGGTACAATAAGAGGCGAAAAAGCAGATTCTGACTAAGATTTTATCGAAATCGGCAACTATTTGACTCAGAAAGGTTGCCTTACGTCGAAATATAATAGTTTATTAAGGTTTTCGTTACTAAAATGCCTAAAGACGCCGATTTTGACTAGAATTTGAAAGATATTGGCATGAATATATAACTGTTTGTATCAAAAAATGATAGTTTAAACTGATATTTGCAGTTTGATGCGGTTTTAGGTACGATATGAGTCGAAAAAGCCGATTTTGACTGAAATCTGTTTAAAATGACAAAGAAAAACCTATTATCAATTCAAGGAAGTGGATTTTTAAGTAGTTATCTGCAGTTTTAATGTAGATTTCAGTTCGCTAAGTTATGAAAATGCATGTTTTGGCTATAATATTCCGTAAATCAAGGGCGAAAACCAATTATTTGTCCCAAAAGAAGGTGTTTTAAGTATATTTCTGCATTTCTAAGGTAGATTTGGGTACAATAAGAGGCGAAAAAGCAGATTCTGACTAAGATTTTATCGAAATCGGCAACTATTTGACACAGAATGGTTGCCTTACGTCGAAATCTAATAGTTTATTAAGGTTTTCGTTACTAAAATGAACAAAGAAGCCGATTTTGACTAGAATTTGAAAGATATTGACATGAATATATAACTGTTTGTATCAAAAAATAATAGTTTAAACTGATATTTGCAGTTTTGATGCGGTTTTAGGTACGATATGAGTCGAAGAAGCCGATTATGACTGGAATCTGTTTAAAATAACAAAGAAAAACCTATTATCAATTCAAGGAAGTGAATTTTTATGTAGTTATCTGCAGTTTTAATGTAGATTTCAGTTCGCTAAGTTATGAAAATGCATGTTTTGGCTATAATCTTCCGTAAATCAATTGCGAAAACCAATTATTTGTCCCAAAAGAAGGTGTTTTAAGTATATATCTGCATTTCTAAGGTAGATTTGGGTACAATAAGAGGCGAAAAAGCAGATTCTGACTAAGATTTTATCGAAATCGGCAACTATTTGACTCAGAAAGGTTGCCTTACGTCGAAATATAATAGTTTATTAAGGTTTTCGTTACTAAAATGCCTAAAGACGCCGATTTTGACTAGAATTTGAAAGATATTGGCATGAATATATAACTGTTTGTATCAAAAAATGATAGTTTAAACTGATATTTGCAGTTTGATGCGGTTTTAGGTACGATATGAGTCGAAAAAGCCGATTTTGACTGAAATCTGTTTAAAATGACAAAGAAAAACCTATTATCAATTCAAGGAAGTGAATTTTTAAGTAGTTATCTGCAGTTTTAATGTAGATTTCAGTTAGCTAAGTTATGAAAATGCATGTTTTGGCTATAATCTTCCGTAAATCAAGGGCGAAAACCAATTATTTGTCCCAAAAGAAGGTGTTTTAAGTATATATCTGCATTTCTAAGGTAGATTTGGGTACAATAAGAGGCGAAAAAGCAGATTCTGACTTAGATTTTATCGAAATCGGCAACTATTTGACTCAGAATGGTTGCCTTACGTCGAAATCTAATAGTTTATTAAGGTTTTCGTTACTAAAATGCCCAAAGACGCCGATTTTGACTAGAATTTGAATGATATTGACATGAATATATAGCTGTTTGTATCAAAAAATGATAGTTTAAACTGATATTTGCAGTTTGATGCGGTTTTAGGTACGATATGAGTCGAAAAAGCCGATTTTGACTGAAATCTGTTTAAAATGACAAAGAAAAACCTATTATCAATTCAAGGAAGTGAATTTTTAAGTAGTTATCTGCAGTTTTAATGTAGATTTCAGTTAGCTAAGTTATGAAAATGCATGTTTTGGCTATAATCTTCCGAAAATCAAGGGCGAAAACCAATTATTTGTCCCAAAAGAAGGTGTTTTAAGTATATATCTGCATTTCTAAGGTAGATTTGGGTACAATAAGAGGCGAAAAGGCAGATTCTGACTAAGATTTTATCGAAATCGGCAACTATTTGACTCAGAAAGGTTGCCTTACGTCGAAATCTAATAGTTTATTAAGGTTTTCGTTACTAAAATGCCCAAAGACGCCGATTTTGACTAGAATTTGAAAGATATTAACATGAATATATAACCGTTTGTATCAAAAAATGATAGTTTAAACTGATATTTGCAGTTTTGATGCGGTTTTAGATACGATATGAATCGAAGAAGCCGATTTTGACTGGAATCTGTTTAAAATGACAAAGAAAAACCTATTATCAATTCAAGGAAGTGCATTTTTAAGTAGTTATCTGCAGTTTTAATGTAGATTTCAGTTCGCTAAGTTATGAAAATGCATGTTTTGGCTATAATCTTAGGTAAATCAAGCGCGAAAACCAATTATTTGTCCCAAAAGAAGGTGTTTTAAGTATATATCTGCATTTCTAAGGTAGATTTGGGTACAATAAGAGGCGAAAAAGCAGATTCTGACTAAGATTTTATCGAAATCGGCAACTATTTGACTCAGAATGGTTGCCTTACGTCGAAATCTAATTGTTTATTAAGGTTTTCGTTACTAAAATGCCCAAAGACGCCGATTTTGACTAGAATTTGAATGATATTGACATGAATATATAACTGTTTGTATCAAAAAATGATAGTTTAAACTGATATTTGCAGTTTTAATGCGGTTTTAGGTACGATATGGGTCGAAGAAGCCGATTTTGACTGGAATCTGTTTAAAATGACAAAGAAAAACCTATTATCAATTCAAGGAAGTGAATTTTTAAGTAGTTATCTCCAGTTTTAATGTAGATTTCAGTTCGCTATATTATGAAAATGCATGTTTTGGCTATAATCTTCCGTAAATCAAGGCGAAAACCAATTATTTGTCCCAAAAGAAGGTGCTTTAAGTATATATCTGCATTTCTAAGGTAGATTTGGGTACAATAAGAGACGAAAAAGCAGTTTCTGACTAAGATTTTATCGTAATCGGCAACTATTTGACTCAGAATGGTTGCCTTACGTCGAAATCTAATAGTTTATTAAGGTTTTCTTTACTAAAATGCCCAAAGACGCCGATTTTGACTAGAATTTGAAAGATATTGACATGAATATATAACTGTTTGTATCAAAAAATGATAGATTAAACTGATATTTGCAGTTTTGATGCGGTTTTAGGTACGATACGAGTCGAAGAAGCCGATTTTGACTGGAATCTGTTTAAAATGACAAAGAAAAACCTATTATCAATTCAAGGAAGTGAATTTTTAAGTAGTAATCTGCAGTTTTAATGTAGATTTCAGTTCGCTAAGTTATGAAAATGCATATTTTGTTTATAATCTTCCGTAAATCAAGGGCGAAAACCAATTATTTGTCCCAAAAGAAGGTGTTTTAAGTATATATCTGCATTTCTAAGGTAGATTTGGGTACAATAAGAGGCGAAAAAGCAGATTCTGACTAAGATTTTATCGAAATCCGCAACTATTTGACTCAGAAAGGTTGCCTTACGTCGAAATCTAATAGTTTATTAAGGTTTTCGTTACTAAAATGCCCAAAGACGCCGATTTTGACTAGAATTTGAAAGATATTGACATGAATATATAACTGTTTGTATCAAAAAATGATAGTTTAAACTGATATTTGCAGTTTTGATGCGGTTTTAGATACGATATGGATCGAAGAAGCCGATTTTGACTGGAATCTGTTTAAAATGACAAAGAAAAACCTATTATCAATTCAAGGAAGTGAATTTTTAAGTAGTTATCTGCAGTTTTAATGTAGATTTCAGTTCGCTAAGTTATGAAAATGCATGTTTTGGCTATAATCTTCCGTAAATCAAGGGCGAAAACCAATTATTTGTCCCAAAAGAAGGTGTTTTAAGTATATATCTGCATTTCTAAGGAAGATTTGGGTACAATAAGAGGCGAAAAAGCAGATTCTGAATAAGATTTTATCGAAATCGGCAACTATTTGACTCAGAAAGGTTGCCTTACGTCGAAATCTAATAGTTTATTAAGGTTTTCGTTACTAAAATGCCCAAAGACGCCGATTTTGACTAGAATTTGAAAGATATTGACATGAATATATAACTGTTTGTATCAAAAAATGATAGTTTAAACTGATATTTGCAGTTTTGATGCGGTTTTAGGTACGATATGAGTCGAAGAAGCCGATTTTGACTGGAATCTGTTTAAAATGACAAAGAAAAACCTATTATCAATTCAAGGATGTGAATTTTTAAGTAGTTATCTGCTGTTTTAATGTAGATTTCAGTTCGCTAAGATATGAAAATGCATGTTTTGGCTATAATCTTCCGTAAATCAAGGGCGAAAACCAATTATTTGTCCCAAAAGAAGGTGTTTTAAGTATATATCTGCATTTCTAAGGTAGATTTGGGTACAATAAGAGGCGAAAAAGCAGATTCTGACTAAGATTTTATCGAAATCGGCAACTATTTGACTCAGAAAGGTTGCCTTACGTCGAAATCTAATAGTTTATTAAGGTTTTCGTTACTAAAATTTGAGAGATATTGACATGAATATATAACTGTTTGTATCAAAAAATGATAGTTTAAACTGATATTTGCAGTTTTGATGCGGTTTTAGATACGATATGAATCGAAGAAGCCGATTTTGACTGGAATCTGTTTAAAATGACAAAGAAAAACCTATTATCAATTCAAGGAAGTGAATTTTTATGTAGTTATCTGCAGTTTTAATGTAGATTTCAGTTCGCTAAGTTATGAAAATGCATGTTTTGGCTATAATCTTCCGTAAATCAATTGCGAAAACCAATTATTTGTCCCAAAAGGAGGTGTTTTAGGTATATATCTGCATTTCTAAGGTAGATTTGGGTACAATAAGAGGCGAAAAAGAAGATTCTGACTAAGATTTTATCGAAATCGGCAACTATTTGACTCAGAAAGGTTGCCTTACGTCGAAATATAATAGTTTATTAAGGTTTTCGTTACTAAAATGCCTAAAGACGCCGATTTTGACTAGAATTTGAAAGATATTGGCATGAATATATAACTGTTTGTATCAAAAAATGATAGTTTAATTTGATATTTGCAGTTTTGTTGCGGTTTTAGGTACGATATGAGTCGAAGAAGCCGATTTTGACTGAAATCTGTTTAAAATGACAAAGAAAAACCTATTATCAATTCAAGGAAGTGAATTTTTAAGTAGTTATCTGCAGTTTTAATGTAGATTTCAGTTAGCTAAGTTATGAAAATGCATGTTTTGGCTATAATCTTCCGTAAATCAAGGGCGAA
This sequence comes from Cylas formicarius, assembly GCF_029955315.1. NCBI lineage: Eukaryota > Metazoa > Arthropoda > Insecta > Coleoptera > Brentidae > Cylas > Cylas formicarius. The sequence goes on from NW_026844268.1 coordinate 1,266,626, forward strand.
AACCAATTATTTGTCCCAAAAGAAGGTGTTTTAAGTATATATCTGCATTTCTAAGGTAGATTTGGGTACAATAAGAGGCGAAAAAGCAGATTCTGACTAAGATTTTATCGAAATCGGCAACTATTTGACTCAGAAAGGTTGCCTTACGTCGAAATCTAATAGTTTATTAAGGTTTTCGTTACTAAAATGCCCAAAGACGCCGATTTTGAATAGAATTTGAAAGATATTGACATGAATATATAACCGTTTGTATCAAAAAATGATAGTTTAAACTGATATTTGCAGTTTTGATGCGGTTTTAGATACGATATGAATCGAAGAAGCCGATTTTGACTGGAATCTGTTTAAAATGACAAAGAAAAACCTATTATCAATTCAAGGAAGTGCATTTTTAAGTAGTTATCTGCAGTTTTAATGTAGATTTCAGTTCGCTAAGTTATGAAAATGCATGTTTTGGCTATAATCTTAGGTAAATCAAGGGCGAAAACCAATTATTTGTCCCAAAAGAAGGTGTTTTAAGTATATATCTGCATTTCTAAGGTAGATTTGGGTACAATAAGAGGCGAAAAAGCAGATTCTGACTAAGATTTTATCGAAATCGGCAACTATTTGACTCAGAATGGTTGCCTTACGTCGAAATCTAATAGTTTATTAAGGTTTTCGTTACTAAAATGCCCAAAGACGCCGATTTTGACTAGAATTTGGATGATATTGACATGAATATATAACTGTTTGTATCAAAAAATGATAGTTTAAACTGATATTTGCAGTTTTAATGCGGTTTTAGGTACGATATGGGTCGAAGAAGCCGATTTTGACTGGAATCTGTTTAAAATGATAAAGAAAAACCTATTATCAATTCAAGGAAGTGAATTTTTAAGTAGTTATCTGCAGTTTTAATGTAGATTTCAGTTCGCTAAGTTATGAAAATGCATGTTTTGGCTATAATCTTCCGTAAATCAAGGGCGAAAACCAATTATTTGTCCCAAAAGAAGACGTTTTAAGTATATATCTGCATTTCTAAGGTAGATTTGGGTACAATAAGAGGAGAAAAAGCAGATTCTGACTAAGATTTTATCGAAATCGGCAACTATTTGACTCAGAATGGTTGCCTTACGTCGAAATCTAATAGTTTATTAAGGTTTTCGTTACTAAAATGCCCAAAGACGCCGATTTTGACTAGAATTTGAATGATATTGACATGAATATATAACTGTTTGTATCAAAAAATGATAGTTTAAACTGATATTTGCAGTTTTGATGCGGTTTTAGATACGATATGAATCGAAGAAGCCGATTTTGACTGGAATCTGTTTAAAATGACAAAGAAAAACCTATTATCAATTCAAGGAAGTGAATTTTTAAGTAGTTATCTGCAGTTTTAATGTAGATTTCAGTTCGCTAAGTTATGAAAATGCATGTTTTGGCTATAATCTTCCGTAAATCAAGGGCGAAAACCAATTATTTGTCCCAAAAGAAGGTGTTTTAAGTATATATCTGCATTTCTAAGGAAGATTTGGGTACAATAAGAGGCGAAAAAGCAGATTCTGAATAAGATTTTATCGAAATCGGCAACTATTTGACTCAGAAAGGTTGCCTTACGTCGAAATCTAATAGTTTATTAAGGTTTTCGTTACTAAAATGCCCAAAGACGCCGATTTTGACTAGAATTTGAAAGATATTGACATGAATATATAACTGTTTGTATCAAAAAATGATAGTTTAAACTGATATTTGCAGTTTTGATGCGGTTTTAGGTACGATACGAGTCGAAGAAGCCGATTTTGACTGGAATCTGTTTAAAATGACAAAGAAAAACCTATTATCAATTCAAGGAAGTGAATTTTTAAGTAGTAATCTGCAGTTTTAATGTAGATTTCAGTTCGCTAAGTTATGAAAATGCATGTTTTGGCTATAATCTTCCGTAAATCAAGGGCGAAAACCAATTATTTGTCCCAAAAGAAGGTGTTTTAAGTATATATCTGCATTTCTAAGGTAGATTTGGGTACAATAAGAGGCGAAAAAGCAGATTCTGACTTAGATTTTATCGAAATCGGCAACTATTTGACTCAGAATGGTTGCCTTACGTCGAAATCTAATAGTTTATTAAGGTTTTCGTTACTAAAATGCCCAAAGACGCCGATTTTGACTAGAATTTGAATGATATTGACATGAATATATAGCTGTTTGTATCAAAAAATGATAGTTTAAACTGATATTTGCAGTTTGATGCGGTTTTAGGTACGATATGAGTCGAAAAAGCCGATTTTGACTGAAATCTGTTTAAAATGACAAAGAAAAACCTATTATCAATTCAAGGAAGTGAATTTTTAAGTAGTTATCTGCAGTTTTAATGTAGATTTCAGTTAGCTAAGTTATGAAAATGCATGTTTTGGCTATAATCTTCCGAAAATCAAGGGCGAAAACCAATTATTTGTCCCAAAAGAAGGTGTTTTAAGTATATATCTGCATTTCTAAGGTAGATTTGGGTACAATAAGAGGCGAAAAGGCAGATTCTGACTAAGATTTTATCGAAATCGGCAACTATTTGACTCAGAAAGGTTGCCTTACGTCGAAATCTAATAGTTTATTAAGGTTTTCGTTACTAAAATGCCCAAAGACGCCGATTTTGACTAGAATTTGAAAGATATTAACATGAATATATAACCGTTTGTATCAAAAAATGATAGTTTAAACTGATATTTGCAGTTTTGATGCGGTTTTAGATACGATATGAATCGAAGAAGCCGATTTTGACTGGAATCTGTTTAAAATGACAAAGAAAAACCTATTATCAATTCAAGGAAGTGCATTTTTAAGTAGTTATCTGCAGTTTTAATGTAGATTTCAGTTCGCTAAGTTATGAAAATGCATGTTTTGGCTATAATCTTAGGTAAATCAAGCGCGAAAACCAATTATTTGTCCCAAAAGAAGGTGTTTTAAGTATATATCTGCATTTCTAAGGTAGATTTGGGTACAATAAGAGGCGAAAAAGCAGATTCTGACTAAGATTTTATCGAAATCGGCAACTATTTGACTCAGAATGGTTGCCTTACGTCGAAATCTAATTGTTTATTAAGGTTTTCGTTACTAAAATGCCCAAAGACGCCGATTTTGACTAGAATTTGAATGATATTGACATGAATATATAACTGTTTGTATCAAAAAATGATAGTTTAAACTGATATTTGCAGTTTTAATGCGGTTTTAGGTACGATATGGGTCGAAGAAGCCGATTTTGACTGGAATCTGTTTAAAATGACAAAGAAAAACCTATTATCAATTCAAGGAAGTGAATTTTTAAGTAGTTATCTCCAGTTTTAATGTAGATTTCAGTTCGCTATATTATGAAAATGCATGTTTTGGCTATAATCTTCCGTAAATCAAGGCGAAAACCAATTATTTGTCCCAAAAGAAGGTGCTTTAAGTATATATCTGCATTTCTAAGGTAGATTTGGGTACAATAAGAGACGAAAAAGCAGTTTCTGACTAAGATTTTATCGTAATCGGCAACTATTTGACTCAGAATGGTTGCCTTACGTCGAAATCTAATAGTTTATTAAGGTTTTCTTTACTAAAATGCCCAAAGACGCCGATTTTGACTAGAATTTGAAAGATATTGACATGAATATATAACTGTTTGTATCAAAAAATGATAGATTAAACTGATATTTGCAGTTTTGATGCGGTTTTAGGTACGATACGAGTCGAAGAAGCCGATTTTGACTGGAATCTGTTTAAAATGACAAAGAAAAACCTATTATCAATTCAAGGAAGTGAATTTTTAAGTAGTAATCTGCAGTTTTAATGTAGATTTCAGTTCGCTAAGTTATGAAAATGCATATTTTGTTTATAATCTTCCGTAAATCAAGGGCGAAAACCAATTATTTGTCCCAAAAGAAGGTGTTTTAAGTATATATCTGCATTTCTAAGGTAGATTTGGGTACAATAAGAGGCGAAAAAGCAGATTCTGACTAAGATTTTATCGAAATCCGCAACTATTTGACTCAGAAAGGTTGCCTTACGTCGAAATCTAATAGTTTATTAAGGTTTTCGTTACTAAAATGCCCAAAGACGCCGATTTTGACTAGAATTTGAAAGATATTGACATGAATATATAACTGTTTGTATCAAAAAATGATAGTTTAAACTGATATTTGCAGTTTTGATGCGGTTTTAGATACGATATGGATCGAAGAAGCCGATTTTGACTGGAATCTGTTTAAAATGACAAAGAAAAACCTATTATCAATTCAAGGAAGTGAATTTTTAAGTAGTTATCTGCAGTTTTAATGTAGATTTCAGTTCGCTAAGTTATGAAAATGCATGTTTTGGCTATAATCTTCCGTAAATCAAGGGCGAAAACCAATTATTTGTCCCAAAAGAAGGTGTTTTAAGTATATATCTGCATTTCTAAGGAAGATTTGGGTACAATAAGAGGCGAAAAAGCAGATTCTGAATAAGATTTTATCGAAATCGGCAACTATTTGACTCAGAAAGGTTGCCTTACGTCGAAATCTAATAGTTTATTAAGGTTTTCGTTACTAAAATGCCCAAAGACGCCGATTTTGACTAGAATTTGAAAGATATTGACATGAATATATAACTGTTTGTATCAAAAAATGATAGTTTAAACTGATATTTGCAGTTTTGATGCGGTTTTAGGTACGATATGAGTCGAAGAAGCCGATTTTGACTGGAATCTGTTTAAAATGACAAAGAAAAACCTATTATCAATTCAAGGATGTGAATTTTTAAGTAGTTATCTGCTGTTTTAATGTAGATTTCAGTTCGCTAAGATATGAAAATGCATGTTTTGGCTATAATCTTCCGTAAATCAAGGGCGAAAACCAATTATTTGTCCCAAAAGAAGGTGTTTTAAGTATATATCTGCATTTCTAAGGTAGATTTGGGTACAATAAGAGGCGAAAAAGCAGATTCTGACTAAGATTTTATCGAAATCGGCAACTATTTGACTCAGAAAGGTTGCCTTACGTCGAAATCTAATAGTTTATTAAGGTTTTCGTTACTAAAATTTGAGAGATATTGACATGAATATATAACTGTTTGTATCAAAAAATGATAGTTTAAACTGATATTTGCAGTTTTGATGCGGTTTTAGATACGATATGAATCGAAGAAGCCGATTTTGACTGGAATCTGTTTAAAATGACAAAGAAAAACCTATTATCAATTCAAGGAAGTGAATTTTTATGTAGTTATCTGCAGTTTTAATGTAGATTTCAGTTCGCTAAGTTATGAAAATGCATGTTTTGGCTATAATCTTCCGTAAATCAATTGCGAAAACCAATTATTTGTCCCAAAAGGAGGTGTTTTAGGTATATATCTGCATTTCTAAGGTAGATTTGGGTACAATAAGAGGCGAAAAAGAAGATTCTGACTAAGATTTTATCGAAATCGGCAACTATTTGACTCAGAAAGGTTGCCTTACGTCGAAATATAATAGTTTATTAAGGTTTTCGTTACTAAAATGCCTAAAGACGCCGATTTTGACTAGAATTTGAAAGATATTGGCATGAATATATAACTGTTTGTATCAAAAAATGATAGTTTAATTTGATATTTGCAGTTTTGTTGCGGTTTTAGGTACGATATGAGTCGAAGAAGCCGATTTTGACTGAAATCTGTTTAAAATGACAAAGAAAAACCTATTATCAATTCAAGGAAGTGAATTTTTAAGTAGTTATCTGCAGTTTTAATGTAGATTTCAGTTAGCTAAGTTATGAAAATGCATGTTTTGGCTATAATCTTCCGTAAATCAAGGGCGAAAACCAATTATTTGTCCCAAAAGAAGGTGTTTTAAGTATATATCTGCATTTCTAAGGTAGATTTGGGTACAATAAGAGGCGAAAAAGCAGATTCTGACTAAGATTTTATCGAAATCGGCAACTATTTGACTCAGAAAGGTTGCCTTACGTCGAAATCTAATAGTTTATTAAGGTTTTCGTTACTAAAATGCCCAAAGACGCCGATTTTGAATAGAATTTGAAAGATATTGACATGAATATATAACCGTTTGTATCAAAAAATGATAGTTTAAACTGATATTTGCAGTTTTGATGCGGTTTTAGATACGATATGAATCGAAGAAGCCGATTTTGACTGGAATCTGTTTAAAATGACAAAGAAAAACCTATTATCAATTCAAGGAAGTGCATTTTTAAGTAGTTATCTGCAGTTTTAATGTAGATTTCAGTTCGCTAAGTTATGAAAATGCATGTTTTGGCTATAATCTTAGGTAAATCAAGGGCGAAAACCAATTATTTGTCCCAAAAGAAGGTGTTTTAAGTATATATCTGCATTTCTAAGGTAGATTTGGGTACAATAAGAGGCGAAAAAGCAGATTCTGACTAAGATTTTATCGAAATCGGCAACTATTTGACTCAGAATGGTTGCCTTACGTCGAAATCTAATAGTTTATTAAGGTTTTCGTTACTAAAATGCCCAAAGACGCCGATTTTGACTAGAATTTGGATGATATTGACATGAATATATAACTGTTTGTATCAAAAAATGATAGTTTAAACTGATATTTGCAGTTTTAATGCGGTTTTAGGTACGATATGGGTCGAAGAAGCCGATTTTGACTGGAATCTGTTTAAAATGATAAAGAAAAACCTATTATCAATTCAAGGAAGTGAATTTTTAAGTAGTTATCTGCAGTTTTAATGTAGATTTCAGTTCGCTAAGTTATGAAAATGCATGTTTTGGCTATAATCTTCCGTAAATCAAGGGCGAAAACCAATTATTTGTCCCAAAAGAAGACGTTTTAAGTATATATCTGCATTTCTAAGGTAGATTTGGGTACAATAAGAGGAGAAAAAGCAGATTCTGACTAAGATTTTATCGAAATCGGCAACTATTTGACTCAGAATGGTTGCCTTACGTCGAAATCTAATAGTTTATTAAGGTTTTCGTTACTAAAATGCCCAAAGACGCCGATTTTGACTAGAATTTGAATGATATTGACATGAATATATAACTGTTTGTATCAAAAAATGATAGTTTAAACTGATATTTGCAGTTTTGATGCGGTTTTAGATACGATATGAATCGAAGAAGCCGATTTTGACTGGAATCTGTTTAAAATGACAAAGAAAAACCTATTATCAATTCAAGGAAGTGAATTTTTAAGTAGTTATCTGCAGTTTTAATGTAGATTTCAGTTCGCTAAGTTATGAAAATGCATGTTTTGGCTATAATCTTCCGTAAATCAAGGGCGAAAACCAATTATTTGTCCCAAAAGAAGGTGTTTTAAGTATATATCTGCATTTCTAAGGAAGATTTGGGTACAATAAGAGGCGAAAAAGCAGATTCTGAATAAGATTTTATCGAAATCGGCAACTATTTGACTCAGAAAGGTTGCCTTACGTCGAAATCTAATAGTTTATTAAGGTTTTCGTTACTAAAATGCCCAAAGACGCCGATTTTGACTAGAATTTGAAAGATATTGACATGAATATATAACTGTTTGTATCAAAAAATGATAGTTTAAACTGATATTTGCAGTTTTGATGCGGTTTTAGGTACGATACGAGTCGAAGAAGCCGATTTTGACTGGAATCTGTTTAAAATGACAAAGAAAAACCTATTATCAATTCAAGGAAGTGAATTTTTAAGTAGTAATCTGCAGTTTTAATGTAGATTTCAGTTCGCTAAGTTATGAAAATGCATGTTTTGTTTATAATCTTCCGTAAATCAAGGGCGAAAACCAATTATTTGTCCCAATAGAAGGTGTTTTAAGTATATATCTGCATTTCTAAGGTAGATTTGGGTACAATAAGAGGCGAAAAAGCAGATTCTGACTAAGATTTTATCGAAATCGGCAACTATTTGACTCAGAAAGGTTGCCTAACGTCGAAATCTAATAGTTTATTAAGGTTTTCGTTACTAAAATGCCCAAAGACGCCGATTTTGACTAGAATTTGAAAGATATTGACATGAATATATAACTGTTTGTATCAAAAAATGATAGTTTAAACTGATATTTGCAGTTTTGATGCGGTTTTAGATACGATATGAATCGAAGAAGCCGATTTTGACTGGAATCTGTTTAAAATGACAAAGAAAAACCTATTATCAATTCAAGGAAGTGAATTTTTAAGTAGTTATCTGCAGTTTTAATGTAGATTTCAGTTCGCTAAGTTATGAAAATGCATGTTTTGGCTATAATCTTCCGTAAATCAAGGGCGAAAACCAATTATTTGTCCCAAAAGAAGGTGTTTTAAGTATATATCTGCATTTCTAAGGTAGATTTGGGTACAATAAGAGGAGAAAAAGCAGATTCTGACTAAGATTTTATCGAAATCGGCAACTATTTGACTCAGAAAGGTTGCCTTACGTCGAAATCTAATAGTTTATTAAGGTTTTCGTTACTAAAATGCCCAAAGACGCCGATTTTGAATAGAATTTGAAAGATATTGACATGAATATATAACCGTTTGTATCAAAAAATGATAGTTTAAACTGATATTTGCAGTTTTGATGCGGTTTTAGATACGATATGAATCGAAAAAGCCGATTTTGACTGGAATCTGTTTAAAATGACAAAGAAAAACCTATTATCAATTCAAGAAAGTGCATTTTTAAGTAGTTATCTGCAGTTTTAATGTAGATTTCAGTTCGCTAAGTTATGAAAATGCATGTTTTGGCTATAATCTTAGGTAAATCAAGGGCGAAAACCAATTATTTGTCCCAAAAGAAGGTGTTTTAAGTATATATCTGCATTTCTAAGGTAGATTTGGGTACAACAAGAGGCGAAAAAGCAGATTCTGACTAAGATTTTATCGAAATCGGCAACTATTTGACTCAGAATGGTTGCCTTACGTCGAAATCTAATAGTTTATTAAGGTTTTCGTTACTAAAATGCCCAAAGACGCCGATTTTGACTAGAATTTGAATGATATTGACATGAATATATAACTGTTTGTATCAAAAAATGATAGTTTAAACTGATATTTGCAGTTTTAATGCGGTTTTAGGTACGATATGGGTCGAAGAAGCCGATTTTGACTGGAATCTGTTTAAAATGATAAAGAAAAACCTATTATCAATTCAAGGAAGTGAATTTTTAAGTAGTTATCTGCAGTTTTAATGTAGATTTCAGTTCGCTAAGTTATGAAAATGCATGTTTTGGCTATAATCTTCCGTAAATCAAGGGCGAAAACCAATTATTTGTCCCAAAAGAAGGCGTGTTAAGTATATATCTGCATTTCTAAGGTAGATTTGGGTACAATAAGAGGAGAAAAAGCAGATTCTGAATAAGATTTTATCGAAATCGGCAACTATTTGACTCAGAAAGGTTGCCTTACGTCGAAATCTAATAGTTTATTAAGGTTTTCGTTACTAAAATGCCCAAAGACGCCGATTTTGACTAGAATTTGAAAGATATTGACATGAATATATAACTGTTTGTATCAAAAAATGATAGTTTAAACTGATATTTGCAGTTTTGATGCGGTTTTAGATACGACATGAATCGAAGAAGCCGATTTTGACTGGAATCTGTTTAAAATGACAAAGAAAAACCTAATATCAATTCAAGGAAGTGAATTTTTAAGTAGTTATCTGCAGTTTTAATGTAGATTTCAGTTCGCTAAGTTATGAAAATGCATGTTTTAACTATAATCTTCCATAAATCAAGGGCGAAAACCAATTATTTGTCCCAAAAGAAGGTGTTTTAAGTATATATCTGCATTTCTAAGGTAGATTTGGGTACAATAAGAGGCGAAAAAGCAGATTCTGACTAAGATTTTATCGAAATCGGCAACTATTTGACTCAGAATGGTTGCCTTACGTCGAAATCTAATAGTTTATTAAGGTTTTCGTTACTAAAATGCCCAAAGACGACGATTTTGACTAGAATTTGAAAGATATTGACATGAATATATAACTGTTTGTATCAAAAAATGATAGTTTAAACTGATATTTGCAGTTTTGATGCGGTTCTAGATACGATATGAGTCGAAGAAGCCGATTTTGACTGGAATCTGTTTAAAATAACAAAGAAAAACCTATTATCAATTCAAGGATGTGAATTTTTAAGTAGTTATCTGCAATTTTAATGTAGATTTCAGTTCGCTAAGTTATGAAAATGCATGTTTTGGCTATAATCTTCCGTAAATCAAGGGCGAAAACCAATTATTTGTCCCAAAAGAAGGTGTTTTAAGTATATATCTGCATTTCTAAGGTAGATTTGGGTACAATAAGAGGCGAAAAAGCAGATTCTGACTAAGATTTTATCGAAACCGGCAACTATTTGACTCAGAAAGGTTGCCTTACGTCGAAATCTAATAGTTTATTAAGGTTTTCGTTACTAAAATGCCCAAAGACGCCGATTTTGACTAGAATTTGAGAGATATTGACATGAATATATAACTGTTTGTATCAAAAAATGATAGTTTAAACTGATATTTGCAGTTTTGATGCGGTTTTAGGTACGATATGAGTCGAAGAAGCCGATTTTGACTGAAATCTGTTTAAAATGACAAAGAAAAACCTATTATCAATTCAAGGAAGTGAATTTTTAAGTAGTTATCCGCAGTTTTAATGTAGATTTCAGTTAGCTAAGTTATGAAAATGCATGTTTTGGCTATAATCTTCCGTAAATCAAGGGCGAAAACCAATTATTTGTCCCAAAAGAAGGTGTTTTAAGTATATATCTGCATATCTAAGGTAGATTTGGGTACAATAAGAGGCGAAAAAGCAGATTCTGACTAAGATTTTATCGAAATCGGCAACTATTTGACTCAGAAAGGTTGCCTTACGTCGAAATCTAATAGTTTATTAAGGTTTTCGTTACTAAAATGCCCAAAGACGCCGATTTTGACTAGAATTTGAAAGATATTGACTAGAATATATAACTGTTTGTATCAAAAAATGATAGTTTAAACTGATATTTGCAGTTTTGATGCGGTTTTAGATACGATATGAATCGAAGAAGCCGATTTTGACTGGAATCTGTTTAAAATGACAAAGAAAAACCTATTATCAATTCAAGGAAGTGAATTTTTAAGTAGTTATCTGCAGTTTTAATGTAGATTTCAGTTCGCTAAGTTATGAAAATGCATGTTTTGGCTATAATCTTCCGTAAATAAAGGGCGAAAACCAATTATTTGTCCCAAAAGAAGGTGTTTTAAGTATATATCTGCATTTCTAAGGTAGATTTGGGTAGAATAAGAGGCGAAAAAGCAGATTCTGAATAAGATTTTATCGAAATCGGCAACTATTTGACTCAGAAAGGTTGCCTTACGTCGAAATCTAATAGTTTATTAAGGTTTTCGTTACTAAAATTTGAGAGATATTGACATGAATATATAACTGTTTGTATCAAAAAATGATAGTTTAAACTGATATTTGCAGTTTTGATGCGGTTTTAGGTACGATATGAGTCGAAGAAGCCGATTTTGACTGAAATCTGTTTAAATTGACAAAGAAAAACCTATTATCAATTCAAGGAAGTGAATTTTTAAGTAGTTATCTGCAGTTTTAATTTAGATTTCAGTTCGCTAAGTTATGAAAATGCATGTTTTGGCTATAATCTTCCGTAAATCAAGGGCGAAAACCCATTATTTGTCCCAAAAGAAGGTGTTTTAAGTATATATCTGCATTTCTAAGGTAGATTTGGGTACAATAAGAGGCGAAAAAGCAGATTCTGACTAAGATTTTATCGAAATCGGCAACTATTTGACTCAGAAAGGTTGCCTTACGTCGAAATCTAATAGTTTATTAAGGTTTTCGTTACTAAAATTTGAGAGATATTGACATGAATATATAACTGTTTGTATCAAAAAATGATAGTTTAAACTGATATTTGCAGTTTTGATGCGGTTTTAGATACGATATGAATCGAAGAAGCCGATTTTGACTGGAATCTGTTTAAAATGACAAAGGAAAACCTATTATCAATTCAAGGAAGTGAATTTTTAAGTAGTTATCTGTAGTTTTAATGTAGATTTCAGTTCGCTAAATTAAGAAAATGCATGTTTTGGCTATAATCTTCCGTAAATCAAGGGCGAAAACCAGTTATTTGTCCCAAAAGAAGGTGTTTTAAGAATATATCTGCATTTCTAAGGTAGATTTGGGTACAATAAGAGGCGAAAAAGCAGATTCTGACTAAGATTTTATCAAAATCGGCAACTATTTGACTCAGAAAGGTTGCCTTACGTCGAAATCTAATAGTTTATTAAGGTTTTCGTTACTAAAATGCCTAAAGACGCCGATTTTGACTAGAATTTGAAAGATATTGGCATGAATATATAACTGTTTGTATCAAAAAATGATAGTTTAAACTGATATTTGCAGTTTTGATGCGGTTTTAGGTACGATCTGAGTCGAAGAAGCCGATTTTGACTGAAATCTGTTTAAATTGACAAAGAAAAACGTATTATCAATTCAAGGAAGTGAATTTTTAAGTAGTTATCTGCAGTTTTAATGTAGATTTCAGTTAGCTAAGTTATGAAAATGCATGTTTTGGCTATAATCTTCCGTAAATCAAGGGCGAAAACCAATTATTTGTCCCAAAAGAAGGTGTTTTAAGTATATATCTGCATTTCTAAGGTAGATTTGGGTACAATAAGAGGCGAAAAAGCAGATTCTGACTAAGATTTTATCGAAATCGGCAACTATTTGACTCTGAAAGGTTGCCTTACGTCGAAATCTAATAGTTTATTAAGGTTTTCGTTACTAAAATGCCCAAAGACGCCGATTTTGACTAGAATTTGAAAGATATTGACATGAATATATAACTGTTTGTATCAAAAAATGATAGTTTAAACTGATATTTGCAGTTTTGATGCGGTTTTAGGTACGATATGAGTCGAAGAAGCCGATTTTGACTGGAATCTGTTTAAAATAACAAAGAAAAACCTATTATCAATTCAAGGAAGTGAATTTTTAAGTAGTTATCTGTAGTTTTAATGTAGATTTCAGTTCGCTAAATTAAGAAAATGCATGTTTTGGCTATAATCTTCCATAAATCAAGTTCGAAAACCAGTTATTTGTCCCAAAAGAAGGTGTTTTAAGTATATATCTGCATTTCAAAGGTAGATTTGGGTACAATAAGAGGCGAAAAAGCAGATTTTGACTAAGATTTTATCGAAATCGGCAACTATTTGACTCAGAAAGGTTGCCTTACGTCGAAATCTAATAGTTTATTAAAGCTTTCGTTACTAAAATTTGAGAGATATTGACATGAATATATAACTGTTTGTATCAAAAAATGATAGTTTAAACTGATATTTGCAGTTTTGATGCGGTTTTAGATACGATATGAATCGAAGAAGCCGATTTTGACTGGAATCTGTTTAAAATGACAAAGGAAAACCTATTATCAATTCAAGGAAGTGAATTTTTAAGTATTTATCTGCAGTTTTAATGTAGATTTCAGTTCGCTAAGTTATGAAAATGCATGTTTTGGCTATAATCTTCCGTAAATCAAGCGCGAAAACCAATTATTTGTCCCAAAAGAAGGTGTTTTAAGTATATATCTGCATTTCTAAGGTAGATTTGGGTACAATAAGAGGCGAAAAAGCAGATTCTGACTAAGATTTTATCAAAATCGGCAACTATTTGACTCAGAAAGGTTGCCTTACGTCGAAATCTAATAGTTTATTAAGGTTTTCGTTACTAAAATGCCTAAAGACGCCGATTTTGACTAGAATTTGAAAGATATTGGCATGAATATATAACTGTTTGTATCAAAAAATGATAGTTTAAACTGATATTTGCAGTTTTGATGCGGTTTTAGGTACGATCTGAGTCGAAGAAGCCGATTTTGACTGAAATCTGTTTAAATTGACAAAGAAAAACGTATTATCAATTCAAGGAAGTGAATTTTTAAGTAGTTATCTGCAGTTTTAATGTAGATTTCAGTTAGCTAAGTTATGAAAATGCATGTTTTGGCTATAATCTTCCGTAAATCAAGGGCGAAAACCAATTATTTGTCCCAAAAGAAGGTGTTTTAAGTATATATCTGCATTTCTAAGGTAGATTTGGGTACAATAAGAGGCGAAAAAGCAGATTCTGACTAAGATTTTATCGAAATCGGCAACTATTTGACTCTGAAAGGTTACCTTACGTCGAAATCTAATAGTTTATTAAGGTTTTCGTTACTAAAATGCCCAAAGACGCCGATTTTGACTAGAATTTGAAAGATATTGACATGAATATATAACTGTTTGTATCAAAAAATGATAGTTTAAACTGATATTTGCAGTTTTGATGCGGTTTTAGGTACGATATGAGTCGAAGAAGCCGATTTTGACTGGAATCTGTTTAAAATAACAAAGAAAAACCTATTATCAATTCAAGGAAGTGAATTTTTAAGTAGTTATCTGTAGTTTTAATGTAGATTTCAGTTCGCTAAATTAAGAAAATGCATGTTTTGGCTATAATCTTCCATAAATCAAGGGCGAAAACCAGTTATTTGTCCCAAAAGAAGGTGTTTTAAGTATATATCTGCATTTCTAAAGTAGATTTGGGTACAATAAGAGGCGAAAAAGCAGATTCTGACTAAGATTTTATCGAAATCGGCAACTATTTGACTCAGAAAGGTTGCCTTACGTCGAAATCTAATAGTTTATTAAAGCTTTCGTTACTAAAATTTGAGAGATATTGACATGAATATATAACTGTTTGTATCAAAAAATGATAGTTTAAACTGATATTTGCAGTTTTGATGCGGTTTTAGATACGATATGAATCGAAGAAGCCGATTTTGACTGGAATCTGTTTAAAATGACAAAGGAAAACCTATTATCAATTCAAGGAAGTGAATTTTTAAGTATTTATCTGCAGTTTTAATGTAGATTTCAGTTCGCTAAGTTATGAAAATGCATGTTTTGGCTATAATCTTCCGTAAATCAAGCGCGAAAACCAATTATTTGTCCCAAAAGAAGGTGTTTTAAGTATATATCTCAATTTCTAAGGTAGATTTGGGTACAATAAGAGGCGAAAAAGCAGATTCTGACTAAGATTTTATCGAAATCGGCAACTATTTGACTCTGAAAGGTTGCCTTACGTCGAAATCTAATAGTTTATTAAGGTTTTCGTTACTAAAATGCCCAAAGACGCCGATTTTGACTAGAATTTGAAAGATATTGACATGAATATATAACTGTTTGTATCAAAAAATGATAGTTTAAACTGATATTTGCAGTTTTGATGCGGTTTTAGGTACGATATTAGTCGAAGAAGCCGATTTTGACTGGAATCTGTTTAAAATAACAAAGAAAAACCTATTATCAATTCAAGGAAGTGAATTTTTAAGTAGTTATCTGTAGTTTTAATGTAGATTTCAGTTCGCTAAATTAAGAAAATGCATGTTTTGGCTATAATCTTCCATAAATCAAGGGCGAAAACCAGTTATTTGTCCCAAAAGAAGGTGTTTTAAGTATATATCTGCATTTCTAAGGTAGATTTGGGTACAATAAGAGGCGAAAAAGCAGATTCTGACTAAGATTTTATCGAAATCGGCAACTATTTGACTCAGAAAGGTTGCCTTACGTCGAAATCTAATAGTTTATTAAAGCTTTCGTTACTAAAATTTGAGAGATATTGACATGAATATATAACTGTTTGTATCAAAAAATGATAGTTTAAACTGATATTTGCAGTTTTGATGCGGTTTTAGATACGATATGAATCGAAGAAGCCGATTTTGACTGGAATCTGTTTAAAATGACAAAGGAAAACCTATTATCAATTCAAGGAAGTGAATTTTTAAGTATTTATCTGCAGTTTTAATGTAGATTTCAGTTCGCTAAGTTATGAAAATGCATGTTTTGGCTATAATCTTCCGTAAATCAAGCGCGAAAACCAATTATTTGTCCCAAAAGAATTTGTTTTAAGTATATATCTCAATTCTAAGGTAGATTTGGGTACAATAAGAGGCGAAAAAGCAGATTCTGACTAAGATTTTATCGAAATCGGCAACTATTTGACTCAGAATGGTTGCTTTACGTCGAAATCTAATAGTTTATTAAGGTTTTCGTTAATAAAATGCCCAAAGACGCCGATTTTGACTAGAATTTGAAAGATATTGACATGAATATATAACTGTTTGTATCAAAAAATGATAGTTTAAACTGATATTTGCAGTTTTGATGCGGTTTTAGGTACGATATTAGTCGAAGAAGCCGATTTTGACTGGAATCTGTTTAAAATAACAAAGAAAAACCTATTATCAATTCAAGGAAGTGAATTTTTAAGTAGTTATCTGTAGTTTTAATGTAGATTTCAGTTCGCTAAATTAAGAAAATGCATGTTTTGGCTATAATCTTCCATAAATCAAGGGCGAAAACCAGTTATTTGTCCCAAAAGAAGGTGTTTTAAGTATATATCTGCATTTCTAAGGTAGATTTGGGTACAATAAGAGGCGAAAAAGCAGATTCTGACTAAGATTTTATCGAAATCGGCAACTATTTGACTCAGAAAGGTTGCCTTACGTCGAAATCTAATAGTTTATTAAAGCTTTCGTTACTAAAATTTGAGAGATATTGACATGAATATATAACTGTTTGTATCAAAAAATGATAGTTTAAACTGATATTTGCAGTTTTGATGCGGTTTTAGATACGATATGAATCGAAGAAGCCGATTTTGACTGGAATCTGTTTAAAATGACAAAGGAAAACCTATTATCAATTCAAGGAAGTGAATTTTTAAGTATTTATCTGCAGTTTTAATGTAGATTTCAGTTCGCTAAGTTATGAAAATGCATGTTTTGGCTATAATCTTCCGTAAATCAAGCGCGAAAACCAATTATTTGTCCCAAAAGAATTTGTTTTAAGTATATATCTCAATTTCATAAGGTAGATTTGGGTACAATAAGAGGCGAAAAAGCAGATTCTGACTAAGATTTTATCGAAATCGGCAACTATTTGACTCAGAATGGTTGCTTTACGTCGAAATCTAATAGTTTATTAAGGTTTTCGTTAATAAAATGCCCAAAGACGCCGATTTTGACTAGAATTTGAAAGATATTGACATGAATATATAACTGTTTGTATCAAAAAATGATAGTTTAAACTGATATTTGCAGTTTTGATGCGGTTTTAGGTACGATATGAGTCGAAGAAGCCGATTTTGACTGGAATCTGTTTAAAATAACAAAGAAAAACCTATTATCAATTCAAGGAAGTGAATTTTTAAGTAGTTATCTGTAGTTTTAATGTAGATTTCAGTTCGCTAAATTAAGAAAATGCATGTTTTGGCTATAATCTTCCGTAAATCAAGGGCGAAAACCAGTTATTTGTAACAAAAGAAGGTGTTTTAAGTATATATCTGCATTTCTAAGGTAGATTTGGGTACAATAAGAGGCGAAAAAGCAGATTCTGACTAAGATTTTATTGAAATCGGCAACTATTTGACTCAGAAAGGTTGCCTTACGTCGAAATCTAATAGTTTATTAAGGTTTTCGTTACTAAAATGCCTAAAGACGCCGATTTTGACTAGAATTTGAAAGATATTGGCATGAATATATAACTGTTTGTATCAAAAAATGATAGTTTAAACTGATATTTGCAGTTTTGATGCGGTTTTAGGTACGATATGAGTCGAAGAAGCCGATTTTGACTGAAATCTGTTTAAATTGACAAAGAAAAACCTATTATCAATTCAAGGAAGTGAATTTTTAAGTAGTTATCTGCAGTTTTAATTTAGATTTCAGTTCGCTAAGTTATGAAAATGCATGTTTTGGCTATAATCTTCCGTAAATCAAGGGCGAAAACCCATTATTTGTCCCAAAAGAAGGTGTTTTAAGTATATATCTGCATTTCTAAGGTAGATTTGGGTACAATAAGACGCGAAAAAGCAGATTCTGACTAAGATTTTATCGAAATCGGCAACTATTTGACTCAGAATGGTTGCCTTACGTCGAAATCTAATAGTTTATTAAGGTTTTCGTTACTAAAATGCCCAAAGACGCCGATTTTGACTAGAATTTGAATGATATTGACATGAATATATAACTGTTTGTATCAAAAAATGATAGTTTAAACTGATATTTGCAGTTTTAATGCGGTTTTAGGTACGATATGGGTCGAAGAAGCCGATTTTGACTGGAATCTGTTTAAAATGACAAAGAAAAACCTATTATCAATTCAAGGAAGTGAATTTTTAAGTAGTTATCTGCAGTTTTAATGTAGATTTCAGTTCGCTAAGTTATGAAAATGCATGTTTTGGCTATAATCTTAAGTAAATCAAGGGCGAAAACCAATTATTTGTCCCAAAAGAAGGTGTTTTAAGTATATATCTGCATTTCTAAGGTAGATTTGGGTACAATAAGAGGCGAAAAAGCAGATTCTGAATAAGATTTTATCGAAATCGGCAACTATTTGACTCAGAAATGTTGCCTTACGTCGAAATCTAATAGTTTATTAAGGTTTTCGTTACTAAAATGCCCAAAGACGCCGATTTTGACTAAAATTTGAGAGATATTGACATGAATATATAACTGTTTGTATCAAAAAATGATAGTTTAAACTGATATTTGCAGTTCTGATGCGGTTTTAGATACGATATGAATCGAAGAAGCCGATTTTGACTGGAATCTGTTTAAAATGACAAAGAAAAACCTATTATCAATTCAAGGAAGTGAATTTTTAAGTAGTTATCTGCAGTTTTAATGTAGATTTCAGTTCGCTAAGTTATGAAAATGCATGTTTTGGCTATAATCTTCCGTAAATCAAGGGCGAAAACCAATTATTTGTCCCAAAAGAAGGTGTTTTAAGTATATATCTGCATTTCTAAGGTAGATTTGGGTATAATAAGAGGCGAAAAAGCAGATTCTGACTAAGATTTTATCGAAATCGGCAACTATTTGACTCAGAATGGTTGCCTTACGTCGAAATCTAATAGTTTATTAAGGTTTTCGTTACTAAAATGCCCAAAGACGCCGATTTTGACTAGAATTTGAAAGATATGAACATGAATATATAACTGTTTGTATCAAAAAATGATAGTTTAAACTGATATTTGCAGTTTTGATGCGGTTCTAGATACGATATGAATCGAAGAAGCCGATTTTGACTGGAATCTGTTTAAAATGACAAAGAAAAGCCTATTATCAATTCAAGGAAGTGAATTTTTAAGTAGTTATCTGCAGTTTTAATGTAGATTTCAGTTCGCTAAGTTATGAAAATGCATGTTTTGGCTATAATCTTCCGTAAATCAAGGGCGAAAACCAATTATTTGTAACAAAAGAAGGTGTTTTAAGTATATATCTGCATTTCTAAGGTAGATTTGGGTACAATAAGAGGCGAAAAAGAAGATTCTGACTAAGATTTTATCGAAATCGGCAACTATTTGACTCAGAATGGTTGCCTTACGTCGAAATCTAATAGTTTATTAAGTTTTTCGTTACTAAAATGCCCAAAGACGCCGATTTTGACTAGAATTTGAAAGATATTGACATGAATATATAACTGTTTGTTTCAAAAAATGATAGTTTAAACTGATATTTGCAGTTTTGATGCGGTTTTAGATACGATATGAATCGAAGAAGCCGATTTTGACTGGAATCTGTCTAAAATAACAAAGAAAAACCTATTATCAATTCAAGGAAGTGAATTTTTAAGTAGTTATCTGTAGTTTTAATGTAGATTTCAGTTCGCTAAATTAAGAAAATGCATGTTTTGGCTATAATCTTCCGTAAATCAAGCGCGAAAACCAGTTATTTGTCCCAAAAGAAGGTGTTTTAAGTATATATCTGCATTTCTAAGGTAGATTTGGGTACAATAAGAGGCGAAAAAGCAGATTCTGACTAAGATTTTATAGAAATCGGCAACTATTTGACTCAGAATGGTTGCCTTACGTCGAAATCTAATAGTTTATTAAGGTTTTCGTTACTAAAATGCCCAAAGACGCCGATTTTGACTAGAATTTGAAAGATATTGACATGAATATATAGCTGTTTGTATCAAAAAATGATAGTTTAAACTGATATTTGCAGTTTTGATGCGGTTTTAGATACGATATGAATCGAAGAAGCCGATTTTGACTGGAATCTGTTTAAAATGACAAAGAAAAACCAATTATCAATTCAAGAAAGTGAATTTTTATGTAGTTATCTGCAGTTTTAATGTAGATTTCAGTTCGCTAAGTTATGAAAATGCATGTTTTGGCTATAATCTTCCGTAAATCAATTGCGAAAACCAATTATTTGTCCCAAAAGAAGGTGTTTTAAGTATATATCTGCATTTCTAAGGTAGATTTGGGTACAATAAGAGGCGAAAAAGCAGATTCTGACTAAGATTTTATCGAAATCGGCAACTATTTGACTCAGAAAAGTTGCCTTACGTCGAAATCTAATAGTTTATTAAGGTTTTCGTTACTAAAATGCCTAAAGACGCCGATTTTGACTAGAATTAGAAAGATATTGGCATGAATATATAACTGTTTGTATCAAAAAATGATAGTTTAAAATGATATTTGCAGTTTTGATGCGGTTTTAGGTACGATATGAGTCGAGGAAGCCGATTTTGACTGAAATCTGTTTAAATTGACAAAGAAAAACCTATTATCAATTCAAGGAAGTGAATTTTTAAGTAGTTATCTGCAGTTTTAATGTAGATTTCAGTTAGCTAAATTATGAAAATGCATGTTTTGGCTATAATCTTCCGTAAATCAAGGGCGAAAACCAATTATTTGTCCCAAAAGAAGGTGTTTTAAGTATATATCTGCATTTCTAAGGTAGATTTGGGTACAATAAGAGGCGAAAAAGCAGATTCTGACTAAGATTTTATCGAAATCGGCAACTATTTGACTCAGAAAGGTTGCCTTACGTCGAAATCTAATAGTTTATTAAGGTTTTCGTTACTAAAATCCCCAAAGACGCCGATTTTGACTAGAATTTGAAAGATATTGACATGAATATATAACTGTTTGTATCAAAAAATTATAGTTTAAACTGATATTTGCAGTTTTGATGCGGTTTTAGATACGATATGAATCGAAGAAGCCGATTTTGACTGGAATCTGTTAAAAATGACAAAGCAAAACCTATTATCAATTCAAGGAAGTGAATTTTTAAGTAGTTATCTGCAGTTTTAATGTAGATTTCAGTTCGCTAAGTTATGAAAATGCATGTTTTGGCTATAATCTTCCGTAAATCAAGGGCGAAAACCAATTATTTGTCCCAAAAGAAGGTGTTTTAAGTATATATCTGCATTTCTAAGGTAGATTTGGGTACAATAAGAGGCGAAAAAGCAGATTCTGACTAAGAATTTATCGAAATCGGCAACTATTTGACTCAGAAAGGTTGCCTTACGTCGAAATCTAATAGTATATTAAGGTTTTCGTTACTAAAATGCCCAAAGACGCCGATTTTGACTAGAATTTGAAAGATATTGACATGAATATATAACTGTATCAAAAAATGATAGTTTAAACTGATATTTGCAGTTTTGATGCGGTTTTAGATACGATATGAATCGAAGAAGCCGATTTTGGCTGGAATCTGTTTAAAATGACAAAGAAAAACCTATTACCAATTCATGGAAGTGAATTTTTAAGTAGTTATCTGCAGTTTTAATGTAGATTTCAGTTCGCTAAGTTATGAAAATGCATGTTTTGGCTGTATTCTTCCGTAAATCAAGGGCGAAAACCAATTATTTGGCCAAAAGAAGGTGTTTTAAGTATATATCTGCAGTTCTAATGTAGATTTGGGTACAATAAGAGGCGAAAAAGCAGATTCTGACTAAGATTTTATCGAAATCGGCAACTATTTGACTCAGAATGGTTGCCTTACGTCGAAATCTAATAGTTTATTAAGGTTTTCGTTACTAGAATGCCCAAAGACGCCGATTTTGACTAGAGTTTGAAAGATATTGACATGAATATATAACTGTATCAAAAAATGATAGTTTAAACTGATATTTGCAGTTTTGATGCGGTTTTAGATACGATATGAATCGAAGAAGCCGATTTTGGCTGGAATCTGTTTAAAATGACAAAGAAAAACCTATTACCAATTCATGGAAGTGAATTTTTAAGTAGTTATCTGCAGTTTTAATGTAGATTTCAGTTCGCTAAGTTATGAAAATGCATGTTTTGGCTGTATTCTTCCGTAAATCAAGGGCGAAAACCAATTATTTGGCCAAAAGAAGGTGTTTTAAGTATATATCTGCAGTTCTAATGTAGATTTGGGTACAATAAGAGGCGAAAAAGCAGATTCTGACTAAGATTTTATCGAAATCGGCAACTATTTGACTCAGAATGGTTGCCTTACGTCGAAATCTAATAGTTTATTAAGGTTTTCGTTACTAGAATGCCCAAAGACGCCGATTTTGACTAGAATTTGAAAGATATTGACATGAATATATAACTGTTTGTATCAAAAAATGATAGTTTAAACTGATATTTGCAGTTTTGATGCGGTTTTAGATACGATATGAATCGAAGAAGCCGATTTTGGCTTTAATCTGTTTAAAATGATAAAGAAAAACCTATTACCAATTCAAGGAAGTGAATTTTTAAGTAGTTATCTGCAGTTTTAATGTAGATTTCAGTTCGCTAAGTTATGAAAATGCATGTTTTGGCTATAATCTTCCGTAAATCAAGGGCGAAAACCAATTATTTGTCCCAAAAGAAGGTGTTTTAAGTATATATCTGCATTTCTAAGGTAGATTTGGGTACAATAAGAGGCGAAAAAGCAGATTCTGACTAAGATTTTATCGAAATCTGCAACTATTTGACTCAGAATGGTTGCCTTACGTCGAAATCTAATAGTTTATTAAAGTTTTCGTTACTAAAATGCCCAAAGACGCCGATTTTGACTAGAATTTGAAAGATATTGACATGAATATATAACTGTTTGTATCAAAAAATGATAGTTTAAACTGATATTTGCAGTTTTGATGCGGTTTTAGGTACGATATGAGTCGAAGAAGCCGATTTTGACTGGAATCTGTTTAAAATGGCAAAGAACAACCTATTATCAATTCAAGGAAGTGAATTTTTAAGTAGTTATCTGCAGTTTTAATGTAGATTTCAGTTCGCTAAGTTATGAAAATGCATGTTTTGGCTATAATCTTCCGTAAATCAAGGGCGAAAACCAATTATTTGTCCCAAAGAAGGTGTTTTAAGTATATATCTGCATTTCTAAGGTAGATTTGGGTACAATAAGAGGCGAAAAAGCAGATTCTGACTAAGATTTTATCGAAATCGGCAACTATTTGACTCAGAAAGGTTGCCTTACGTCGAAATCTAATAGTTTATTAAGGTTTTCGTTACTAAAATGCCTAAAGACGCCGATTTTGACTAGAATTAGAAAGATATTGGCATGAATATATAACTGTTTGTATCAAAAAATGATAGTTTAAAATGATATTTGCAGTTTTGATGCGGTTTTAGGTACGATATGAGTCGAGGAAGCCGATTTTGACTGAAATCTGTTTAAATTGACAAAGAAAAACCTATTATCAATTCAAGGAAGT
Source organism: Cylas formicarius (assembly GCF_029955315.1). Taxonomy (NCBI): domain Eukaryota; kingdom Metazoa; phylum Arthropoda; class Insecta; order Coleoptera; family Brentidae; genus Cylas; species Cylas formicarius. The sequence goes on from NW_026844268.1 coordinate 1,290,082, forward strand.
GAATTTTTAAGTAGTTATCTGCAGTTTTAATGTAGATTTCAGTTAGCTAAATTATGAAAATGCATGTTTTGGCTATAATCTTCCGTAAATCAAGGGCGAAAACCAATTATTTGTCCCAAAAGAAGGTGTTTTAAGTATATATCTGCATTTCTAAGGTAGATTTGGGTACAATAAGAGGCGAAAAAGCAGATTCTGACTAAGATTTTATCGAAATCGGCAACTATTTGACTCAGAAAGGTTGCCTTACGTCGAAATCTAATAGTTTATTAAGGTTTTCGTTACTAAAATCCCCAAAGACGCCGATTTTGACTAGAATTTGAAAGATATTGACATGAATATATAACTGTTTGTATCAAAAAATTATAGTTTAAACTGATATTTGCAGTTTTGATGCGGTTTTAGATACGATATGAATCGAAGAAGCCGATTTTGACTGGAATCTGTTAAAAATGACAAAGCAAAACCTATTATCAATTCAAGGAAGTGAATTTTTAAGTAGTTATCTGCAGTTTTAATGTAGATTTCAGTTCGCTAAGTTATGAAAATGCATGTTTTGGCTATAATCTTCCGTAAATCAAGGGCGAAAACCAATTATTTGTCCCAAAAGAAGGTGTTTTAAGTATATATCTGCATTTCTAAGGTAGATTTGGGTACAATAAGAGGCGAAAAAGCAGATTCTGACTAAGAATTTATCGAAATCGGCAACTATTTGACTCAGAAAGGTTGCCTTACGTCGAAATCTAATAGTATATTAAGGTTTTCGTTACTAAAATGCCCAAAGACGCCGATTTTGACTAGAATTTGAAAGATATTGACATGAATATATAACTGTATCAAAAAATGATAGTTTAAACTGATATTTGCAGTTTTGATGCGGTTTTAGATACGATATGAATCGAAGAAGCCGATTTTGGCTGGAATCTGTTTAAAATGACAAAGAAAAACCTATTACCAATTCATGGAAGTGAATTTTTAAGTAGTTATCTGCAGTTTTAATGTAGATTTCAGTTCGCTAAGTTATGAAAATGCATGTTTTGGCTGTATTCTTCCGTAAATCAAGGGCGAAAACCAATTATTTGGCCAAAAGAAGGTGTTTTAAGTATATATCTGCAGTTCTGATGTAGATTTGGGTACAATAAGAGGCGAAAAAGCAGATTCTGACTAAGATTTTATCGAAATCGGCAACTATTTGACTCAGAATGGTTGCCTTACGTCGAAATCTAATAGTTTATTAAGGTTTTCGTTACTAGAATGCCCAAAGACGCCGATTTTGACTAGAATTTGAAAGATATTGACATGAATATATAACTGTTTGTATCAAAAAATGATAGTTTAAACTGATATTTGCAGTTTTGATGCGGTTTTAGATACGATATGAATCGAAGAAGCCGATTTTGGCTTTAATCTGTTTAAAATGATAAAGAAAAACCTATTACCAATTCAAGGAAGTGAATTTTTAAGTAGTTATCTGCAGTTTTAATGTAGATTTCAGTTCGCTAAGTTATGAAAATGCATGTTTTGGCTATAATCTTCCGTAAATCAAGGGCGAAAACCAATTATTTGTCCCAAAAGAAGGTGTTTTAAGTATATATCTGCATTTCTAAGGTAGATTTGGGTACAATAAGAGGCGAAAGAGCAGATTCTGACTAAGATTTTATCGAAATCGGCAACTATTTGACTCAGAATGGTTGCCTTACGTCGAAATCTAATAGTTTATTAAAGTTTTCGTTACTAAAATGCCCAAAGACGCCGATTTTGACTAGAATTTGAAAGATATTGACATGAATATATAACTGTTTGTATCAAAAAATGATAGTTTAAACTGATATTTGCAGTTTTGATGCGGTTTTAGGTACGATATGAGTCGAAGAAGCCGATTTTGACTGGAATCTGTTTAAAATGGCAAAGAACAACCTATTATCAATTCAAGGAAGTGAATTTTTAAGTAGTTATCTGCAGTTTTAATGTAGATTTCAGTTCGCTAAGTTATGAAAATGCATGTTTTGGCTATAATCTTCCGTAAATCAAGGGCGAAAACCAATTATTTGTCCCAAAGAAGGTGTTTTAAGTATATATCTGCATTTCTAAGGTAGATTTGGGTACAATAAGAGGCGAAAAAGCAGATTCTGACTAAGATTTTATCGAAATCGGCAACTATTTGACTCAAAATGGTTGCCTTACGTCGAAATCTAATAGTTTATTAAGGTTTTCGTTACTAAAATGCCCAAAGACGCCGATTTTGACTAGAATTTGAATGATATTGACATGAATATATAACTCTTTGTATCAAAAAATGATAGTTTAAACTGATATTTGCAGTTTTAATGCGGTTTTAGGTACGATATGGGTCGAAGAAGCCGATTTTGACTGGAATCTGTTAAAAATGACAAAGAAAAACCTATTATCAATTCAAGGAAGTGAATTTTTAAGTAGTTATCTGCAGTTTTAATGTAGATTTCAGTTCGCTAAGTTATGAAAATGCATGTTTTGGCTATAATCTTAAGTAAATCAAGGGCGAAAACCAATTATTTGTCCCAAAAGAAGGTGTTTTAAGTATATATCTGCATTTCTAAGGTAGATTTGGGTACAATAAGAGGCGAAAAAGCAGATTCTGAATAAGATTTTATCGAAATCGGCAACTATTTGACTCAGAATGGTTGCCTTACGTCGAAATCTAATAGTTTATTAAGGTTTTCGTTACTAAAATGCCCAAAGACGCCGATTTTGACTAGAATTTGAAAGATATTGACATGAATATATAACTGTTTGTATCAAAAAATGATAGTTTAAACTGATATTTGCAGTTTTGATGCGGTTTTAGATACGATATGAATCGAAGAAGCCGGTTTTGACTGGAATCTGTTTAAAATAACAAAGAAAAACCTAAGGAAGTGAATTTTTAAGTAGTTATCTGTTGTTTTAATGTAAATTTCAGTTCGCTAAATTAAGAAAATGCATGTTTTGGCTATAATCTTCCGTAAATCAAGGGCGAAAACCAGTTATTTGTCCCAAAAGAAGGTGTTTTAAGTATATATCTGCATTTCTAAGATAGATTTGGGTACAATAAGAGGCGAAAAAGCAGATTCTGAATAAGATTTTATCGAAATCGGCAACTATTTGACTCAGAATGGTTGCCTTACGTCGAAATCTAATAGTTTATTAAGGTTTTCGTTACTAAAATGCCCAAAGACGCCGATTTTGACTAGAATTTGAGAGATATTGACATGAATATATAACTGTTTGTATCAAAAAATGATAGTTTAAACTGATATTTGCAGTTCTGATGCGGTTTTAGATACGATATGAATCGAAGAAGCCGATTTTGACTGGAATCTGTTTAAAATGACAAAGAAAAACCTATTATCAATTCAAGGAAGTGAATTTTTAAGTAGTTATCTGCAGTTTTAATGTAGATTTCAGTTCGCTAAGTTATGAAAATGCATGTTTTGGCTATAATCTTCCTTAAATCAAGGGCGAAAACCAATTATTTGTCCCAAAAGAAGGTGTTTTAAGTATATATCTGCATTTCTAAGGTAGATTTGGGTATAATAAGAGGCAAAAAAGCAGATTCTGACTAAGATTTTATCGAAATCGGCAACTATTTGACTCAGAATGGTTGCCTTACGTCGAAATCTAATACTTTATTAAGGTTTTCGTTACTAAAATGCCCAAAGACGCCGATTTTGACTAGAATTTGAAAGATATTGACATGAATATATAACTGTTTGTATCAAAAAATGATAGTTTAAACTGATATTTGCAGTTTTGATGCGGTTTTAGATACGATATGAATCGAAGAAGCCGATTTTGACTGGAATCTGTTTAAAATAACAAAGAAAAACCTAAGGAAGTGAATTTTTAAGTAGTTATCTGTAGTTTTAATGTAAATTTCAGTTCGCTAAATTAAGAAAATGCATGTTTTGGCTATAATCTTCCGTAAATCAAGGGCGAAAACCAGTTATTTGTCCCAAAAGAAGGTGTTTTAAGTATATATCTGCATTTCTAAGGTAGATTTGGGTACAATAAGAGGCGAAAAAGCAGATTCTGACTAAGATTTTATCGAAATCGGCAACTATTTGACTCAGAATGGTTGCCTTACGTCGAAATCTAATAGTTTATTAAGGTTTTCGTTACTAAAATGCCCAAAGACGCCGATTTTGACTAGAATTTGAAAGATATTGACATGAATATATAGCTGTTTGTATCAAAAAATGATAGTTTAAACTGATATTTGCAGTTTTGATGCGGTTTTAGATACGATATGAATCGAAGAAGCCGATTTTGACTGGAATCTGTTTAAAATGACAAAGAAAAACCTATTATCAATTCACGGAAGTGAATTTTTATGTAGTTATCTGCAGTTTTAATGTAGATTTCAGTTCGCTAAGTTATGAAAATGCATGTTTTGGCTATAATCTTCCGTAAATCAATTGCGAAAACCAATTATTTGTCCCAAAAGAAGGTGTTTTAAGTATATATCTGCATTTCTAAGGTAGATTTGGGTACAATAAGAGGCGAAAAAGCAGATTCTGACTAAGATTTTATCGAAATCGGCAACTATTTGACTCAGAAAGGTTGCCTTACGTCGAAATCTAATAGTTTATTAAGGTTTTCGTTACTAAAATGCCTAAAGACGCCGAATTTGACTAGAATTTGAAAGATATTGGCATGAATATATAACTGTTTGTATCAAAAAATGATAGTTTAAAATGATATTTGCAGTTTTGATGCGGTTTTAGGTACGATATGAGTCGAGGAAGCCGATTTTGACTGAAATCTGTTTAAATTGACAAAGAAAAACCTATTATCAATTCAAGGAAGTGAATTTTTAAGTAGTTATCTGCAGTTTTAATGTAGATTTCAGTTAGCTAAGTTATGAAAATGCATATTTTGGCTATAATCTTCCGTAAATCAAGGGCGAAAACCAATTATTTGTCCCAAAAGAAGGTGTTTTAAGTATATATCTGCATTTCTAAGGTAGATTTGGGTACAATAAGAGGCGAAAAAGCAGATTCTGACTAAGATTTTATCGAAATCGGCAACTATTTGACTCAGAAAGGTTGCCTTACGTCGAAATCTAATAGTTTATTAAGGTTTTCGTTACTAAAATACCCAAAGACGCCGATTTTGACTAGAATTTGAAAGATATTGACATGAATATATAACTGTTTGTATCAAAAAATGATAGTTTAAACTGATATTTGCAGTTTTGATGCGGTTTTAGATACGATATGAATCGAAGAAGCCGATTTTGACTGGAATCTGTTAAAAATGACAAAGCAAAACCTATTATCAATTCAAGGAAGTGAATTTTTAAGTAGCTATCTGCAGTTTTAATGTAGATTTCAGTTCGCTAAGTTATGAAAATGCATGTTTTGGCTATAATCTTCCGTAAATCAAGGCGAAAACCAATTATTTGTCCCAAAAGAAGGTGTTTTAAGTATATATCTGCATTTCTAAGGTAGATTTGGGTACAATAAGAGGCGAAAAAGCAGATTCTGACTAAGATTTTATCGAAATCGGCAACTATTTGACTCAGAAAGGTTGCCTTACGTCGAAATCTAATAGTTTATTAAGGTTTTCGTTACTAAAATGCCTAAAGACGCCGATTTTGACTAGAATTTGAAAGATATTGGCATGAATATATAACTGTTTGTATCAAAAAATTATAGTTTAAACTGATATTTGCAGTTTTGATGCGGTTTTAGATACGATATGAATCGAAGAAGCCGATTTTGACTGGAATCTGTTAAAAATGACAAAGCAAAACCTATTATCAATTCAAGGAAGTGAATTTTTAAGTAGTTATCTGCAGTTTTAATGTAGATTTCAGTTCGCTAAGTTATGAAAATGCATGTTTTGGCTATAATCTTCCGTAAATCAAGGGCGAAAACCAATTATTTGTCCCAAAAGAAGGTGTTTTAAGTATATATCTGCATTTCTAAGGTAGATTTGGGTACAATAAGAGGCGAAAAAGCAGATTCTGACTAAGAATTTATCGAAATCGGCAACTATTTGACTCAGAAAGGTTGCCTTACGTCGAAATCTAATAGTATATTAAGGTTTTCGTTACTAAAATGCCCAAAGACGCCGATTTTGACTAGAATTTGAAAGATATTGACATGAATATATAACTGTATCAAAAAATGATAGTTTAAACTGATATTTGCAGTTTTGATGCGGTTTTAGATACGATATGAATCGAAGAAGCCGATTTTGGCTGGAATCTGTTTAAAATGACAAAGAAAAACCTATTACCAATTCATGGAAGTGAATTTTTAAGTAGTTATCTGCAGTTTTAATGTAGATTTCAGTTCGCTAAGTTATGAAAATGCATGTTTTGGCTGTATTCTTCCGTAAATCAAGGGCGAAAACCAATTATTTGGCCAAAAGAAGGTGTTTTAAGTATATATCTGCAGTTCTAATGTAGATTTGGGTACAATAAGAGGCGAAAAAGCAGATTCTGACTAAGATTTTATCGAAATCGGCAACTATTTGACTCAGAATGGTTGCCTTACGTCGAAATCTAATAGTTTATTAAGGTTTTCGTTACTAGAATGCCCAAAGACGCCGATTTTGACTAGAATTTGAAAGATATTGACATGAATATATAACTGTTTGTATCAAAAAATGATAGTTTAAACTGATATTTGCAGTTTTGATGCGGTTTTAGATACGATATGAATCGAAGAAGCCGATTTTGGCTTTAATCTGTTTAAAATGATAAAGAAAAACCTATTACCAATTCAAGGAAGTGAATTTTTAAGTAGTTATCTGCAGTTTTAATGTAGATTTCAGTTCGCTAAGTTATGAAAATGCATGTTTTGGCTATAATCTTCCGTAAATCAAGGGCGAAAACCAATTATTTGTCCCAAAAGAAGGTGTTTTAAGTATATATCTGCATTTCTAAGGTAGATTTGGGTACAATAAGAGGCGAAAAAGCAGATTCTGACTAAGATTTTATCGAAATCGGCAACTATTTGACTCAGAATGGTTGCCTTACGTCGAAATCTAATAGTTTATTAAAGTTTTCGTTACTAAAATGCCCAAAGACGCCGATTTTGACTAGAATTTGAAAGATATTGACATGAATATATAACTGTTTGTATCAAAAAATGATAGTTTAAACTGATATTTGCAGTTTTGATGCGGTTTTAGGTACGATATGAGTCGAAGAAGCCGATTTTGACTGGAATCTGTTTAAAATGGCAAAGAACAACCTATTATCAATTCAAGGAAGTGAATTTTTAAGTAGTTATCTGCAGTTTTAATGTAGATTTCAGTTCGCTAAGTTATGAAAATGCATGTTTTGGCTATAATCTTCCGTAAATCAAGGGCGAAAACCAATTATTTGTCCCAAAGAAGGTGTTTTAAGTATATATCTGCATTTCTAAGGTAGATTTGGGTACAATAAGAGGCGAAAAAGCAGATTCTGACTAAGATTTTATCGAAATCGGCAACTATTTGACTCAGAATGGTTGCCTTACGTCGAAATCTAATAGTTTATTAAGGTTTTCGTTACTAAAATGCCCAAAGACGCCGATTTTGACTAGAATTTGAATGATATTGACATGAATATATAACTCTTTGTATCAAAAAATGATAGTTTAAACTGATATTTGCAGTTTTAATGCGGTTTTAGGTACGATATGGGTCGAAGAAGCCGATTTTGACTGGAATCTGTTAAAAATGACAAAGAAAAACCTATTATCAATTCAAGGAAGTGAATTTTTAAGTAGTTATCTGCAGTTTTAATGTAGATTTCAGTTCGCTAAGTTATGAAAATGCATGTTTTGGCTATAATCTTAAGTAAATCAAGGGCGAAAACCAATTATTTGTCCCAAAAGAAGGTGTTTTAAGTATATATCTGCATTTCTAAGGTAGATTTGGGTACAATAAGAGGCGAAAAAGCAGATTCTGAATAAGATTTTATCGAAATCGGCAACTATTTGACTCAGAATGGTTGCCTTACGTCGAAATCTAATAGTTTATTAAGGTTTTCGTTACTAAAATGCCCAAAGACGCCGATTTTGACTAGAATTTGAGAGATATTGACATGAATATATAACTGTTTGTATCAAAAAATGATAGTTTAAACTGATATTTGCAGTTTTGATGCGGTTTTAGATACGATATGAATCGAAGAAGCCGATTTTGACTGGAATCTGTTTAAAATAACAAAGAAAAACCTAAGGAAGTGAATTTTTAAGTAGTTATCTGTTGTTTTAATGTAAATTTCAGTTCGCTAAATTAAGAAAATGCATGTTTTGGCTATAATCTTCCGTAAATCAAGGGCGAAAACCAGTTATTTGTCCCAAAAGAAGGTGTTTTAAGTATATATCTGCATTTCTAAGGTAGATTTGGGTACAATAAGAGGCGAAAAAGCAGATTCTGAATAAGATTTTATCGAAATCGGCAACTATTTGACTCAGAATGGTTGCCTTACGTCGAAATCTAATAGTTTATTAAGGTTTTCGTTACTAAAATGCCCAAAGACGCCGATTTTGACTAGAATTTGAAAGATATTGACATGAATATATAACTGTTTGTATCAAAAAATGATAGTTTAAACTGATATTTGCAGTTTTGATGCGGTTTTAGATACGATATGAATCGAAGAAGCCGATTTTGACTGGAATCTGTTTAAAATAACAAAGAAAAACCTAAGGAAGTGAATTTTTAAGTAGTTATCTGTTGTTTTAATGTAAATTTCAGTTCGCTAAATTAAGAAAATGCATGTTTTGGCTATAATCTTCCGTAAATCAAGGGCGAAAACCAGTTATTTGTCCCAAAAGAAGGTGTTTTAAGTATATATCTGCATTTCTAAGGTAGATTTGGGTACAATAAGAGGCGAAAAAGCAGATTCTGAATAAGATTTTATCGAAATCGGCAACTATTTGACTCAGAATGGTTGCCTTACGTCGAAATCTAATAGTTTATTAAGGTTTTCGTTACTAAAATGCCCAAAGACGCCGATTTTGACTAGAATTTGAGAGATATTGACATGAATATATAACTGTTTGTATCAAAAAATGATAGTTTAAACTGATATTTGCAGTTCTGATGCGGTTTTAGATACGATATGAATCGAAGAAGCCGATTTTGACTGGAATCTGTTTAAAATGACAAAGAAAAACCTATTATCAATTCAAGGAAGTGAATTTTTAAGTAGTTATCTGCAGTTTTAATGTAGATTTCAGTTCGCTAAGTTATGAAAATGCATGTTTTGGCTATAATCTTCCTTAAATCAAGGGCGAAAACCAATTATTTGTCCCAAAAGAAGGTGTTTTAAGTATATATCTGCATTTCTAAGGTAGATTTGGGTATAATAAGAGGCAAAAAAGCAGATTCTGACTAAGATTTTATCGAAATCGGCAACTATTTGACTCAGAATGGTTGCCTTACGTCGAAATCTAATACTTTATTAAGGTTTTCGTTACTAAAATGCCCAAAGACGCCGATTTTGACTAGAATTTGAAAGATATTGACATGAATATATAACTGTTTGTATCAAAAAATGATAGTTTAAACTGATATTTGCAGTTTTGATGCGGTTTTAGATACGATATGAATCGAAGAAGCCGATTTTGACTGGAATCTGTTTAAAATAACAAAGAAAAACCTAAGGAAGTGAATTTTTAAGTAGTTATCTGTAGTTTTAATGTAAATTTCAGTTCGCTAAATTAAGAAAATGCATGTTTTGGCTATAATCTTCCGTAAATCAAGGGCAAAAACCAGTTATTTGTCCCAAAAGAAGGTGTTTTAAGTATATATCTGCATTTCTAAGGTAGATTTGGGTACAATAAGAGGCGAAAAAGCAGATTCTGACTAAGATTTTATCGAAATCGGCAACTATTTGACTCAGAATGGTTGCCTTACGTCGAAATCTAATAGTTTATTAAGGTTTTCGTTACTAAAATGCCCAAAGACGCCGATTTTGACTAGAATTTGAAAGATATTGACATGAATATATAGCTGTTTGTATCAAAAAATGATAGTTTAAACTGATATTTGCAGTTTTGATGCGGTTTTAGATACGATATGAATCGAAGAAGCCGATTTTGACTGGAATCTGTTTAAAATGACAAAGAAAAACCTATTATCAATTCACGGAAGTGAATTTTTATGTAGTTATCTGCAGTTTTAATGTAGATTTCAGTTCGCTAAGTTATGAAAATGCATGTTTTGGCTATAATCTTCCGTAAATCAATTGCGAAAACCAATTATTTGTCCCAAAAGAAGGTGTTTTAAGTATATATCTGCATTTCTAAGGTAGATTTGGGTACAATAAGAGGCGAAAAAGCAGATTCTGACTAAGATTTTATCGAAATCGGCAACTATTTGACTCAGAAAGGTTGCCTTACGTCGAAATCTAATAGTTTATTAAGGTTTTGGTTACTAAAATGCCTAAAGACGCCGAATTTGACTAGAATTTGAAAGATATTGGCATGAATATATAACTGTTTGTATCAAAAAATGATAGTTTAAAATGATATTTGCAGTTTTGATGCGGTTTTAGGTACGATATGAGTCGAGGAAGCCGATTTTGACTGAAATCTGTTTAAATTGACAAAGAAAAACCTATTATCAATTCAAGGAAGTGAATTTTTAAGTAGTTATCTGCAGTTTTAATGTAGATTTCAGTTAGCTAAGTTATGAAAATGCATATTTTGGCTATAATCTTCCGTAAATCAAGGGCGAAAACCAATTATTTGTCCCAAAAGAAAATCTGTTTAAAATGACAAAGAAAAACCTATTATCAATTCAAGGAAGTGAATTTTTAAGTAGTTATCTGCAGTTTTAATGTAGATTTCAGTTCGCTAAGTTATGAAAATGCATGTTTTGGCTATAATCTTCCGTAAATCAAGGGCGAAAACCAATTATTTGTAACAAAAGAAGGTGTTTTAAGTATATATCTGCATTTCTAAGGTAGATTTGGGTACAATAAGAGGCGAAAAAGCAGATTCTGACTAAGATTTTATCCAAATCGGCAACTATTTGACTCAGAATGGTTGCCTTACGTCGAAATCTAATAGTTTATTAAGGTTTTCGTTACTAAAATGCCCAAAGACGCCGATTTTGACTAGAATTTGAAAGATATTGACATGAATATATAACTGTATCAAAAAATGATAGTTTAAACTGATATTTGCAGTTTTGATGCGGTTTTAGATACGATATGAATCGAAGAAGCCGATTTTGACTGGAATCTGTTTAAAATGACAAAGAAAAACCTATTATCAATTCAAGGAAGTGAATTTTTAAGTAGTTATCTGCAGTTTTAATGTAGATTTCAGTTCGCTAAGTTATGAAAATGCATGTTTTGGCTATAATCTTCCGTAAATCAAGGGCGAAAACCAATTATTTGTGCCAAAAGAAGGTGTTTTAAGTATATATCTGCAGTTCTAATGTAGATTTGGGTACAATAAGAGGCGAAAAAGCAGATTCTGACTAAGATTTTATCGAAATCGGCAACTATTTGACTCAGAATGGTTGCCTTACGTCGAAATCTAATAGTTTATTAAGGTTTTCGTTACTAGAATGCCCAAAGACGCCGATTTTGACTAGAATTTGAAAGATATTGACATGAATATATAACTGTTTGTATCAAAAAATGATAGTTTAAACTGATATTTGCAGTTTTGATGCGGTTTTAGATACGATATGAATCGAAGAAGCCGATTTTGGCTGGAATCCGTTTAAAATGACAAAGAAAAACCTATTACCAATTCAAGGAAGTGAATTTTTAAGTAGTTATCTGCAGTTTTAATGTAGATTTCAGTTCGCTAAGTTATGAAAATGCATGTTTTGGCTATAATCTTCCGTAAATCAAGGGCGAAAACCAATTATTTGTGCCAAAAGAAGGTGTTTTAAGTATATATCTGCAGTTTTAATGTAGATTTGGGTACAATAAGAGGCGAAAAAGCAGATTCTGACTAAGATTTTATCGAAATCGGCAACTATTTGACTCAGAATGGTTGCCTTACGTCGAAATCTAATAGTTTATTAAGGTTTTCGTTACTAAAATGCCCAAAGACGCCGATTTTGACTAGAATTTGAAAGATATTAACATGAATATATAACTGTTTGTATCAAAAAATGATAGTTTAAACTGATATTTGCAGTTTTGATGCGGTTTTAGGTACGATATGAGTCGAAGAAGCCGATTTTGACTGGAATCTGTTTAAAATGACAAAGAAAAACCTATTATCAATTCAAGGAAGTGAATTTTTAAGTAGTTATCTGCAGTTTTAATGTAGATTTCAGTTCGCTTAGTTATGAAAATGCATGTTTTGGCTATAATCTTCCGTAAATCAAGGGCGAAAACCAATTATTTGTCCCAAAAGAAGGTGTTTTAAGTATATATCTGCATTTCTAAGGTAGATTTGGGTACAATAGGAGGCGAAAAAGCAGATTCTGACTAAGATTTTATCGAAATCGGTAACTATTTGACTCAGAAAGGTTGCCTTACGTCGAAATCTAATAGTTTATTAAGGTTTTCGTTACTAAAATGCCCAAAGACGCCGATTTTGACTAGAATTTGAAAGATATTGACATGAATATATAACTGTTTGTATCAAAAAATGATAGTTTAAACTGATATTTGCAGTTTTGATGCGGTTTTAGATACGATATGAATCGAAGAAGCCGATTTTGACTGGAATCTCTTTAAAATGACAAAGAAAAACCTATTATCAATTCAAGGAAGTGAATTTTTAAGTAGTTATCTGCAGTTTTAATGTAGATTTCAGTTCGCTAAATTATGAAAATGCATGTTTTGGCTATAATCTTCCGTAAATCAAGGGCGAAAACCAATTATTTGTCCCAAAAGAAGGTGCTTTAAGTATATATCTGCATTTCTAAGGTAGATTTGGGTACAATAAGAGGCGAAAAAGCAGATTCTGACTAAGATTTTATCGAAATCGGCAACTATTTGACTCAGAATGGTTGCCTTACGTCGAAATCTAATAGTTTATTAATGTTTTCGTTACTAAAATGCCCAAAGACGCCGATTTTGACTAGAATTTGAACTGTTTGTATCAAAAAATGATAGTTTAAACTGATATTTGCAGTTTTGATGCGGTTTTAGATACGATATGAATCGAAGAAGCCGATTTTGACTGGAATCTCTTTAAAATGACAAAGAAAAACCTATTATCAATTCAAGGAAGTGAATTTTTAAGTAGTTATCTGCAGTTTTAATGTAGATTTCAGTTCGCTAAGTTATGAAAATGCATGTTTTGGCTATAATCTTCCGTAAATCAAGGGCGAAAACCAATTATTTGTCCCAAAAGAAGGCGTTTTAAGTATATATCTGCATTTCTAAAGTAGATTTGGGTACAATAAGAGGAGAAAAAGCAGATTCTGAATAAGATTTTATCGAAATCGGCAACTATTTGACTCAGAAAGGTTGCCTTACGTCGAAATCTAATAGTTTATTAAGGTTTTCGTTACTAGAATGCCCAAAGACGCCGATTTTGACTAGAATTTGAAAGATATTGACATGAATATATAACTGTTTGTATCAAAAAATGATAGTTTAAACTGATATTTGCAGTTTTGATGCGGTTTTAGATACGATATGAATCGAAGAAGCCGATTTTGACTGGAATCTCTTTAAAATGACAAAGAAAAACCTATTATCAATTCAAGGAAGTGAATTTTTAAGTAGTTATCTGCAGTTTTAATGTAGATTTCAGTTCGCTAAGTTATGAAAATGCATGTTTTGGCTATAATCTTCCGTAAATCAAGGGCGAAAACCAATTATTTGTCCCAAAAGAAGGTGTTTTAAGTATATATCTGCATTTCTAAGGTAGATTTGGGTACAATAAGAGGCGAAAAAGCAGATTCTGACTAAGATTTTATCGAAATCGGCAACTATTTGACTCAGAATGGTTGCCTTACGTCGAAATCTAATAGTTTATTAAGGTTTTCGTTACTAAAATGCCCAAAGACGCCGATTTTGACTAGAATTTGAAAGATATTGACATGAATATATAACTGTTTGTATCAAAAAATGATAGTTTAAACTGATATTTGCAGTTTTGATGCGGTTTTAGGTACGATATGAGTCGAAGAAGCCGATTTTGACTGGAATCTGTTTAAAATGACAAAGAAAAACCTATTATCAATTCAAGGAAGTGAATTTTTAAGTAGTTATCTGCAGTTTTAATGTAGATTTCAGTTCGCTTAGTTATGAAAATGCATGTTTTGGCTATAATCTTCCGTAAATCAAGGGCGAAAACCAATTATTTGTCCCAAAAGAAGGTGTTTTAAGTATATATCTGCATTTCTAAGGTAGATTTGGGTACAATAAGAGGCGAAAAAGCAGATTCTGACTAAGATTTTATCGAAATCGGCAACTATTTGACTCAGAAAGGTTGCCTTACGTCGAAATCTAATAGTTTATTAAGGTTTTCGTTACTAAAATGCCCAAAGACGCCGATTTTGACTAGAATTTGAAAGATATTGACATGAATATATAACTGTTTGTATCAAAAAATGATAGTTTAAACTGATATTTGCAGTTTTGATGCGGTTTTAAATACGATATGAATCGAAGAAGCCGATTTTGACTGGAATCTGTTTAAAATGACAAAGAAAAACCTATTATCAATTCAAGGAAGTGAATTTTTAAGTAGTTATCTGCAGTTTTATTGTAGATTTCAGTTCGCTAAGTTATGAAAATGCATGTTTTGGCTATAATCTTCCGTAAATCAAGGGCGAAAACCAATTATTTGTCCCAAAAGAAGGTGTTTTAAGTATATATCTGCATTTCTAAGGTTGATTTGGGTACAATAAGAGGCGAAAAAGCAGATTCTGACTAAGATTTTATCGAAATCGGCAACTATTTCACTCAGAAAGGTTGCCTTACGTCGAAATCTAATAGTTTATTAAGGTTTTCGTTACTAAAATGCCCAAAGACGCCGATTTTGACTAGAATTTGAAACATATTGACATGAATATATAACTGTATCAAAAAATGATAGTTTAAACTGATATTTGCAGTTTTGATGCGGTTTTAGATACGATATGAATCGAAGAAGCCGATTTTGGCTGGAATCTGTTTAAAATGACAAAGAAAAACCTATTACCAATTCAAGGAAGTGAATTTTTAAGTAGCTTTAATGTAGATTTCAGTTCGCTAAGTTATGAAAATGCATGTTTTGGCTATAATCTTCCGTAAATCAAGGGCGAAAACCAGTTATTTGTCCCAAAAGAAGGTGTTTTAAGTATATATCTGCATTTCTAAGGTAGATTTGGGTACAATAAGAGGCGAAAAAGCAGATTCTGACTAAGATTTTATCGAAATCGGCAACTATTTGACTCAGAATGGTTGCCTTACGTCGAAATCTAATAGTTTATTAAGGTTTTCGTTACTAAAATGCCCAAAGACGCCGATTTTGACTGGAATTTGAAAGATATTGAAATGAATATATAGCTGTTTGTATCAAAAAATGATAGTTTAAACTGATATTTGCAGTTTTGATGCGGTTTTAGATACGATATGAATGGAAGAAGCCGATTTTGACTGGAATCTGTTTAAAATGACAAAGAAAAACCTATTATCAATTCAAGGAAGTGAATTTTTAAGTAGTTATCTGCAGTTTTATTGTAGATTTCAGTTAGCTAAGTTATGAAAATGCATGTTTTGGCTATAATCTTCCGTAAATCAAGGGCGAAAACCAATTATTTGTCCCAAAAGAAGGTGTTTTAAGTATATATCTGCATTTCTAAGGTAGATTTGGGTACAATAAGAGGCGAAAAAGCAGATTCTGACTAAGATTTTATCGAAATCGGCAACTATTTGACTCAGAAAGGTTGCCTTACGTCGAAATCTAATAGTTTATTAAGGTTTTCGTTACTAAAATGCCTAAAGACGCCGATTTTGACTAGAATTTGAAAGATATTGACATGAATATATAACTGTTTGTATCAAAAAATGATAGTTTAAACTGATATTTGCAGTTTTGATACGGTTTTAGGTACGATATGAATCGAAGAAGCCGATTTTGACTGGAATCTGTTTAAAATGACAAAGAAAAACCTATTACCAATTCAAGGAAGTGAATTTTTAAGTAGTTATCTGCAGTTTTAATGTAGATTTCAGTTCGCTAAGTTATGAAAATGCATGTTTTGGCTATAATCTTCCGTAAATCAAGGGCGAAAAGCAATTATTTGGCCAAAAGAAGGTGTTTTAAATATATATCTGCAGTTCTAATGTAGATTTGGGTACAATAAGAGGCGAAAAAGCAGATTCTGACTAAGATTTTATCGAAATCGGTAACTATTTGACTCAGAATGGTTGCCTTACGTCGAAATCTAATAGTTTATTAAGGTTTTCGTTACTAGAATGCCCAAAGACGCCGATTTTGACTAGAATTTGAAAGATATTGACATGAATATATAACTGTTTGTATCAAAAAATGATAGTTTAAACTGATATTTGCAGTTTTGATGCGGTTTTATATACGATATGAATCGAAGAAGCCTATTTTGGCTGGAATCTGTTTAAAATGACAAAGAAAAACCTATTACCAATTCAAGGAAGTGAATTTTTAAGTAGTTATCTGCAGTTTTAATGTAGATTTCAGTTCGCTAAGTTATGAAAATGCATATTTTGGCTATATTCTTCCGCAAATCAAGGGCGAAAACCAATTATTTGGCCAAAAGAAGGTGTTTTAAGTATATATCTGCAGTTCTAATGTAGATTTGGGTACAATAAGAGGCGAAAAAGCAGATTCTGACTAAGATTTTATCGAAATCGGCAACTATTTGACTCAGAATGGTTGCCTTACGTCTAAATCTAATAGTTTATTAAGGTTTTCGTTACTAGAATGCCCAAAGACGCCGATTTTGACTAGAATTTGAAACATATTGACATGAATATATAACTGTATCAAAAAATGATAGTTTAAACTGATATTTGCAGTTTTGATGCGGTTTTAGATACGATATGAATCGAAAAAGCCGATTTTGGCTGGAATCTGTTTAAAATGACAAAGAAAAACCTATTACCAATTCAAGGAAGTGAATTTTTAAGTAGTTTTAATGTAGATTTAAGTTCGCTAAGTTATGAAAATGCATGTTTTGGCTATAATCTTCCGTAAATCAAGGGCGAAAACCAATTATTTGGCCAAAAGAAGGTGTTTTAAGTATATATCTGCATTTCTAAGGTAGATTTGGGTACAATAAGAGGCGAAAAAGCAGATTCTGACTAAGATTTTATCGAAATCGGCAACTATCTGACTCAGAATGGTTGCCTTACGTCGAAATCTAATAGTTTATTAAGGTTTTCGTTACTAAAATGCCCAAAGACGCCGATTTTGACTAGAATTTGAAAGATATTGACATGAATATATAACTGTTTGTATCAAAATATGATAGTTTAAACTGATATTTGCAGTTTTGATGCGGTTTTAGGTACGATATGAGTCGAAGAAGCCGATTTTGACTGGAATCTGTTTAAAATGACAAAGAAAAACCTATTATCAATTCAAGGAAGTGAATTTTTAAGTAGTTATCTGCAGTTTTAATGTAGATTTCAGTTCGCTAAATTATGAAAATGCATGTTTTGGCTATAATCTTCCGTAAATCAAGGGCGAAAACCAATTATTTGTCCCAAAAGAAGGTGTTTTAAGTATATATCTGCATATCTAAGGTAGATTTGGGTACAATAAGAGGCGAAAAAGCAGATTCTGACTAAGATTTTATCGAAATCGGCAACTATTTGACTCAGAAAGGTTGCCTTACGTCGAAATCTAATAGTTTATTAAGGTTTTCGTTACTAAAATGCCCAAAGACGCCGATTTTGACTAGAATTTGAAAGATATTGACATGAATATATAACTGTTTGTATCAAAAAATGATAGTTTAAACTGATATTTGCAGTTTTGATGCGGTTTTAGGTACGATATGAGTCGAAGAAGCCGATTTTGACTGGAATCTGTTTAAAATGACAAAGAAAAACCTATTATCAATTCAAGGAAGTGAATTTTTAAGTAGTTATCTGCAGTTTTATTGTAGATTTCAGTTCGCTAAGTTATGAAAATGCATGTTTTGGCTATAATCTTCCGTAAATCAAGGGCGAAAACCAATTATTTGTCCCAAAAGAAGGTGTTTTAAGTATATATCTGCATTTCTAAGGTTGATTTGGGTACAATAAGAGGCGAAAAAGCAGATTCTGACTAAGATTTTATCGAAATCGGCAACTATTTGACTCAGAAAGGTTGCCTTACGTCGAAATCTAATAGTTTATTAAGGTTTTCGTTACTAAAATGCCCAAAGACGCCGATTTTGACTAGAATTTGAAACATATTGACATGAATATATAACTGTATCAAAAAATGATAGTTTAAACTGATATTTGCAGTTTTGATGCGGTTTTAGATACGATATGAATCGAAGAAGCCGATTTTGGCTGGAATCTGTTTAAAATGACAAAGAAAAACCTATTACCAATTCAAGGAAGTGAATTTTTAAGTAGTTTTAATGTAGATTTCAGTTCGCTAAGTTATGAAAATGCATGTTTTGGCTATAATCTTCCGTAAATCAAGGGCGAAAACCAATTATTTGGCCAAAAGAAGGTGTTTTAAGTATATATCTGCATTTCTAAGGTAGATTTGGGTACAATAAGAGGCGAAAAAGCAGATTCTGACTAAGATTTTATCGAAATCGGCAACTATTTGACTCAGAATGGTTGCCTTACGTCGAAATCTAATAGTTTATTAAGGTTTTCGTTACTAAAATGCCCAAAGACGCCGATTTTGACTAGAATTTGAAAGATATTGACATGTATATATAACTGTTTGTATCAAAAAATGATAGTTTAAACTGATATTTGCAGTTTTGATGCGGTTTTAGGTACGATATGAGTCGAAGAAGCCGATTTTGACTGGAATCAGTTTAAAATGACAAAGAAAAACCTATTATCAATTCAAGGAAGTGAATTTTTAAGTAGTTATCTGCAGTTTTAATGTAGATTTCAGTTCGCTTAGTTATGAAAATGCATGTTTTGGCTACAATCTTCCGTAAATTAAGGGCGAAAACCAATTATTTGTCCCAAAAGAAGGTGTTTTAAGTATATATCTGCATTTCTAAGGTAGATTTGGGTACAATAAGAGGCGAAAAAGCAGATTCTGACTAAGATTTTATCGAAATCGGCAACTATTTGACTCAGAAAGGTTGCCTTACGTCTAAATCTAATAGCTTATTAAGGTTTTCGTTACTAAAATGCCCAAAGACGCCGATTTTGACTAGAATTTGAAAGATATTGACATGAATATATAACTGTTTGTATCAAAAAATGATAGTTTAAACTGATATTTGCAGTTTTGATGCGGTTTTAGATACGATATGAATCGAAGAAGCCGATTTTGACTGGAATCTGTTTAAAATGACAAAGAAAAACCTATTATCAATTCAAGGAAGTGAATTTTTAAGTAGTTATCTGCAGTTTTAATGTAGATTTCAGTTCGCTAAATTATGAAAATGCATGTTTTGCCTATAATCTTCCGTAAATCAAGGGCGAAAACCAATTATTTGTCCCAGAAGAAGGTGCTTTAAGTATATATCTGCATTTCTAAGGTAGATTTGGGTACAATAAGAGGCAAAAAAGCAGATTCTGACTAAGATTTTATCGAAATCGGCAACTATTTGACTCAGAATGGTTGCCTTACGTCGAAATCTAATAGTTTATTAAGGTTTTCGTTACTAAAATGCCCAAAGACGCCGATTTTGACTAGAATTTGAAAGATATTGACATGAATATTTAACTGTTTGTATCAAAAAATGATAGTTTAAACTGATATTTGCAGTTTTGATGCGGTTTTAGATACGATATGAATCGAAGAAGCCGATTTTGACTGGAATCTGTTTAAAATGACAAAGAAAAACCTATTATCAATTCAAGGAAGTGAATTTTTAAGTAGTTATCTGCAGTTTTAATGTAGATTTCAGTTCGCTAAGTTATGAAAATGCATGTTTTGGCTATAATCTTCCGTAAATCAAGGGCGAAAACCAATTATTTGTGCCAAAAGAAGGTGTTTTAAGTATATATCTGCAGTTCTAATGTAGATTTGGGTACAATAATAGGCGAAAAAGCAGATTCTGACTAAGATTTTATCGAAATCGGCAACTATTTGACTCAGAATGGTTGCCTTACGTCGAAATCTAATAGTTTATTAAGGTTTTCATTACTAGAATGCCCAAAGACGCCGATTTTGACTAGAATTTGAAAGATATTGACATGAATATATAACTGTTTGTATCAAAAAATGATAGTTTAAACTGATATTTGCAGTTTTGATGCGGTTTTATATACGATATGAATCGAAGAAGCCGATTTTGGCTGGAATCTGTTTAAAATGACAAAGAAAAACCTATTACCAATTCAAGGAAGTGAATTTTTAAGTAGTTATCTGCAGTTTTAATGTAGATTTCAGTTCGCTAAGTTATGAAAATGCATGTTTTGGCTATAATCTTCCGTAAATCAAGGGCGAAAACCAATTATTTGGCCAAAAGAAGGTGTTTTAAGTATATATCTGCAGTTCTAATGTAGATTTGGGTACAATAAGAGGCGAAAAAGCAGATTCTGACTAAGATTTTATCGAAATCGGCAACTATTTGACTCAGAATGGTTGCCTTACGTCGAAATCTAATAGTTTATTAAGGTTTTCGTTACTAAAATGCCCAAAGACGCCGATTTTGACTAGAATTTGAGAGATATTGACATGAATATATAACTGTTTGTATCAAAAAATGATAGTTTAAACTGATATTTGCAGTTTTGATGCGGTTTTAGATACGATATGAATCGAAGAAGCCGATTTTGACTGGAATCTGTTTAAAATGACAAAGGAAAACCTATTATCAATTCAAGGAAGTGAATTTTAAGTAGTTATCTGCAGTTTTAATGTCGATTTCAGTTCGCTAAGTTATGAAAATGCACGTTTTGGCTATAATCTTCCATAAATCAAGGGCGAAAACCAATTATTTTTCCCAAAAGAAGGTGTTTTAAGTATATATCTGCATTTCTAAGGTAGATTTGGGTACAATAAGAGGCGAAAAAGCAGATTCTGACTAAGATTTTATCGAAATCGGCAACTATTTGACTCAGAATGGTTGCCTTACGTCGAAATCTCGAAATCTAATAGTTTATTAAGGTTTTCGTTACTAAAATGCCCAAAGACGCCGATTTTGACTAGAATTTGAAAGATATTGACATGAATATATAGCTGTTTGTATCAAAAAATGATAGTTTAAACTGATATTTGCAGTTTTGATGCGGTTTTAGATACGATATGAATCGAAGAAGCCGATTTTCACTGGAATCTGTTTAAAATGACAAAGAAAAACCTATTATCAATTCAAGGAAGTGAATTTTTAAGTAGTTATCTGCAGTTTTAATGTAGATTTCAGTTCGCTAAGTTATGAAAATGCATGTTTTGGCTATAATCTTCCGTAAATCAAGGACGGAAACCAATTATTTGTGCCAAAAGAAGGTGTTTTAAGTATATATCTGCAGTTCTAAGGTAGATTTGGGTACAATAAGAGGCGAAAAAGCAGATTCTGACTAAGATTTTATCGAAATCGGCAACTATTTGACTCAGAAAGGTTGCCTTACGTCGAAATCTAATAGTTTATTAAGGTTTTCGTTACTAAAATGCCTAAAGACGCCGATTTTGACTAGAATTTGAAAGATATTGGCATGAATATATAACTGTTTGTATCAAAAAATGATAGTTTAAACTGATATTTGCAGTTTTGATACGGTTTTAGGTACGATATGACTCGAAGAAGCCGATTTTGACTGAAATCTGTTTAAAATGACAAAGAAAAACCTATTATCAATTCAAGGAAGTGAATTTTTAAGTAGTTATCTGCAGTTTTATTGTAGATTTCAGTTAGCTAAGTTATGAAAATGCATGTTTTGGCTATAATCTTCCGTAAATCAAGTTCGAAAACCAATTATTTGTCCCAAAAGAAGGTGTTTTAAGTATATATCTGCATTTCTAAGGTAGATTTGGGTACAATAAGAGGCGAAAAAGCAGATTCTGACTAAGATTTTATCGAAATCGGCAACTATTTGACTCAGAAAGGTTGCCTTACGTCGAAATCTAATAGTTTATTAAGGTTTTCGTTACTAAAATGCCTAAAGACGCCGATTTTGAATAGAATTTGAAAGATATTGGCATGAATATATAACTGTTTGTATCAAAAAATGATAGTTTAAACTGATATTTGCAGTTTTGATGCGGTTTTAGGTACATGAGTCGAAGAAGCCGATTTTGACTGGAATCTGTTTAAAATGGCAAAGAACAACCTATTATCAATTCAAGGAAGTGAATTTTTAAGTAGTTATCTGCAGTTTTAATGTAGATTTCAGTTCGCTAAGTTATGAAAATGCATGTTTTGGCTATAATCTTCCGTAAATCAAGGGCGAAAACCAATTATTTGGCCAAAAGAAGGTGTCTTAAATATATATCTGCAGTTCTAATGTAGATTTGGGTACAATAAGAGGCGAAAAAGCAGATTCTGACTAAGATTTTATCGAAATCGGCAACTATTTGACTCAGAATGGTTGCCTTACGTCGAAATCTAATAGTTTATTAAGGTTTTCGTTACTAAAATGCCCAAAGACGCCGATTTTGACTAGAATTTGAGAGATATTGACATGAATATATAACTGTTTGTATCAAAAAATGATAGTTTAAACTGATATTTGCAGTTTTGATGCGGTTTTAGATACGATATGAATCGAAGAAGACGATTTTGACTGGAATTTGTTTAAAATGACAAAGGAAAACCTATTATCAATTCAAGGAAGTGAATTTTAAGTAGTTATCTGCAGTTTTAATGTAGATTTCAGTTCGCTAAGTTATGAAAATGCATGTTTTGGCTATAATCTTCCGTAAATCAAGGGCGAAAACCAATTATTTGTCCCAAAAGAAGGTGTTTTAAGTATATATCTGCATTTCTAAGGTAGATTTGGGTACAATAAGAGGCGAAAAAGCAGATTCTGACTAAGATTTTATCGAAATCGGCAACTATTTGACTCAGAATGGTTGCCTTAGGTCGAAATCTCGAAATCTAATAGTTTATTAAGGTTTTCGTTACTAAAATGCCCAAAGACGCCGATTTTGACTAGAATTTGAAAGATATTGACATGAATATATAGCTGTTTGTATCAAAAAATGATAGTTTAAACTGATATTTGCAGTTTTGATGCGGTTTTAGATACGATATGAATCGAAGAAGCCGATTTTGACTGGAATCTGTTTAAAATGACAAAGAACGACCTATTATCAATTCAAGGAAGTGAATTTTTAAGTAGTTATCTGCAGTTTTAATGTAGATTTCAGTTCGCTAAGTTATGAAAATGCATGTTTTGGCTATAATTTTCCGTAAATCAAGGGCGAAAACCAATTACTTTTGCCAAAAGAAGGTGTTTTAAGTATATATCTGCAGTTCTAAGGTAGATTTGGGTACAATAAGAGGCGAAAAAGCAGATTCTGACTAAGATTTTATCGAAATCGGCAACTATTTGACTCAGAAAGGTTGCCTTACGTCGAAATCTAATAGTTTATTAAGGTTTTCGTTACTAAAATGCCTAAAGACGCCGATTTTGACTAGAATTTGAAAGATATTGGCATGAATATATAACTGTTTGTATCAAAAAATGATAGTTTAAACTGATATTTGCAGTTTTGATGCGGTTTTAGGTACATGAGTCGAAGAAGCCGATTTTGACTGAAATCTGTTTAAAATGACATAGAAAAACCTATTATCAATTCAAGGAAGTGATTGTTTAAGTAGTTATCTGCAGTTTTAATGTAGATTTCAGTTAGCTAAGTTATGAAAATGCATGTTTTGGCTATAATCTTCCGTAAATCAAGGGCGAAAACCAATTATTTGTCCCAAAAGAAGGTGTTTTAACTATATATCTGCATATCTAAGGTAGATTTGGGTACAATAAGAGGCGAAAAAGCAGATTCTGATTAAGATTTTATCGAAATCGGCAACTATTTGACTCAGAAAGGTTGCCTTACGTCGAAATCTAATAGTTTATTAAGGTTTTCGTTACTAAAATGCCCAAAGACGCCGATTTTGACTAGAATTTGAAAGATATTGACATGAATATATAACTGTTTGTATCAAAAAATGATAGTTTAAACTGATATTTGCAGTTTTGATGCGGTTTTAGATACGATATGAATCGAAGAAGCCGATTTTGACTGGAATCTGTTTAAAATGACAAAGAAAAACCTATTACCAATTCAAGGAAGTGAATTTTTAAGTAGTTATCTGCAGTTTTAATGTAGATTTCAGTTCGCTAAGTTATAAAAATGCATGTTTTGGCTATAATCTTCCGTAAATCAAGGGCGAAAACCAATTATTTGGCCAAAAGAAGGTGTTTTAAGTATATATCTGCAGTTCTAATGTAGATTTGGGTACAATAAGAGGCGAAAAAGCAGATTCTGACTAAGATTTTATCGAAATCGGCAACTATTTGACTCAGAATGGTTGCCTTACGTCGAAATCTAATAGTTTATTAAGGTTTTCGTTACTAGAATGCCCAAAGACGCCGATTTTGACTAGAATTTGAAAGATATTGACATGAATATATAACTGTTTGTATCAAAAAATGATAGTTTAAACTGATATTTGCAGTTTTGATGCGGTTTTAGATACGATATGAATCGAAGAAGCCGATTTTGGCTTTAATCTGTTTAAAATGATAAAGAAAAACCTATTACCAATTCAAGGAAGTGAATTTTTAAGTAGTTATCTGCAGTTTTAATGTAGATTTCAGTTCGCTAAGTTATGAAAATGCATGTTTTGGCTATAATCTTCCGTAAATCAAGGGCGAAAACCAATTATTTGTCCCAAAAGAAGGTGTTTTAAGTATATATCTGCATTTCTAAGGTAGATTTGGGTACAATAAGAGGCGAAAAATCAGATTCTGACTAAGATTTTATCGAAATCGGCAACTATTTGACTCAGAATGGTTGCCTTACGTCGAAATCTAATAGTTTATTAAGGTTTTCGTTACTAAAATGCCCAAAGACGCCGATTTTGACTAGAATTTGAGAGATATTGACATGAATATATAACTGTTTGTATCAAAAAATGATAGTTTAAACTGATATTTGCAGTTTTGATGCGGTTTTAGGTACGATATGAGTCGAAGAAGCCGATTTTGACTGGAATCTGTTTAAAATAGCAAAGAACAACCTATTATCAATTCAAGGAAGTGAATTTTTAAGTAGTTGTCTGCAGTTTTAATGTAGATTTCAGTTCGCTAAGTTATGAAAATGCATGTTTTGGCTATATTCTTCCGTAAATCAAGGGCGAAAACCAATTATTTGGCCAAAAGAAGGTGTTTTAAGTATATATCTGCATTTCTAAGGTAGATTTGGGTACAATAAGAGGCGAAAAAGCAGATTCTGACTAAGATTTTATCGAAATAGGCAACTATTTGACTCAGAATGGTTGCCTTACGTCGAAATCTAATAGTTTATTAAGGTTTTCGTTACTAAAATGCCCAAAGACGCCGATTTTGACTAGAATTTGAAAGATATTGACATGAATATATAACTGTTTGTATCAAAAAATGATAGTTTAAACTGATATTTGCAGTTTTGATGCGGTTTTAGGTACGATATGAGTCGAAGAAGCCGATTTTGACTGGAATCTGTTTAAAATGGCAAAGAACAACCTATTATCAATTCAAGGAAGTGAATTTTTAAGTAGTTATCTGCAGTTTTAATGTAGATTTCAGTTCGCTAAGTTATGAAAATGCATGTTTTGGCTATAATCTTCCGTAAATCAAGGGCGAAAACCAATTATTTGTCCCAAAAGAAGGTGTTTTAAGTATATATCTGCATTTCTAAGGTAGATTTGGGTACAATAAGAGGCGAAAAAGCAGATTCTGAGTAAGATTTTATCGAAATCGGCAACTATTTGAGTCAGAATGGTTGCCTTACGTCGAAATCTAATAGTTTATTAAGGTTTTCGTTACTAAAATGCCCAAAGACGCCGATTTTGACTAGAATTTGAAAGATATTGACATGAATATATAACTGTTTGAATCAAAAAATGATAGTTTAAACTGATATTTGCAGTTTTGATGCGGTTTTAGGTACGATATGAGTCGAAGAAGCCGATTTTGACTGGAATCTGTTTAAAATGACAAAGAAAAACCTATTATCAATTCAAGGAAGTGAATTTTTAAGTAGTTATCTGCAGTTTTAATGTAGATTTCAGTTCGCTTAGTTATGAAAATGCATGTTTTGGCTATAATCTTCCGTAAATCAAGGGCGAAAAGCAATTATTTGTCCCAAAGGAAGGTGTTTTAAGTATATATCTGCATTTCTAAGGTAGATTTGGGTACAATAAGAGGCGAAAAAGCAGATTCTGACTAAGGTTTTATCGAAATCGGCAACTATTTGACTCAGAAAGGTTGCCTTACGTCGAAATCTAATAGTTTATTAAGGTTTTCGTTACTAAAATGCCCAAAGACGCCGATTTTGACTAGAATTTGAGAGATATTGACATGAATATATAACTGTTTGTATCAAAAAATGATAGTTTAAACTGATATTTGCAGTTTTGATGCGGTTTTAGATACGATATGAATCGAAGAAGCCGATTTTGACTGGAATCTGTTTAAAATGACAAAGAAAAACCTATTATCAATTCAAGGAAGTGAATTTTTAAGTAGTTATCTGCAGTTTTAATGTAGATTTCAGTTCGCTAAGTTATGAAAATGCATGTTTTGGCTATAATCTTCCGTAAATCAAGGGCGAAAACCAATTATTTGTCCAAAAAAGAAGGTGTTTTAAGTATATATCTGCATTTCTAAGGTAGATTTGGGTACAATAAGAGGCGAAAAAGCAGATTCTGACTAAGAATTTATCGAAATCGGCAACTATTTGACTCAGAAAGGTTGCCTTACGTCGAAATCTAATAGTTTATTAAGGTTTTCGTTACTAAAATGCCCAAAGACGCCGATTTTGACTAGAATTTGAAAGATATTGACATGAATATATAACTGTATCAAAAAATGATAGTTTAAACTGATATTTGCAGTTTTGATGCGGTTTTAGATACGATATGAATCGAAGAAGCCGATTTTGACTGGAATCTGTTTAAAATGACAAAGAAAAACCTATTATCAATTCAAGGAAGTGAATTTTTAAGTAGTTATCTGCAGTTTTAATGTAGATTTCAGTTCGCTAAGTTATGAAAATGCATGTTTTGGCTATAATCTTCCGTAAATCAAGGGCGAAAACCAATTATTTGTCCAAAAAAGAAGGTGTTTTAAGTATATATCTGCATTTCTAAGGTAGATTTGGGTACAATAAGAGGCGAAAAAGCAGATTCTGACTAAGAATTTATCGAAATCGGCAACTATTTGACTCAGAAAGGTTGCCTTACGTCGAAATCTAATAGTTTATTAAGGTTTTCGTTACTAAAATGCCCAAAGACGCCGATTTTGACTAGAATTTGAAAGATATTGACATGAATATATAACTGTATCAAAAAATGATAGTTTAAACTGATATTTGCAGTTTTGATAGGTACGATATGAGTCGAAGAAGCCGATTTTGACTGGAATCTGTTTAAAATGACAAAGAAAAACCTATTATCAATTCAAGGAAGTGAATTTTTAAGTAGTTATCTGTAGTTTTAATGTAGATTTCACTTCGCTAAGTTATGAAAATGCATGTTTTGGCTATAATCTTCCGTAAATCAAGGGCGAAAACCAATTATTTGTCCCAAAAGAAGGTGTTTTAAGTATATATCTGCATTTCTAAGGTAGATTTGGGTACAATAAGAGGCGAAAAAGCAGATTCTGACTAAGATTTTATCGAAATCGGCAACTATTTGACTCAGAAAGGTTGCCTTACGTCGAAATCTAATAGTTTATTAAGGTTTTCGTTACTAAAATGCCTAAAGACGCCGATTTTGACTAGAATTTGAAAGATATTGGCATGAATATATAACTGTTTGTATCAAAAAATGATAGTTTAAACTGATATTTGCAGTTTTGATACGGTTTTAGGTACGATATGAGTCGAAGAAGCCGATTTTGACTGAAATCTGTTTAAAATGACAAAGAAAAACCTATTACCAATTCAAGGAAGTGAATTTTTAAGTAGTTATCTGCAGTTTTAATGTAGATTTCAGTTAGCTAAGTTATGGAAATGCATGTTTTGGCTATAATCTTCCGTAAATCAAGGGCGAAAACCAATTATTTGTCCCAAAAGAAGGTGTTTTAACTATATATCTGCATATCTAAGGTAGATTTGGGTACAATGAGAGGCGAAAAAGCAGATTCTGACTAAGATTTTATCGAAATCGGCAACTATTTGACTCAGAAAGGTTGCCTTACGTCGAAATCTAATAGTTTATTAAGGTTTTCGTTACTAAAATGCCCAAAGACGAAGATTTTGACTAGAATTTGAAAGATATTGACATGAATATATAAATGTTTGTATCAAAAAATGATAGTTTAAACTGATATTTGCAGTTTTGATGCGGTTTTAGATACGATATGAATCGAAGAAGCCGATTTTGACTGGAATCTGTTTAAAATGACAAAGAAAAACCTATTATCAATTCAAGGAAGTGAATTTTTAAGTAGTTATCTGCAGTTTTAATGTAGATTTCAGTTCGCTAAGTTTTGAAAATGCATGTTTTGGCAATAATCTTCCGTAAATCAAGGGCGAAAACCAATTATTTGGCCAAAAGAAGGTGTTTTAAGTATATATCTGCAGTTCTAATGTAGATTTGGGTACAATAGGAGGCGAAAAAGCAGATTCTGACTAAGATTTTATCGAAATCGGCAACTATTTGACTCAGAAAGGTTGCCTTACGTCTAAATCTAATAGTTTATTAAGGTTTTCGTTACTAAAATGCCCAAAGACGCCGATTTTGACTAGAATTTGAAAGATATTGACATGAATATATAACTGTTTGTATCAAAAAATGATAGTTTAAACTGGTATTTGCAGTTTTGATGCGGTTTTAGGTACGATATGAGTCGAAGAAGCCGATTTTGACTGGAATCTGTTTAAAATGACAAAGAAAAACCTATTATCAATTCAAGGAAGTGAATTTTTAAGTAGTTATCTGCAGTTTTAATGTAGATTTCAGTTCGCTTAGTTATGAAAATGCATGTTTTGGCTATAATCTTCCGTAAATTAAGGGCGAAAACCAATTATTTGTCCCAAAAGAAGGTGCTTTAAGTATATATCTGCATTTCTAAGGTAGATTTGGGTACAATAAGAGGCGAAAAAGCAGATTCTGACTAAGATTTTATCGAAATCGGCAACTATTTGACTCAGAATGGTTGCCTTACGTCGAAATCTAATAGTTTATTAAGGTTTTCGTTACTAAAATGCCCAAAGACGCCGATTTTGACTAGAATTTGAAAGATATTGACATGAATATATAACTGTTTGTATCAAAAAATGATAGTTCAAAACTGATATTTGCAGTTTTGATGCGGTTTTAGATACGATATGAATCGAAGAAGCCGATTTTGACTGGAATCTGTTTAAAATGACAAAGAAAAACCTATTATCAATTCAAGGAAGTGAATTTTTAAGTAGTTATCTGCAGTTTAAATGTAGATTTCAGTTCGCTAAGTTATGAAAATGCATGTTTTGGCTATAATCTTCCGTAAATCAAGGGCGAAAACCAATTATTTGTGCCAAAAGAAGGTGTTTTAAGTATATATCTGCAGTTCTAATGTAGATTTGGGTACAATAAGAGGCGAAAAAGCAGATTCTGACTAAGATTTTATCGAAATCGGCAACTATTTGACTCAGAATGGTTGCCTTACGTCGAAATCTAATAGTTTATTAAGGTTTTCGTTACTAGAATGCCCAAAGACGACGATTTTGACTAGAATTTGAAAGATATTGACATGAATATATAACTGTTTGTATCAAAAAATGATAGTTTAAACTGATATTTGCAGTTTTGATGCGGTTTTATATACGATATGAATCGAAGAAGCCTATTTTGGCTGGAATCTGTTTAAAATGACAAAGAAAAACCTATTACCAATTCAAGGAAGTGAATTTTTAAGTAGTTATCTGCAGTTTTAATGTAGATTTCAGTTCGCTAAGTTATGAAAATGCATATTTTGGCTATATTCTTCCGCAAATCAAGGGCGAAAACCAATTATTTGGCCAAAAGAAGGTGTTTTAAGTATATATCTGCAGTTCTAATGTAGATTTGGGTACAATAAGAGGCGAAAAAGCAGATTCTGACTAAGATTTTATCGAAATCGGCAACTATTTGACTCAGAATGGTTGCCTTACGTCTAAATCTAATAGTTTATTAAGGTTTTCGTTACTAGAATGCCCAAAGACGCCGATTTTGACTAGAATTTGAAACATATTGACATGAATATATAACTGTATCAAAAAATGATAGTTTAAACTGATATTTGCAGTTTTGATGCGGTTTTAGATACGATATGAATCGAAAAAGCCGATTTTGGCTGGAATCTGTTTAAAATGACAAAGAAAAACCTATTACCAATTCAAGGAAGTGAATTTTTAAGTAGTTTTAATGTAGATTTAAGTTCGCTAAGTTATGAAAATGCATGTTTTGGCTATAATCTTCCGTAAATCAAGGGCGAAAACCAATTATTTGGCCAAAAGAAGGTGTTTTAAGTATATATCTGCATTTCTAAGGTAGATTTGGGTACAATAAGAGGCGAAAAAGCAGATTCTGACTAAGATTTTATCGAAATCGGCAACTATCTGACTCAGAATGGTTGCCTTACGTCGAAATCTAATAGTTTATTAAGGTTTTCGTTACTAAAATGCCCAAAGACGCCGATTTTGACTAGAATTTGAAAGATATTGACATGAATATATAACTGTTTGTATCAAAATATGATAGTTTAAACTGATATTTGCAGTTTTGATGCGGTTTTAGGTACGATATGAGTCGAAGAAGCCGATTTTGACTGGAATCTGTTTAAAATGACAAAGAAAAACCTATTATCAATTCAAGGAAGTGAATTTTTAAGTAGTTATCTGCAGTTTTAATGTAGATTTCAGTTCGCTAAATTATGAAAATGCATGTTTTGGCTATAATCTTCCGTAAATCAAGGGCGAAAACCAATTATTTGTCCCAAAAGAAGGTGTTTTAAGTATATATCTGCATATCTAAGGTAGATTTGGGTACAATAAGAGGCGAAAAAGCAGATTCTGACTAAGATTTTATCGAAATCGGCAACTATTTGACTCAGAAAGGTTGCCTTACGTCGAAATCTAATAGTTTATTAAGGTTTTCGTTACTAAAATGCCCAAAGACGCCGATTTTGACTAGAATTTGAAAGATATTGACATGAATATATAACTGTTTGTATCAAAAAATGATAGTTTAAACTGATATTTGCAGTTTTGATGCGGTTTTAGGTACGATATGAGTCGAAGAAGCCGATTTTGACTGGAATCTGTTTAAAATGACAAAGAAAAACCTATTATCAATTCAAGGAAGTGAATTTTTAAGTAGTTATCTGCAGTTTTATTGTAGATTTCAGTTCGCTAAGTTATGAAAATGCATGTTTTGGCTATAATCTTCCGTAAATCAAGGGCGAAAACCAATTATTTGTCCCAAAAGAAGGTGTTTTAAGTATATATCTGCATTTCTAAGGTTGATTTGGGTACAATAAGAGGCGAAAAAGCAGATTCTGACTAAGATTTTATCGAAATCGGCAACTATTTGACTCAGAAAGGTTGCCTTACGTCGAAATCTAATAGTTTATTAAGGTTTTCGTTACTAAAATGCCCAAAGACGCCGATTTTGACTAGAATTTGAAACATATTGACATGAATATATAACTGTATCAAAAAATGATAGTTTAAACTGATATTTGCAGTTTTGATGCGGTTTTAGATACGATATGAATCGAAGAAGCCGATTTTGGCTGGAATCTGTTTAAAATGACAAAGAAAAACCTATTACCAATTCAAGGAAGTGAATTTTTAAGTAGTTTTAATGTAGATTTCAGTTCGCTAAGTTATGAAAATGCATGTTTTGGCTATAATCTTCCGTAAATCAAGGGCGAAAACCAATTATTTGGCCAAAAGAAGGTGTTTTAAGTATATATCTGCATTTCTAAGGTAGATTTGGGTACAATAAGAGGCGAAAAAGCAGATTCTGACTAAGATTTTATCGAAATCGGCAACTATCTGACTCAGAATGGTTGCCTTACGTCGAAATCTAATAGTTTATTAAGGTTTTCGTTACTAAAATGCCCAAAGACGCCGATTTTGACTAGAATTTGAAAGATATTGACATGAATATATAACTGTTTGTATCAAAAAATGATAGTTTAAACTGATATTTGCAGTTTTGATGCGGTTTTAGGTACGATATGAGTCGAAGAAGCCGATTTTGACTGGAATCTGTTTAAAATGACAAAGAAAAACCTATTATCAATTCAAGGAAGTGAATTTTTAAGTAGTTATCTGCAGTTTTAATGTAGATTTCAGTTCGCTAAATTATGAAAATGCATGTTTTGGCTATAATCTTCCGTAAATCAAGGGCGAAAACCAATTATTTGTCCCAAAAGAAGGTGTTTTAAGTATATATCTGCATATCTAAGGTAGATTTGGGTACAATAAGAGGCGAAAAAGCAGATTCTGACTAAGATTTTATCGAAATCGGCAACTATTTGACTCAGAAAGGTTGCCTTACGTCGAAATCTAATAGTTTATTAAGGTTTTCGTTACTAAAATGCCCAAAGACGCCGATTTTGACTAGAATTTGAAAGATATTGACATGAATATATAACTGTGTCAAAAAATGATAGTTTAAACTGATATTTGCAGTTTTGATGCGGTTTTAGATACGATATGAATCGAAGAAGCCGATTTTGACTGGAATCTGTTTAAAATGACAAAGAAAAACCTATTATCAATTCAAGGAAGTGAATTTTTAAGTAGTTATCTGCAGTTTAAATGTAGATTTCAGTTCGCTAAGTTATGAAAATGCATGTTTTGGCTATAATCTTCCGTAAATCAAGGGCGAAAACCAATTATTTGTGCCAAAAGAAGGTGTTTTAAGTATATATCTGCAGTTCTAATGTAGATTTGGGTACAATAAGAGGCGAAAAAGCAGATTCTGACTAAGATTTTATCGAAATCGGCAACTATTTGACTCAGAATGGTTGCCTTACGTCGAAATCTAATAGTTTATTAAGGTTTTCGTTACTAGAATGCCCAAAGACGCCGATTTTGACTAGAATTTGAAAGATATTGACATGAATATATAACTGTTTGTATCAAAAAATGATAGTTTAAAATGATATTTGCAGTTTTGATGCGGTTTTATATACGATATGAATCGAAGAAGCCTATTTTGGCTGGAATCTGTTTAAAATGACAAAGAAAAACCTATTACCAATTCAAGGAAGTGAATTTTTAAGTAGTTATCTGCAGTTTTAATGTAGATTTCAGTTCGCTAAGTTATGAAAATGCATGTTTTGGCTATATTCTTCCGTAAATCAAGGGCGAAAACCAATTATTTGTCCCAAAAGAAGGTGTTTTAAGTATATATCTGCATTTCTAAGGTTGATTTGGGTACAATAAGAGGCGAAAAAGCAGATTCTGACTAAGATTTTATCGAAATCGGCAACTATTTGACTCAGAAAGGTTGCCTTACGTCGAAATCTAATAGTTTATTAAGGTTTTCGTTACTAAAATGCCCAAAGACGCCGATTTTGACTAGAATTTGAAACATATTGACATGAATATATAACTGTATCAAAAAATGATAGTTTAAACTGATATTTGCAGTTTTGATGCGGTTTTAGATACGATATGAATCGAAGAAGCCGATTTTGGCTGGAATCTGTTTAAAATGACAAAGAAAAACCTATTACCAATTCAAGGAAGTGAATTTTTAAGTAGTTTTAATGTAGATTTCAGTTCGCTAAGTTATGAAAATGCATGTTTTGGCTATAATCTTCCGTAAATCAAGGGCGAAAACCAATTATTTGGCCAAAAGAAGGTGTTTTAAGTATATATCTGCATTTCTAAGGTAGATTTGGGTACAATAAGAGGCGAAAAAGCAGATTCTGACTAAGATTTTATCGAAATCGGCAACTATCTGACTCAGAATGGTTGCCTTACGTCGAAATCTAATAGTTTATTAAGGTTTTCGTTACTAAAATGCCCAAAGACGCCGATTTTGACTAGAATTTGAAAGATATTGACATGAATATATAACTGTTTGTATCAAAAAATGATAGTTTAAACTGATATTTGCAGTTTTGATGCGGTTTTAGGTACGATATGAGTCGAAGAAGCCGATTTTGACTGGAATCTGTTTAAAATGACAAAGAAAAACCTATTATCAATTCAAGGAAGTGAATTTTTAAGTAGTTATCTGCAGTTTTAATGTAGATTTCAGTTCGCTAAATTATGAAAATGCATGTTTTGGCTATAATCTTCCGTAAATCAAGGGCGAAAACCAATTATTTGTCCCAAAAGAAGGTGTTTTAAGTATATATCTGCATATCTAAGGTAGATTTGGGTACAATAAGAGGCGAAAAAGCAGATTCTGACTAAGATTTTATCGAAATCGGCAACTATTTGACTCAGAAAGGTTGCCTTACGTCGAAATCTAATAGTTTATTAAGGTTTTCGTTACTAAAATGCCCAAAGACGCCGATTTTGACTAGAATTTGAAAGATATTGACATGAATATATAACTGTATCAAAAAATGATAGTTTAAACTGATATTTGCAGTTTTGATGCGGTTTTAGATACGATATGAATCGAAGAAGCCGATTTTGACTGGAATCTGTTTAAAATGACAAAGAAAAACCTATTATCAATTCAAGGAAGTGAATTTTTAAGTAGTTATCTGCAGTTTAAATGTAGATTTCAGTTCGCTAAGTTATGAAAATGCATGTTTTGGCTATAATCTTCCGTAAATCAAGGGCGAAAACCAATTATTTGTGCCAAAAGAAGGTGTTTTAAGTATATATCTGCAGTTCTAATGTAGATTTGGGTACAATAAGAGGCGAAAAAGCAGATTCTGACTAAGATTTTATCGAAATCAGCAACTATTTGACTCAGAATGGTTGCCTTACGTCGAAATCTAATAGTTTATTAAGGTTTTCGTTACTAGAATGCCCAAAGACGCCGATTTTGACTAGAATTTGAAAGATATTGACATGAATATATAACTGTTTGTATCAAAAAATGATAGTTTAAAATGATATTTGCAGTTTTGATGCGGTTTTATATACGATATGAATCGAAGAAGCCTATTTTGGCTGGAATCTGTTTAAAATGACAAAGAAAAACCTATTACCAATTCAAGGAAGTGAATTTTTAAGTAGTTATCTGCAGTTTTAATGTAGATTTCAGTTCGCTAAGTTATGAAAATGCATGTTTTGGCTATATTCTTCCGTAAATCAAGGGCGAAAACCAATTATTTGGCCAAAAGAAGGTGTTTTAAGTATATATCTGCAGTTCTAATGTAGATTTGGGTACAATAAGAGGCGAAAAAGCAGATTCTGACTAAGATTTTATCGAAATCGGCAACTATTTGACTCAGAATGGTTGCCTTACGTCGAAATCTAATAGTTTATTAAGGTTTTCGTTACTAGAATGCCCAAAGACGCCGATTTTGACTAGAATTTGAAAGATATTGACATGAATATATAACTGTTTGTATCAAAAAATGATAGTTTAAACTGATATTTGCAGTTTTGATGCGGTTTTAGATACGATATGAATCGAAGAAGCCGATTTTGGCTTTAATCTGTTTAAAATGACAAAGAAAAACCTATTACCAATTCAAGGAAGTGAATTTTTAAGTAGTTATCTGCAGTTTTAATGTAGATTTCAGTTCGCTAAGTTATGAAAATGCATGTTTTGGCTATAATCTTCCGTAAATCAAGGGCGAAAACCAATTATTTGTCCCAAAAGAAGGTGTTTTAAGTATATATCTGCATTTCTAAGGTAGATTTGGGTACAATAAGAGGCGAAAAAGCAGATTCTGACTAAGATTTTATCGAAATCGGCAACTATTTGACTCAGAAAGGTTGCCTTACGTCGAAATCTAATAGTTTATTAAGGTTTTCGTTACTAAAATGCCCAAAGACGCCGATTTTGACTAGAATTTGAAAGATATTGACATGAATGTATAACTGTTTGTATCAAAAAATGATAGTTTAAACTGATATTTGCACTTTTGATGCGGTTTTAGATACGATATGAATCGAAGAAGCCGATTTTGACTGGAATCTGTTTAAAATGACAAAGAAAAACCTATTATCAATTCAAGGAAGTGAATTTTTAAGTAGTTATCTGCAGTTTTAATGTAGATTTCAGTTCGCTAAATTATGAAAATGCATGTTTTGCCTATAATCTTCCGTAAATCAAGGGCGAAAACCAATCATTTGTCCCAAAAGAAGGTGCTATAAGTATATATCTGCATTTCTAAGGTAGATTTGGGTACAATAAGAGGCGAAAAAGCAGATTCTGACTAAGATTTTATCGAAATCGGCAACTATTTGACTCAGAATGGTTGCCTTACGTCGAAATCTAATGATTTATTAAGGTTTTCGTAACTAAAATGCCCAAAGACGCCGATTTTGACTAGAATTTGAAAGATATTGACATGAATATATAACTGTTTGTATCAAAAAATGATAGTTTAAACTGATATTTGCAGTTTTGATGCGGTTTTAGGTACGATATGAGTCGAAGAAGCCGATTTTGACTGGAATCTGTTTAAAATGACAAAGAAAAACCTATTATCAATTCAAGGAAGTGAATTTTTAAGTAGTTATCTGCAGTTTTATTGTAGATTTCAGTTCGCTAAGTTATGAAAATGCATGTTTTGGCTATAATCTTCCGTAAATCAAGGGCGAAAACCAATTATTTGTCCCAAAAGAAGGTGTTTTAAGTATATATCTGCATTTCTAAGGTTGATTTGGGTACAATAAGAGGCGAAAAAGCAGATTCTGACTAAGATTTTATCGAAATCGGCAACTATTTGACTCAGAAAGGTTGCCTTACGTCGAAATCTAATAGTTTATTAAGGTTTTCGTTACTAAAATGCCCAAAGACGCCGATTTTGACTAGAATTTGAAACATATTGACATGAATATATAACTGTATCAAAAAATGATAGTTTAAACTGATATTTGCAGTTTTGATGCGGTTTTAGATACGATATGAATCGAAGAAGCCGATTTTGGCTGGAATCTGTTTAAAATGACAAAGAAAAACCTATTACCAATTCAAGGAATTGAATTTTTAAGTAGTTTTAATGTAGATTTCAGTTCGCTAAGTTATGAAAATGCATGTTTTGGCTATAATCTTCCGTAAATCAAGGGCGAAAACCAATTATTTGGCCAAAAGAAGGTGTTTTAAGTATATATCTGCATTTCTAAGGTAGATTTGGGTACAATAAGAGGCGAAAAAGCAGATTCTGACTAAGATTTTATCGAAATCGGCAACTATCTGACTCAGAATGGTTGCCTTCCGTCGAAATCTAATAGTTTATTAAGGTTTTCGTTACTAAAATGCCCAAAGACGCCGATTTTGACTAGAATTTGAAAGATATTGACATGAATATATAACTGTTTGTATCAAAAAATGATAGTTTAAACTGATATTTGCAGTTTTGATGCGGTTTTAGGTACGATATGAGTCGAAGAAGCCGATTTTGACTGGAATCTGTTTAAAATGACAAAGAAAAACCTATTATCAATTCAAGGAAGTGAATTTTTAAGTAGTTATCTGCAGTTTTAATGTAGATTTCAGTTCGCTAAATTATGAAAATGCATGTTTTGGCTATAATCTTCCGTAAATCAAGGGCGAAAACCAATTATTTGTCCCAAAAGAAGGTGTTTTAAGTATATATCTGCATATCTAAGGTAGATTTGGGTACAATAAGAGGCGAAAAAGCAGATTCTGACTAAGATTTTATCGAAATCGGCAACTATTTGACTCAGAAAGGTTGCCTTACGTCGAAATCTAATAGTTTATTAAGGTTTTCGTTACTAAAATGCCCAAAGACGCCGATTTTGACTAGAATTTGAAAGATATTGACATGAATATATAACTGTATCAAAAAATGATAGTTTAAACTGATATTTGCAGTTTTGATGCGGTTTTAGATACGATATGAATCGAAGAAGCCGATTTTGACTGGAATCTGTTTAAAATGACAAAGAAAAACCTATTATCAATTCAAGGAAGTGAATTTTTAAGTAGTTATCTGCAGTTTAAATGTAGATTTCAGTTCGCTAAGTTATGAAAATGCATGTTTTGGCTATAATCTTCCGTAAATCAAGGGCGAAAACCAATTATTTGTGCCAAAAGAAGGTGTTTTAAGTATATATCTGCAGTTCTAATGTAGATTTGGGTACAATAAGAGGCGAAAAAGCAGATTCTGACTAAGATTTTATCGAAATCGGCAACTATTTGACTCAGAATGGTTGCCTTACGTCGAAATCTAATAGTTTATTAAGGTTTTCGTTACTAGAATGGCCAAAGACGCCGATTTTGACTAGAATTTGAAAGATATTGACATGAATATATAACTGTTTGTATCAAAAAATGATAGTTTAAACTGATATTTGCAGTTTTGATGCGGTTTTATATACGATATGAATCGAAGAAGCCTATTTTGGCTGGAATCTGTTTAAAATGACATAGAAAAACCTATTACCAATTCAAGGAAGTGAATTTTTAAGTAGTTATCTGCAGTTTTAATGTAGATTTCAGTTCGCTAAGTTATGAAAATGCATGTTTTGGCTATATTCTTCCGTAAATCAAGGGCGAAAACCAATTATTTGGCCAAAAGAAGGTGTTTTAAGTATATATCTGCAGTTCTAATGTAGATTTGGGTACAATAAGAGGCAAAAAAGCAGATTCTGACTAAGATTTTATCGAAATCGGCAACTATTTGACTCAGAATGGTTGCCTTACGTCGAAATCTAATAGTTTATTAAGGTTTTCGTTACTAGAATGCCCAAAGACGCCGATTTTGACTAGAATTTGAAAGATATTGACATGAATATATAACTGTTTGTATCAAAAAATGATAGTTTAAACTGATATTTGCAGTTTTGATGCGGTTTTAGATACGATATGAATCGAAGAAGCCGATTTTGGCTTTAATCTGTTTAAAATGATAAAGAAAAACCTATTACCAATTCAAGGAAGTGAATTTTTAAGTAGTTATCTGCAGTTTTAATGTAGATTTCAGTTCGCTAAGTTATGAAAATGCATGTTTTGGCTATAATCTTCCGTAAATCAAGGGCGAAAACCAATTATTTGTCCCAAAAGAAGGTGTTTTAAGTATATATCTGCAATTCTAAGGTAGATTTGGGTACAATAAGAGGCGAAAAAGCAGATTCTGACTAAGATTTTATCGAAATCGGCAACTATTTGACTCAGAAAGGTTGCCTTACGTCGAAATCTAATAGTTTATTAAGGTTTTCGTTACTAAAATGCCCAAAGACGCCGATTTTGACTAGAATTTGAAAGATATTGACATGGATGTATAACTGTTTGTATCAAAAAATGATAGTTTAAACTGATATTTGCAGTTTTGATGCGGTTTTAGATACGATATGAATCGAAGAAGCCGATTTTGACTGGAATCTGTTTAAAATGACAAAGAAAAACCTATTATCAATTCAAGGAAGTGAATTTTTAAGTAGTTATCTGCAGTTTTAATGTAGATTTCAGTTCGCTAAATTATGAAAATGCATGTTTTGCCTATAATCTTCCGTAAATCAAGGGCGAAAACCAATCATTTGTCCCAAAAGAAGGTGCTATAAGTATATATCTGCATTTCTAAGGTAGATTTGGGTACAATAAGAGGCGAAAAAGCAGATTCTGACTAAGATTTTATCGAAATCGGCAACTATTTGACTCAGAATGGTTGCCTTACGTCGAAATCTAATGGTTTATTAAGGTTTTCGTAACTAAAATGCCCAAAGACGCCGATTTTGACTAGAATTTGAAAGATATTGACATGAATATATAACTGTTTGTATCAAAAAATGATAGTTTAAACTGATATTTGCAGTTTTGATGCGGTTTTAGGTACGATATGAGTCGAAGAAGCCGATTTTGACTGGAATCTGTTTAAAATGACAAAGAAAAACCTATTATCAATTCAAGGAAGTGAATTTTTAAGTAGTTATCTGCAGTTTTATTGTAGATTTCAGTTCGCTAAGTTATGAAAATGCATGTTTTGGCTATAATCTTCCGTAAATCAAGGGCGAAAACCAATTATTTGTCCCAAAAGAAGGTGTTTTAAGTATATATCTGCATTTCTAAGGTTGATTTGGGTACAATAAGAGGCGAAAAAGCAGATTCTGACTAAGATTTTATCGAAATCGGCAACTATTTGACTCAGAAAGGTTGCCTTACGTCGAAATCTAATAGTTTATTAAGGTTTTCGTTACTAAAATGCCCAAAGACGCCGATTTTGACTAGAATTTGAAAGATATTGACATGAATATATAACTGTTTGTATCAAAAAATGATAGTTTAAACTGATATTTGCAGTTTTGATGCGGTTTTAGGTACGATATGAGTCGAAGAAGCCGATTTTGACTGGAATCTGTTTAAAATGACAAAGAAAAACCTATTATCAATTCAAGGAAGTGAATTTTTAAGTAGTTATCTGCAGTTTTAATGTAGATTTCAGTTCGCTAAATTATGAAAATGCATGTTTTGGCTATAATCTTCCGTAAATCAAGGGCGAAAACCAATTATTTGTCCCAAAAGAAGGTGTTTTAAGTATATATCTGCATATCTAAGGTAGATTTGGGTACAATAAGAGGCGAAAAAGCAGATTCTGACTAAGATTTTATCGAAATCGGCAACTATTTGACTCAGAAAGGTTGCCTTACGTCGAAATCTAATAGTTTATTAAGGTTTTCGTTACTAAAATGCCCAAAGACGCCGATTTTGACTAGAATTTGAAAGATATTGACATGAATATATAACTGTATCAAAAAATGATAGTTTAAACTGATATTTGCAGTTTTGATGCGGTTTTAGATACGATATGAATCGAAGAAGCCGATTTTGACTGGAATCTGTTTAAAATGACAAAGGAAAACCTATTATCAATTCAAGGAAGTGAATTTTTAAGTAGTTATCTGTAGTTTTAATGTAGATTTCAGTTCGCTAAGTTATGAAAATGCATGTTTTGGCTATAATCTTCCGTAAATCAAGGGCGAAAACCAATTATTTGTCCCAAAAGAAGGTGTTTTAAGTATATATCTGCATTTCTAAGGTAGATTTGGGTACAATAAGAGGCGAAAAAGCAGATTCTGACTAAGATTTAATCGAAATCGGCAACTATTTGACTCAGAATGGTTGCCTTACGTCGAAATCTCGAAATCTAATAGTTTATTAAGGTTTTCGTTACTAAAATGCCCAAAGACGCCGATTTTGACTAGAATTTGAAAGATATTGACATGAATATATAACTGTTTGTATCAAAAAATGATAGTTTAAACTGATATTTGCAGTTTTGATGCGGTTTTAGGTACGATATGAGTCGAAGAAGCCGATTTTGACTGGAATCTGTTTAAAATGACAAAGAAAAACCTATTATCAATTCAAGGAAGTGAATTTTTAAGTAGTTATCTGCAGTTTTAATGTAGATTTCAGTTCGCTAAATTATGAAAATGCATGTTTTGGCTATAATCTTCCGTAAATCAAGGGCGAAAACCAATTATTTGTCCCAAAAGAAGGTGTTTTAAGTATATATCTGCATATCTAAGGTAGATTTGGGTACAATAAGAGGCGAAAAAGCAGATTCTGACTAAGATTTTATCGAAATCGGCAACTATTTGACTCAGAAAGGTTGCCTTACGTCGAAATCTAATAGTTTATTAAGGTTTTCGTTACTAAAATGCCCAAAGACGCCGATTTTGACTAGAATTTGAAAGATATTGACATGAATATATAACTGTTTGTATCAAAAAATGATAGTTTAAACTGATATTTGCAGTTTTGATGCGGTTTTAGATACGATATGAATCGAAGAAGCCGATTTTGGCTTTAATCTGTTTAAAATGATAAAGAAAAACCTATTACCAATTCAAGGAAGTGAATTTTTAAGTAGTTATCTGCAGTTTTAATGTAGATTTCAGTTCGCTAAGTTATGAAAATGCATGTTTTGGCTATAATCTTCCGTAAATCAAGGGCGAAAAC
Source organism: Cylas formicarius (assembly GCF_029955315.1). NCBI lineage: Eukaryota > Metazoa > Arthropoda > Insecta > Coleoptera > Brentidae > Cylas > Cylas formicarius. The sequence continues at coordinate 1,332,331 of NW_026844268.1, forward strand.
CAATTATTTGTCCCAAAAGAAGGTGTTTTAAGTATATATCTGCAATTCTAAGGTAGATTTGGGTACAATAAGAGGCGAAAAAGCAGATTCTGACTAAGATTTTATCGAAATCGGCAACTATTTGACTCAGAAAGGTTGCCTTACGTCGAAATCTAATAGTTTATTAAGGTTTTCGTTACTAAAATGCCCAAAGACGCCGATTTTGACTAGAATTTGAAAGATATTGACATGGATGTATAACTGTTTGTATCAAAAAATGATAGTTTAAACTGATATTTGCAGTTTTGATGCGGTTTTAGATACGATATGAATCGAAGAAGCCGATTTTGACTGGAATCTGTTTAAAATGACAAAGAAAAACCTATTATCAATTCAAGGAAGTGAATTTTTAAGTAGTTATCTGCAGTTTTAATGTAGATTTCAGTTCGCTAAATTATGAAAATGCATGTTTTGCCTATAATCTTCCGTAAATCAAGGGCGAAAACCAATCATTTGTCCCAAAAGAAGGTGCTATAAGTATATATCTGCATTTCTAAGGTAGATTTGGGTACAATAAGAGGCGAAAAAGCAGATTCTGACTAAGATTTTATCGAAATCGGCAACTATTTGACTCAGAATGGTTGCCTTACGTCGAAATCTAATGGTTTATTAAGGTTTTCGTAACTAAAATGCCCAAAGACGCCGATTTTGACTAGAATTTGAAAGATATTGACATGAATATATAACTGTTTGTATCAAAAAATGATAGTTTAAACTGATATTTGCAGTTTTGATGCGGTTTTAGGTACGATATGAGTCGAAGAAGCCGATTTTGACTGGAATCTGTTTAAAATGACAAAGAAAAACCTATTATCAATTCAAGGAAGTGAATTTTTAAGTAGTTATCTGCAGTTTTAATGTAGATTTCAGTTCGCTAAATTATGAAAATGCATGTTTTGGCTATAATCTTCCGTAAATCAAGGGCGAAAACCAATTATTTGTCCCAAAAGAAGGTGTTTTAAGTATATATCTGCATATCTAAGGTAGATTTGGGTACAATAAGAGGCGAAAAAGCAGATTCTGACTAAGATTTTATCGAAATCGGCAACTATTTGACTCAGAAAGGTTGCCTTACGTCGAAATCTAATAGTTTATTAAGGTTTTCGTTACTAAAATGCCCAAAGACGCCGATTTTGACTAGAATTTGAAAGATATTGACATGAATATATAACTGTATCAAAAAATGATAGTTTAAACTGATATTTGCAGTTTTGATGCGGTTTTAGATACGATATGAATCGAAGAAGCCGATTTTGACTGGAATCTGTTTAAAATGACAAAGGAAAACCTATTATCAATTCAAGGAAGTGAATTTTTAAGTAGTTATCTGTAGTTTTAATGTAGATTTCAGTTCGCTAAGTTATGAAAATGCATGTTTTGGCTATAATCTTCCGTAAATCAAGGGCGAAAACCAATTATTTGTCCCAAAAGAAGGTGTTTTAAGTATATATCTGCATTTCTAAGGTAGATTTGGGTACAATAAGAGGCGAAAAAGCAGATTCTGACTAAGATTTAATCGAAATCGGCAACTATTTGACTCAGAATGGTTGCCTTACGTCGAAATCTCGAAATCTAATAGTTTATTAAGGTTTTCGTTACTAAAATGCCCAAAGACGCCGATTTTGACTAGAATTTGAAAGATATTGACATGAATATATAACTGTTTGTATCAAAAAATGATAGTTTAAACTGATATTTGCAGTTTTGATGCGGTTTTAGGTACGATATGAGTCGAAGAAGCCGATTTTGACTGGAATCTGTTTAAAATGACAAAGAAAAACCTATTATCAATTCAAGGAAGTGAATTTTTAAGTAGTTATCTGCAGTTTTAATGTAGATTTCAGTTCGCTAAATTATGAAAATGCATGTTTTGGCTATAATCTTCCGTAAATCAAGTTCGAAAACCAATTATTTGTCCCAAAAGAAGGTGTTTTAAGTATATATCTGCATATCTAAGGTAGATTTGGGTACAATAAGAGGCGAAAAAGCAGATTCTGACTAAGATTTTATCGAAATCGGCAACTATTTGACTCAGAAAGGTTGCCTTACGTCGAAATCTAATAGTTTATTAAGGTTTTCGTTACTAAAATGCCCAAAGACGCCGATTTTGACTAGAATTTGAAAGATATTGACATGAATATATAACTGTATCAAAAAATGATAGTTTAAACTGATATTTGCAGTTTTGATGCGGTTTTAGATACGATATGAATCGAAGAAGCCGATTTTGACTGGAATCTGTTTAAAATGACAAAGGAAAACCTATTATCAATTCAAGGAAGTGAATTTTTAAGTAGTTATCTGTAGTTTTAATGTAGATTTCAGTTCGCTAAGTTATGAAAATGCATGTTTTGGCTATAATCTTATGTAAATCAAGGGCGAAAACCAATTATTTGTCCCAAAAGAAGGTGTTTTAAGTATATATCTGCATTTCTAAGGTAGATTTGGGTACAATAAGAGGCGAAAAAGCAGATTCTGACTAAGATTTAATCGAAATCGGCAACTATTTGACTCAGAATGGTTGCCTTACGTCGAAATCTCGAAATCTAATAGTTTATTAAGGTTTTCGTTACTAAAATGCCCAAAGACGCCGATTTTGACTAGAATTTGAAAGATATTGACATGAATATATAACTGTTTGTATCAAAAAATGATAGTTTAAACTGATATTTGCAGTTTTGATGCGGTTTTAGGTACGATATGAGTCGAAGAAGCCGATTTTGACTGGAATCTGTTTAAAATGACAAAGAAAAACCTATTATCAATTCAAGGAAGTGAATTTTTAAGTAGTTATTTGTAGTTTTAATGTAGATTTCAGTTCGCTAAGTTATGAAAATGCATGTTTTGGCTATAATCTTCCGTAAATCAAGGGCGAAAACCAGTTATTTGTCCCAAAAGAAGGTGTTTTAAGTATATATCTGCATTTCTAAGGTAGATTTGGGTACAATAAGAGGCGAAAAAGCAGATTCTGACTAAGATTTTATCGAAATCGGCAACTATTTGACTCAGAATGGTTGCCTTACGTCGAAATCTAATAGTTTATTAAGGTTTTCGTTACTAAAATGCCCAAAGACGCCGATTTTGACTGGAATTTGAAAGATATTGAAATGAATATATAGCTGTTTGTATCAAAAAATGATAGTTTAAACTGATATTTGCAGTTTTGATGCGGTTTTAGATACGATATGAATGGAAGAAGCCGATTTTGACTGGAATCTGTTTAAAATGACAAAGAAAAACCTATTATCAATTCAAGGAAGTGAATTTTTAAGTAGTTATCTGCAGTTTTATTGTAGATTTCAGTTAGCTAAGTTATGAAAATGCATGTTTTGGCTATAATCTTCCGTAAATCAAGGGCGAAAACCAATTATTTGTCCCAAAAGAAGGTGTTTTAAGTATATATCTGCATTTCTAAGGTAGATTTGGGTACAATAAGAGGCGAAAAAGCAGATTCTGACTAAGATTTTATCGAAATCGGCAACTATTTGACTCAGAAAGGTTGCCTTACGTCGAAATCTAATAGTTTATTAAGGTTTTCGTTACTAAAATGCCTAAAGACGCCGATTTTGACTAGAATTTGAAAGATATTGGCATGAATATATAACTGTTTGTATCAAAAAATGATAGTTTAAACTGATATTTGCAGTTTTGATACGGTTTTAGGTACGATATGAATCGAAGAAGCCGATTTTGACTGGAATCTGTTTAAAATGACAAAGAAAAACCTATTACCAATTCAAGGAAGTGAATTTTTAAGTAGTTATCTGCAGTTTTAATGTAGATTTCAGTTCGCTAAGTTATGAAAATGCATGTTTTGGCTATAATCTTCCGTAAATCAAGGGCGAAAAGCAATTATTTGGCCAAAAGAAGGTGTTTTAAATATATATCTGCAGTTCTAATGTAGATTTGGGTACAATAAGAGGCGAAAAAGCAGATTCTGACTAAGATTTTATCGAAATCGGTAACTATTTGACTCAGAATGGTTGCCTTACGTCGAAATCTAATAGTTTATTAAGGTTTTCGTTACTAGAATGCCCAAAGACGCCGATTTTGACTAGAATTTGAAAGATATTGACATGAATATATAACTGTTTGTATCAAAAAATGATAGTTTAAACTGATATTTGCAGTTTTGATGCGGTTTTAGATACAATATGAATCGAAGAAGCCGATTTTGGCTTTAATCTGTTTAAAATGACAAAGAAAAACCTATTACCAATTCAAGGAAGTGAATTTTTAAGTAGTTATCTGCAGTTTTAATGTAGATTTCAGTTCGCTAAGTTATGAAAATGCATGTTTTGGCTATAATCTTCCGTAAATCAAGGGCGAAAACCAATTATTTGTCCCAAAAGAAGGTGTTTTAAGTATATATCTTCATTTCTAAGGTAGATTTGGGTACAATAAGAGGCGAAAAAGCAGATTCTGACTAAGATTTTATCGAAATCGGCAACTATTTGACTCAGAATGGTTGCCTTACGTCGAAATCTAATAGTTTATTAAGGTTTTCGTTACTAAAATGCCCAAAGACGCCGATTTTGACTAGAATTTGAAAGATATTGACATGAATATATAACTGTTTGTATCAAAAAATGATAGTTTAAACTGATATTTGCAGTTTTGATGCGGTTTTAGGTACGATATGAGTCGAAGAAGCCGATTTTGACTGGAATCTGTTTAAAATGACAAAGAAAAACCTATTATCAATTCAAGGAAGTGAATTTTTAAGTAGTTATCTGCAGTTTTAATGTAGATTTCAGTTCGCTTAGTTATGAAAATGCATGTTTTGGCTATAATCTTCCGTAAATTAAGGGCGAAAACCAATTATTTGTCCCAAAAGAAGGTGTTTTAAGTATATATCTGCATTTCTAAGGTAGATTTGGGTACAATAAGAGGCGAAAAAGCAGATTCTGACTAAGATTTTATTGAAATCGGCAACTATTTGACTCAGAAAGGTTGCCTTACGTCTAAATCTAATAGCTTATTAAGGTTTTCGTTACTAAAATGCCCAAAGACGCCGATTTTGACTAGAATTTGAAAGATATTGACATGAATATATAACTGTTTGTATCAAAAAATGATAGTTTAAACTGATATTTGCAGTTTTGATGCGGTTTTAGATACGATATGAATCGAAGAAGCCGATTTTGACTGGAATCTGTTTAAAATGACAAAGAAAAACCTATTATCAATTCAAGGGAGTGAATTTTTAAGTAGTTATCTGCAGTTTTAATGTAGATTTCAGTTCGCTAAATTATGAAAATGCATGTTTTGCCTATAATCTTCCGTAAATCAAGGGCGAAAACCAATTATTTGTCCCAGAAGAAGGTGCTTTAAGTATATATCTGCATTTCTAAGGTAGATTTGGGTACAATAAGAGGCAAAAAAGCAGATTCTGACTAAGATTTTATCGAAATCGGCAACTATTTGACTCAGAATGGTTGCCTTACGTCGAAATCTAATAGTTTATTAAGGTTTTCGTTACTAAAATGCCCAAAGACGCCGATTTTGACTAGAATTTGAAAGATATTGACATGAATATTTAACTGTTTGTATCAAAAAATGATAGTTTAAACTGATATTTGCAGTTTTGATGCGGTTTTAGATACGATATGAGTCGAAGAAGCCGATTTTGACTGGAATCTGTTTAAAATGACAAAGAAAAACCTATTATCAATTCAAGGAAGTGAATTTTTAAGTAGTTATCTGCAGTTTTAATGTAGATTTCAGTTCGCTAAGTTATGAAAATGCATGTTTTGGCTATAATCTTCCGTAAATCAAGGGCGAAAACCAATTATTTGTGCCAAAAGAAGGTGTTTTAAGTATATATCTGCAGTTCTAATGTAGATTTGGGTACAATAATAGGCGAAAAAGCAGATTCTGACTAAGATTTTATCGAAATCGGCAACTATTTGACTCAGAATGGTTGCCTTACGTCGAAATCTAATAGTTTATTAAGGTTTTCGTTACTAGAATGCCCAAAGACGCCGATTTTGACTAGAATTTGAAAGATATTGACATGAATATATAACTGTTTGTATCAAAAAATGATAGTTTAAACTGATATTTGCAGTTATGATGCGGTTTTATATACGATATGAATCGAAGAAGCCGATTTTGGCTGGAATCTGTTTAAAATGACAAAGAAAAACCTATTACCAATTCAAGGAAGTGAATTTTTAAGTAGTTATCTGCAGTTTTAATGTAGATTTCAGTTCGCTAAGTTATGAAAATGCATGTTTTGGCTATAATCTTCCGTAAATCAAGGGCGAAAACCAATTATTTGTGCCAAAAGAAGGTGTTTTAAGTATATATCTGCAGTTCTAATGTAGATTTGGGTACAATAAAAGGCGAAAAAGCAGATTCTGACTAAGATTTTATCGAAATCGGCAACTATTTGACTCAGAATGGTTGCCTTACGTCGAAATCTAATAGTTTATTAAGGTTTTCGTTACTAAAATGCCCAAAGACGCCGATTTTGACTAGAATTTGAGAGATATTGACATGAATATATAACTGTTTGTATCAAAAAATGATAGTTTAAACTGATATTTGCAGTTTTGATGCGGTTTTAGATACGATATGAATCGAAGAAGCCGATTTTGACTGGAATCTGTTTAAAATGACAAAGGAAAACCTATTATCAATTCAAGGAAGTGAATTTTAAGTAGTTATCTGCAGTTTTAATGTCGATTTCAGTTCGCTAAGTTATGAAAATGCATGTTTTGGCTATAATCTTCCATAAATCAAGGGCGAAAACCAATTATTTGTCCCAAAAGAAGGTGTTTTAAGTATATATCTGCATTTCTAAGGTAGATTTGGGTACAATAAGAGGCGAAAAAGCAGATTCTGACTAAGATTTTATCGAAATCGGCAACTATTTGACTCAGAATGGTTGCCTTACGTCGAAATCTCGAAATCTAATAGTTTATTAAGGTTTTCGTTACTAAAATGCCCAAAGACGCCGATTTTGACTAGAATTTGAAAGATATTGACATGAATATATAGCTGTTTGCATCAAAAAATGATAGTTTAAACTGATATTTGCAGTTTTGATGCGGTTTTAGATACGATATGAATCGAAGAAGCCGATTTTCACTGGAATCTGTTTAAAATGACAAAGAAAAACCTATTATCAATTCAAGGAAGTGAATTTTTAAGTAGTTATCTGCAGTTTTAATGTAGATTTCAGTTCGCTAAGTTATGAAAATGCATGTTTTGGCTATAATCTTCCGTAAATCAAGGGCGAAAACCAATTATTTGTGCCAAAAGAAGGTGTTTTAAGTATATATCTGCAGTTCTAAGGTAGATTTGGGTACAATAAGAGGCGAAAAAGCAGATTCTGACTAAGATTTTATCGAAATCGGCAACTATTTGACTCAGAAAGGTTGCCTTACGTCGAATTCTAATAGTTTATTAAGGTTTTCGTTACTAAAATGCCTAAAGACGCCGATTTTGACTAGAATTTGAAAGATATTGGCATGAATATATAACTGTTTGTATCAAAAAATGATAGTTTAAACTGATATTTGCAGTTTTGATACGGTTTTAGGTACGATATGACTCGAAGAAGCCGATTTTGACTGAAATCTGTTTAAAATGACAAAGAAAAACCTATTATCAATTCAAGGAAGTGAATTTTTAAGTAGTTATCTGCAGTTTTATTGTAGATTTCAGTTAGCTAAGTTATGAAAATGCATGTTTTGGCTATAATCTTCCGTAAATCAAGGGCGAAAACCAATTATTTGGCCAAAAGAAGGTGTTTTAAATATATATCTGCAGTTCTAATGTAGATTTGGGTACAATAAGAGGCGAAAAAGCAGATTCTGACTAAGATTTTATCGAAATCGGCAACTATTTGACTCAGAATGGTTGCCTTACGTCGAAATCTAATAGTTTATTAAGGTTTTCGTTACTAAAATGCCTAAAGACGCCAATTTTGACTAGAATTTGAAAGATATTGGCATGAATATATAACTGTTTGTATCAAAAAATGATAGTTTAAACTGATATTTGCAGTTTTGATGCGGTTTTAGGTACATGAGTCGAAGAAGCCGATTTTGACTGGAATCTGTTTAAAATGGCAAAGAACAACCTATTATCAATTCAAGGAAGTGAATTTTTAAGTAGTTATCTGCAGTTTTAATGTAGATTTCAGTTCGCTAAGTTATGAAAATGCATGTTTTGGCTATAATCTTCCGTAAATCAAGGGCGAAAACCAATTATTTGGCCAAAAGAAGGTGTTTTAAATATATATCTGCAGTTCTAATGTTGATTTGGGTACAATAAGAGGCGAAAAAGCAGATTCTGACTAAGATTTTATCGAAATCGGCAACTATTTGACTCAGAATGGTTGCCTTACGTCGAAATCTAATAGTTTATTAAGGTTTTCGTTACTAAAATGCCCAAAGACGCCGATTTTGACTAGAATTTGAAAGATATTGACATGAATATATAACTGTTTGTATCAAAAAATGATAGTTTAAACTGATATTTGCAGTTTTGATGCGGTTTTATATACGATATGAATCGAAGAAGCCGATTTTGGCTGGAATCTGTTTAAAATGACAAAGAAAAACCTATTATCAATTCAAGGAAGTGAATTTTTAAGTAGTTATCTGCAGTTTTAATGTAGATTTCAGTTCGCTAAGTTATGAAAATGCATGTTTTGGCTATAATCTTCCGTAAATCAAGGGCGAAAACCAATTATTTGTGCCAAAAGAAGGTGTTTTAAGTATATATCTGCAGTTCTAATGTAGATTTGGGTACAATAAGAGGCGAAAAAGCAGATTCTGACTAAGATTTTATCGAAATCGGCAACTATTTGACTCAGAATGGTTGCCTTACGTCGAAATCTAATAGTTTATTAAGGTTTTCGTTACTAGAATGCCCAAAGACGCCGATTTTGACTAGAATTTGAAAGATATTGACATGAATATATAACTGTTTGTATCAAAAAATGATAGTTTAAACTGATATTTGCAGTTTTGATGCGGTTTTATATACGATATGAATCGAAGAAGCCGATTTTGGCTGGAATCTGTTTAAAATGACAAAGAAAAACCTATTACCAATTCAAGGAAGTGAATTTTTAAGTAGTTATCTGCAGTTTTAATGTAGATTTCAGTTCGCTAAGTTATGAAATTGCATGTTTTGGCTATAATCTTCCGTAAATCAATTGCGAAAACCAATTATTTGGCCAAAAGAAGGTGTTTTAAGTATATATCTGCAGTTCTAATGTAGTTTTGGGTACAATAAGAGGCGAAAAAGCAGATTCTGACTAAGATTTTATCGAAATCGGCAACTATTTGACTCAGAATGGTTGCCTTACGTCGAAATCTCGAAATCTAATAGTTTATTAAGGTTTTCGTTACTAAAATGCCCAAAGACGCCGATTTTGACTAGAATTTGAAAGATATTGACATGAATATATAGCTGTTTGTATCAAAAAATGATAGTTTAAACTGATATTTGCAGTTTTGATGCGGTTTTTGATACGATATGAGTCGAAGAAGCCGATTTTGACTGGAATCTGTTTAAAATGACAAAGAAAAACCTATTATCAATTCAAGGAAGTGAATTTTTAAGTAGTTATCTGCAGTTTTAATGTAGATTTCAGTTCGCTAAGTTATGAAAATGCATGTTTTGGCTATAATCTTCCGTAAATCAAGGGCGAAAACCAATTATTTGTGCCAAAAGAAGGTGTTTTAAGTATATATCTGCAGTTCTAAGGAAGATTTGGGTACAATAAGAGGCGAAAAAGCAGATTCTGACTAAGATTTTATCGAAATCGGCAACTATTTGACTCAGAAAGGTTGCCTTACGTCGAAATCTAATAGTTTATTAAGGTTTTCGTTACTAAAATGCCTAAAGACGCCGATTTTGACTAGAATTTGAAAGATATTGGCATGAATATATAACTGTTTGTATCAAAAAATGATAGTTTAAACTGATATTTGCAGTTTTGATGCGGTTTTAGGTACATGAGTCGAAGAAGCCGATTTTGACTGAAATCTGTTTAAAATGACATAGAAAAACCTATTATCAATTCAAGGAAGTGATTGTTTAAGTAGTTATCTGCAGTTTTAATGCAGATTTCAGTTAGCTAAGTTATGAAAATACATGTTTTGGCTATAATCTTCCGTAAATCAAGGGCGAAAACCAATTATTTGTCCCAAAAGAAGGTGTTTTAACTATATATCTGCATATCTAAGGTAGATTTGGGTACAATAAGAGGCGAAAAAGCAGATTCTGACTAAGATTTTATCGAAATCGGCAACTATTTGACTCAGAAAGGTTGCCTTACGTCGAAATCTAATAGTTTATTAAGGTTTTCGTTACTAAAATGCCCAAAGACGCCGATTTTGACTAGAATTTGAAAGATATTGACATGAATATATAACTGTTTGTATCAAAAAATGATAGTTTAAACTGATATTTGCAGTTTTGATGCGGTTTTAGATACGATATGAATCGAAGAAGCCGATTTTGACTGGAATCTGTTTAAAATGACAAAGAAAAACCTATTATCAATTCAAGGAAGTGAATTTTTAAGTAGTTATCTGCAGTTTTAATGTAGATTTCAGTTCGCTAAGTTATGAAAATGCATGTTTTGGCTATAATCTTCCGTAAATCAAGGGCGAAAACCAATTATTTGTGCCAAAAGAAGGTGTTTTAAGTATATATCTGCAGTTCTAATGTAGATTTGGGTACAATAAGAGGCGAAAAAGCAGATTCTGACTAAGATTTTATCGAAATCGGCAACTATTTGACTCAGAATGGTTGCCTTACGTCGAAATCTAATAGTTTATTAAGGTTTTCGTTACTAGAATGCCCAAAGACGCCGATTTTGACTAGAATTTGAAAGATATTGACATGAATATATAACTGTTTGTATCAAAAAATGATAGTTTAAACTGATATTTGCAGTTTTGATGCGGTTTTAGATACGATATGAATCGAAGAAGCCGATTTTGGCTGGAATCTGTTTAAAATGACAAAGAAAAACCTATTACCAATTCAAGGAAGTGAATTTTTAAGTAGTTATCTGCAGTTTTAATGTAGATTTCAGTTCGCTAAGTTATAAAAATGCATGTTTTGGCTATAATCTTCCGTAAATCAAGGGCGAAAACCAATTATTTGGCCAAAAGAAGGTGTTTTAAGTATATATCTGCAGTTCTAATGTAGATTTGGATACAATAAGAGGCGAAAAAGCAGATTCTGACTAAGATTTTATCGAAATCGGCAACTATTTGACTCAGAATGGTTGCCTTACGTCGAAATCTAATAGTTTATTAAGGTTTTCGTTACTAGAATGCCCAAAGACGCCGATTTTGACTAGAATTTGAAAGATATTGACATGAATATATAACTGTTTGTATCAAAAAATGATAGTTTAAACTGATATTTGCAGTTTTGATGCGGTTTTAGATACGATATGAATCGAAGAAGCCGATTTTGGCTTTAATCTGTTTAAAATGATAAAGAAAAACCTATTACCAATTCAAGGAAGTGAATTTTTAAGTAGTTATCTGCAGTTTTAATGTAGATTTCAGTTCGCTAAGTTATGAAAATGCATGTTTTGGCTATAATCTTCCGTAAATCAAGGGCGAAAACCAATTATTTGTCCCAAAAGAAGGTGTTTTAAGTATATATCTGCATTTCTAAGGTAGATTTGGGTACAATAAGAGGCGAAAAAGCAGATTCTGACTAAGATTTTATCGAAATCGGCAACTATTTGACTCAGAATGGTTGCCTTACGTCGAAATCTAATAGTTTATTAAGGTTTTCGTTACTAAAATGCCCAAAGACGCCGATTTTGACTAGAATTTGAGAGATATTGACATGAATATATAACTGTTTGTATCAAAAAATGATAGTTTAAACTGATATTTGCAGTTTTGATGCGGTTTTAGGTACGATATGAGTCGAAGAAGCCGATTTTGACTGGAATCTGTTTAAAATGGCAAAGAACAACCTATTATCAATTCAAGGAAGTGAATTTTTAAGTAGTTATCTGCAGTTTTAATGTAGATTTCAGTTCGCTAAGTTATGAAAATGCATGTTTTGGCTATATTCTTCCGTAAATCAAGGGCGAAAACCAATTATTTGGCCAAAAGAAGGTGTTTTAAGTATATATCTGCATTTCTAAGGTAGATTTGGGTACAATAAGAGGCGAAAAAGCAGATTCTGACTAAGATTTTATCGAAATAGGCAACTATTTGACTCAGAATGGTTGCCTTACGTCGAAATCTAATAGTTTATTAAGGTTTTCGTTACTAAAATGCCCAAAGACGCCGATTTTGACTAGAATATGAAAGATATTGACATGAATATATAACTGTTTGTATCAAAAAATGATAGTTTAAACTGATATTTGCAGTTTTGATGCGGTTTTAGGTACGATATGAGTCGAAGAAGCCGATTTTGACTGGAATCTGTTTAAAATGGCAAAGAACAACCTATTATCAATTCAAGGAAGTGAATTTTTAAGTAGTTATCTGCAGTTTTAATGTAGATTTCAGTTCGCTAAGTTATGAAAATGCATGTTTTGGCTATAATCTTCCGTAAATCAAGGGCGAAAACCAATTATTTGTCCCAAAAGAAGGTGTTTTAAGTATATATCTGCATTTCTAAGGTAGATTTGGGTACAATAAGAGGCGAAAAAGCAGATTCTGAGTAAGATTTTATCGAAATCGGCAACTATTTGAGTCAGAATGGTTGCCTTACGTCGAAATCTAATAGTTTATTAAGGTTTTCGTTACTAAAATGCTCAAAGACGCCGATTTTGACTAGAATTTGAAAGATATTGACATGAATATATAACTGTTTGAATCAAAAAATGATAGTTTAAACTGATATTTGCAGTTTTGATGCGGTTTTAGGTACGATATGAGTCGAAGAAGCCGATTTTGACTGGAATCTGTTTAAAATGACAAAGAAAAACCTATTATCAATTCAAGGAAGTGAATTTTTAAGTAGTTATCTGCAGTTTTAATGTAGATTTCAGTTCGCTTAGTTATGAAAATGCATGTTTTGGCTATAATCTTCCGTAAATCAAGGGCGAAAAGCAATTATTTGTCCCAAAGGAAGGTGTTTTAAGTATATATCTGCATTTCTAAGGTAGATTTGGGTACAATAAGAGGCGAAAAAGCAGATTCTGACTAAGGTTTTATCGAAATCGGCAACTATTTGACTCAGAAAGGTTGCCTTACGTCGAAATCTAATAGTTTATTAAGGTTTTCGTTACTAAAATGCCCAAAGACGCCGATTTTGACTAGAATTTGAGAGATATTGACATGAATATATAACTGTTTGTATCAAAAAATGATAGTTTAAACTGATATTTGCAGTTTTGATGCTGTTTTAGATACGATATGAATCGAAGAAGCCGATTTTGACTGGAATCTGTTTAAAATGACAAAGAAAAACCTATTATCAATTCAAGGAAGTGAATTTTTAAGTAGTTATCTGCAGTTTTAATGTAGATTTCAGTTCGCTAAGTTATGAAAATGCATGTTTTGGCTATAATCTTCCGTAAATCAAGGGCGAAAACCAATTATTTGTCCAAAAAAGAAGGTGTTTTAAGTATATATCTGCATTTCTAAGGTAGATTTGGGTACAATAAGAGGCGAAAAAGCAGATTCTGACTAAGAATTTATCGAAATCGGCAACTATTTGACTCAGAAAGGTTGCCTTACGTCGAAATCTAATAGTTTATTAAGGTTTTCGTTACTAAAATGCCCAAAGACGCCGATTTTGACTAGAATTTGAAAGATATTGACATGAATATATAACTGTATCAAAAAATGATAGTTTAAACTGATATTTGCAGTTTTGATGCGGTTTTAGATACGATATGAATCGAAGAAGCCGATTTTGGCTGGAATCTGTTTAAAATGACAAAGAAAAACCTATTACCAATTCAAGGAAGTGAATTTTTAAGTAGTTATCTGCAGTTTTAATGTAGATTTCAGTTCGCTAAGTTATGAAAATGCATGTTTTGGCTATATTCTTCCGTAAATCAAGGGCGAAAACCAATTATTTGGCCAAAAGAAGGTGTTTTAAGTATATATCTGCATTTCTAAGGTTGATTTGGGTACAATAAGAGGCGAAAAAGCAGATTCTGACTAAGATTTTATCGAAATAGGCAACTATTTGACTCAGAATGGTTGCCTTACGTCGAAATCTAATAGTTTATTAAGGTTTTCGTTACTAAAATGCCCAAAGACGCCGATTTTGACTAGAATTTGAAAGATATTGACATGAATATATAACTGTTTGTATCAAAAAATGATAGTTTAAACTGATATTTGCAGTTTTGATGCGGTTTTAGGTACGATATGAGTCGAAGAAGCCGATTTTGACTGGAATCTGTTTAAAATGACAAAGAAAAACCTATTATCAATTCAAGGAAGTGAATTTTTAAGTAGTTATCTGCAGTTTTAATGTAGATTTCAGTTCGCTAAATTATGAAAATGCATGTTTTGGCTATAATCTTCCGTAAATCAAGGGCAAAAACCAATTATTTGTCCCAAAAGAAGGTGTTTTAAGTATATATCTGCATATCTAAGGTAGATTTAGGTACAATAAGAGGCGAAAAAGCAGATTCTGACTAAGATTTTATCGAAATCGGCAACTATTTGACTCAGAAAGGTTGCCTTACGTCGAAATCTAATAGTTTATTAAGGTTTTCGTTACTAAAATGCCCAAAGACGACGATTTTGACTAGAATTTGAAAGATATTGACATGAATATATAACTGTATCAAAAAATGATAGTTTAAACTGATATTTGCAGTTTTGATGCGGTTTTAGATACGATATGAATCGAAGAAGCCGATTTTGGCTGGAATCTGTTTAAAATGACAAAGAAAAACCTATTACCAATTCAAGGAAGTGAATTTTTAAGTAGTTATCTGCAGTTTTAATGTAGATTTCAGTTCACTAAGTTATGAAAATGCATGTTTTGGCTATAATCTTCCGTAAATCAAGGGCGAAAACCAATTATTTGGCCAAAAGAAGGTGTTTTAGGTTTATATCTGCATTTCTAAGGTAGATTTGGGTACAATAAGAGGCGAAAAAGCAGATTCTGACTAAGATTTTATCGAAATCGGCAACTATTTGACTCAGAATGGTTGCCTTACGTCGAAATCTAATAGTTTATTAAGGTTTTCGTTACTAAAATGCCCAAAGACGCCGATTTTGACTAGAATTTGAAAGATATTGAAATGAATATATAACCGTTTGTATCAAAAAATGATAGTTTAAACTGATATTTGCAGTTTTGATGCGGTTTTAGGTACTATATGAGTCGAAGAAGCCGATTTTGACTGGAATCTGTTTAAAATGACAAAGAAAAACCTATTATCAATTCAAGGAAGTGAATTTTTAAGTAGTTATCTGCAGTTTTAATGTAGATTTCAGTTAGCTAAGTTATGAAAATGCATGTTTTGGCTATAATCTTCCGTAAATCAAGGGCGAAAACCAATTATTTGTCCCAAAAGAAGGTGTTTTAACTATATATCTGCATATCTAGGGTAGATTTGGGTACAATAAGAGGCGAAAAAGCAGATTCTGACTAAGATTTTATCGAAATCGGCAACTATTTGACTCAGAAAGGTTGCCTTACGTCGAAATCTAATAGTTTATTAAGGTTTTCGTTACTAAAATGCCCAAAGACGCCGATTTTGACTAGAATTTGAAAGATATTGAAATGAATATATAGCTGTTTGTATCAAAAAATGATAGTTTAAACTGATATTTGCAGTTTTGATGCGGTTTTAGATACGATATGAATCGAAGAAGCCGATTTTGACTGGAATCTGTTTAAAATGACAAAGAAAAACCTATTATCAATTCAAGGAAGTGAATTTTTAAGTAGTTATCTGCAGTTTTAATGTAGATTTCAGTTCGCTAAGATATGAAAATGCAAGTTTTGGCTATAATCTTCCGTAAATCAAGGGCGAAAACCAATTATTTGTGCCAAAAGAAGGTGTTTTAAGTATATATCTGCAGTTCTAATGTAGATTTGGATACAATAAGAGGCGAAAAAGCAGATTCTGACTAAGATTTTATCGAAATCGGCAACTATTTGACTCAGAATGGTTGCCTTACGTCGAAATCTAATAGTTTATTAAGGTTTTCGTTACTAGAATGCCCAAAGACGCCGATTTTGACTAGAATTTGAAAGATATTGACATGAATATATAACTGTTTGTATCAAAAAATGATAGTTTAAACTGATATTTGCAGTTTTGATAGGTACGATATGAGTCGAAGAAGCCGATTTTGACTGGAATCTGTTTAAAATGACAAAGAAAAACCTATTATCAATTCAAGGAAGTGAATTTTTAAGTAGTTATCTGTAGTTTTAATGTAGATTTCACTTCGCTAAGTTATGAAAATGCATGTTTTGGCTATAATCTTCCGTAAATCAAGGGCGAAAACCAATTATTTGTCCCAAAAGAAGGTGTTTTGAGTATATATCTGCATTTCTAAGGTAGATTTGGGTACAATAAGAGGCGAAAAAGCAGATTCTGACTAAGATTTTATCGAAATCGGCAACTATTTGACTCAGAAAGGTTGCCTTACGTCGAAATCTAATAGTTTATTAAGGTTTTCGTTACTAAAATGCCTAAAGACGCCGATTTTGACTAGAATTTGAAAGATATTGGCATGAATATATAACTGTTTGTATCAAAAAATGATAGTTTAAACTGATATTTGCAGTTTTGATACGGTTTTAGGTACGATATGAGTCGAAGAAGCCGATTTTGACTGAAATCTGTTTAAAATGACAAAGAAAAACCTATTATCAATTCAAGGAAGTGAATTTTTAAGTAGTTATCTGCAGTTTTAATGTAGATTTCAGTTAGCTAAGTTATGGAAATGCATGTTTTGGCTATAATCTTCCGTAAATCAAGGGCGAAAACCAATTATTTGTCCCAAAAGAAGGTGTTTTAACTATATATCTGCATATCTAAGGTAGATTTGGGTACAATGAGAGGCGAAAAAGCAGATTCTGACTAAGATTTTATCGAAATCGGCAACTATTTGACTCAGAAAGGTTGCCTTACGTCGAAATCTAATAGTTTATTAAGGTTTTCGTTACTAAAATGCCCAAAGACGAAGATTTTGACTAGAATTTGAAAGATATTGACATGAATATATAAATGTTTGTATCAAAAAATGATAGTTTAAACTGATATTTGCAGTTTTGATGCGGTTTTAGATACGATATGAATCGAAGAAGCCGATTTTGACTGGAATCTGTTTAAAATGACAAAGAAAAACCTATTATCAATTCAAGGAAGTGAATTTTTAAGTATTTATCTGCAGTTTTAATGTAGATTTCAGTTCGCTAAGTTATGAAAATGCATGTTTTGGCTATAATCTTCCGTAAATCAAGGGCGAAAACCAATTATTTGGCCAAAAGAAGGTGTTTTAAGTATATATCTGCAGTTCTAATGTAGATTTGGGTACAATAGAAGGCGAAAAAGCAGATTCTGACTAAGATTTTATCGAAATCGGCAACTATTTGACTCAGAAAGGTTGCCTTACGTCTAAATCTAATAGTTTATTAAGGTTTTCGTTACTAAAATGCCCAAAGACGCCGATTTTGACTAGAATTTGAGAGATATTGACATGAATATATAACTGTTTGTATCAAAAAATGATAGTTTAAACTGGTATTTGCAGTTTTGATGCGGTTTTAGGTACGATATGAGTCGAAGAAGCCGATTTTGACTGGAATCTGTTTAAAATGACAAAGAAAAACCTATTATCAATTCAAGGAAGTGAATTTTTAAGTAGTTATCTGCAGTTTTAATGTAGATTTCAGTTCGCTTAGTTATGAAAATGCATGTTTTGGCTATAATCTTCCGTAAATTAAGGGCGAAAACCAATTATTTGTCCCAAAAGAAGGTGTTTTAAGTATATATCTGCATTTCTAAGGTAGATTTGGGTACAATAAGAGGCGAAAAAGCAGATTCTGACTAAGATTTTATCGAAATCGGCAACTATTTGACTCAGAAAGGTTGCCTTACGTCTAAATCTAATAGTTTATTAAGGTTTTCGTTACTAAAATGCCCAAAGACGCCGATTTTGACTAGAATTTGAAAGATATTGACATGAATATATAACTGTTTGTATCAAAAAATGATAGTTTAAACTGATATTTGCAGTTTTGATGCGGTTTTAGATACGATATGAATCGAAGAAGCCGATTTTGACTGGAATCTGTTTAAAATGACAAAGAAAAACCTATTATCAATTCAAGGAAGTGAATTTTTAAGTAGTTATCTGCAGTTTTAATGTAGATTTCAGTTCGCTAAATTATGAAAATGCATGTTTTGCCTATAATCTTCCGTAAATCAAGGGCGAAAACCAATTATTTGTCCCAAAAGAAGGTGCTTTAAGTATATATCTGCATTTCTAAGGTAGATTTGGGTACAATAAGAGGCGAAAAAGCAGATTCTGACTAAGATTTTATCGAAATCGGCAACTATTTGACTCAGAATGGTTGCCTTACGTCGAAATCTAATAGTTTATTAAGGTTTTCGTTACTAAAATGCCCAAAGACGCCGATTTTGACTAGAATTTGAAAGATATTGACATGAATATATAACTGTTTGTATCAAAAAATTATAGTTCAAAACTGATATTTGCAGTTTTGATGCGGTTTTAGATACGATATGAATCGAAGAAGCCGATTTTGACTGGAATCTGTTTAAAATGACAAAGAAAAACCTATTATCAATTCAAGGAAGTGAATTTTTAAGTAGTTATCTGCAGTTTAAATGTAGATTTCAGTTCGCTAAGTTATGAAAATGCATGTTTTGGCTATAATCTTCCGTAAATCAAGGGCGAAAACCAATTATTGTTGCCAAAAGAAGGTGTTTTAAGTATATATCTGCAGTTCTAATGTAGATTTGGGTACAATAAGAGGCGAAAAAGCAGATTCTGACTAAGATTTTATCGAAATCGGCAACTATTTGACTCAGAATGGTTGCCTTACGTCGAAATCTAATAGTTTATTAAGGTTTTCGTTACTAGAATGCCCAAAGACGCCGATTTTGACTAGAATTTGAAAGATATTGACATGAATATATAACTGTTTGTATCAAAAAATGATAGTTTAAACTGATATTTGCAGTTTTGATGCGGTTTTATATACGATATGAATCGAAGAAGCCTATTTTGGCTGGAATCTGTTTAAAATGACAAAGAAAAACCTATTACCAATTCAAGGAAGTGAATTTTTAAGTAGTTATCTGCAGTTTTAATGTAGATTTCAGTTCGCTAAGTTATGAAAATGCATGTTTTGGCTATATTCTTCCGTAAATCAAGGGCGAAAACCAATTATTTGGCCAAAAGAAGGTGTTTTAAGTATATATCTGCAGTTCTAATGTAGATTTGGGTACAATAAGAGGCGAAAAAGCAGATTCTGACTAAGATTTTATCGAAATCGGCAACTATTTGACTCAGAATGGTTGCCTTACGTCGAAATCTAATAGTTTATTAAGGTTTTCGTTACTAGAATGCCCAAAGACGCCGATTTTGACTAGAATTTGAAAGATATTGACATGAATATATAACTGTTTGTATCAAAAAATGATAGTTTAAACTGATATTTGCAGTTTTGATGCGGTTTTAGATACGATATGAATCGAAGAAGCCGATTTTGGCTTTAATCTGTTTAAAATGACAAAGAAAAACCTATTACCAATTCAAGGAAGTGAATTTTTAAGTAGTTATCTGCAGTTTTAATGTAGATTTCAGTTCGCTAAGTTATGAAAATGCATGTTTTGGCTATAATCTTCCGTAAATCAAGGGCGAAAACCAATTATTTGTCCCAAAAGAAGGTGTTTTAAGTATATATCTGCATTTCTAAGGTAGATTTGGGTACAATAAGAGGCGAAAAAGCAGATTCTGACTAAGATTTTATCGAAATCGGCAACTATTTGACTCAGAAAGGTTGCCTTACGTCGAAATCTAATAGTTTATTAAGGTTTTCGTTACTAAAATGCCCAAAGACGCCGATTTTGACTAGAATTTGAAAGATATTGACATGAATGTATAACTGTTTGTATCAAAAAATGATAGTTTAAACTGATATTTGCAGTTTTGATGCGGTTTTAGATACGATATGAATCGAAGAAGCCGATTTTGACTGGAATATGTTTAAAATGACAAAGAAAAACCTATTATCAATTCAAGGAAGTGAATTTTTAAGTAGTTATCTGCAGTTTTAATGTAGATTTCAGTTCGCTAAATTATGAAAATGCATGTTTTGCCTATAATCTTCCGTAAATCAAGGGCGAAAACCAATCATTTGTCCCAAAAGAAGGTGCTATAAGTATATATCTGCATTTCTAAGGTAGATTTGGGTACAATAAGAGGCGAAAAAGCAGATTCTGACTAAGATTTTATCGAAATCGGCAACTATTTGACTCAGAATGGTTGCCTTACGTCGAAATCTAATGGTTTATTAAGGTTTTCGTATCTAAAATGCCCAGAGACGCCGATTTTGACTAGAATTTGAAAGATATTGACATGAATATATAACTGTTTGTATCAAAAAATGATAGTTTAAACTGATATTTGCAGTTTTGATGCGGTTTTAGGTACGATATGAGTCGAAGAAGCCGATTTTGACTGGAATCTGTTTAAAATGACAAAGAAAAACCTATTACCAATTCAAGGAAGTGAATTTTTAAGTAGTTATCTGCAGTTTTAATGTAGATTTCAGTTCGCTAAGTTATGAAAATGCATGTTTTGGCTATAATCTTCCGTAAATCAAGGGCGAAAACCAATTATTTGGCCAAAAGAAGGTGTTTTAAGTATATATCTGCAGTTCTAATGTAGATTTGGGTACAATAAGAGGCGAAAAAGCAGATTCTGACTAAGATTTTATCGAAATCGGCAACTATTTCACTCAGAATGGTTGCCTTACGTCGAAATCTAATAGTTTATTAAGGTTTTCGTTACTAGAATGCCCAAAGACGCCGATTTTGACTAGAATTTGAAAGATATTGACATGAATATATAACTGTTTGTATCAAAAAATGATAGTTTAAACTAATATTTGCAGTTTTGATGCGGTTTTAGATACGATATGAATCGAAGAAGCCGATTTTGGCTTTAATCTGTTTAAAATGACAAAGAAAAACCTATTACCAATTCAAGGAAGTGAATTTTTAAGTAGTTATCTGCAGTTTTAATGTAGATTTCAGTTCGCTAAGTTATAAAAATGCATGTTTTGCTATAATCTTCCGTAAATCAAGGGCGAAAACCAATTATTTGTCCCAAAAGAAGGTGTTTTAAGTATATATCTGCATTTCTAAGGTAGATTTGGGTACAATAAGAGGCGAAAAAGCAGATTCTGACTAAGATTTTATCGAAATCGGCAACTATTTGACTCAGAATGGTTGCCTTACGTCGAAATCTAATAGTTTATTAAGGTTTTCGTTACTAAAATGCCCAAAGACGCCGATTTTGACTAGAATTTGAAAGATATTGACATGAATATATAACTGTTTGTATCAAAAAATGATAGTTTAAACTGATATTTGCAGTTTTGATGCGGTTTTAGGTACGATATGAGTCGAAGAAGCCGATTTTGACTGGAATCTGTTTAAAATGACAAAGAAAAACCTTTTATCAATTCAAGGAAGTGAATTTTTAAGTAGTTATCTGCAGTTTTAATGTAGATTTCAGTTCGCTTAGTTATGAAAATGCATGTTTTGGCTATAATCTTCCGTAAATCAAGGGCGAAAACCAATTATTTGTCCCAAAAGAAGGTGTTTTAAGTATATATCTGCATTTCTAAGGTAGATTTGGGTACAATAAGAGGCGAAAAAGCAGATTCTGACTAAGATTTTATCGAAATCGGCAACTATTTGACTCAGAAAGGTTGCCTTACGTCGAAATCTAATAGTTTATTAAGGTTTTCGTTACTAAAATGCCCAAAGACGCCGATTTTGACTAGAATTTGAAAGATATTGACATGAATATATAACTGTTTGTTTCAAAAAATGATAGTTTAAACTGATATTTGCAGTTTTGATGCTGTTTTAGATACGATATGAATCGAAGAAGCCGATTTTGACTGGAATCTGTTTAAAATGACAAAGAAAAACCTATTATCAATTCAAGGAAGTGAATTTTTAAGTAGTTATCTGCAGTTTTAATGTAGATTTCAGTTCGCTAAATTATGAAAATGCATGTTTTGCCTATAATCTTCCGTAAATCAAGGGCGAAAACCAATTATTTGTCCCAAAGAAGGTGCTTTAAGTATATATCTGCATTTCTAAGGTAGATTTGGGTACAATAAGAGTCGAAAAAGCAGATTCTGACTAAGATTTTATCGAAATCGGCAACTATTTGACTCAGAATGGTTGCCTTACGTCGAAATCTAATAGTTTATTAAGGTTTTCGTTACTAAAATGCCCAAAGACGCCGATTTTGACTAGAATTTGAAAGATATTGACATGAATATATAACTGTTTGTATCAAAAAATGATAGTTTAAACTGATATTTGCAGTTTTGATGCGGTTTTAGGTACGATATGAGTCGAAGAAGCCGATTTTGACTGGAATCTGTTTAAAATGGCAAAGAACAACCTATTATCAATTCAAGGAAGTGAATTTTTAAGTAGTTATCTGCAGTTTTAATGTAGATTTCAGTTCGCTAAGTTATGAAAATGCATGTTTTGGCTATAATCTTCCGTAAATCAAGGGCGAAAACCAATTATTTGTCCCAAAAGAAGGTGTTTTAAGTATATATCTGCATTTCTAAGGTAGATTTAGGTACAATAAGAGGCGAAAAAGCAGATTCTGGCTAAGATTTTATCGAAATCGGCAACTATTTGACTCAGAAAGGTTGCCTTACGTCGAAATCTAATAGTTTATTAAGGTTTTCGTTACTAAAATGCCCAAACACGCCGATTTTGACTAGAATTTGAAAGATATTGACATGAATATATAACTGTTTGTATCAAAAAATGATAGTTTAAACTGATATTAGCAGTTTTGATGCGGTTTTAGGTAC
The DNA here is from genome assembly GCF_029955315.1 of Cylas formicarius. NCBI lineage: Eukaryota > Metazoa > Arthropoda > Insecta > Coleoptera > Brentidae > Cylas > Cylas formicarius. The sequence continues at coordinate 1,355,419 of NW_026844268.1, forward strand.
GATATGAGTCGAAGAAGCCGATTTTGACTGGAATCTGCTTAAAATGACAAAGAAAAACCTATTACCAATTCAAGGAAGTGAATTTTTAAGTAGTTATCTGCAGTTTTAATGTAGATTTCAGTTCGCTAAGTTATGAAAATGCATGTTTTGGCTATAATCTTCCGTAAATCAAGGGCGAAAACCAATTATTTGGCCAAAAGAAGGTGTTTTAAGTATATATCTGCAGTTCTAATGTAGATTTGGGTACAATAAGAGGCGAAAAAGCAGATTCTGACTAAGATTTTATCGAAATCGGCAACTATTTGACTCAGAATGGTTGCCTTACGTCGAAATCTAATAGTTTATTAAGGTTTTCGTTACTAGAATGCCCAAAGACGCCGATTTTGACTAGAATTTGAAAGATATTGACATGAATATATAACTGTTTGTATCAAAAAATGATAGTTTAAACTAATATTTGCAGTTTTGATGCGGTTTTAGATACGATATGAATCGAAGAAGCCGATTTTGGCTTTAATCTGTTTAAAATGACAAAGAAAAACCTATTACCAATTCAAGGAAGTGAATTTTTAAGTAGTTATCTGCAGTTTTAATGTAGATTTCAGTTCGCTAAGTTATGAAAATGCATGTTTTGGCTATAATCTTCCGTAAATCAAGGGCGAAAACCAATTATTTGGCCAAGAGAAGGTGTTTTAAGTATATATCTGCATTTCTAAGGTAGATTTGGGTACAATAAGAGGCGAAAAAGCAGATTCTGACTAAGATTTTATCGAAATCGGCAACTATTTGACTCAGAATGGTTGCCTTACGTCGAAATCTAATAGTTTATTAGGGTTTTCGTTACTAAAATGCCCAAAGACGCCGATTTTGACTAGAATTTGAAAGATATTGACATGAATATATAACTGTTTGTATCAAAAAATGATAGTTTAAACTGATATTTGCAGTTTTGATGCGGTTTTAGGTACGATATCAGTCGAAGAAGCCGATTTTGACTGGAATCTGTTTAAAATGACAAAGAAAAACCTTTTATCAATTCAAGGAAGTAAATTTTTAAGTAGTTATCTGCAGTTTTAATGTAGATTTCAGTTCGCTTAGTTATGAAAATGCATGTTTTGGCTATAATCTTCCGTAAATCAAGGGCGAAAACCAATTATTTGTCCCAAAAGAAGGTGTTTTAAGTATATATCTGCATTTCTAAGGTAGATTTGGGTACAATAAGAGGCGAAAAAGCAGATTCTGACTAAGATTTTATCGAAATCGGCAACTATTTGACTCAGAAAGGTTGCCTTACGTCGAAATCTAATAGTTTATTAAGGTTTTCGTTACTAAAATGCCCAAAGACGCCGATTTTGACTAGAATTTGAAAGATATTGACATGAATATATAACTGTTTGTATCAAAAAATGATAGTTTAAACTGATATTTGCAGTTTTGATGCGGTTTTAGATACGATATGAATCGAAGAAGCCGATTTTGACTGGAATCTGTTTAAAATGACAAAGAAAAACCTATTATCAATTCAAGGAAGTGAATTTTTAAGTAGTTATCTGCAGTTTTAATGTAGATTTCAGTTCGCTAAATTATGAAAATGCATGTTTTGCCTATAATCTTCCGTAAATCAAGGGCGAAAACCAATTATTTGTCCCAAAAGAAGGTGCTTTAAGTATATATCTGCATTTCTAAGGTAGATTTGGGTACAATAAGAGGCGAAAAAGCAGATTCTGACTAAGATTTTATCGAAATCGGCAACTATTTGACTCAGAATGGTTGCCTTACGTCGAAATCTAATAGTTTATTAAGGTTTTCGTTACTAAAATGCCCAAAGACGCCGATTTTGACTAGAATTTGAAAGATATTGACATGAATATATAACTGTTTGTATCAAAAAATGATAGTTTAAACTGATATTTGCAGTTTTGATGCGGTTTTAGGTACGATATGAGTCGAAGAAGTCGATTTTGACTGGAATCTGTTTAAAATGGCAAAGAACAACCTATTATCAATTCAAGGAAGTGAATTTTTAAGTAGTTATCTGCAGTTTTAATGTAGATTTCAGTTCGCTAAGTTATGAAAATGCATGTTTTGGCTATAATTTTCCGTAAATCAAGGGCGAAAACCAATTATTTGTCCCAAAAGAAGGTGTTTTAAGTATATATCTGCATTTCTAAGGTAGATTTGGGTACAATAAGAGGCGAAAAAGCAGATTCTGGCTAAGATTTTATCGAAATCGGCAACTATTTGACTCAGAAAGGTTGCCTTACGTCGAAATCTAATAGTTTATTAAGGTTTTCGTTACTAAAATGCCCAAACACGCCGATTTTGACTAGAATTTGAAAGATATTGACATGAATATATAACTGTTTGTATCAAAAAATGATAGTTTAAACTGATATTTGCAGTTTTGATGCGGTTTTAGATACGATATGAATCGAAGAAGCCGATTTTGACTGGAATCTGTTTAAAATGACAAAGAAAAACCTATTATCAATTCAAGGAAGTGAATTTTTAAGTAGTTATCTGCAGTTTTAATGTAGATTTCAGTTCGCTAAGTTATGAAAATGCATGTTTTGGCTATAATCTTCCGTAAATCAAGGGCGAAAACCAATTATTTGTCCCAAAAGAAGGTGTTTTAAGTATATATCTGCATTTCTAAGGTAGATTTGGGTACAATAAGAGGCGAAAAAGCAGATTCTGGCTAAGGTTTTATCGAAATCGGCAACTATTTGACTCAGAAAGGTTGCCTTACGTCGAAATCTAATAGTTTATTAAGGTTTTCGTTACTAAAATGCCCAAACACGCCGATTTTGACTAGAATTTGAAAGATATTGACATGAATATATAACTGTTTGTATCAAAAAATGATAGTTTAAACTGATATTTGCAGTTTTGATGCGGTTTTAGATACGATATGAATCGAAGAAGCCGATTTTGACTGGAATCTGTTTAAAATGACAAATAAAAACCTATTATCAATTCAAGGAAGTGAATTTTTAAGTAATTATCTGCAGTTTTAATGTAGATTTCAGTTCGCTAAGTTATGAAAATGCATGTTTTGGCTATAATCTTCCGTAAATCAAGGGCGAAAACCAATTATTTGTCCCAAAAGAAGGTGTTTTAAGTATATATCTGCATTTCTAAGGTAGATTTGGGTACAATAAGAGGCGAAAAAGCAGATTCTGACTAAGATTTTATCGAAATCGGCAACTATTTGACTCAGAATGGTTGCCTTACGTCGAAATCTAATAGTTTATTAAGGTTTTCGTTACTAAAATGCCCAAAGACGCCGATTTTGACTAGAATTTGAAAGATATTGACATGAATATATAACTGTTTGTATCAAAAAATGATAGTTTAAATTGATATTTGCAGTTTTGATGCGGTTTTAGGTACGATATGAGTCGAAGAAGCCGATTTTGACTGGAATCTGTTTAAAATGACAAAGAAAAACCTATTATCAATTCAAGGAAGTGAATTTTTAAGTAGTTATCTGCAGTTTTAATGTAGATTTCAGTTCGCTTAGTTATGAAAATGCATGTTTTGGCTATAATCTTCCGTAAATCAAGGGCGAAAACCAATTATTTGTCCCAAAAGAAGGTGTTTTAAGTATATATCTGCATTTCTAAGGTAGATTTGGGTACAATAAGAGGCGAAAAAGCAGATTCTGACTAAGATTTTATCGAAATCGGCAACTATTTGACTCAGAAAGGTTGCCTTACGTCGAAATCTAATAGTTTATTAAGGTTTTCGTTACTAAAATGAGCAAACACGCCGATTTTGACTAGAATTTGAAAGATATTGACATGAATATATAACTGTTTGTATCAAAAAATGATAGTTTAAACTGATATTTGCAGTTTTGATGCGGTTTTAGATACGATATGAATCGAAGAAGCCGATTTTGACTGGAATCTGTTTAAAATGACAAGGAAAAACCTATTATCAATTCAAGGAAGTGAATTTTTAAGTAGTTATCTGCAGTTTTAATGTAGATTTCAGTTCGCTAAGTTATGAAAATGCATGTTTTGGCTATAATCTTCCGTAAATCAAGGGCGAAAACCAATTATTTGTCCCAAAAGAAGGTGTTTCAAGTATATATCTGCATTTCTAAGGTAGATTTGGGTACAATAAGAGGCGAAAAAGCAGATTCTGACTAAGATTTTATCGAAATCGGCAACTATTTGACTCAGAATGGTTGCCTTACGTCGAAATCTAATAGTTTATTAAGGTTTTCGTTACTAAAATGCCCAAACACGCCGATTTTGACTAGAATTTGAAAGATATTGACATGAATATATAACTGTTTGTATCAAAAAATGATAGTTTAAACTGATATTTGCAGTTTTGATGCGGTTTTAGATACGATATGAATCGAAGAAGCCGATTTTGACTGGAATCTGTTTAAAATGACAAAGAAAAACCTATTATCAATTCAAGGAAGTGAATTTTTAAGTAGTTATCTGCAGTTTTAATGTAGATTTCAGTTCGCTAAGTTATGAAAATGCATGTTTTGGCTATAATCTTCCGTAAATCAAGGGCGAAAACCAATTATTTGTCCCAAAAGAAGGTGTTTTAAGTATATATCTGCATTTCTAAGGTAGATTTGGGTACAATAAGAGGCGAAAAAGCAGATTCTGACTAAGATTTTATCGAAATCGGCAACTATTTGACTCAGAATGGTTGCCTTACGTCGAAATCTAATAGTTTATTAAGGTTTTCGTTACTAAAATGCCCAAAGACGCCGATTTTGACTAGAATTTGAAAGATATTGACATGAATATATAACTGTTTGTATCAAAAAATGATAGTTTAAACTGATATTTGCAGTTTTGATGCGGTTTTATGTACGATATGAGTCGAAGAAGCCGATTTTGACTGGAATCTGTTTAAAATGACAAAGAAAAACCTATTATCAATTCAAGGAAGTGAATTTTTAAGTAGTTATCTGCAGTTTTAATGTAGATTTCAGTTCGCTTAGTTATGAAAATGCATGTTTTGGCTATAATCTTCCGTAAATCAAGGGCGAAAACCAATTATTTGTCCCAAAAGAAGGTGTTTTAAGTATATATCTGCATTTCTAAGGTAGATTTGGGTACAATAAGAGGCGAAAAAGCAGATTCTGACTAAGATTTTATCGAAATCGGCAACTATTTGACTCAGAAAGGTTGCCTTACGTCGAAATCTAATAGTTTATTAAGGTTTTCGTTACTAAAATGCCCAAAGACGCCGATTTTGACTAGAATTTGAAAGATATTGACATGAATATATAACTGTTTGTATCAAAAAATGATAGTTTAAACTGATATTTGCAGTTTTGATGCGGTTTTAGATACGATATGAATCGAAGAAGCCGATTTTGACTGGAATCTGTTTAAAATGACAAGGAAAAACCTATTATCAATTCAAGGAAGTGAATTTTTAAGTAGTTATCTGCAGTTTTAATGTAGATTTCAGTTCGCTAAGTTATGAAAATGCATGTTTTGGCTATAATCTTCCGTAAATCAAGGGCGAAAACCAATTATTTGTCCCAAAAGAAGGTGTTTTAAGTATATATCTGCATTTCTAAGGTAGATTTGGGTACAATAAGAGGCGAAAAAGCAGATTCTGACTAAGATTTTATCGAAATCGGCAACTATTTGACTCAGAATGGTTGCCTTACGTCGAAATCTAATAGTTTATTAAGGTTTTCGTTACTAAAATGCCCAAAGACGCCGATTTTGACTAGAATTTGAAAGATATTGACATGAATATATAATTGTTTGTATCAAAAAATGATAGTTTAAAATGATATTTGCAGTTTTGATGCGGTTTTAGGTACGATATGAGTCGATGAAGCCGATTTTGACTGGAATCTGTTTAAAATGACAAAGAAAAACCTATTATCAATTCAAGGAAGTGAATTTTTAAGTAGTTATCTGCAGTTTTAATGTAGATTTCAGTTCGCTTAGTTATGAAAATGCATGTTTTGTCTATAATCTTCCGTAAATCAAGGGCGAAAACCAATTATTTGTCCCAAAAGAAGGTGTTTTAAGTATATATCTGCATTTCTAAGGTAGATTTGGGTACAATAAGAGGCGAAAAAGAAGATTCTGACTAAGATTTTATCGAAATCGGCAACTATTTGACTCAGAAAGGTTGCCTTACGTCGAAATCTAATAGTTTATTAAGGTTTTCGTTACTAAAATGCCCAAAGACGCCGATTTTGACTAGAATTTGAAAGATATTGACATGAATATATAACTGTTTGTATCAAAAAATGATAGTTTAAACTGATATTTGCAGTTTTGATGCGGTTTTAGATACGATATGAATCGAAGAAGCCGATTTTGACTGGAATCTGTTTAAAATGACAAAGAAAAACCTATTATCAATTCAAGGAAGCGAATTTTTAAGTCGTTATCAGCAGTTTTAATGTAGATTTCAGTTCGCTAAATTATGAAAATGCATGTTTTGGCTATAATCTTCCGTAAATCAAGGGCGAAAACCAATTATTTGTCCCAAAAGAAGGTGCTTTAAGTATATATCTGCATTTCTAAGGTAGATTTGGGTACAATAAGAGGCGAAAAAGCAGATTCTGACTAAGATTTTATCGAAATCGGCAACTATTTGTCTCAGAATGGTTGCCTTACGTCGAAATCTAATAGTTTATTAAGGTTTTCGTTACTAAAATGCCCAAAGACGCCGATTTTGACTAGAATTTGAAAGATATTGACATGAATATATAACTGTTTGTATCAAAAAATGATAGTTTAAACTGATATTTGCAGTTTTGATGCGGTTTTAGGTACGATATGAGTCGAAGAAGCCGATTTTGACTGGAATCTGTTTAAAATGGCAAAGAACAACCAATTATCAATTCAAGGAAGTGAATTTTTAAGTAGTTATCTGCAGTTTGAATGTAGATTTCAGTTCGCTAAGTTATGAAAATGCATGTTTTGGCTATAATCTTCCGTAAATCAAGGGCGAAAACCAATTATTTGTCCCAAAAGAAGGTGTTTTAAGTATATGTCTGCATTTCTAAGGTAGATTTGGGTACAGTAAGAGGCGAAAAAGCAGATTCTGACTAAGATTTTATCGAAATCGGCAACTATTTGACTCAGAAAGGTTGCCTTACGTCGAAATCTAATAGTTTATTAAGGTTTTCGTTACTAAAATGCCCAAATACGCCGATTTTGACTAGAATTTGAAAGATATTGACATGAATATATAACTGTTTGTATCAAAAAATGATAGTTTAAACTGATATTTGCAGTTTTGATGCAGTTTTAGATACGATATGAATCGAAGAAGCCGATTTTGACTGGAATCTGTTTAAAATGACAAAGAAAAACCTATTATCAATTCAAGGAAGTGAATTTTTAAGTAGTTATCTGCAGTTTTAATGTAGATTTCAGTTCGCTAAGTTATGAAAATGCATGTTTTGGCTATAATCTTCCGTAAATCAAGGGCGAAGGTAACACCAATAATAATAATAATTACAAATCAATTGGCTGCACAGTAAGTGAATTAATTATCCCGAAAATAGTCTAAAATGTGAGTTGTTAAAAATCGTCAATAATTAAAAAACAAACTTGCCATATTCTACAGATGAAATAATTGAATTGAATAAGAATTTTAGTTTTGCTGATGAGTTTATTGGTCTTAGCCTTAAGGCTCCCTGAGGCTAGTTGATATTTCGTTCGGTCTCTCCCACGTATTCTTTGCCACATATGCACGGAATACTGTAAACTCCTGGCATCTCAAATGGAATTTTGTCGGTGACGGATCGAAGATGTTGAGAGATTTTTTACGATATAATTGTCCCAAAAGAAGGTGTTTTAAGTATATATCTGCATTTCTAAGGTAGATTTGGGTACAATAAGAGGCGAAAAAGCAGATTCTGACTAGGATTTTATCGAAATCGGCAACTATTTGACTCAGAATGGTTGCCTTACGTCGAAATCTAATAGTTTATTAAGGTTTTCGTTACTAAAATGCCCAAAGACGCCGATTTTGACTAGAATTTGAATGATATTGACATGAATATATAACTGTTTGTATCAAAAATTGATAGTTTAAACTGATATTTGCAGTTTTAATGCGGTTTTAGGTACGATATGAGTCGAAGAAGCCGATTTTGACTGGAATCTGTTTAAAATGACAAAGAAAAACCTATTATCAATTCAAGGATGTGATTTTTTAAGTAGTTATCTGCAGTTTTAATGTAGATTTCAGTTCGCTAAGTTATGAAAATGCATGTTTTGGCTATAATCTTCCGTAAATCAAGGGCGAAAACCAATTATTTGTCCCAAAAGAAGGTGTTTTAAGTATATATCTGCATTTCTAAGGTAGATTTGGGTACAATAAGAGGCGAAAAAGCAGATTCTGACTAAGATTTTATCGAAATCGGCAACTATTTGACTCAGAATGGTTGCCTTACGTCGAAATCTAATAGTTTATTAAGGTTTTCGTTACTAAAATGCCCAAACACGCCGATTTTGACTAGAATTTGGAAGATATTGACATGAATATATAACTGTTTGTATCAAAAAATGATAGTTTAAACTGATATTTGCAGTTTTGATGCGGTTTTAGATACGATATGGATCGAAGAAGCCGATTTTGACTAGAATCTGTTTAAAATGACAAAGAAAAACCTATTATCAATTCAAGGAAGTGAATTTTTAAGTAGTTATCTGCAGTTTTAATGTAGATTTCAGTTCGCTAAGTTATGAAAATGTATGTTTTGGCTATAATCTTCCGTAAATCAAGGGCGAAAACCAATTATTTGTCCCAAAAGAAGGTGTTTTAAGTATATATCTGCATTTCTAAGGTAGATTTGGGTACAATAAGAGGCGAAAAAGCAGATTCTGGCTAAGATTTTATCGAAATCGGAAACTATTTGACTCAGAAAGGTTGCCTTACGTCGAAATCTAATAGTTTATTAAGGTTTTCGTTAATAAAATGCCCAAACACGCCGATTTTGACTAGAATTTGAAAGATATTGACATGAATATATAACTGTTTGTATCAAAAAATGATAGTTTAAACTGATATTTGCAGTTTTGATGCGGTTTTAGATACGATATGAATCGAAGAAGCCGATTTTGACTGGAATCTGTTTAAAATTACAAAGAAAAACCGATTATCAATTCAAGGAAGTGAATTTTTAAGTAATTATCTGCAGTTTTAATGTAGATTTCAGTTCGCTAAGTTATGAAAATGCATGTTTTGGCTATAATCTTCCGTAAATCAAGGGCGAAAACCAATTATTTGTCCCAAAAGAAGGTGTTTTAAGTATATATCTGCATTTCTAAGGTAGATTTGGGTACAATAAGAGGCGAAAAAGCAGATTCTGACTAAGATTTTATCGAAATCGGCAACTATTTGACTCAGAATGGTTGCCTTACGTCGAAATCTAATAGTTTATTAAGGTTTTCGTTACTAAAATGCCCAAAGACGCCGATTTTGACTAGAATTTGAAAGATATTGACATGAATATATAACTGTTTGTATCAAAAAATGATAGTTTAAACTGATATTTGCAGTTTTGATGCGGTTTTAGGTACGATATGAGTCGAAGAAGCCGATTTTGACTGGAATCTGTTTAAAATGGCAAAGAACAACCTATTATCAATTCAAGGAAGTGAATTTTTAAGTAGTTATCTGCAGTTTTAATGTAGATTTCAGTTCGCTAAGTTATGAAAATGCATGTTTTGGCTATAATCTTCCGTAAATCAAGGGCGAAAACCAATTATTTGTCCCAAAAGAAGGTGTTTTAATTATATATCTGCATTTCTAAGGTAGATTTGGGTACAATAAGAGGCGAAAAAGCAGATTCTGACTAAGATTTTATCGAAATCGGCAACTATTTGACTCAGAATGGTTGCCTTACGTCGAAATCTAATAGTTTATTAAGGTTTTCGTTACTAAAATGCCCAAAGACGCCGATTTTGACTAGAATTTGAATGATATTGACATGAATATATAACTGTTTGTATCAAAAATTGATAGTTTAAACTGATATTTGCAGTTTTGATGCGGTTTTAGGTACCATATGAGTCGAAGAAGCCGATTTTGACTGGAATCTGTTTAAAATGACAAAGAAAAACCTATTATCAATTCAAGGAAGTGAATTTTTAAGTAGTTATCTGCAGTTTTAATGTAGATTTCAGTTCGCTTAGTTATGAAAATGCATGTTTTGGCTATAATCTTCCGTAAATCAAGGGCGAAAACCAATTATTTGTCCCAAAAGAAGGTGCTTTAAGTATATATCTGCATTTCTAAGGTAGATTTGGGTACAATAAGAGGCGAAAAAGCAGATTCTGACTAAGATTTTATCGAAATCGGCAACTATTTGACTCAGAATGGTTGCCTTACGTCGAAATCTAATAGTTTATTAAGGTTTTCGTTACTAAAATGCCCAAAGACGCCGATTTTGACTAGAATTTGAAAGATATTGACATGAATATATAACTGTTTGTATCAAAAAATGATAGTTTAAACTGATATTTGCAGTTTTGATGCGGTTTTAGGTACGATATGAGTTGAAGAAGCCGATTTTGACTGGAATCTGTTTAAAATGGCAAAGAACAACCTATTATCAATTCAAGGAAGTGAATTTTTAAGTAGTTATCTGCAGTTTTAATGTAGATTTCAGTTCGCTAAGTTATGAAAATGCATGTTTTGGCTATAATCTTCCGTAAATCAAGGGCGAAAACCAATTATTTGTCCCAAAAGAAGGTGTTTTAAGTATATATCTGCATTTCTAAGGTAGATTTGGGTACAATAAGAGGCGAAAAAGCAGACTCTGACTAAGATTTTATCGAAATCGGCAACTATTTGACTCAGAAAGGTTGCCTTACTTCGAAATCTAATAGTTTATTAAGGTTTTCTTTGCTAAAATGCCCAAAGACGCCGATTTTGACTAGAATTTGAGAGATATTGACATGAATATATAACTGTTTGTATCAAAAAATGATAGTTTAAACTGATATTTGCAGTTTTGATGCGGTTTTAGATACGATATGAATCGAAGAAGCCGATTTTGACTGGAATCTGTTTAAAATGACAAAGGAAAACCTATTATCAATTCAAGGAAGTGAATTTTTAAGTAGTTATCTGCAGTTTTAATGTAGATTTCAGTTCGCTAAGTTATGAAACTGCATGTTTTGGCTATAATCTTCCGTAAATCAAGGGCGAAAACCAATTATTTGTCCCAAAAGAAGGTGTTTTAAGTATATATCTGCATTTCTAAGGTAGATTTGGGTACAATAAGAGGCGAAAAAGCAGATTCTGACTAAGATTTTATCGAAATCGGCAACTATTTGACTCAGAATGGTTGCCTTACGTCGAAATCTAATAGTTTATTAAGGTTTTCGTTACTAAAATGCCCAAAGACGCCGATTTTGACTAGAATTTGAAAGATATTGACATGAATATATAACTGTTTGTATCAAAAAATGATAGTTTAAACTGATATTTGCAGTTTTGATGCGGTTTTAGGTACGATATGAGTCGAAGAAGCCGATTTTGACTGGAATCTGTTTAAAATGGCAAAGAACAACCTATTATCAATTCAAGGAAGTGAATTTTTAAGTAGTTATCTGCAGTTTTAATGTAGATTTCAGTTCGCTAAGTTATGAAAATGCATGTTTTGGCTATAATCTTCCGTAAATCAAGGGCGAAAACCAATTATTTGTCCCAAATGAAGGTGTTTTAAGTATATATCTGCATTTCTAAGGTAGATTTGGGTACAATAAGAGGCGAAAAAGCAGATTCTGACTAAGATTTTATCGAAATCGGCAACTATTTGACTCAGAATGGTTGCCTTACGTCGAAATCTAATAGTTTATTAAGGTTTTCGTTACTAAAATGCCCAAAGACGCCGATTTTGACTAGAATTTGAATGATATTGACATGAATATATAACTGTTTGTATCAAAAATTGATAGTTTAAACTGATATTTGCAGTTTTAATGCGGTTTTAGGTACGATATGAGTCGAAGAAGCCGATTTTGACTGGAATCTGTTTAAAATGACAAAGGAAAACCTATTATCAATTCAAGGAAGTGAATTTTTAAGTAGTTATCTGCAGTTTTAATGTAGATTTCAGTTCGCTAAGTTATGAAACTGCATGTTTTGGCTATAATCTTCCGTAAATCAAGGGCGAAAACCAATTATTTGTCCCAAAAGAAGGTGTTTTAAGTATATATCTGCATTTCTAAGGTAGATTTGGGTACAATAAGAGGCGAAAAAGCAGATTCTGACTAAGATTTTATCGAAATCGGCAACTATTTGACTCAGAATGGTTGCCTTACGTCGAAATCTAATAGTTTATTAAGGTTTTCGTTACTAAAATGCCCAAACACGCCGATTTTGACTAGAATTTGAAAGATATTGACATGAATATATAACTGTTTGTATCAAAAAATGATAGTTTAAACTGATATTTGCAGTTTTGATGCGGTTTTAGATACGATATGAATCGAAGAAGCCGATTTTGACTGGAATCTGTTTAAAATGACAAAGGAAAACCTATTATCAATTCAAGGAAGTGAATTTTTAAGTAGTTATCTGCAGTTTTAATGTAGATTTCAGTTCGCTAAGTTATGAAACTGCATGTTTTGGCTATAATCTTCCGTAAATCAAGGGCGAAAACCAATTATTTGTCCCAAAAGAAGGTGTTTTAAGTATATATCTGCATTTCTAAGGTAGATTTGGGTACAATAAGAGGCGAAAAAGCAGATTCTGACTAAGATTTTATCGAAATCGGCAACTATTTGACTCAGAATGGTTGCCTTACGTCGAAATCTAATAGTTTATTAAGGTTTTCGTTACTAAAATGCCCAAACACGCCGATTTTGACTAGAATTTGAAAGATATTGACATGAATATATAACTGTTTGTATCAAAAAATGATAGTTTAAACTGATATTTGCAGTTTTGATGCGGTTTTAGATACGATATAAATCGAAGAAGCCGATTTTGACTGGAATCTGTTTAAAATGACAAAGAAAAACCTATTATCAATTCAAGGAAGTGAATTTTTAAGTAGTTATCTGCAGTTTTAATGTAGATTTCAGTTCGCTAAGTTATGAAAATGCATGTTTTGGCTATAATCTTCCGTAAATCAAGGGCGAAAACCAATTATTTGTCCCAAAAGAAGGTGTTTTAAGTATATATCTGCATTTCTAAGGTAGATTTGGGTACAATAAGAGGCGAAAAAGCAGATTCTGACTAAGATTTTATCGAAATCGGCAACTATTTGACTCAGAATGGTTGCCTTACGTCGAAATCTAATAGTTTATTAAGGTTTTCGTTACTAAAATGCCCAAAGACGCCGATTTTGACTAGAATTTGAAAGATATTGACATGAATATATAACTGTTTGTATCAAAAAATGATAGTTTAAACTGATATTTGCAGTTTTGATGCGGTTTTAGGTACGATATGAGTCGAAGAAGCCGATTTTGACTGGAATCTGTTTAAAATGGCAAAGAACAACCTATTATCAATTCAAGGAAGTGAATTTTTAAGTAGTTATCTGCAGTTTTAATGTAGATTTCAGTTCGCTAAGTTATGAAAATGCATGTTTTGGCTATAATCTTCCGTAAATCAAGGGCGAAAACCAATTATTTGTCCCAAAAGAAGGTGTTTTAATTATATATCTGCATTTCTAAGGTAGATTTGGGTACAATAAGAGGCGAAAAAGCAGATTCTGACTAAGATTTTATCGAAATCGGCAACTATTTGACTCAGAATGGTTGCCTTACGTCGAAATCTAATAGTTTATTAAGGTTTTCGTTACTAAAATGCCCAAAGACGCCGATTTTGACTAGAATTTGAATGATATTGACATGAATATATAACTGTTTGTATCAAAAATTGATAGTTTAAACTGATATTTGCAGTTTTGATGCGGTTTTAGGTACCATATGAGTCGAAGAAGCCGATTTTGACTGGAATCTGTTTAAAATGACAAAGAAAAACCTATTATCAATTCAAGGAAGTGAATTTTTAAGTAGTTATCTGCAGTTTTAATGTAGATTTCAGTTCGCTTAGTTATGAAAATGCATGTTTTGGCTATAATCTTCCGTAAATCAAGGGCGAAAACCAATTATTTGTCCCAAAAGAAGGTGCTTTAAGTATATATCTGCATTTCTAAGGTAGATTTGGGTACAATAAGAGGCGAAAAAGCAGATTCTGACTAAGATTTTATCGAAATCGGCAACTATTTGACTCAGAATGGTTGCCTTACGTCGAAATCTAATAGTTTATTAAGGTTTTCGTTACTAAAATGCCCAAAGACGCCGATTTTGACTAGAATTTGAAAGATATTGACATGAATATATAACTGTTTGTATCAAAAAATGATAGTTTAAACTGATATTTGCAGTTTTGATGCGGTTTTAGGTACGATATGAGTTGAAGAAGCCGATTTTGACTGGAATCTGTTTAAAATGGCAAAGAACAACCTATTATCAATTCAAGGAAGTGAATTTTTAAGTAGTTATCTGCAGTTTTAATGTAGATTTCAGTTCGCTAAGTTATGAAAATGCATGTTTTGGCTATAATCTTCCGTAAATCAAGGGCGAAAACCAATTATTTGTCCCAAAAGAAGGTGTTTTAAGTATATATCTGCATTTCTAAGGTAGATTTGGGTACAATAAGAGGCGAAAAAGCAGACTCTGACTAAGATTTTATCGAAATCGGCAACTATTTGACTCAGAAAGGTTGCCTTACTTCGAAATCTAATAGTTTATTAAGGTTTTCTTTGCTAAAATGCCCAAAGACGCCGATTTTGACTAGAATTTGAGAGATATTGACATGAATATATAACTGTTTGTATCAAAAAATGATAGTTTAAACTGATATTTGCAGTTTTGATGCGGTTTTAGATACGATATGAATCGAAGAAGCCGATTTTGACTGGAATCTGTTTAAAATGACAAAGGAAAACCTATTATCAATTCAAGGAAGTGAATTTTTAAGTAGTTATCTGCAGTTTTAATGTAGATTTCAGTTCGCTAAGTTATGAAACTGCATGTTTTGGCTATAATCTTCCGTAAATCAAGGGCGAAAACCAATTATTTGTCCCAAAAGAAGGTGTTTTAAGTATATATCTGCATTTCTAAGGTAGATTTGGGTACAATAAGAGGCGAAAAAGCAGATTCTGACTAAGATTTTATCGAAATCGGCAACTATTTGACTCAGAATGGTTGCCTTACGTCGAAATCTAATAGTTTATTAAGGTTTTCGTTACTAAAATGCCCAAAGACGCCGATTTTGACTAGAATTTGAAAGATATTGACATGAATATATAACTGTTTGTATCAAAAAATGATAGTTTAAACTGATATTTGCAGTTTTGATGCGGTTTTAGGTACGATATGAGTCGAAGAAGCCGATTTTGACTGGAATCTGTTTAAAATGGCAAAGAACAACCTATTATCAATTCAAGGAAGTGAATTTTTAAGTAGTTATCTGCAGTTTTAATGTAGATTTCAGTTCGCTAAGTTATGAAAATGCATGTTTTGGCTATAATCTTCCGTAAATCAAGGGCGAAAACCAATTATTTGTCCCAAATGAAGGTGTTTTAAGTATATATCTGCATTTCTAAGGTAGATTTGGGTACAATAAGAGGCGAAAAAGCAGATTCTGACTAAGATTTTATCGAAATCGGCAACTATTTGACTCAGAATGGTTGCCTTACGTCGAAATCTAATAGTTTATTAAGGTTTTCGTTACTAAAATGCCCAAAGACGCCGATTTTGACTAGAATTTGAATGATATTGACATGAATATATAACTGTTTGTATCAAAAATTGATAGTTTAAACTGATATTTGCAGTTTTAATGCGGTTTTAGGTACGATATGAGTCGAAGAAGCCGATTTTGACTGGAATCTGTTTAAAATGACAAAGGAAAACCTATTATCAATTCAAGGAAGTGAATTTTTAAGTAGTTATCTGCAGTTTTAATGTAGATTTCAGTTCGCTAAGTTATGAAACTGCATGTTTTGGCTATAATCTTCCGTAAATCAAGGGCGAAAACCAATTATTTGTCCCAAAAGAAGGTGTTTTAAGTATATATCTGCATTTCTAAGGTAGATTTGGGTACAATAAGAGGCGAAAAAGCAGATTCTGACTAAGATTTTATCGAAATCGGCAACTATTTGACTCAGAATGGTTGCCTTACGTCGAAATCTAATAGTTTATTAAGGTTTTCGTTACTAAAATGCCCAAACACGCCGATTTTGACTAGAATTTGAAAGATATTGACATGAATATATAACTGTTTGTATCAAAAAATGATAGTTTAAACTGATATTTGCAGTTTTGATGCGGTTTTAGATACGATATGAATCGAAGAAGCCGATTTTGACTGGAATCTGTTTAAAATGACAAAGGAAAACCTATTATCAATTCAAGGAAGTGAATTTTTAAGTAGTTATCTGCAGTTTTAATGTAGATTTCAGTTCGCTAAGTTATGAAACTGCATGTTTTGGCTATAATCTTCCGTAAATCAAGGGCGAAAACCAATTATTTGTCCCAAAAGAAGGTGTTTTAAGTATATATCTGCATTTCTAAGGTAGATTTGGGTACAATAAGAGGCGAAAAAGCAGATTCTGACTAAGATTTTATCGAAATCGGCAACTATTTGACTCAGAATGGTTGCCTTACGTCGAAATCTAATAGTTTATTAAGGTTTTCGTTACTAAAATGCCCAAACACGCCGATTTTGACTAGAATTTGAAAGATATTGACATGAATATATAACTGTTTGTATCAAAAAATGATAGTTTAAACTGATATTTGCAGTTTTGATGCGGTTTTAGATACGATATAAATCGAAGAAGCCGATTTTGACTGGAATCTGTTTAAAATGACAAAGAAAAACCTATTATCAATTCAAGGAAGTGAATTTTTAAGTAGTTATCTGCAGTTTTAATGTAGATTTCAGTTCGCTAAGTTATGAAAATGCATGTTTTGGCTATAATCTTCCGTAAATCAAGGGCGAAAACCAATTATTTGTCCCAAAAGAAGGTGTTTTAAGTATATATCTGCATTTCTAAGGTAGATTTGGGTACAATAAGAGGCGAAAAAGCAGATTCTCACTAAGATTTTATCGAAATCGGCAAACATTTGACTCAGAAAGGTTGCCTTACGTCGAAATCTAATAGTTTATTAAGGTTTTCTTTACTAAAATGCCCAAAGACGCCGATTTTGACTAGAATTTGAGAGATATTGACATGAATATATAACTGTTTGTATAAAAAAATGATAGTTTAAACTGATATTTGCAGTTTTGATGCGGTTTTAGATACGATATGAATCGAAGAAGCCGATTTTGACTGGAATCTGTTTAAAATGACAAAGGAAAACCTATTATCAATTCAAGGAAGTGAATTTTTAAGTAGTTATCTGCAGTTTTAATGTAGATTTCAGTTCGCTAAGTTATGAAACTGCATGTTTTGGCTATAATCTTCCGTAAATCAAGGGCGAAAACCAATTATTTGTCCCAAAAGAAGGTGTTTTAAGTATATATCTGCATTTCTAAGGTAGATTTGGGTACAATAAGAGGCGAAAAAGCAGATTCTGACTAAGATTTTATCGAAATCGGCAACTATTTGACTCAGAATGGTTGCCTTACGTCGAAATCTAATAGTTTATTAAGGTTTTCGTTACTAAAATGCCCACAGACGCCGATTTTGACTAGAATTTGAATGATATTGACATGAATATATAACTGTTTGTATCAAAAATTGATAGTTTAAACTGATATTTGCAGTTTTAATGCGGTTTTAGGTACGATATGAGTCGAAGAAGCCGATTTTGACTGGAATCTGTTTAAAATGACAAAGAAAAACCTATTATCAATTCAAGGATGTGATTTTTTAAGTAGTTATCTGCAGTTTTAATGTAGATTTCAGTTCGCTAAGTTATGAAAATGCATGTTTTGGCTATAATCTTCCGTAAATCAAGGGCGAAAACCAATTATTTGTCCCAAAAGAAGGTGTTTTAAGTATATATCTGCATTTCTAAGGTAGATTTGGGTACAATAAGAGGCGAAAAAGCAGATTCTCACTAAGATTTTATCGAAATCGGCAAACATTTGACTCAGAAAGGTTGCCTTACGTCGAAATCTAATAGTTTATTAAGGTTTTCTTTACTAAAATGCCCAAAGACGCCGATTTTGACTAGAATTTGAGAGATATTGACATGAATATATAACTGTTTGTATAAAAAAATGATAGTTTAAACTGATATTTGCAGTTTTGATGCGGTTTTAGATACGATATGAATCGAAGAAGCCGATTTTGACTGGAATCTGTTTAAAATGACAAAGGAAAACCTATTATCAATTCAAGGAAGTGAATTTTTAAGTAGTTATCTGCAGTTTTAATGTAGATTTCAGTTCGCTAAGTTATGAAACTGCATGTTTTGGCTATAATCTTCCGTAAATCAAGCGCGAAAACCAATTATTTGTCCCAAAAGAAGGTGTTTTAAGTATATATCTGCATTTCTAAGGTAGATTTGGGTACAATAAGAGGCGAAAAAGCAGATTCTGACTAAGATTTTATCGAAATCGGCAACTATTTGACTCAGAAAGGTTGCCTTACGTCGAAATCTAATAGTTTATTAAGGTTTTCGTTACTAAAATGCCCAAAGACGCCGATTTAGACTAGAATTTGAAAGATATTGACATGAATATATAAATGTTTGTATCAAAAAATGATAGTTTAAACTGATATTTGCAGTTTTGATGCGGTTTTAGATACGATATGAATCGAAGAAGCCGATTTTGACTGGAATCTGTTTAAAATGACAAAGAAAAACCTATTATCAATTCAAGGAAGTGAATTTTTAAGTAGTTATCTGCAGTTTTAATGTAGATTTCAATTCGCTAAGTTATGAAAATGCATGTTTTGGCTATATTCTTCAGTAAATCAAAGGCGAAAACCAATTATTTGTCCCAAAAGAAGGTGTTTTTAGTATATATCTGCATTTCTAAGGTAGATTTGGGTACTATAAGAGGCGAAAAACCAGATTCTGACTAAGATTTTATCGAAATCGGCAACTATTTGACTCAGAATGGTTGCCTTACATCGAAATCTAACAGTTTATTAAGGTTTTCGTTACTAAAATGCCCAAAGACGCCGATTTTGACTAGAATTTGAAAGATATTGACATGAATATATAACGGTTTGTATCAAAAAATGATAGTTTAAACTGATATTTGCAGTTTTGATGCGGATTTAGGTACGATATGAGTCGAAGAAGCCGATTTTGACTGGAATCTGTTTAAAATGACAAAGAAAAACCTATTATCAATTCAAGGAAGTGAATTTTTAAGTAGTTATCTGCAGTTTTAATGTAGATTTCAGTTCGCTAAGTTATGAAAATGCATGTTTTGGCTATAATCTTCCGTAAATCAAGGGCGAAAACCAATTATTTGTCCCAAAAGAAGGTGTTTTAAGTACATATCTGCATTTCTAAGGTAGATTTGGGTACAATAAGAGGCGAAAAAGCAGATTCTGACTAAGATTTTATCGAAATCGGCAACTATTTGACTCAGAATGGTTGCCTTACGTCGAAATCTAATAGTTTATTAAGGTTTTCGTTACTAAAATGCCCAAAGACGCCGATTTTGACTAGAATTTGAAAGATATTGACATGAATATATAACTGTTTGTATCAAAAAATGATAGTTTAAACTGATATTTGCAGTTTTTATGCGGTTTTAGGTACGATATGAGTCGAAGAAGCCGATTTTGACTGGAATCTGTTTAAAATGACAAAGAAAAACCTATTATCAATTCAAGGAAGTGAATTTTTAAGTAGTTATCTGCAGTTTTAATGTAGATTTCAGTTCGCTAAGTTATGAAAATGCATGTTTTGGCTATAATCTTCCGTAAATCAAGGGCGAAAACCAATTATTTGTCCCAAAAGAAGGTGTTTTAAGTATATATCTGCATTTCTAAGGTAGATTTGGGTACAATAAGAGTCGAAAAAGCAGATTCTGACTAAGATTTTATCGAAGTCGGCAGCTATTTGACTCAGAATGGTTGCCTTACGTCGAAATCTAATAGTTTATTAAGGTTTTCGTTACTAAAATGCCCAAAGACGCCGATTTTGACTAGATTTTGAAAGATATTGACATGAATATATAGCTGTTTGTATCAAAAAATGATAGTTTAAACTGATATTTGCAGTTTTGATGCGGTTTTAGATACGATATGAATCGAAGAAGCCGATTTTGACTGGAATCTGTTTAAAATGACAAAGAAAAACCTATTATCAATTCAAGGAAGTGAATTTTTATGTAGTTATCTGCAGTTTTAATGTAGATTTCAGTTCGCTAAGTTATGAAAATGCATGTTTTGGCTATAATCTTCCGTAAATCAATTGCGAAAACCAATTATTTGTCCCAAAAGAAGGTGTTTTAAGTATATATCTGCATTTCTAAGGTAGATTTGGGCACAATAAGAGGCGAAAAAGCAGATTCTGACTAAGATTTTATCGAAATCGGCAACTATTTGACTCAGAAAGGTTGCCTTACTAAAATGCCCAAAGACGCCGATTTTGACTAGAATTTGAAAGATATTGACATGAATATATAACTGTTTGTATCAAAAAATGATAGTTTAAATTGATATTTGCAGTTTTGATGCGGTTTTAGATACGATATGAATCGAAGAAGCCGATTTTGACTGGAATCTGTTTAAAATGACAAATAAAAACCTATTATCAATTCAAGGATGTGAATTTTTAAGTAGTTATCTGCAGTTTTAATGTAGATTTCAGTTCGCTAAGTTATGAAAATGCATGTTTTGGCTATAATCTTCCGTAAATCAAGGGCGAAAACCAATTATTTGTCCCAAAAGAAGGTGTTTTAAGTATATATCTGCATTTCTAATGTAGATTTGGGTACAATAAGAGGCGAAAAAGCAGATTCTGACTAAGATTTTATCGAAATCGGCAACTATTTGACTCAGAAAGGTTGCCTTACGTCGAAATCTAATAGTTTATTAAGGTTTTCGTTACTAAAATGCCCAAAGACGCCGATTTTGACTAGAATTTGAAAGATATTGACATGAATATATAGCTGTTTGTATCAAAAAATGATAGTTTAAACTGATATTTGCAGTTTTGATGCGGTTTTAGATACGATATGAATCGAAGAAGCCGATTTTGACTGGAATCTGTTTAAAATGACAAAGAAAAACCTATTGTCAATTCAAGGAAGTGAATTTTTATGTAGTTATCTGCAGTTTTAATGTAGATTTCAGTTCGCTAAGTTATGAAAATGCATGTTTTAGCTATAATCTTCCGTAAATCAATTGCGAAAACCAATTATTTGTCCCAAAAGAAGGTGTTTTAAGTATATATCTGCATTTCTAAGGTAGATTTGGGTACAATAAGAGGCGAAAAAGCAGATTCTGAATAAGATTTTATCAAAATCGGCAACTATTTGACTCAGAAAGGTTGCCTTACGTCGAAATCTAATAGTTTATTAAGGTTTTCGTTACTAAAATGCCTAAAGACGCCGATTTTGACTAGAATTTGAAAGATATTGGCATGAATATATAACTGTTTGTATCAAAAAATGATAGTTTAAACTGATATTTGCAGTTTTGATGCGGTTTTAGGTACGATATGAGTCGAAGAAGCCGATTTTGACTGAAATCTGTTTAAATTGACAAAGAAAAACCTATTATCAATTCAAGGAAGTGAATTTTTATGTAGTTATCTGCAGTTTTAATGTAGATTTCAGTTCGCTAAGTTATGAAAATGCATGTTTTAGCTATAATCTTCCGTAAATCAATTGCGAAAACCAATTATTTGTCCCAAAAGAAGGTGTTTTAAGTATATATCTGCATTTCTAAGGTAGATTTGGGTACAATAAGAGGCGAAAAAGCAGATTCTGAATAAGATTTTATCAAAATCGGCAACTATTTGACTCAGAAAGGTTGCCTTACGTCGAAATCAAATAGTTTATTAAGGTTTTCGTTACTAAAATGCCTAAAGACGCCGATTTTGACTAGAATTTGAAAGATATTGGCATGAATATATAACTGTTTGTATCAAAAAATGATAGTTTAAACTGATATTTGCAGTTTTGATGCGGTTTTAGGTACGATATGAGTCGAAGAAGCCGATTTTGACTGAAATCTGTTTAAATTGACAAAGAAAAACCTATTATCAATTCAAGGAAGTGAATTTTTAAGTAGTTATCTGCAGTTTTAATGTAGATTTCAGTTAGCTAAGTTATGATAATGCATGTTTTGGCTATAATCTTCCGTAAATCAAGGGCGAAAACCAATTATTTGTCCCAAAAGAAGGTGTTTTAAGTATATATCTGCATTTCTAAGGTAGATTTGGGTACAATAAGAGGCGAAAAAGCAGATTCTGACTAAGATTTTATCGAAATCGGCAACTATTTGACTCTGAAAGGTTGCCTTACGTCGAAATCTAATAGTTTGTTAAGGTTTTCGTTACTAAAATGCCCAAAGACGCCGATTTTGACTAGAATTTGAAAGATATTGACATGAATATATAACTGTTTGTATCAAAAAATGATAGTTTAAACTGATATTTGCAGTTTTGATGCGGTTTTAGATACGATATGAATCGAAGAAGCCGATTTTGACTGGAATCTGTTTAAAATGACAAAGAAAAACCTATTATCAATTCAAGGAACTGAATTTTTAAGTAGTTATCTGCAGTTTTAATGTAGATTTCAGTTCGCTAAGTTATGAAAATGCATGTTTTGGCTATAATCTTCCGTAAATCAAGGGCGAAAACCAATTATTTGTCCCAAAAGAAGGTGTTTTAAGTATATATCTGCATTTCTAAGGTAGATTTGGGTACAATAAGAGGCGAAAAAGCAGATTCTGACTAAGATTTTATCGAAATCGGCAACTATTTGACTCAGAAAGGTTGCCTTACGTCGAAATCTAATAGTTTTTTAAGGTTTTCGTTACTAAAATTTGAGAGATATTGACATGAATATATAACTGTTTGTATCAAAAAATGATAGTTTAAACTGATATTTGCAGTTTTGATGCGGTTTTAGATACGATATGAATCGAAGAAGCCGATTTTTACTGGAATCTGTTTAAAATGACGAAGGAAAACCTATTATCAATTCAAGGAAGTGAATTTTTAAGTAGTTATCTGCAGTTTTAATGTAGATTTCAGTTCGCTAAGTTATGAAAATGCATGTTTTGGCTATAATCTTCCGTAAATCAAGGGCGAAAACCAATTATTTGTCCCAAAAGAAGGTGTTTTAAGTATATATCTCAATTTCTAAGGTAGATTTGGGTACAATAAGAGGCGAAAAAGCAGATTCTGACTAAGATTTTATCGAAATCGGCAACTATTTGACTCAGAATGGTTGCTTTACGTCGAAATCTAATAGTTTATTAAGGTTTTCGTTACTAAAATGCCCAAAGACGCCGATTTTGACTAGAATTTGAAAGATATTGACATGAATATATAACTGTTTGTATCAAAAAATGATAGTTTAAACTGCTATTTGCAGTTTTGATGCGGTTTTAGGTACGATATGAGTCGAAGAAGCCGATTTTGACTGGAATCTGTTCAAAATAACAAAGAAAAACCTATTATCAATTCAAGGAAGTGAATTTTTAAGTAGTTATCTGTAGTTTTAATGTAGATTTCAGTTCGCTAAATTAAGAAAATGCATGTTTTGGCTATAATCTTCCGTAAATCAAGGGCGAAAACCAGTTATTTGTCCCAAAAGAAGGTGTTTTAAGTATATATCTGCATTTCTAAGGTAGATTTGGGTACAATAAGAGGCGAAAAAGCAGATTCTGACTAAGATTTTATCTAAATCGGCAACTATTTGACTCAGAATGGTTGCCTTACGTCGAAATCTAATAGTTTATTAAGGTTTTCGTTACTAAAATGCCCAAAGACGCCGATTTTGACTAGAATTTGAAAGATATTGACATGAATATATAGCTGTTTGTATCAAAAAATGATAGTTTAAACTGATATTTGCAGTTTTGATGCGGTTTTAGATACGATATGAATCGAAGAAGCCGATTTTGACTGGAATCTGTTTAAAATGACAAAGAAAAACCTATTATCAATTCAAGGAAGTGAATTTTTATGTAGTTATCTGCAGTTTTAATGTAGAATTCAGTTCGCTAAGTTATGAAAATGCATGTTTTGGCTATAATCTTCCGTAAATCAAGGGCGAAAACCAATTATTTGTCCCAAAAGAAGGTGTTTTAAGTATATATCTGCATTTCTAAGGTAGATTTGGGTACAATAAGAGGCGAAAAAGCAGATTCTGACTAAGATTTTATCGAAATCGGCAACTATTTGACTCAGAATGGTTGCCTTACGTCGAAATCTAATAGTTTATTAAGGTTTTCGTTACTAAAATGCCCAAAGACACCGATTTTGACTAGAATTTGAATGATATTGACATGAATATATAACTGTTTGTATCAAAAAATGATAGTTTAAACTGATATTTGCAGTTTTAATGCGGTTTTAGGTACGATATGGGTCGAAGAAGCCGATTTTGACTGGAATCTGTTTAAAATGACAAAGAAAAACCTATTATGAATTCAAGGAAGTGAATTTTTAAGTAGTTATCTGCAGTTTTAATGTAGATTTCAGTTCGCTAAGTTATGAAAATGCATGTTTTGGCTATAATCTTAAGTAAATCAAGGGCGAAAACCAATTATTTGTCCCAAAAGAAGGTGTTTTAAGTATATATCTGCATTTCTAAGGTAGATTTGGGTACAATAAGAGGCGAAAAAGCAGATTCTGAATAAGATTTTATCGAAATCGGCAACTATTTGACTCAGAAAGGTTGCCTTACGTCGAAATCTAATAGTTTATTAAGGTTTTCGTTACTAAAATGCCCAAAGACGCCGATTTTGACTAGAATTTGAGAGATATTGACATGAATATATAACTGTTTGTATCAAAAAATGATAGTTTAAACTGATATTTGCTGTTCTGATGCGGTTTTAGATACGATATGAATCGAAGAAGCCGATTTTGACGGGAATCTGTTTAAAATGACAAAGAAAAACCTATTATCAATTCAAGGAAGTGAATTTCTAAGTAGTTATCTGCAGTTTTAATGTAGATTTCAGTTCGCTAAGTTATGAAAATGCATGTTTTGGCTATAATCTTCCGTAAATCAAGCGCGAAAACCAATTATTTGTCCCAAAAGAAGGTGTTTTAAGTATATATCTGCATTTCTAAGGTAGATTTGGGTACAATAAGAGGCGAAAAAG
This sequence comes from Cylas formicarius, assembly GCF_029955315.1. Taxonomy (NCBI): domain Eukaryota; kingdom Metazoa; phylum Arthropoda; class Insecta; order Coleoptera; family Brentidae; genus Cylas; species Cylas formicarius. The sequence continues at coordinate 1,380,689 of NW_026844268.1, forward strand.
CAGATTCTGACTAAGATTTTATCGAAATCGGCAACTATTTGACTCAGAATGGTTGCCTTACGTCGAAATCTAATAGTTTATTAAGGTTTTCGTTACTAAAATGCCCAAAGACGCCGATTTTGACTAGAATTTGAAAGATATTGACATGAATATATAACTGTTTGTATCAAAAAATGATAGTTTAAACTGATATTTGCAGTTTTGATGCGGTTCTAGATACGATATGAATCGAAGAAGCCAATTTTGACTGGAATCTGTTTAAAATGACAAAGAAAAGCCTATTATCAATTCAAGGAAGTGAATTTTTAAGTAGTTATCTGCAGTTTTAATGTAGATTTCAGTTCGCTAAGTTATGAAAATGCATGTTTTGGCTATAATCTTCCGTAAATCAAGGGCGAAAACCAATTATTTGTAACAAAAGAAGGTGTTTTAAGTATATATCTGCATTTCTAAGGTAGATTTGGGTACAATAAGAGGCGAAAAAGCAGATTCTGACTAAGATTTTATCGAAATCGGCAACTATTTGACTCAGAATGGTTGCCTTACGTCGAAATCTAATAGTTTATTAAGGTTTTCGTTACTAAAATGCCCAAAGACGCCGATTTTGACTAGAATTTGAAAGATATTGACATGAATATATAACTGTTTGTATCAAAAAATGATAGTTTAAACTGATATTTGCAGTTTTGATGCGGTTTTAGGTACGATATGAGTCGAAGAAGCCGATTTTGACTGGAATCTGTTTAAAATAACAAAGAAAAACCTATTATCAATTCAAGGAAGTGAATTTTTAAGTAGTTATCTGTAGTTTTAATGTAGATTTCAGTTCGCTAAATTAAGAAAATGCATGTTTTGGCTATAATCTTCCGTAAATCAAGGGCGAAAACCAGTTATTTGTCCCAAAAGAAGGTGTTTTAAGTATATATCTGCATTTCTAAGGTAGATTTTGGGTACAATAAGAGGCGAAAAAGCAGATTCTGACTAAGATTTTATCGAAATCGGCAACTATTTGACTCAGAAAGGTTGCCTTACGTCGAAATCTAATAGTTTATTAAGGTTTTCGTTACTAAAATTTGAGAGATATTGACATGAATATATAAATGTTTGTATCAAAAAATGATAGTTTAAACTGATATTTGCAGTTTTGATGCGGTTTTAGATACGATATGAATCGAAGAAGCCGATTTTGTCTGGAATCTGTTTAAAATGACAAAGGAAAACCTATTATCAATTCAAGGAAGTGAATTTTTAAGTAGTTATCTGCAGTTTTAATGTAGATTTCAGCTCGCTAAGTTATGAAAATGCATGTTTTGGCTATAATCTTCCGTAAATCAAGGGCGAAAACCAATTATTTGTCCCAAAAGAAGGTGTTTTAAGTATATATATCTCAATTTCTAAGGTAGATTTAGGTACAATTAGAGGCGAAAAAGCAGATTCTGACTAAGATTTTATCGAAATCGGCAACTATTTGACTCAGAATGGTTGCTTTACGTCGAAATCTAATAGTTTATTAAGGTTTTCGTTACTAAAATGCCCAAAGACGCCGATTTTGACTAGAATTTGAAAGATATTGACATGAATATATAACTGTTTGTATCAAAAAATGGTAGTTTAAACTGATATTTGCAGTTTTGATGCGGTTTTAGGTACGATATGAGTCGAAGAAGCCGATTTTGACTGGAATCTGTTTAAAATAACAAAGAAAAACCTATTATCAATTCAAGGAAGTGAATTTTTAAGTAGTTATCTGTAGTTTTAATGTAGATTTCAGTTCGCTAAATTAAGAAAATGCATGTTTTGACTATAATCTTCCGTAAATCAAGGGCGAAAACCAGTTATTTGTCCCAAAAGAAGGTGTTTTAAGTATATATCTGCATTTCTAAGGTAGATTTGGGTACAATAAGAGGCGAAAAAGCAGATTCTGACTAAGATTTTATCGAAATCGGCAACTATTTGACTCAGAAAGGTTGCCTTACGTCGAAATCTAATAGTTTATTAAGGTTTTCGTTACTAAAATGCCCAAAGACGCCGATTTTGACTAGAATTTGAATGATATTGACATGAATATATAACTGTTGGTATCAAAAAATGATAGTTTAAACTGATATTTGCAGTTTTGATGCGGTTTTAGGTACGATATGAGTCGAAGAAGCCGATTTTGACTGGAATCTGTTTAAAATGACAAAGAAAAACCTATTATCAATTCAAGGATGTGAATTTTTAAGTAGTTATCTGCTGTTTTAATGTAGATTTCAGTTCGCTAAGTTATGAAAATGCATGTTTTGGCTATAATCTTCCGTAAATCAAGGGCAAAAACCAATTATTTGTCCCAAAAGAAGGTGTTTTAAGTATATATCTCAATTTCTAAGGTAGATTTGGGTACAATAAGAGGCGAAAAAGCAGATTCTGACTAAGATTTTATCGAAATCGGCAACTATTTGACTCAGAATGGTTGCTTTACGTCGAAATCTAATAGTTTATTAAGGTTTTCGTTACTAAAATGCCCAAAGACGCCGATTTTGACTAGAATTTGAAAGATATTGACATGAATATATAACTGTTTGTATCAAAAAATGGTAGTTTAAACTGATATTTGCAGTTTTGATGCGGTTTTAGGTACGATATGAGTCGAAGAAGCCGATTTTGACTGGAATCTGTTTAAAATAACAAAGAAAAACCTATTATCAATTCAAGGAAGTGAATTTTTAAGTAGTTATCTGTAGTTTTAATGTAGATTTCAGTTCGCTAAATTAAGAAAATGCATGTTTTGACTATAATCTTCCGTAAATCAAGGGCGAAAACCAGTTATTTGTCCCAAAAGAAGGTGTTTTAAGTATATATCTGCATTTCTAAGGTAGATTTGGGTACAATAAGAGGCGAAAAAGCAGATTCTGACTAAGATTTTATCGAAATCGGCAACTATTTGACTCAGAAAGGTTGCCTTACGTCGAAATCTAATAGTTTATTAAGGTTTTCGTTACTAAAATGCCCAAAGACGCCGATTTTGACTAGAATTTGAAAGATATTGACATGAATATATAACTGTTTGTATCAAAAAATGGTAGTTTAAACTGATATTTGCAGTTTTGATGCGGTTTTAGGTACGATATGAGTCGAAGAAGCCGATTTTGACTGGAATCTGTTTAAAATGACAAAGAAAAACCTATTATCAATTCAAGGAAGTGAATTTTTAAGTAGTTATCTGCAGTTTTAATGTAGATTTCAGTTCGCTGTTATGAAAATGCATGTTTTGGCTATAATCTTCCGTAAATCAAGGGCGAAAACCAATTATTTGTCCCAAAAGAAGGTGTTTTAAGTATATATCTGCATTTCTAAGGTAGATTTGGGTACAATAAGAGGCGAAAAAGCAGATTCTGACTAAGATTTTATCGAAATTGGCAACTATTTGACTCAGAAAGGTTGCCTTACGTCGAAATCTAATAGTTTATTAAGGTTTTCGTTACTAAAATGCCCAAAGACGCCGATTTTGACTAGAATTTGAAAGATATTGACATGAATATATAACTGTTTGTATCAAAAAATGATAGTTTAAACTGATATTTGCAGTTTTGATGCGGTTCTAGATACGATATGAATCGAAGAAGCCGATTTTGACTGGAATCTGTTTAAAATGACAAAGAAAAGCCTATTATCAATTCAAGGAAGTGAATTTTTAAGTAGTTATCTGCAGTTTTAATGTAGATTTCAGTTCGCTAAGTTATAAAAATGCATGTTTTGGCTATAATCTTCCGTAAATCAAGGGCGAAAACCAATTACTTGTAACAAAAGAAGGTGTTTTAAGTATATATCTGCATTTCTAAGGTAGATTTGGGTACAATAAGAGGCGAAAAAGCAGATTCTGACTAAGATTTTATCGAAATCGGCAACTATTTGACTCAGAATGGTTGCCTTACGTCGAAATCTAATAGTTTATTAAGGTTTTCGTTACTAAAATGCCCAAGGACGCCGATTTTGACTAGAATTTGAAAGATATTGACATGAATATATAACTGTTTGTATCAAAAAATGATAGTTTAAACTGATATTTGCAGTTTTGATGCGGTTTTAGGTACGATATGAGTCGAAGAAGCCGATTTTGACTGGAATCTGTTTAAAATGACAAAGAAAAACCTATTATCAATTCAAGGATGTGAATTTTTAAGTAGTTATCTGCAGTTTTAATGTAGATTTCAGTTCGCTAAGTTATGAAAATGCATGTTTTGGCTATAATCTTCCGTAAATCAAGGGCGAAAACCAATTATTTGTCCCAAAAGAAGGTGTTTTAGGTATATATCTGCATTTCTAAGGTAGATTTGGGTACAATAAGAGGCGAAAAAGCAGATTCTGACTAAGATTTTATCGAAATTGGCAACTATTTGACTCAGAAAGGTTGCCTTACGTCGAAATCTAATAGTTTATTAAGGTTTTCGTTACTAAAATGCCCAAAGACGCCGATTTTGACTAGAATTTGAATGATATTGACATGAATATATAACTGTTGGTATCAAAAAATTATAGTTTAAACTGATATTTGCAGTTTTGATGCGGTTTTAGATACGATATGAATCGAAGAAGCCGATTTTGACTGGAATCTGTTTAAAATGACAAAGAAAAACCTATTATCAATTCAAGGAAGTGAATTTTTAAGTAGTTATCTGCAGTTTTAATGTAGATTTCAGTTCGCTAAGTTATGAAAATGCATGTTTTGGCTATAATCTTCAGTAAATCAAGGGCGAAAACCAATTATTTGTCCCAAAAGAAGGTGTTTTAAGTATATATCTGCATTTCTAAGGTAGATTTGGGTACAATAAGAGGCGAAAAAGCAGATTCTGAATAAGATTTTATCGAAATCGGCAACTATTTGACTCAGAAAGGTTGCCTTACGTCGAAATCTAATAGTTTATTAAGGTTTTCGTTACTAAAATTTGAGAGATATTGACATGAATATATAACTGTTTGTATCAAAAAATGATAGTTTAAACTGATATTTGCAGTTTTGATGCGGTTTTAGATACGATATGAATCGAAAAAGCCGATTTTTACTGGAATCTGTTTAAAATGACAAAGGAAAACCTATTATCAATTCAAGGAAGTGAATTTTAAAGTAGTTATCTGCAGTTTTAATGTAGATTTCAGTTCGCTAAGTTATGAAAATGCATGTTTTGGCTATAATCTTCCGTAAATCAAGGGCGAAAACCAATTATTTGTCCCAAAAGAAGGTGTTTTAAGTATATATCTCAATTTCTAAGGTAGATTTGGGTACAATAAGAGGCGAAAAAGCAGATTCTGACCAAGATTTTATCGAAATCGGCAACTATTTGACTCAGAATGGTTGCTTTACGTCGAAATCTAATAGTTTATTAAGGTTTTCGTTACTAAAATGCCCAAAGACGCCGATTTTGACTAAAATTTGAAAGATATTGACATGAATATATAACTGTTTGTATCAAAAAATGATAGTTTAAACTGATATTTGCAGTTTTGATGCGGTTTTAGGTACGATATGAGTCGAAGAAGCCGATTTTGACTGGAATCTGTTTAAAATAACAAAGAAAAACCTATTATCAATTCAAGGAAGTGAATTTTTAAGTAGTTATCTGTAGTTTTAATGTAGATTTCAGTTCGCTAAATTAAGAAAATGCATGTTTTGGCTATAATCTTCCGTAAATCAAGGGCGAAAACCAGTTATTTGTCCCAAAAGAAGGTGTTTTAAGTATATATCTGCATTTCTAAGGTAGATTTGGGTACAATAAGAGGCGAAAAAGCAGATTCTGACTAAGATTTTATCGAAATCGGCAACTATTTGACTCAGAATGGTTGCCTTACGTCGAAATCTAATAGTTTATTAAGGTTTTCGTTACTAAAATGCCCAAAGACGCCGATTTTGACTAGAATTTGAAAGATATTGACATGAATATATAGCTGTTTGTATCAAAAAATGATAGTTTAAACTGATATTTGCAGTTTTGATGCGGTTTTAGATACGATATGAATCGAAGAAGCCGATTTTGACTGGAATCTGTTTAAAATGACAAAGAAAAACCTATTATCAATTCAAGGAAGTGAATTTTTATGTAGTTATCTGCAGTTTTAATGTAGATTTCAGTTCGCTAAGTTATGAAAATGCATGTTTTGGCTATAATCTTCCGTAAATCAAGGGCGAAAACCAATTATTTGTCCCAAAAGAAGGTGTTTTAAGTATATATCTGCATTTCTAAGGTAGATTTGGGTACAATAAGAGGCGAAAAAGCAGATTCTGACTAAGATTTTATCGAAATCGGCAACTATTTGACTCAGAATGGTTGCCTTACGTCGAAATCTAATAGTTTATTAAGGTTTTCGTTACTAAAATGCCCAAAGACGCGGATTTTGACTAGAATTTGAATGATATTGACATGAATATATAACAGTTTGTATCAAAAAATGATAGTTTAAACTGATATTTGCAGTTTTAATGCGGTTTTAGGTACGATATGGGTCGAAGAAGCCGATTTTGACTGGAATCTGTTTAAAATGACAAAGAAAAACCTATTATGAATTCAAGGAAGTGAATTTCTAAGTAGTTATCTGCAGTTTTAATGTAGATTTCAGTTCGCTAAGTTATGAAAATGCATGTTTTGGCTATAATCTTAAGTAAATCAAGGGCGAAAACCAATTATTTGTCCCAAAAGAAGGTGTTTTAAGTATATATCTGCATTTCTAAGGTAGATTTGGGTACAATGAGAGGCGAAAAAGCAGATTCTGAATAAGATTTTATCGAAATCGGCAACTATTTGACTCAGAAAGGTTGCCTTACGTCGAAATCTAATAGTTTATTAAGGTTTTCGTTTCTAAAATGCCCAAAGACGCCGATTTTGACTAGAATTTGAGAGATATTGACATGAATATATAACTGTTTGTATCAAAAAATGATAGTTTAAACTGATATTTACAGTTCTGATGCGGTTTTAGATACGATATGAATCGAAGAAGCCGATTTTGACTGGAATCTGTTTAAAATGACAAAGAAAAACCTATTATCAATTCAAGGAAGTGAATTTCTAAGTAGTTATCTGCAGTTTTAATGTAGATTTCAGTTCGCTAAGTTATGAAAATGCATGTTTTGGCTATAATCTTCCGTAAATCAAGGGCGAAAACCAATTATTTGTCCCAAAAGAAGGTGTTTTAAGTATATATCTGCATTTCTAAGGTAGATTTGGGTATAATAAGAGGCGAAAAAGCAGATTCTGACTAAGATTTTATCGAAATCGGCAACTATTTGACTCAGAATGGTTGCCTTACGTCGAAATCTAATAGTTTATTAAGGTTTTCGTTAATAAAATGCCCAAAGACGCCGATTTTGACTAGAATTTGAAAGATATTGACATGAATATATAACTGTTTGTATCAAAAAATGATAGTTTAAACTGATATTTGCAGTTTTGATGCGGTTCTAGATACGATATGAATCGAAGAAGCCGATTTTGACTGGAATCTGTTTAAAATGACAAAGAAAAGCCTATTATCAATTCAAGGAAGTGAATTTTTAAGTAGTTATCTGCAGTTTTAATGTAGATTTCAGTTCGCTAAGTTATGAAAATGCATGTTTTGGCTATAATCTTCCGTAAATCAAGGGCGAAAACCAATTATTTGTAACAAAAGAAGGTGTTTTAAGTATATATCTGCATTTCTAAGGTAGATTTGGGTACAATAAGAGGCGAAAAAGCAGATTCTGACTAAGATTTTATCGAAATCGGCAACTATTTGACTCAGAATGGTTGCCTTACGTCGAAATCTAATAGTTTATTAAGGTTTTCGTTACTAAAATGCCCAAAGACGCCGATTTTGACTAGAATTTGAAAGATATTGACATGAATATATAACTCTTTGTATCAAAAAATGATAGTTTAAACTGATATTTGCAGTTTTGATGCGGTTTTAGATACGATATGAATCGAAGAAGCCGATTTTGACTGGAATCTGTTTAAAATGACAAAGAAAAACCTATTATCAATTCAAGGAAGTGAATTTTTAAGTAGTTATCTGCAGTTTTAATGTAGATTTCAGTTCGCTAAGTTATGAAAATGCATGTTTTGGCTATAATCTTCCGTAAATCAAGGGCGAAAACCAATTATTTGTCCCAAAAGAAGGTGTTTTAAGTATATATCTGCATTTCTAAGGTAGATTTGGGTACAATAAGGGGCGAAAAAGCAGATTCTGAATAAGATTTTATCGAAATCGGCAACTATTTGACTCAGAATGATTGCCTTACGTCGAAATCTAATAGTTTATTAAGGTTTTCGTTACTAAAATGCCCAAAGACGCCGATTTTGACTAGAATTTGAAAGATATTGACATGAATATATAACTGTTTGTATCAAAAAATGGTAGTTTAAACTGATATTTGCAGTTTTGATGCGGTTTTAGGTACGATATGAGTCGAAGAAGCCGATTTTGACTGGAATCTGTTTAAAATAACAAAGAAAAACCTATTATCAATTCAAGGACGTGAATTTTTAAGTAGTTATCTGTAGTTTTAATGTAGATTTCAGTTCGCTAAATTAAGAAAATGCATGTTTTGGCTATAATCTTCCGTAAATCAAGGGCGAAAACCAGTTATTTGTCCCAAAAGAAGGTGTTTTAAGTATATATCTGCATTTCTAAGGTAGATTTGGGTACAATAAGAGGCGAAAAAGCAGATTCTGACTAAGATTTTATCGAAATCGGCAACTATTTGACTCAGAATGGTTGCCTTACGTTGAAATCTAATAGTTTATTAAGGTTTTCGTTACCAAAATGCCCAAAGACGCCGATTTTGACTAGAATTTGAAAGATATTGACATGAATATATAGCTGTTTGTATCAAAAAATGATAGTTTAAACTGATATTTGCAGTTTTGATGCGGTTTTAGATACGATATGAATCGAAGAAGCCGATTTTGACTGGAATCTGTTTAAAATGACAAAGAAAAACCTATTATCAATTCAAGGAAGTGAATTTTTATGTAGTTATCTGCAGTTTTAATGTAGATTTCAGTTCGCTAAGTTATGAAAATGCATGTTTTGGCTATAATCTTCTGTAAATCAATTGCGAAAACCAATTATTTGTCCCAAAAGAAGGTGTTTTTAGTATATATCTGCATTTCTAAGGTAGATTTGGGTACAATAAGAGGCGAAAAAGCAGATTCTGACTAAGATTTTATCGAAATCGGCAACTATTTGACTCAGAAAGGTTGCCTTACGTCGAAATCTAATAGTTTATTAAGGTTTTCGTTACTAAAATGCCTAAAGACGCCGATTTTGACTAGAATTTGAAAGATATTGGCATGAATATATAACTGTTTGCATCAAAAAATGATAGTTTAAATTGATATTTGCAGTTTTGATGCGGTTTGAGGTACGATATGAGTCGAAGAAGCCGATTTTGACTGAAATCTGTTTAAATTGACAATGAAAAACCTATTATCAATTCAAGGAAGTGAATTTTTAAGTAGTTATCTGCAGTTTTAATGTAGATTTCAGTTAGCTAAATTATGAAAATGCATGTTTTGGCTATAATCTTAGGTAAATCAAGGGTGAAAACCAATTATTTGTCCCAAAAGAAGGTGTTTTAAGTATATATCTGCATTTCTAAGGTAGATTTGGGTACAATAAGAGGCGAAAAAGCAGATTCTGACTAAGATTTTATCGAAATCGGCAACTATTTGACTCAGAAAGGTTGCCTTACGTCGAAATCTAATAGTTTATTAAGGTTTTCGTTACTAAAATGCCCAAAGACGCCGATTTTGACTAGAATTTGAAAGATATTGACATGAATATATAACTGTTTGTATCAAAAAATGATAGTTTAAACTGATATTTGCAGTTTTGATGCGGTTTTAGATACGATATGAATCGAAGAAGCCGATTTTGACTGGAATCTGTTTAAAATGACAAAGCAAAACCTATTATCAATTCAAGGAAGTGAATTTTTAAGTAGTTATCTGCAGTTTTAATGTAGATTTCAGTTCGCTAAGTTATGAAAATGCATGTTTTGGCTATATTCTTCCGTAAATCAAGGGCGAAAACCAATTATTTGTCCCAAAAGAAGGTGTTTTAAGTATATATCTGCATTTCTAAGGTAGATTTGGATACAATAAGAGGAGAAAAAGCAGATTCTGACTAAGATTTTATCGAAATCGGCAACTATTTGACTCAGAATGGTTGCCTTACGTCGAAATCTAATAGTTTATTAAGGTTTTCGTTACTAAAATGCCCAAAGACGCCGATTTTGACTAGAATTTGAATGATATTGACATGAATATATAACTGTTTGTATCAAAAAATGATAGTTTAAACTGATATTTGCAGTTTTAATGCGGTTTTAGGTACGATATGGGTCGAAGAAGCCGATTTTGACTGGAATCTGTTTAAAATGACAAAGAAAAACCTATTATCAATTCAAGGAAGTGAATTTTTAAGTAGTTATCTGCAGTTTTAATGTAGATTTCAGTTCGCTAAGTTATGAAAATGCATGTTTTGGCTATAATCTTCCGTAAATCAAGGGCGAAAACCAATTATTTGTCCCAAAAGAAGGTGTTTTAAGTATATATCTGCATTTCTAAGGTAGATTTGGGTACAATAAGAGGCGAAAAAGCAGATTCTGAATAAGATTTTATCGAAATCGGCAACTATTTGACTCAGAAAGGTTGCCTTACGTCGAAATCTAATAGTTTATTAAGGTTTTCGTTACTAAAATGCCCAAAGACGCCGATTTTGACTAGAATTTGAGAGATATTGACATGAATATATAACTGTTTGTATCAAAAAATGATAGTTTAAACTGCAGTTTTGATGCGGTTTTAGATACGATATGAATCAAAGAAGCCGATTTTGACTGGAATCTGTTTAAAATGACAAAGAAAAACCTATTATCAATTCAAGGAAGTGAATTTTTAAGTAGTTATCTGCAGTTTTAATGTAGATTTCAGTTCGCTAAGTTATGAAAATGCATGTTTTGGCTATAATCTTCCGTAAATCAAGGGCGAAAACCAATTATTTGTCCCAAAAGAAGGTGTTTTAAGTATATATCTGCATTTCTAAGGTAGATTTGGGTACAATAAGAGGCGAAAAAGCAGATTCTGACTAAGATTTTATCGAAATCGGCAGCTATTTGACTCAGAATGGTTGCCTTACGTCGAAATCTAATAGTTTATTAAGGTTTTCGTTACTAAAATGCCCAAAGACGCCGATTTTGACTAGATTTTGAAAGATATTGACATGAATATATAGCTGTTTGTATCAAAAAATGATAGTTTAAACTGATATTTGCAGTTTTGATGCGGTTTTAGATACGATATGAATCGAAGAAGCCGATTTTGACTGGAATCTGTTTAAAATGACAAAGAAAAACCTATTATCAATTCAAGGAAGTGAATTTTTATGTAGTTATCTGCAGTTTTAATGTAGATTTCAGTTCGCTAAGTTATGAAAATGCATGTTTTGGCTATAATCTTCCGTAAATCAATTGCGAAAACCAATTATTTGTCCCAAAAGAAGGTGTTTTAAGTATATATCTGCATTTCTAAGGTAGATTTGGGTACAATAAGAGGCGAAAAAGCAGATTCTGACTAAGATTTTATCGAAATCGGCAACTATTTGACTCAGAAAGGTTGCCTTACTAAAATGCCCAAAGACGCCGATTTTGACTAGAATTTGAAAGATATTGACATGAATATATAACTGTTTGTATCAAAAAATGATAGTTTAAATTGATATTTGCAGTTTTGATGCGGTTTTAGATACGATATGAATCGAAGAAGCCGATTTTGACTGGAATCTCTTTAAAATGACAAAGAAAAACTTATTATCAATTCAAGGAAGTGAATTTTTAAGTAGTTATCTGCAGTTTTAATGTAGATTTCAGTTCGCTAAGTTATGAAAATGCATGTTTTGGCTATAATCATCCGTAAATCAAGGGCGAAAACCAATTATTTGTCCCAAAAGAAGGTGTTTTAAGTATATGTCTGCATTTCTAAGGTAGATTTGGGTACAATAAGAGGCGAAAAAGCAGATTCTGACTAAGATTTTATCGAAATCGACAACTATTTGACTCAGAATGGTTGCCTTACGTCGAAATCTAATAGTTTATTAAGGTTTTCGTTACTAAAATGCCCAAAGACGCCGATTTTGACTAGAATTTGAATGATATTGACATGAATATATAACTGTTTTGTATCAAAAAATGATAGTTTAAACTGATATTTGCAGTTTTGATGCGGTTTTAGGAACGATATGAGTCGAAGAAGCCGATTTTGACTGGAATCTGTTTAAAATGACAAAGAAAAACCTATTATCAATTCAAGGAAGTGAATTTTTAAGTAGTTATCTGCAGTTTTAATGTAGATTTCAGTTCGCTAAGTTATGAAAATGCATGTTTTGCCTATAATCTTCCGTAAATCAAGGGCGAAAACCAATTATTTGTCCCAAAAGAAGGGGTTTTAAGTATATATCTGCATTTCTAAGGTAGATTTGGGTACAATAAGAGGCGAAAAAGCAGATTCTGACTAAGATTTTATCGAAATCGGCAACTATTTGACTCAGAAAGGTTGCCTTACGTCGAAATCTAATAGTTTATTAAGGTTTTCGTTATTAAAATGCCCAAAGACGCCGATTTTGACTAGAATTTGAAAGATATTGACATGAATATATAACTGTTTGTATCAAAAAATGATAGTTTAAACTGATATTTGCAGTTTTGATGCGGTTTTAGATACGATATGAATCGAAGAAGCCGATTTTGACTGGAATCTGTTTAAAATGACAAAGAAAAACCTATTATCAATTCAAGGAAGTGAATTTTTAAGTAGTTATCTGCAGTTTTAATGTAGATTTCAATTCGCTAAGTTATGAAAATGCATGTTTTGGCTATATTCTTCAGTAAATCAAGGGCGAAAACCAATTATTTGTCCCAAAAGAAGGTGTTTTTAGTATATATCTGCATTTCTAAGGTAGATTTGGGTACTATAAGGGGCGAAAAACCAGATTCTGACTAAGATTTTATCGAAATCGGCAACTATTTGACTCAGAATGGTTGCCTTACGTCGAAATCTAACAGTTTATTAAGGTTTTCGTTACTAAAATGCCCAAAGACGCCGATTTTGACTAGAATTTGAAAGATATTGACATGAATATATAACGGTTTGTATCAAAAAATGATAGTTTAAACTGATATTTGCAGTTTTGATGCGGTTTTACGTACGATATGAGTCGAAGAAGCCGATTTTGACTGGAATCTGTTTAAAATGACAAAGAAAAACCTATTATCAATTCAAGGAAGTGAATTTTTAAGTAGTTATCTGCAGTTTTAATGTAGATTTCAGTTCGCTAAGTTATGAAAATGCATGTTTTGGCTATAATCTTCCGTAAATCAAGGGCGAAAACCAATTATTTGTAACAAAAGAAGGTGTTTTAAGTACATATCTGCATTTCTAAGGTAGATTTGGGTACAATAAGAGGCGAAAAAGCAGATTCTGACTAAGATTTTATCGAAATCGGCAACTATTTGACTCAGAATGGTTGCCTTACGTCGAAATCTAATAGTTTATTAAGGTTTTCGTTACTAAAATGCCCAAAGACGCCGATTTTGACTAGAATTTGAAAGATATTGACATGAATATATAACTGTTTGTATCAAAAAATGATAGTTTAAACTGATATTTGCAGTTTTTATGCGGTTTTAGGTACGATATGAGTCGAAGAAGCCGATTTTGACTGGAATCTGTTTAAAATGACACAGAAAAACCTATTATCAATTCAAGGAAGTGAATTTTTAAGTAGTTATCTGCAGTTTTAATGTAGATTTCAGTTCGCTAAGTTATGAAAATGCATGTTTTGGCTATAATCTTCCGTAAATCAAGGGCGAAAACCAATTATTTGTCCCAAAAGAAGGTGTTTTAAGTATATATCTGCATTTCTAAGGTAGATTTGGGTACAATAAGAGGCGAAAAAGCAGATTCTGACTAAGATTTTATCGAAATCGGCAGCTATTTGACTCAGAATGGTTGCCTTACGTCGAAATCTAATAGTTTATTAAGGTTTTCGTTACTAAAATGCCCAAAGACGCCGATTTTGACTAGATTTTGAAAGATATTGACATGAATATATAGCTGTTTGTATCAAAAAATGATAGTTTAAACTGATATTTGCAGTTTTGATGCGGTTTTAGATACGATATGAATCGAAGAAGCCGATTTTGACTGGAATCTGTTTAAAATGACAAAAAAACCTATTATCAATTCAAGGAAGTGAATTTTTATGTAGTTATCTGCAGTTTTAATGTAGATTTCAGTTCGCTAAGTTATGAAAATGCATGTTTTGGCTATAATCTTCCGTAAATCAATTGCGAAAACCAATTATTTGTCCCAAAAGAAGGTGTTTTAAGTATATATCTGCATTTCTAAGGTAGATTTGGGTACAATAAGAGGCGAAAAAGCAGATTCTGACTAAGATTTTATCGAAATCGGCAACTATTTGACTCAGAAAGGTTGCCTTACTAAAATGCCCAAAGACGCCGATTTTGACTAGAATTTGAAAGATATTGACATTAATATATAACGGTTTGTATCAAAAAATGATAGTTTAAACTGATATTTGCAGTTTTGATGCGGATTTAGGTACGATATGAGTCGAAGAAGCCGATTTTGACTGGAATCTGTTTAAAATGACAAAGAAAAACCTATTATCAATTCAAGGAAGTGAATTTTTAAGTAGTTATCTGCAGTTTTAATGTAGATTTCAGTTCGCTAAGTTATGAAAATGCATGTTTTGGCTATAATCTTCCGTAAATCAAGGGCGAAAAAAAATTATTTGTCCCAAAAGAAGGTGTTTTAAGTACATATCTGCATTTCTAAGGTAGATTTGGGTACAATAAGAGGCGAAAAAGCAGATTCTGACTAAGATTTTATCGAAATCGGCAACTATTTGACTCAGAATGGTTGCCTTACGTCGAAATCTAATAGTTTATTATGGTTTTCGTTACTAAAATGCCCAAAGACGCCGATTTTGACTAGAATTTGAAAGATATTGACATGAATATATAACTGTTTGTATCAAAAAATGATAGTTTAAACTGATATTTGCAGTTTTTATGCGGTTTTAGGTACGATATGAGTCGAAGAAGCCGATTTTGACTGGAATCTGTTTAAAATGACAAAGAAAAACCTATTATCAATTCAAGGAAGTGAATTTTTAAGTAGTTATCTGCAGTTTTAATGTAGATTTCAGTTCGCTAAGTTATGAAAATGCATGTTTTGGCTATAATCTTCCGTAAATCAAGGGCGAAAACCAATTATTTGTCCCAAAAGAAGGTGTTTTAAGTATATATCTGCATTTCTAAGGTAGATTTGGGTACAATAAGAGGCGAAAAAGCAGATTCTGACTAAGATTTTATCGAAATCGGCAACTATTTGACTCAGAAAGGTTGCCTTACGTCGAAATCTAATAGTTTATTAAGGTTTTCGTTACTAAAATGCCCAAAGACGCCGATTTTGACTAGAATTTGAAAGATATTGACATGAATATATAACTGTTTGTATCAAAAAATGATAGTTTAAACTGATATTTGCAGTTTTGATGCGGTTTTAGATACGATATGAATCGAAGAAGCCGATTTTGACTGGAATCTGTTTAAAATGACAAAGAAAAACCTATTATCAATTCAAGGAAGTGAATTTTTATGTAGTTATCTGCAGTTTTAATGTAGATTTCAGTTCGCTAAGTTATGAAAATGCATGTTTTGGCTATAATCTTCCGTAAATCAATTGCGAAAACCAATTATTTGTCCCAAAAGAAGGTGTTTTAAGTATATATCTGCATTTCTAAGGTAGATTTGGGTACAATAAGAGGCGAAAAAGCAGATTCTGACTAAGATTTTATCGAAATCGGCAACTATTTGACTCAGAAAGGTTGCCTTACTAAAATGCCCAAAGACGCCGATTTTGACTAGAATTTGAAAGATATTGACATGAATATATAACTGTTTGTATCAAAAAATGATAGTTTAAATTGATATTTGCAGTTTTGATGCGGTTTTAGATACGATATGAATCGAAGAAGCCGATTTTGACTAGAATCTGTTTAAAATGACAAAGAAAAACCTATTATCAATTCAAGGAAGTGAATTTTTAAGTAGTTATCTGCAGTTTTAATGTAGATTTCAGTTCGCTAAGTTATGAAAATGCATGTTTTGGCTATAATCATCCGTAAATCAAGGGCGAAAACCAATTATTTGTCCCAAAAGAAGGTGTTTTAAGTATATATCTGCATTTCTAAGGTAGATTTGGGTACAATAAGAGGCGAAAAAGCAGATTCTGACTAAGATTTTATCGAAATCGACAACTATTTGACTCAGAATGGTTGCCTTACGTCGAAATCTAATAGTTTATTAAGGTTTTCGTTACTAAAATGCCCAAAGACGCCGATTTTGACTAGAATTTGAATGATATTGACATGAATATATAACTGTTTTGTATCAAAAAATGATAGTTTAAACTGATATTTGCAGTTTTGATGCGGTTTTAGGTACGATATGAGTCGAAGAAGCCGATTTTGACTGGAATCTGTTTAAAATGACAAAGAAAAACCTATTATCAATTCAAGGAAGTGATTTTTTAAGTAGTTATCTGCAGTTTTAATGTAGATTTCAGTTCGCTAAGTTATGCAAATGCATGTTTTGCCTATAATCTTCCGTAAATCAAGGGCGAAAACCAATTATTTGTCCCAAAAGAAGGTGTTTTAAGTATATATCTGCATTTCTAAGGTAGATTTGGGTACAATAAGAGGCGAAAAAGCAGATTCTGACTAAGATTTTATCGAAATCGGCAACTATTTGACTCAGAAAGGTTGCCTTACGTCGAAATCTAATAGTTTATTAAGGTTTTCGTTACTAAAATGCACAAAGACGCCGATTTTGACTAGAATTTGAAAGATATTGACATGAATATATAACGGTTTGTATCAAAAAATGATAGTTTAAACTGATATTTGCAGTTTTGATGCGGTTTTAGGTACGATATGAGTCGAAGAAGCCGATTTTGACTGGAATCTATTTAAAATGACAAAGAAAAACCTATTATCAATTCAAGGAAGTGAATTTTTAAGTAGTTATCTGCAGTTTTAATGTAGATTTCAGTTCGCCAAGTTATGAAAATGCATGTTTTGGCTATAATCTTCCGTAAATCAAGGGCGAAAACCAATTATTTGTCCCAAAAGAAGGTGTTTTAAGTACATATCTGCATTTCTAAGGTAGATTTGGGTACAATAAGAGGCGAAAAAGCAGATTCTGACTAAGATTTTATCGAAATCGGCAACTATTTGACTCAGAATGGTTGCCTTACGTCAAAATCTAATAGTTTATTAAGGTTTTCGTTACTAAAATGCCCAAAGACGCCGATTTTGACTAGAATTTGAAAGATATTGACATGAATATATAACTCTTTGTATCAAAAAATGATAGTTTAAACTGATATTTGCAGTTTTGATGCGGTTTTAGGTACGATATGAGTCGAAGAAGCCGATTTTGACTGGAATCTGTTTAAAATGACAAAGAAAAACCTATTATCAATTCAAGGAAGTGAATTTTTAAGTAGTTATCTGCAGTTTTATTGTAGATTTCAGTTCGCTAAGTTATGAAAATGCATGTTTTGGCTATAATCTTCCGTAAATCAAGGGCGAAAACCAATTATTTGTCCCAAAAGAAGGTGTTTTGAGTATATATCTGCATTTCTAAGGTAGATTTGGGTACAATAAGAGGCGAAAAAGCAGATTCTGACTAAGATTTTATCGAAATCGGCAACTATTTGACTCAGAAAGGTTGCCTTACGTCGAAATCTAATAGTTTATTAAGGTTTTCGTTACTAAAATGCCCAAAGACGCCGATTTTGACTAGAATTTGAAAGATATTGACATGAATATATAACTGTTTGTATCAAAAAATTATAGTTTAAACTGATATTTGCAGTTTTGATGCGGTTTTAGGTACGATATGAGTCGAAGAAGCCGATTTTGACTTGAATCTGTTTAAAATGACAAAGAAAAACCTATTATCAATTCAAGGAAGTGAATTTTTAAGTAGTTGTCTGCAGTTTTAATGTAGATTTCAGTTCGCTAAGTTATGAAAATGCATGTTTTGGTTATAATCTTCCGTAAATCAAGGGCGAAAACCAATTATTTGTCCCAAAAGAAGGTGTTTTAAGTATATATCTGCATTTCTAAGGTAGATTTGGGTACAATAAGAGGCGAAAAAGCAGATTCTGACTAAGATTTTTTCGAAATCGGCAACTATTTGACTCAGAAAGGTTGCCTTACGTCGAAATCTAATAGTTTATTAAGGTTTTCGTTACTAAAATGCCCAAAGACGCCGATTTTGACTAGAATTTGAAAGATATTGACATGAATATATAACTGTTTGTATCAAAAAATGATAGTTTAAACTGATATTTGCAGTTTTGATGCGGTTTTAGATACGATATGAATCGAAGAAGAAGATTTTGACTGGAATCTGTTTAAAATGGCAAAGAAAAACCTATTATCAATTCAAGGAAGTGAATTTTTAAGTAGTTATCTGTAGTTTCAATGTAGATTTCAGTTCGCTAAGTTATGAAAATGCATGTTTTGGCTATAATCTTCCGTAAATCAAGGGCGAAAACCAATTATTTGTCCCAAAAGAAGGTGTTTTAAGTATATATCTGCATTTCTAAGGTAGATTTGGGTACAATAAGAGGCGAAAAAGCAGATTCTGACTAAGATTTTATCGAAATCTGCAACTATTTGACTCAGAATGGTTGCCTTACGTCGAAATCTAATAGTTTATTAAGGTTTTCGTTACTAAAATGCCCAAAGACGCCGATTTTGACTAGAATTTGAAAGATATTGACATGAATATATAACTGTTTGTATCAAAAAATGATAGTTTAAACTGATATTTGCAGTTTTTATGCGGTTTTAGGTACGATATGAGTCGAAGAAGCCGATTTTGACTGGAATCTGTTTAAAATGACAAAGAAAAACCTATTATCAATTCAAGGAAGTGAATTTTTAAGTAGTTATCTGCAGTTTTATTGCAGATTTCAGTTCGCTAAGTTATGAAAATGCATGTTTTGGCTATAATCTTCCGTAAATCAAGGGCGAAAACCAATTATTTGTCCCAAAAGAAGGTGTTTTAAGTATATATCTGCATTTCTAAGGTAGATTTGGGTACAATAAGAGGCGAAAAAGCAGATTCTGACTAAGATTTTATCGAAATCGGCAACTATGTGACTCAGAAAGGTTGCCTTACGTCGAAATCTAATAGTTTATTAAGGTTTTCGTTACTAAAATGCCCAAAGACGCCGATTTTGACTAGAATTTGAAAGAAAGAAAAACCTATTATCAATTCAAGGAAGTGAATTTTTAAGTAGTTATCTGTAGTTTTAATGTAGATTTCAGTTCGCTAAGTTATGAAAATGCATGTTTTGGCTATAATCTTCCGTAAATCAAGGGCGAAAACCAATTATTTGTCCCAAAAGAAGGTGTTTTAAGTATATATCTGCATTTCTAAGGTAGATTTGGGTACAATAAGAGGCGAAAAAGCAGATTCTGACTAAGATTTTATCGAAATCTGCAACTATTTGACTCAGAATGGTTGCCTTACGTCGAAATCTAATAGTTTATTAAGGTTTTCGTTACTAAAATGCCCAAAGACGCCGATTTTGACAAGAATTTAAATGATATTGACATGAATATATAACTGTTTGTATCAAAAAATGATAGTTTAAACTGATATTTGCAGTTTTTATGCGGTTTTAGGTACGATATGAGTCGAAGAAGCCGATTTTGACTGGAATCTGTTAAAAATAACAAAGAAAAACCTATTATCAATTCAAGGAAGTGAATTTTTAAGTAGTTATCTGCAGTTTTAATGTAGATTTCAGTTCGCTAAGTTATGAAAATGCATGTTTTGGCTATAATCTTCCGTAAATCAAGGGCGAAAACCAATTATTTGTCCCAAAAGAAGGTGTTTTAAGTATATATCTGCATTTCTAAGGTAGATTTGGGTACAATAAGAGGCGAAAAAGCAGATTCTGACTAAGATTTTATCGAAATCGGCAACTATTTGACTCAGAATGGTTGCCTTACGTCAAAATCTAATAGTTTATTAAGGTTTTCGTTACTAAAATGCCCAAAGACGCCGATTTTGACTAGAATTTGAAAGATATTGACATGAATATATAACTGTTTGTATCAAAAAATGATAGTTTAAACTGATATTTGCAGTTTTGATGCGGTTTTAGGTACGATATGAGTCGAAGAAGCCGATTTTGACTGGAATCTGTTTAAAATGACAAAGAAAAACCTATTATCAATTCAAGGAAGTGAATTTTTAAGTAGTTATCTGCAGTTTTAATGTAGATTTCAGTTCGCTAAGTTATGAAAATGCATGTTTTGGTTATAATCTTCCGTAAATCAAGGGCGAAAACCAATTATTTGTCCCAAAAGAAGGTGTTTTAAGTATATATCTGCATTTCTAAGGTAGATTTGGGTACAATAAGAGGCGAAAAAGCAGATTCTGACTAAGATTTTATCGAAATCGGCAACTATTTGACTCAGAAAGGTTGCCTTACGTCGAAATCTAATAGTTTATTAAGGTTTTCGTTACTAAAATGCCCAAAGACGCCGATTTTGACTAGAATTTGAAAGATATTGACATGAATATATAACTGTTTGTATCAAAAAAAGATAGTTTAAACTGATATTTGCAGTTTTGATGCGGTTCTAGATACGATATGAATCGAAGAAGCCGATTTTGACTGGAATCTGTTTAAAATGACAAAGAAAAACCTATTATCAATTCAAGGAAGTGAATTTTTAAGTAGTTATCTGCAGTTTTAATGTAGATTTCAGTTCGCAAAGTTATGAAAATGCATGTTTTGGCTATAATCTTAAGTAAATCAAGGGCGAAAACCAATTATTTGTCCCAAAAGAAGGTGTTTTAAGTATATATCTGCATTTCTAATTTAGATTTGGGTACAATAAGAGGCGAAAAAGCAGATTCTGACTAAGATTTTATCGAAATCGGCAACTATTTGACTCAGAATGGTTGCCTTACGTCGAAATCTAATAGTTTATTAAGGTTTTCGTTACTAAAATGCCCAAAGACGCCGATTTTGACTAGAATTTGAAAGATATTGACATGAATATATAACTGTTTGTATCAAAAAATGATAGTTTAAACTGATATTTGCAGTTTTGATGCGGTTTTAGATACGATATGAGTCGAAGAAGCCGATTTTGACTGGAATCTGTTTAAAATGACAAAGAAAAACCTATTATCAATTCAAGGAAGTCAATTTTTAAGTAGTTATCTCCAGTTTTAATGTAGATTTCAGTTCGCTAAATTATGAAAATGCATGTTTTGGCTATAATCTTCCGTAAATCAAGGGCGAAAACCAATTATTTGTCCCAAAAGAAGGTGCTTTAAGTATGTATCTGCATTTCTAAGGTAGATTTGGGTACAATAAGAGGCGAAAAAGCAGTTTCTGACTAAGATTTTATCGAAATCGGCAACTATTTGACTCAGAATGGTTGCCTTACGTCGAAATCTAATAGTTTATTAAGGTTTTCGTTACTAAAATGCCCAAAGACGCCGATTTTGACTAGAATTTGAAAGATATTGACATGAATATATAACTGTTTGTATCAAAAAATGATAGTTTAAACTGATATTTGCCGTTTTGATGCGGTTTTAGGTACGATATGAGTCGAAGAAGCCGATTTTGACTGGAATCTGTTTAAAATGACAAAGAAAAACCTATTATCAATTCAAGGAAGTGAATTTTTAAGTAGTAATCTGCAGTTTTAATGTAGATTTCAGTTCGCTAAGTTATGAAAATGCATGTTTTGGTTATAATCTTCCGTAAATCAAGGGCGAAAACCAATTATTTGTCCCAAAAGAAGGTGTTTTAAGTATATATCTGCATTTCTAAGGTAGATTTGGGTACAATAAGAGGCGAAAAAGCAGATTCTGACTAAGATTTTATCGAAATCGGCAACTATTTGACTCAGAAAGGTTGCCTTACGTCGAAATCTAATAGTTTATTAAGGTTTTCGTTACTAAAATACCCAAAGACGCCCATTTTGACTAGAATTTGAAAGATATTGACATGAATATATAACTGTTTGTATCAAAAAATGATAGTTTAAACTGATATTTGCAGTTTTGATGCGGTTTTAGATACGATATGAATCGAAGAAGCCGATTTTGACTGGAATCTGTTTAAAATGACAAAGAAAAACCTATTATCAATTCAAGGAAGTGAATTTTTAAGTAGTTATCTGCAGTTTTAATGTAGATTTCAGTTCGCTAAGTTATGAAAATGCATGTTTTGGCTATAATCTTCCGTAAATCAAGGGCGAAAACCAATTATTTGTCCCAAAAGAAGGTGTTTTAAGTATATATCTGCATTTCTAAGGTAGATTTGGGTATAATAAGAGGCGAAAAAGCAGATTCTGACTAAGATTTTATCGAAATCGGCAGCTATTTGACTCAGAATGGTTGCCTTACGTCGAAATCTAATACTTTATTAAGGTTTTCGTTACTAAAATGCCCAAAGACGCCGATTTTGACTAGAATTTGAAAGATATTGACATGAATATATAACTGTTTGTATCAAAAAATGATAGTTTAAACTGATATTTGCAGTTTTTATGCGGTTTTAGGTACGATATGAGTCGAAGAAGCCGATTTTGACTGGAATCTGTTTAAAATGACAAAGAAAAACCTATTATCAATTCAAGGAAGTGATTTTTTAAGTAGTTATCTGCAGTTTTAATGTAGATTTCAGTTCGCTAAGTTATGAAAATGCATGTTTTGGCTATAATCTTCCGTAAATCAAGGGCGAAAACCAATTATTTGTCCCAAAAGAAGGTGTTTTAAGTATATATCTGCATTTCTAAGGTAGATTTGGGTACAATAAGAGGCGAAAAAGCAGATTCTGACTAAGATTTTATCGAAATCGGCAACTATTTCACTCAGAATGGTTGCCTTACGTCAAAATCTAATAGTTTATTAAGGTTTTCGTTACTAAAATGCCCAAAGACGCCGATTTTGACTAGAATTTGAAAGATATTGACATGAATATATAACTGTTTGTATCAAAAAATGATAGTTTAAACTGATATTTGCAGTTTTGATGCGGTTTTAGGTACGATATGAGTCGAAGAAGCCGATTTTGACTGGAATCTGCTTAAAATGACAAAGAAAAACCTATTATCAATTCAAGGAAGTGAATTTTTAAGTAGTTATCTGCAGTTTTAATGTAGATTTCAGTTCGCTAAGTTATGAAAATGCATGTTTTGATTATAATCTTCCTTAAATCAAGGGCGAAAAACAATTATTTGTCCCAAAAGAAGGTGGTTTAAGTATATATCTGCATTTCTAAGGTAGATTTGGGTACAATAAGAGGCGAAAAAGCAGATTCTGACTAAGATTTTATCGAAATCGGCAACTATTTGACTCAGAAAGGTTGCCTTACGTCGAAATCTAATAGTTTATTAAGGTTTTCGTTACTAAAATACCCAAAGACGCCGATTTTGACTAGAATTTGAAAGATATTGACATGAATATATAACTGTTTGTATCAAAAAATGATAGTTTAAACTGATATTTGCAGTTTTGATGCGGTTTTAGATACGATATGAATCGAAGAAGCCGATTTTGACTGGAATCTGTTTAAAATGACAAAGAAAAACCTATTATCAATTCAAGGAAGTGAATTTTTAAGTAGTTATCTGCAGTTTTAATGTAGATTTCAGTTCGCTAAGTTATGAAAATGCATGTTTTGGCTATAATCTTCCGTAAATCAAGGGCGAAAACCAATTATTTGTCCCAAAAGAAGGTGTTTTAAGTATATATCTGCATTTCTAAGGTAGATTTGGGTATAATAAGAGGCGAAAAAGCAGATTCTGACTAAGATTTTATCGAAATCGGCAGCTATTTGACTCAGAATGGTTGCCTTACGTCGAAATCTAATACTTTATTAAGGTTTTCGTTACTAAAATGCCCAAAGACGCCGATTTTGACTAGAATTTGAAAGATATTGACATGAATATATAACTGTTTGTTTCAAAAAATGATAGTTTAAACTGATATTTGCAGTTTTTATGCGGTTTTAGGTACGATATGAGTCGAAGAAGCCGATTTTGACTGGAATCTGTTTAAAATGACAAAGAAAAACCTATTATCAATTCAAGGAAGTGAATTTTTAAGTAGTTATCTGCAGTTTTAATGTAGATTTCAGTTCGCTAAGTTATGAAAATGCATGTTTTGGCTATAATCTTCCGTAAATCAAGGGCGAAAACCAATTATTTGTCCCAAAAGAAGGTGTTTTAAGTATATATCTGCATTTCTAAGGTAGATTTGGGTACAATAAGAGGCGAAAAAGCAGATTCTGACTAAGATTTTATCGAAATCGGCAGCTATTTGACTCAGAATGGTTGCCTTACGTCGAAATCTAATACTTTATTAAGGTTTTCGTTACTAAAATGCCCAAAGACGCCGATTTTGACTAGAATTTGAAAGATATTGACATGAATATATAACTGTTTGTTTCAAAAAATGATAGTTTAAACTGATATTTGCAGTTTTTATGCGGTTTTAGATACGATATGAATCGAAGAAGCCGATTTTGACTGGAATCTGTTTAAAATGACAAAGAAAAACCTATTATCAATTCAAGGAAGTGAATTTTTAAGTAGTTATCTGCAGTTTTAATGTAGATTTCAGTTCGCTAAGTTATGAAAATGCATGTTTTGGCTATAATCTTCCGTAAATCAAGGGCGAAAACCAATTATTTGTCCCAAAAGAAGGTGTTTTAAGTATATATCTGCATTTCTAAGGTAGATTTGGGTATAATAAGAGGCGAAAAAGCAGATTCTGACTAAGATTTTATCGAAATCGGCAGCTATTTGACTCAGAATGGTTGCCTTACGTCGAAATCTAATACTTTATTAAGGTTTTCGTTACTAAAATGCCCAAAGACGCCGATTTTGACTAGAATTTGAAAGATATTGACATGAATATATAACTGTTTGTATCAAAAAATGATAGTTTAAACTGATATTTGCAGTTTTTATGCGGTTTTAGGTACGATATGAGTCGAAGAAGCCGATTTTGACTGGAATCTGTTTAAAATGACAAAGAAAAACCTATTATCAATTCAAGGAAGTGATTTTTTAAGTAGTTATCTGCAGTTTTAATGTAGATTTCAGTTCGCTAAGTTATGAAAATGCATGTTTTGGCTATAATCTTCCGTAAATCAAGGGCGAAAACCAATTATTTGTCCCAAAAGAAGGTGTTTTAAGTATATATCTGCATTTCTAAGGTAGATTTGGGTACAATAAGAGGCGAAAAAGCAGATTCTGACTAAGATTTTATCGAAATCGGCAACTATTTCACTCAGAATGGTTGCCTTACGTCAAAATCTAATAGTTTATTAAGGTTTTCGTTACTAAAATGCCCAAAGACGCCGATTTTGACTAGAATTTGAAAGATATTGACATGAATATATAACTGTTTGTATCAAAAAATGATAGTTTAAACTGATATTTGCAGTTTTGATGCGGTTTTAGGTACGATATGAGTCGAAGAAGCCGATTTTGACTGGAATCTGCTTAAAATGACAAAGAAAAACCTATTATCAATTCAAGGAAGTGAATTTTTAAGTAGTTATCTGCAGTTTTAATGTAGATTTCAGTTCGCTAAGTTATGAAAATGCATGTTTTGATTATAATCTTCCTTAAATCAAGGGCGAAAAACAATTATTTGTCCCAAAAGAAGGTGGTTTAAGTATATATCTGCATTTCTAAGGTAGATTTGGGTACAATAAGAGGCGAAAAAGCAGATTCTGACTAAGATTTTATCGAAATCGGCAACTATTTGACTCAGAAAGGTTGCCTTACGTCGAAATCTAATAGTTTATTAAGGTTTTCGTTACTAAAATACCCAAAGACGCCGATTTTGACTAGAATTTGAAAGATATTGACATGAATATATAACTGTTTGTATCAAAAAATGATAGTTTAAACTGATATTTGCAGTTTTGATGCGGTTTTAGATACGATATGAATCGAAGAAGCCGATTTTGACTGGAATCTGTTTAAAATGACAAAGAAAAACCTATTATCAATTCAAGGAAGTGAATTTTTAAGTAGTTATCTGCAGTTTTAATGTAGATTTCAGTTCGCTAAGTTATGAAAATGCATGTTTTGGCTATAATCTTCCGTAAATCAAGGGCGAAAACCAATTATTTGTCCCAAAAGAAGGTGTTTTAAGTATATATCTGCATTTCTAAGGTAGATTTGGGTATAATAAGAGGCGAAAAAGCAGATTCTGACTAAGATTTTATCGAAATCGGCAGCTATTTGACTCAGAATGGTTGCCTTACGTCGAAATCTAATACTTTATTAAGGTTTTCGTTACTAAAATGCCCAAAGACGCCGATTTTGACTAGAATTTGAAAGATATTGACATGAATATATAACTGTTTGTTTCAAAAAATGATAGTTTAAACTGATATTTGCAGTTTTTATGCGGTTTTAGGTACGATATGAGTCGAAGAAGCCGATTTTGACTGGAATCTGTTTAAAATGACAAAGAAAAACCTATTATCAATTCAAGGAAGTGAATTTTTAAGTAGTTATCTGCAGTTTTAATGTAGATTTCAGTTCGCTAAGTTATGAAAATGCATGTTTTGGCTATAATCTTCCGTAAATCAAGGGCGAAAACCAATTATTTGTCCCAAAAGAAGGTGTTTTAAGTATATATCTGCATTTCTAAGGTAGATTTGGGTACAATAAGAGGCGAAAAAGCAGATTCTGACTAAGATTTTATCGAAATCGGCAACTATTTCACTCAGAATGGTTGCCTTACGTCAAAATCTAATAGTTTATTAAGGTTTTCGTTACTAAAATGCCCAAAGACGCCGATTTTGACTAGAATTTGAAAGATATTGACATGAATATATAACTGTTTGTATCAAAAAATGATAGTTTAAACTGATATTTGCAGTTTTGATGCGGTTTTAGGTACGATATGAGTCGAAGAAGCCGATTTTGACTGGAATCTGTTTAAAATGACAAAGAAAAACCTATTATCAATTCAAGGAAGTGAATTTTTAAGTAGTTATCTGCAGTTTTAATGTAGATTTCAGTTCGCTAAGTTATGAAAATGCATGTTTTGGCTATAATCTTCCGTAAATCAAGGGCGAAAACCAATTATTTGTCCCAAAAGAAGGTGTTTTAAGTATATATCTGCATTTCTAAGGTAGATTTGGGTACAATAAGAGGCGAAAAAGCAGATTCTGACTAAGATTTTATCGAAATCGGCAACTATTTGACTCAGAAAGGTTGCCTTACGTCGAAATCTAATAGTTTTTTAAGGTTTTCGTTACTAAAATTTGAGAGATATTGACATGAATATATAACTGTTTGTATCAAAAAATGATAGTTTAAACTGATATTTGCAGTTTTGATGCGGTTTTAGATACGATATGAATCGAAGAAGCCGATTTTTACTGGAATCTGTTTAAAATGACAAAGGAAAACCTATTATCAATTCAAGGAAGTGAATTTTTAAGTAGTTATCTGCAGTTTTAATGTAGATTTCAGTTCGCTAAGTTATGAAAATGCATGTTTTGGCTATATTCTTCCGTAAATCAAGGGCGAAAACCAATTATTTGTCCCAAAAGAAGGTGTTTTAAGTATATATCTCAATTTCTAAGGTAGATTTGGGTACAATAAGAGGCGAAAAAGCAGATTCTGACTAAGATTTTATCGAAATCGGCAACTATTTGACTCAGAATGGTTGCTTTACGTCGAAATCTAATAGTTTATTAATGTTTTCGTTACTAAAATGCCCAAAGACGCCGATTTTGACTAGAATTTGAAAGATATTGACATGAATATATAACTGTTTGTATCAAAAAATGATAGTTTAAACTGATATTTGCAGTTTTGATGCGGTTTTAGGTACGATATGAGTCGAAGAAGCCGATTTTCACTTTAATCTGTTTAAAATAACAAAGAAAAACCTGTTATCAATTCAAGGAAGTGAATTTTTAAGTAGTTATCTGTAGTTTTAATGTAGATTTCAGTTCGCTAAATTAAGAAAATGCATGTTTTGGCTATAATCTTCCGTAAATCAAGGGCGAAAACCAGTTATTTGTCCCAAAAGAAGGTGTTTTAAGTATATATCTGCATTTCTAAGGTAGATTTGGGTACAATAAGAGGCGAAAAAGCAGATTCTGACTAAGATTTTATCGAAATCGGCAACTATTTGACTCAGAATGGTTGCCTTACGTCGAAATCTAATAGTTTATTAAGGTTTTCGTTACTAAAATGCCCAAAGACGCCGATTTTGACTAGAATTTGAAAGATATTGACATGAATATATAGCTGTTTGTATCAAAAAATGATAGTTTAAACTGATATTTGCAGTTTTGATGCGGTTTTAGATACGATATGAATCGAAGAAGCCGATTTTGACTGGAATCTGTTTAAAATGACAAAGAAAAACCTATTATCAATTCAAGGAAGTGAATTTTTATGTAGTTATCTGCAGTTTTAATGTAGATTTCAGTTCGCTAAGTTATGAAAATGCATGTTTTGGCTATAATCTTCCGTAAATCAAGGGCGAAAACCAATTATTTGTCCCAAAAGAAGGTGTTTTAAGTATATATCTGCATTTCTAAGGTAGATTTGGGTACAATAAGAGGCGAAAAAGCAGATTCTGACTAAGATTTTATCGAAATCGGCAACTATTTGACTCAGAATGGTTGCCTTACGTCGAAATCTAATAGTTTATTAAGGTTTTCGTTACTAAAATGCCCAAAGACACCGATTTTGACTAGAATTTGAATGATATTGACATGAATATATAACTGTTTGTATCAAAAAATGATAGTTTAAACTGATATTTGCAGTTTTAATGCGGTTTTAGGTACGATATGGGTCGAAGAATCCGATTTTGACTGGAATCTGTTTAAAATGACAAAGAAAAACCTATTATGAATTCAAGGAAGTGAATTTTTAAGTAGTTATCTGCAGTTTTAATGTAGATTTCAGTTCGCTAAGTTATGAAAATGCATGTTTTGGCTATAATCTTAAGTAAATCAAGGGCGAAAACCAATTATTTGTCCCAAAAGAAGGTGTTTTAAGTATATATCTGCATTTCTAAGGTAGATTTGGGTACAATAAGAGGCGAAAAAGCAGATTCTGAATAAGATTTTATCGAAATCGGCAACTATTTGACTCAGAAAGGTTGCCTTACGTCGAAATCTAATAGTTTATTAAGGTTTTCGTTACTAAAATGCCCAAAGACGCCGATTTTGACTAGAATTTGAAAGATATTGACATGAATATATAACTGTTTGTATCAAAAAAAGATAGTTTAAACTGATATTTGCAGTTTTGATGCGGTTCTAGATACGATATGAATCGAAGAAGCCGATTTTGACTGGAATCTGTTTAAAATGACAAAGAAAAACCTATTATCAATTCAAGGAAGTGAATTTTTAAGTAGTTATCTGCAGTTTTAATGTAGATTTCAGTTCGCAAAGTTATGAAAATGCATGTTTTGGCTATAATCTTAAGTAAATCAAGGGCGAAAACCAATTATTTGTCCCAAAAGAAGGTGTTTTAAGTATATATCTGCATTTCTAAGGTAGATTTGGGTACAATAAGAGGCGAAAAAGCAGATTCTGACTAAGATTTTATCGAAATCGGCAACTATTTGACTCAGAATGGTTGCCTTACGTCGAAATCTAATAGTTTATTAAGGTTTTCGTTACTAAAATGCCCAAAGACGCCGATTTTGACTAGAATTTGAAAGATATTGACATGAATATATAACTGTTTGTATCAAAAAATGATAGTTTAAACTGATATTTGCAGTTTTGATGCGGTTTTAGATACGATATGAATCGAAGAAGCCGATTTTGACTGGAATCTGTTTAAAATGACAAAGAAAAACCTATTATCAATTCAAGGAAGTGAATTTTTAAGTAGTTATCTGCAGTTTTAATGTAGATTTCAGTTCGCTAAGTTATGAAAATGCATGTTTTGGCTATAATCTTCCGTAAATCAAGGGCGAAAACCAATTATTTGTCCCAAAAGAAGGTGTTTTAAGTATATATCTGCATTTCTAAGGTAGATTTGGGTATAATAAGAGGTGAAAAAGCAGATTCTGACTAAGATTTTATCGAAATCGGCAGCTATTTGACTCAGAATGGTTGCCTTACGTCGAAATCTAATACTTTATTAAGGTTTTCGTTACTAAAATGCCCAAAGACGCCGATTTTGACTGGAATTTGAAAGATATTGACATGAATATATAACTGTTTGTATCAAAAAATGATAGTTTAAACTGATATTTGCAGTTTTTATGCGGTTTTAGGTACGATATGAGTCGAAGAAGCCGATTTTGACTGGAATCTGTTTAAAATGACAAAGAAAAACCTATTATCAATTCAAGGAAGTGAATTTTTAAGTAGTTATCTGCAGTTTTAATGTAGATTTCAGTTCGCTAAGTTATGAAAATGCATGTTTTGGCTATAATCTTCCGTAAATCAAGGGCGAAAACCAATTATTTGTCCCAAAAGAAGGTGTTTTAAGTATATATCTGCATTTCTAAGGTAGATTTGGGTACAATAAGAGGCGAAAAAGCAGATTCTGACTAAGATTTTATCGAAATCGGCAACTATTTCACTCAGAATGGTTGCCTTACGTCAAAATCTAATAGTTTATTAAGGTTTTCGTTACTAAAATGCCCAAAGACGCCGATTTTGACTAGAATTTGAAAGATATTGACATGAATATATAACTGTTTGTATCAAAAAATGATAGTTTAAACTGATATTTGCAGTTTTGATGCGGTTTTAGGTACGATATGAGTCGAAGAAGCCGATTTTGACTGGAATCTGTTTAAAATGACAAAGAAAAACCTATTATCAATTCAAGGAAGTGAATTTTTAAGTAGTTATCTGCAGTTTTAATGTAGATTTCAGTTCGCTAAGTTATGAAAATGCATGTTTTGATTATAATCTTCCTTAAATCAAGGGCGAAAAACAATTATTTGTCCCAAAAGAAGGTGGTTTAAGTATATATCTGCATTTCTAAGGTAGATTTGGGTACAATAAGAGGCGAAAAAGCAGATTCTGACTAAGATTTTATCGAAATCGGCAACTATTTCACTCAGAATGGTTGCCTTACGTCAAAATCTAATAGTTTATTAAGGTTTTCGTTACTAAAATGCCCAAAGACGCCGATTTTGACTAGAATTTGAAAGATATTGACATGAATATATAACTGTTTGTATCAAAAAATGATAGTTTAAACTGATATTTGCAGTTTTGATGCGGTTTTAGGTACGATATGAGTCGAAGAAGCCGATTTTGACTGGAATCTGTTTAAAATGACAAAGAAAAACCTATTATCAATTCAAGGAAGTGAATTTTTAAGTAGTTATCTGCAGTTTTAATGTAGATTTCAGTTCGCTAAGTTATGAAAATGCATGTTTTGATTATAATCTTCCTTAAATCAAGGGCGAAAAACAATTATTTGTCCCAAAAGAAGGTGGTTTAAGTATATATCTGCATTTCTAAGGTAGATTTGGGTACAATAAGAGGCGAAAAAGCAGATTCTGACTAAGATTTTATCGAAATCGGCAACTATTTGACTCAGAAAGGTTGCCTTACGTCGAAATCTAATAGTTTATTAAGGTTTTCGTTACTAAAATACCCAAAGACGCCGATTTTGACTAGAATTTGAAAGATATTGACATGAATATATAACTGTTTGTATCAAAAAATGATAGTTTAAACTGATATTTGCAGTTTTGATGCGGTTTTAGGTACGATATGAGTCGAAGAAGCCGATTTTGACTGGAATCTGCTTAAAATGACAAAGAAAAACCTATTATCAATTCAAGGAAGTGAATTTTTAAGTAGTTATCTGCAGTTTTAATGTAGATTTCAGTTCGCTAAGTTATGAAAATGCATGTTTTGATTATAATCTTCCTTAAATCAAGGGCGAAAAACAATTATTTGTCCCAAAAGAAGGTGGTTTAAGTATATATCTGCATTTCTAAGGTAGATTTGGGTACAATAAGAGGCGAAAAAGCAGATTCTGACTAAGATTTTATCGAAATCGGCAACTATTTGACTCAGAAAGGTTGCCTTACGTCGAAATCTAATAGTTTATTAAGGTTTTCGTTACTAAAATACCCAAAGACGCCGATTTTGACTAGAATTTGAAAGATATTGACATGAATATATAACTGTTTGTATCAAAAAATGATAGTTTAAACTGATATTTGCAGTTTTGATGCGGTTTTAGATACGATATGAATCGAAGAAGCCGATTTTGACTGGAATCTGTTTAAAAAGACAAAGAAAAACCTATTATCAATTCAAGGAAGTGAATTTTTAAGTAGTTATCTGCAGTTTTAATGTAGATTTCAGTTCGCTAAGTTATGAAAATGCATGTTTTGGCTATAATCTTCCGTAAATCAAGGGCGAAAACCAATTATTTGTCCCAAAAGAAGGTGTTTTAAGTATATATCTGCATTTCTAAGGTAGATTTGGGTATAATAAGAGGCGAAAAAGCAGATTCTGACTAAGATTTTATCGAAATCGGCAGCTATTTGACTCAGAATGGTTGCCTTACGTCGAAATCTAATACTTTATTAAGGTTTTCGTTACTAAAATGCCCAAAGACGCCGATTTTGACTAGAATTTGAAAGATATTGACATGAATATATAACTGTTTGTTTCAAAAAATGATAGTTTAAACTGATATTTGCAGTTTTTATGCGGTTTTAGGTACGATATGAGTCGAAGAAGCCGATTTTGACTGGAATCTGTTTAAAATGACAAAGAAAAACCTATTATCAATTCAAGGAAGTGAATTTTTAAGTAGTTATCTGCAGTTTTAATGTAGATTTCAGTTCGCTAAGTTATGAAAATGCATGTTTTGGCTATAATCTTCCGTAAATCAAGGGCGAAAACCAATTATTTGTCCCAAAAGAAGGTGTTTTAAGTATATATCTGCATTTCTAAGGTAGATTTGGGTACAATAAGAGGCGAAAAAGCAGATTCTGACTAAGATTTTATCGAAATCGGCAACTATTTCACTCAGAATGGTTGCCTTACGTCAAAATCTAATAGTTTATTAAGGTTTTCGTTACTAAAATGCCCAAAGACGCCGATTTTGACTAGAATTTGAAAGATATTGACATGAATATATAACTGTTTGTATCAAAAAATGATAGTTTAAACTGATATTTGCAGTTTTGATGCGGTTTTAGGTACGATATGAGTCGAAGAAGCCGATTTTGACTGGAATCTGTTTAAAATGACAAAGAAAAACCTATTATCAATTCAAGGAAGTGAATTTTTAAGTAGTTATCTGCAGTTTTAATGTAGATTTCAGTTCGCTAAGTTATGAAAATGCATGTTTTGATTATAATCTTCCTTAAATCAAGGGCGAAAAACAATTATTTGTCCCAAAAGAAGGTGGTTTAAGTATATATCTGCATTTCTAAGGTAGATTTGGGTACAATAAGAGGCGGAAAAGCAGATTCTGACTAAGATTTTATCGAAATCGGCAACTATTTGACTCAGAAAGGTTGCCTTACGTCGAAATCTAATAGTTTATTAAGGTTTTCGTTACTAAAATGCCCAAAGACGCCGATTTTGACTAGAATTTGAAAGATATTGACATGAATATATAACTGTTTGTATCAAAAAGTGATAGTTTAAACTGATATTTGCAGTTTTGATGCGGTTCTAGATACGATATGAATCGAAGAAGCCGATTTTGACTGGAATCTGTTTAAAATGACAAAGAAAAACCTATTATCAATTTAAGGAAGTGAATTTTTAAGTAGTTATCTGCAGTTTTAATGTAAATTTCAGTTCGCTAAGTTATGAAAATGCATGTTTTGGCTATAATCTTCCGTAAATCAAGGGCGAAAACCAATTATTTGTCCCAAAAGAAGGTGTTTTAAGTATATATCTGCATTTCTAAGGTAGATTTGGGTACAATAAGAGGCGAAAAAGCAGATTCTGACTAAGATTTTATCGAAATCGGCAACTATTTGACTCAGAAAGGTTGCCTTACGTCGAAATCTAATAGTTTTTTAAGGTTTTCGTTACTAAAATTTGAGAGATATTGACATGAATATATAACTGTTTGTATCAAAAAATGATAGTTTAAACTGATATTTGCAGTTTTGATGCGGTTTTAGATACGATATGAATCGAAGAAGCCGATTTTTACTGGAATCTGTTTAAAATGACAAAGGAAAACCTATTATCAATTCAAGGAAGTGAATTTTTAAGTAGTTGTCTGCAGTTTTAATGTAGATTTCAGTTCGCTAAGTTATGAAAATGCATGTTTTGGCTATATTCTTCCGTAAATCAAGGGCGAAAACCAATTATTTGTCCCAAAAGAAGGTGTTTTAAGTATATATCTCAATTTCTAAGGTAGATTTGGGTACAATAAGAGGCGAAAAAGCAGATTCTGACTAAGATTTTATCGAAATCGGCAACTATTTGACTCAGAATGGTTGCTTTACGTCGAAATCTAATAGTTTATTAATGTTTTCGTTACTAAAATGCCCAAAGACGCCGATTTTGACTAGAATTTGAAAGATATTGACATGAATATATAACTGTTTGTATCAAAAAATGATAGTTTAAACTGATATTTGCAGTTTTGATGCGGTTTTAGGTACGATATGAGTCGAAGAAGCCGATTTTCACTTTAATCTGTTTAAAATAACAAAGAAAAACCTGTTATCAATTCAAGGAAGTGAATTTTTAAGTAGTTATCTGTAGTTTTAATGTAGATTTCAGTTCGCTAAATTAAGAAAATGCATGTTTTGGCTATAATCTTCCGTAAATCAAGGGCGAAAACCAGTTATTTGTCCCAAAAGAAGGTGTTTTAAGTATATATCTGCATTTCTAAGGTAGATTTGGGTACAATAAGAGGCGAAAAAGCAGATTCTGACTAAGATTTTATCGAAATCGGCAACTATTTGACTCAGAATGGTTGCCTTACGTCGAAATCTAATAGTTTATTAAGGTTTTCGTTACTAAAATGCCCAAAGACGCCGATTTTGACTAGAATTTGAAAGATATTGACATGAATATATAGCTGTTTGTATCAAAAAATGATAGTTTAAACTGATATTTGCAGTTTTGATGCGGTTTTAGATACGATATGAATCGAAGAAGCCGATTTTGACTGGAATCTGTTTAAAATGACAAAGAAAAACCTATTATCAATTCAAGGAAGTGAATTTTTATGTAGTTATCTGCAGTTTTAATGTAGATTTCAGTTCGCTAAGTTATGAAAATGCATGTTTTGGCTATAATCTTCCGTAAATCAAGGGCGAAAACCAATTATTTGTCCCAAAAGAAGGTGTTTTAAGTATATATCTGCATTTCTAAGGTAGATTTGGGTACAATAAGAGGCGAAAAAGCAGATTCTGACTAAGATTTTATCGAAATCGGCAACTATTTGACTCAGAATGGTTGCCTTACGTCGAAATCTAATAGTTTATTAAGGTTTTCGTTACTAAAATGCCCAAAGACACCGATTTTGACTAGAATTTGAATGATATTGACATGAATATATAACTGTTTGTATCAAAAAATGATAGTTTAAACTGATATTTGCAGTTTTAATGCGGTTTTAGGTACGATATGGGTCGAAGAATCCGATTTTGACTGGAATCTGTTTAAAATGACAAAGAAAAACCTATTATGAATTCAAGGAAGTGAATTTTCTAGTAGTTATCTGCAGTTTTAATGTAGATTTCAGTTCGCTAAGTTATGAAAATGCATGTTTTGGCTATAATCTTAAGTAAATCAAGGGCGAAAACCAATTATTTGTCCCAAAAGAAGGTGTTTTAAGTATATATCTGCATTTCTAAGGTAGATTTGGGTACAATAAGAGGCGAAAAAGCAGATTCTGAATAAGATTTTATCGAAATCGGCAACTATTTGACTCAGAAAGGTTGCCTTACGTCGAAATCTAATAGTTTATTAAGGTTTTCGTTACTAAAATGCCCAAAGACGCCGATTTTGACTAGAATTTGAAAGATATTGACATGAATATATAACTGTTTGTATCAAAAAAAGATAGTTTAAACTGATATTTGCAGTTTTGATGCGGTTCTAGATACGATATGAATCGAAGAAGCCGATTTTGACTGGAATCTGTTTAAAATGACAAAGAAAAACCTATTATCAATTCAAGGAAGTGAATTTTTAAGTAGTTATCTGCAGTTTTAATGTAGATTTCAGTTCGCAAAGTTATGAAAATGCATGTTTTGGCTATAATCTTAAGTAAATCAAGGGCGAAAACCAATTATTTGTCCCAAAAGAAGGTGTTTTAAGTATATATCTGCATTTCTAAGGTAGATTTGGGTACAATAAGAGGCGAAAAAGCAGATTCTGACTAAGATTTTATCGAAATCGGCAACTATTTGACTCAGAATGGTTGCCTTACGTCGAAATCTAATAGTTTATTAAGGTTTTCGTTACTAAAATGCCCAAAGACGCCGATTTTGACTAGAATTTGAAAGATATTGACATGAATATATAACTGTTTGTATCAAAAAATGATAGTTTAAACTGATATTTGCAGTTTTGATGCGGTTTTAGGTACGATATGAGTCGAAGAAGCCGATTTTGACTGGAATCTGTTTAAAATGACAAAGAAAAACCTATTATCAATTCAAGGAAGTGAATTTTTAAGTAGTAATCTGCAGTTTTAATGTAGATTTCAGTTCGCTAAGTTATGAAAATGCATGTTTTGGTTATAATCTTCCGTAAATCAAGGGCGAAAACCAATTATTTGTCCCAAAAGAAGGTGTTTTAAGTATATATCTGCATTTCTAAGGTAGATTTGGGTACAATAAGAGGCGAAAAAGCAGATTCTGACTAAGATTTTATCGAAATCGGCAACTATTTGACTCAGAAAGGTTGCCTTACGTCGAAATCTAATAGTTTATTAAGGTTTTCGTTACTAAAATACCCAAAGACGCCGATTTTGACTAGAATTTGAAAGATATTGACATGAATATATAACTGTTTGTATCAAAAAATGATAGTTTAAACTGATATTTGCAGTTTTGATGCGGTTTTAGATACGATATGAATCGAAGAAGCCGATTTTGACTGGAATCTGTTTAAAATGACAAAGAAAAACCTATTATCAATTCAAGGAAGTGAATTTTTAAGTAGTTATCTGCAGTTTTAATGTAGATTTCAGTTCGCTAAGTTATGAAAATGCATGTTTTGGCTATAATCTTCCGTAAATCAAGGGCGAAAACCAATTATTTGTCCCAAAAGAAGGTGTTTTAAGTATATATCTGCATTTCTAAGGTAGATTTGGGTATAATAAGAGGTGAAAAAGCAGATTCTGACTAAGATTTTATCGAAATCGGCAGCTATTTGACTCAGAATGGTTGCCTTACGTCGAAATCTAATACTTTATTAAGGTTTTCGTTACTAAAATGCCCAAAGACGCCGATTTTGACTAGAATTTGAAAGATATTGACATGAATATATAACTGTTTGTATCAAAAAATGATAGTTTAAACTGATATTTGCAGTTTTTATGCGGTTTTAGGTACGATATGAGTCGAAGAAGCCGATTTTGACTGGAATCTGTTTAAAATGACAAAGAAAAACCTATTATCAATTCAAGGAAGTGAATTTTTAAGTAGTTATCTGCAGTTTTAATGTAGATTTCAGTTCGCTAAGTTATGAAAATGCATGTTTTGGCTATAATCTTCCGTAAATCAAGGGCGAAAACCAATTATTTGTCCCAAAAGAAGGTGTTTTAAGTATATATCTGCATTTCTAAGGTAGATTTGGGTACAATAAGAGGCGAAAAAGCAGATTCTGACTAAGATTTTATCGAAATCGGCAACTATTTCACTCAGAATGGTTGCCTTACGTCAAAATCTAATAGTTTATTAAGGTTTTCGTTACTAAAATGCCCAAAGACGCCGATTTTGACTAGAATTTGAAAGATATTGACATGAATATATAACTGTTTGTATCAAAAAATGATAGTTTAAACTGATATTTGCAGTTTTGATGCGGTTTTAGGTACGATATGAGTCGAAGAAGCCGATTTTGACTGGAATCTGTTTAAAATGACAAAGAAAAACCTATTATCAATTCAAGGAAGTGAATTTTTAAGTAGTTATCTGCAGTTTTAATGTAGATTTCAGTTCGCTAAGTTATGAAAATGCATGTTTTGATTATAATCTTCCTTAAATCAAGGGCGAAAAACAATTATTTGTCCCAAAAGAAGGTGGTTTAAGTATATATCTGCATTTCTAAGGTAGATTTGGGTACAATAAGAGGCGAAAAAGCAGATTCTGACTAAGATTTTATCGAAATCGGCAACTATTTCACTCAGAATGGTTGCCTTACGTCAAAATCTAATAGTTTATTAAGGTTTTCGTTACTAAAATGCCCAAAGACGCCGATTTTGACTAGAATTTGAAAGATATTGACATGAATATATAACTGTTTGTATCAAAAAATGATAGTTTAAACTGATATTTGCAGTTTTGATGCGGTTTTAGGTACGATATGAGTCGAAGAAGCCGATTTTGACTGGAATCTGTTTAAAATGACAAAGAAAAACCTATTATCAATTCAAGGAAGTGAATTTTTAAGTAGTTATCTGCAGTTTTAATGTAGATTTCAGTTCGCTAAGTTATGAAAATGCATGTTTTGATTATAATCTTCCTTAAATCAAGGGCGAAAAACAATTATTTGTCCCAAAAGAAGGTGGCTTAAGTATATATCTGCATTTCTAAGGTAGATTTGGGTACAATAAGAGGCGAAAAAGCAGATTCTGACTAAGATTTTATCGAAATCGGCAACTATTTGACTCAGAAAGGTTGCCTTACGTCGAAATCTAATAGTTTATTAAGGTTTTCGTTACTAAAATACCCAAAGACGCCGATTTTGACTAGAATTTGAAAGATATTGACATGAATATATAACTGTTTGTTTCAAAAAATGATAGTTTAAACTGATATTTGCAGTTTTTATGCGGTTTTAGGTACGATATGAGTCGAAGAAGCCGATTTTGACTGGAATCTGTTTAAAATGACAAAGAAAAACCTATTATCAATTCAAGGAAGTGAATTTTTAAGTAGTTATCTGCAGTTTTAATGTAGATTTCAGTTCGCTAAGTTATGAAAATGCATGTTTTGGCTATAATCTTCCGTAAATCAAGGGCGAAAACCAATTATTTGTCCCAAAAGAAGGTGTTTTAAGTATATATCTGCATTTCTAAGGTAGATTTGGGTACAATAAGAGGCGAAAAAGCAGATTCTGACTAAGATTTTATCGAAATCGGCAACTATTTCACTCAGAATGGTTGCCTTACGTCAAAATCTAATAGTTTATTAAGGTTTTCGTTACTAAAATGCCCAAAGACGCCGATTTTGACTAGAATTTGAAAGATATTGACATGAATATATAACTGTTTGTATCAAAAAATGATAGTTTAAACTGATATTTGCAGTTTTGATGCGGTTTTAGGTACGATATGAGTCGAAGAAGCCGATTTTGACTGGAATCTGTTTAAAATGACAAAGAAAAACCTATTATCAATTCAAGGAAGTGAATTTTTAAGTAGTTATCTGCAGTTTTAATGTAGATTTCAGTTCGCTAAGTTATGAAAATGCATGTTTTGATTATAATCTTCCTTAAATCAAGGGCGAAAAACAATTATTTGTCCCAAAAGAAGGTGGTTTAAGTATATATCTGCATTTCTAAGGTAGATTTGGGTACAATAAGAGGCGGAAAAGCAGATTCTGACTAAGATTTTATCGAAATCGGCAACTATTTGACTCAGAAAGGTTGCCTTACGTCGAAATCTAATAGTTTATTAAGGTTTTCGTTACTAAAATGCCCAAAGACGCCGATTTTGACTAGAATTTGAAAGATATTGACATGAATATATAACTGTTTGTATCAAAAAATGATAGTTTAAACTGATATTTGCAGTTTTGATGCGGTTCTAGATACGATATGAATCGAAGAAGCCGATTTTGACTGGAATCTGTTTAAAATGACAAAGAAAAACCTATTATCAATTCAAGGAAGTGAATTTTTAAGTAGTTATCTGCAGTTTTAATGTAAATTTCAGTTCGCTAAGTTATGAAAATGCATGTTTTGGCTATAATCTTCCGTAAATCAAGTGCGAAAACCAATTATTTGTCCCAAAAGAAGGTGTTTTAAGTATATATCTGCATTTCTAAGGTAGATTTGGGTACAATAAGAGGCGAAAAAGCAGATTCTGACTAAGATTTTATCGAAATCGGCAACTATTTGACTCAGAAAGGTTGCCTTACGTCGAAATCTAATAGTTTTTTAAGGTTTTCGTTACTAAAATTTGAGAGATATTGACATGAATATATAACTGTTTGTATCAAAAAATGATAGTTTAAACTGATATTTGCAGTTTTGATGCGGTTTTAGATACGATATGAATCGAAGAAGCCGATTTTTACTGGAATCTGTTTAAAATGACAAAGGAAAACCTATTATCAATTCAAGGAAGTGAATTTTTAAGTAGTTATCTGCAGTTTTAATGTAGATTTCAGTTCGCTAAGTTATGAAAATGCATGTTTTGGCTATAATCTTCCGTAAATCAAGGGCGAAAACCAATTATTTGTCCCAAAAGAAGGTGTTTTAAGTATATATCTCAATTTCTAAGGTAGATTTGGGTACAATAAGAGGCGAAAAAGCAGATTCTGACTAAGATTTTATCGAAATCGGCAACTATTTGACTCAGAATGGTTGCTTTACGTCGAAATCTAATAGTTTATTAAGGTTTTCGTTACTAAAATGCCCAAAGACGCCGATTTTGACTAGAATTTTAAAGATATTGACATGAATATATAACTGTTTGTATCAAAAAATGGTAGTTTAAAATGATATTTGCAGTTTTGATGCGGTTTTAGGTACGATATGAGTCGAAGAAGCCGATTTTGACTGGAATCTGTTTAAAATAACAAAGAAAAACCTATTATCAATTCAAGGAAGTGAATTTTTAAGTAGTTATCTGTAGTTTTAATGTAGATTTCAGTTCGCTAAATTAAGAAAATGCATGTTTTGGCTATAATCTTCCGTAAATCAAGGGCGAAAACCAGTTATTTGTCCCAAAAGAAGGTGTTTTAAGTATATATCTGCATTTCTAAGGTAGATTTGGGTACAATAAGAGGCGAAAAAGCAGATCCTGACTAAGATTTTATCGAAATCGGCAACTATTTGACTCAGAATGGTTGCCTTACGTCGAAATCTAATAGTTTATTAAGGCTTTCGTTACTAAAATGCCCAAAGACGCCGATTTTGACTAGAATTTGAAAGATATTGACATGAATATATAGCTGTTTGTATCAAAAAATGATAGTTTAAACTGATATTTGCAGTTTTGATGCGGTTTTAGATACGATATGAATCGAAGAAGCCGATTTTGACTGGAATATGTTTAAAATGACAAAGAAAAACCTATTATCAATTCAAGGAAGTGAATTTTTATGTAGTTATCTGCAGTTTTAATGTAGATTTCAGTTCGCTAAGTTATGAAAATGCATGTTTTGGCTATAATCTTCCGTAAATCAATTGCGAAAACCAATTATTTGTCCCAAAAGAAGGTGTTTTAAGTATATATCTGCATTTCTAAGGTAGATTTGGGTACAATAAGAGGCGAAAAAGCAGATTCTGACTAAGATTTTATCGAAATCGGCAACTATTTGACTCAGAAAGGTTGCCTTACGTCGAAATCTAATAGTTTATTAAGGTTTTCGTTACTAAAATGCCTAAAGACGCCGATTTTGACTAGAATTTGAAAGATATTGGCATGAATATATAACTGTTTGCATTTAAAAAATGATAGTTTAAAATGATATTTGCAGTTTTGATGCGGTTTTAGGTACGATATGAGTCGAAGAAGCTGATTTTGACTGAAATCTGT
Source organism: Cylas formicarius (assembly GCF_029955315.1). NCBI lineage: Eukaryota > Metazoa > Arthropoda > Insecta > Coleoptera > Brentidae > Cylas > Cylas formicarius. The sequence continues at coordinate 1,422,761 of NW_026844268.1, forward strand.
TTAAATTGACAATGAAAAACCTATTATCAATTCAAGGAAGTGAATTTTTAAGTAGTTATCTGCAGTTTTAATGTAGATTTCAGTTAGCTAAGTTATGAAAATGCATGTTTTGGCTATAATCTTAGGTAAATCAAGGGCGAAAACCAATTATTTGTCCCAAAAGAAGGTGTTTTAAGTATATATCTGCATTTCTAAGGTAGATTTGGGTACAATAAGAGGCGAAAAAGCAGATTCTGACTAAGATTTTATCGAAATCGGCAACTATTTGACTCAGAAAGGTTGCCTTACGTCGAAATCTAATAGTTTATTAAGGTTTTCGTTACTAAAATGCCCAAAGACGCCGATTTTGACTAGAATTTGAAAGATATTGACATGAATATATAACTGTTTGTATCAAAAAATGATAGTTTAAACTGATATTTGCAGTTTTGATGCGGTTTTAGATACGATATGAATCGAAGAAGCCGATTTTGACTGGAATCTGTTTAAAATGACAAAGCAAAACCTATTATCAATTCAAGGAAGTGAATTTTTAAGTAGTTATCTGCAGTTTTAATATAGATTTCAGTTCGCTAAGTTATGAAAATGCATGTTTTGGCTATATTCTTCCGTAAATCAAGGGCGAAAACCAATTATTTGTCCCAAAAGAAGGTGTTTTAAGTATATATCTGCATTTCTAAGGTAGATTTGGGTACAATAAGAGGCGAAAAAGCAGATTCTGACTAAGATTTTATCGAAATCGGCAACTATTTGACTCAGAATGGTTGCCTTACGTCGAAATCTAATAGTTTATTAAGGTTTTCGTTACTAAAATGCCCAAAGACGCTGATTTTGACTAGAATTTGAATGATATTGACATGAATATATAACTGTTTGTATCAAAAAATGATAGTTTAAACTGATATTTGCAGTTTTGATGCGGTTTTAGATACGATATGAATCGAAGAAGCCGATTTTGACTGGAATCTGTTTAAAATGACAAAGAAAAGCCTATTATCAATTCAAGGAAGTGAATTTTTAAGTAGTTATCTGCAGTTTTAATGTAGACTTCAGTTCGCTAAGTTATGAAAATGCATGTTTTGGCTATAATCTTCCGTAAATCAAGGGCGAAAACCAATTACTTGTAACAAAAGAAGGTGTTTTAAGTATATATCTGCATTTCTAAGGTAGATTTGGGTACAATAAGAGGCGAAAAAGCAGATTCTGACTAAGATTTTATCGAAATTGGCAACTATTTGACTCAGAAAGGTTGCCTTACGTCGAAATCTAATAGTTTATTAAGGTTTTCGTTACTAAAATGCCCAAAGACGCCGATTTTGACTAGAATTTGAATGATATTGACATGAATATATAACTGTTGGTATCAAAAAATGATAGTTTAAACTGATATTTGCAGTTTTAATGCGGTTTTAGGTACGATATGGGTCGAAGAAGCCGATTTTGACTGGAATCTGTTTAAAATGACAAAGAAAAACCTATTATCAATTCAAGGAAGTGAATTTTTAAGTAGTTATCTGCAGTTTTAATGTAGATTTCAGTTCGCTAAGTTATGAAAATGCATGTTTTGGCTATAATCTTCCGTAAATCAAGGGCGAAAACCAATTATTTGTCCCAAAAGAAGGTGTTTTAAGTATATATCTGCATTTCTAAGGTAGATTTGGGTACAATAAGAGGCGAAAAAGCAGATTCTGACTAAGATTTTACCGAAATTGGCAACTATTTGACTCAGAAAGGTTGCCTTACGTCGAAATCTAATAGTTTATTAAGGTTTTCGTTACTAAAATGCCCAAAGACGCCGATTTTGACTAGAATTTGAAAGATATTGACATGAATATATAACTGTTTGTATCAAAAAATGATAGTTTAAACTGATATTTGCAGTTTTGATGCGGTTCTAGATACGATATGAATCGAAGAAGCCGATTTTGACTGGAATCTGTTTAAAATGACAAAGAAAAGCCTATTATCAATTCAAGGAAGTGAATTTTTAAGTAGTTATCTGCAGTTTTAATGTAGATTTCAGTTCGCTAAGTTATGAAAATGCATGTTTTGGCTATAATCTTCCGTAAATCAAGGGCGAAAACCAATTACTTGTAACAAAAGAAGGTGTTTTAAGTATATATCTGCATTTCTAAGGTAGATTTGGGTACAATAAGAGGCGAAAAAGCAGATTCTGACTAAGATTTTATCGAAATCGGCAACTATTTGACTCAGAATGGTTGCCTTACGTCGAAATCTAATAGTTTATTAAGGTTTTCGTTACTAAAATGCCCAAAGACGCCGATTTTGACTAGAATTTGAATGATATTGACATGAATATATAACTGTTGGTATCAAAAAATTATAGTTTAAACTGATATTTGCAGTTTTGATGCGGTTTTATATACGATATGAATCGAAGAAGCCGATTTTGACTGGAATCTGTTTAAAATGACAAAGAAAAACCTATTATCAATTCAAGGAAGTGAATTTTTAAGTAGTTATCTGCAGTTTTAATGTAGATTTCAGTTCGCTAAGTTATGAAAATGCATGTTTTGGCTATAATCTTCAGTAAATCAAGGGCGAAAACCAATTATTTGTCCCAAAAGAAGGTGTTTTAAGTATATATCTACATTTCTAAGGTAGATTTGGGTACAATAAGAGGCGAAAAAGCAGATTCTGAATAAGATTTTATCGAAATCGGCAACTATTTGACTCAGAAAGGTTGCCTTACGTCGAAATCTAATAGTTTATTAAGGTTTTCGTTACTAAAATTTGAGAGATATTGACATGAATATATAACTGTTTGTATCAAAAAATGATAGTTTAAACTGATATTTGCAGTTTTGATGCGGTTTTAGATACGATATGAATCGAAGAAGCCGATTTTTACTGATATCTGTTTAAAATGACAAAGGAAAACATATTATCAATTCAAGGAAGTGAATTTTAAAGTAGTTATCTGCAGTTTTAATGTAGATTTCAGTTCGCTAAGTTATGAAAATGCATGTTTTGGCTATAATCTTCCGTAAATCAAGGGCGAAAACCAATTATTTGTCCCAAAAGAAGGTGTTTTAAGTATATATCTCAATTTCTAAGGCAGATTTGGGTACAATAAGAGGCGAAAAAGCAGATTCTGACTAAGATTTTATCGAAATCGGCAACTATTTGACTCAGAATGGTTGCTTTACGTCGAAATCTAATAGTTTATTAAGGTTTTCGTTACTAAAATGCCCAAAGACGCCGATTTTGACTAGAATTTGAAAGATATTGACATGAATATATAACTGTTTGTATCAAAAAATGATAGTTTAAACTGATATTTGCAGTTTTGATGCGGTTTTAGGTACGATATGAGTCGAAGAAGCCGATTTTGACTGGAATCTGTTTAAAATGACAAAGAAAAACCTATTATCAATTCAAGGAAGTGAATTTTTATGTAGTTATCTGCAGTTTTAATGTAGATTTCAGTTCGCTAAGTTATGAAAATGCATGTTTTGGCTATAATCTTCCGTAAATCAAGGGCGAAAACCAATTATTTGTCCCAAAAGAAGGTGTTTTAAGTATATATCTGCATTTCTAAGGTAGATTTGGGTACAATAAGAGGCGAAAAAGCAGATTCTGACTAAGATTTTATCGAAATCGGCAACTATTTTACTCAGAATGGTTGCCTTACGTCGAAATCTAATAGTTTATTAAGGTTTTCGTTACTAAAATGCCCAAAGACGCCGATTTTGACTAGAATTTGAATGATATTGACATGAATATATAACTGTTTGTATCAAAAAATGATAGTTTAAACTGATATTTGCAGTTTTAATGCGGTTTTAGGTACGATATGGGTCGAAGAAGCCGATTTTGACTGGAATCTGTTTAAAATGACAAAGAAAAACCTATTATGAATTCAAGGAAGTGAATTTTTAAGTAGTTATCTGCAGTTTTAATGTAGATTTCAGTTCGCTAAGTTATGAAAATGCATGTTTTGGCTAAGATTTTATCGAAATCGGCAACTATTTGACTCAGAATGGTTGCCTTACGTCGAAATCTAATAGTTTATTAAGGTTTTCGTTACTAAAATGCCCAAAGACGCCGATTTTGACTAGAATTTGAAAGATATTGACATGAATATATAACTGTTTGTATCAAAAAATGATAGTTTAAACTGATATTTGCAGTTTTGATGCGGTTCTAGATACGATATGAATCGAAGAAGCCGATTTTGACTGGAATCTGTTTAAAATGACAAAGAAAAGCCTATTATCAATTCAAGGAAGTGAATTTTTAAGTAGTTATCTGCAGTTTTAATGTAGATTTCAGTTCGCTAAGTTATGAAAATGCATGTTTTGGCTATAATCTTCCGTAAATCAAGGGCGAAAACCAATTATTTGTAACAAAAGAAGGTGTTTTAAGTATATATCTGCATTTCTAAGGTAGATTTGGGTACAATAAGAGGCGAAAAAGCAGATTCTGACTAAGATTTTATCGAAATCGGCAACTATTTGACTCAGAATGGTTGCCTTACGTCAAAATCTAATAGTTTATTAAGGTTTTCGTTACTAAAATGCCCAAAGACGCCGATTTTGACTAGAATTTGAAAGATATTGACATGAATATATAACTCTTTGTATCAAAAAATGATAGTTTAAACTGATATTTGCAGTTTTGATGCGGTTTTAGATACGATATGAATCGAAGAAGCCGATTTTGACTGGAATCTGTTTAAAATGACAAAGAAAAACCTATTATCAATTCAAGGAAGTGAATTTTTAAGTAGTTATCTGCAGTTTTAATGTAGATTTCAGTTCGCTAAGTTATGAAAATGCATGTTTTGGCTATAATCTTCCGTAAATCAAGGGCGAAAACCAATTATTTGTCCCAAAAGAAGGTGTTTTAAGTATATATCTGCATTTCTAAGGTAGATTTGGGTACAATAAGAGGCGAAAAAGCAGATTCTGAATAAGATTTTATCGAAATCGGCAACTATTTGACTCAGAATGATTGCCTTACGTCGAAATCTAATAGTTTATTAAGGTTTTCGTTACTAAAATGCCCAAAGACGCCGATTTTGACTAGAATTTGAAAGATATTGACATGAATATATAACTGTTTGTATCAAAAAATGATAGTTTAAACTGATGTTTGCAGTTTTGATGCGGTTTTAGGTACGATATGAGTCGAAGAAGCCGATTTTGACTGGAATCTGTTTAAAATATCAAAGAAAAACCTATTATCAATTCAAGGAAGTGAATTTTTAAGTAGTTATCTGTAGTTTTAATGTAGATTTCAGTTCGCTAAATTAAGAAAAAGCATGTTTTGGCTATAATCTTCCGTAAATCAAGGGCGAAAACCAGTTATTTGTCCCAAAAGAAGGTGTTTTAAGTATATATCTGCATTTCTAAGGTAGATTTGGGTACAATAAGAGGCGAAAAAGCAGATTCTGACTAAGATTTTATCGAAATCGGCAACTATTTGACTCAGAAAGGTTGTCTTACGTCGAAATCTAATAGTTTATTAAGGTTTTCGTTACTAAAATTTGAGAGATATTGACATGAATATATAACTGTTTGTATCAAAAAATGATAGTTTAAACTGATATTTGCAGTTTTGATGCGGTTTTAGATACGATATGAATCGAAGAAGCCGATTTTGACTGGAATCTGTTTAAAATGACAAAGGAAAACCTATTATCAATTCAAGGAAGTGAATTTTTAAGTAGTTATCTGTAGTTTTAATGTAGATTTCAGTTCGCTAAGTTATGAAAATGCATGTTTTGGCTATAATCTTCCGTAAATCAAGGGCGAAAACCAATTATTTGTCCCAAAAGAAGGTGTTTTAAGTATATATATCTCAATTTCTAAGGTAGATTTGGGTACAATTAGAGGCGAAAAAGCAGATTCTGACTAAGATTTTATCGAAATCGGCAACTATTTGACTCAGAATGGTTGCCTTACGTCGAAATCTAATAGTTTATTAAGGTTTTCGTTACTAAAATGCCCAAAGACGCCGATTTTGACTAGAATTTGAAAGATATTGACATGAATATATAGCTGTTTGTATCAAAAAATGATAGTTTAAACTGATATTTGCAGTTTTGATGCGGTTTTAGATACGATATGAATCGAAGAAGCCGATTTTGACTGGAATCTGTTTAAAATGACAAAGAAAAACCTATTATCAATTCAAGGAAGTGAATTTTTATGTAGTTATCTGCAGTTTTAATGTAGATTTCAGTTCGCTAAGTTATGAAAATGCATGTTTTGGCTATAATCTTCCGTAAATCAATTGCGAAAACCAATTATTTGTCCCAAAAGAAGGTGTTTTTAGTATATATCTGCATTTCTAAGGTAGATTTGGGTACAATAAGAGGCGAAAAAGCAGATTCTGACTAAGATTTTATCGAAATCGGCAACTATTTGACTCAGAAAGGTTGCCTTACGTCGAAATCTAATAGTTTATTAAGGTTTTCGTTACTAAAATGCCTAAAGACGCCGATTTTGACTAGAATTTGAAAGATATTGGCATGAATATATAACTGTTTGCATCAAAAAATGATAGTTTAAAATGATATTTGCAGTTTTGATGCGGTTTTAGGTACGATATGAGTCGAAGAAGCCGATTTTGACTGAAATCTGTTTAAATTGACAATGAAAAACCTATTATCAATTCAAGGAAGTGAATTTTTAAGTAGTTATCTGCAGTTTTAATGTAGATTTCAGTTAGCTAAATTATGAAAATGCATGTTTTGGCTATAATCTTAGGTAAATCAAGGGCGAAAACCAATTATTTGTCCCAAAAGAAGGTGTTTTAAGTATATATCTGCATTTCTAAGGTAGATTTGGGTACAATAAGAGGCGAAAAAGCAGATTCTGACTAAGATTTTATCGAAATCGGCAACTATTTGACTCAGAAAGGTTGCCTTACGTCGAAATCTAATAGTTTATTAAGGTTTTCGTTACTAAAATGCCCAAAGACGCCGATTTTGACTAGAATTTGAAAGATATTGACATGAATATATAACTGTTTGTATCAAAAAATGATAGTTTAAACTGATATTTGCAGTTTTGATGCGGTTTTAGATACGATATGTATCGAAGAAGCCGATTTTGACTGGAATCTGTTTAAAATGACAAAGCAAAACCTATTATCAATTCAAGGAAGTGAATTTTTAAGTAGTTATCTGCAGTTTTAATGTAGATTTCAGTTCGCTAAGTTATGAAAATGCATGTTTTGGCTACATTCTTCCGTAAATCAAGGGCGAAAACCAATTATTTGTCCCAAAAGAAGGTGTTTTAAGTATATATCTGCATTTCTAAGGTAGATTTGGGTACAATAAGAGGAGAAAAAGCAGATTCTGACTAAGATTTTATCGAAATCGGCAACTATTTGACTCAGAATGGTTGCCTTACGTCGAAATCTAATAGTTTATTAAGGTTTTCGTTACTAAAATGCCCAAAGACGCCGATTTTGACTAGAATTTGAATGATATTGACATGAATATATAACTGTTTGTATCAAAAAATGATAGTTTAAACTGATATTTGCAGTTTTAATGCGGTTTTAGGTACGATATGGGTCGAAGAAGCCGATTTTGACTGGAATCTGTTTAAAATGACAAAGAAAAACCTATTATCAATTCAAGGAAGTGAATTTTTAAGTAGTTATCTGCAGTTTTAATGTAGATTTCAGTTCGCTAAGTTATGAAAATGCATGTTTTGGCTATAATCTTCCGTAAATCAAGGGCGAAAACCAATTATTTGTCCCAAAAGAAGGTGTTTTAAGTATATATCTGCATTTCTAAGGTAGATTTGGGTACAATAAGAGGCGAAAAAGCAGATTCTGAATAAGATTTTATCGAAATCGGCAACTATTTGACTCAGAAAGGTTGCCTTACGTCGAAATCTAATAGTTTATTAAGGTTTTCGTTACTAAAATGCCCAAAGACGCCGATTTTGACTAGAATTTGAGAGATATTGACATGAATATATAACTGTTTGTATCAAAAAATGATAGTTTAAACTGATATTTGCAGTTTTGATGCGGTTTTAGATACGATATGAATCAAAGAAGCCGATTTTGACTGGAATCTGTTTAAAATGACAAAGAAAAACCTATTATCAATTCAAGGAATTGAATTTTTAAGTAGTTATCTGCAGTTTTAATGTAGATTTCAGTTCGCTAAGTTATGAAAATGCATGTTTTGGCTATAATCTTCCGTAAACCAAGGGCGAAAACCAATTATTTGTCCCAAAAGAAGGTGTTTTAAGTATATATCTGCATTTCTAAGGTAGATTTGGGTACAATAAGAGGCGAAAAAGCAGATTCTGACTAAGATTTTATCGAAATCGGCAGCTATTTGACTCAGAATGGTTGCCTTACGTCGAAATCTAATAGTTTATTAAGGTTTTCGTTACTAAAATGCCCAAAGACGCCGATTTTGACTAGATTTTGAAAGATATTGACATGAATATATAGCTGTTTGTATCAAAAAATGATAGTTTAAACTGATATTTGCAGTTTTGATGCGGTTTTAGATACGATATGAATCAAAGAAGCCGATTTTGACTGGAATCTGTTTAAAATGACAAAGAAAAACCTATTATCAATTCAAGGAATTGAATTTTTAAGTAGTTATCTGCAGTTTTAATGTAGATTTCAGTTCGCTAAGTTATGAAAATGCATGTTTTGGCTATAATCTTCCGTAAACCAAGGGCGAAAACCAATTATTTGTCCCAAAAGAAGGTGTTTTAAGTATATATCTGCATTTCTAAGGTAGATTTGGGTACAATAAGAGGCGAAAAAGCAGATTCTGACTAAGATTTTATCGAAATCGGCAACTATTTGACTCAGAAAGGTTGCCTTACTAAAATGCCCAAAGACGCCGATTTTGACTAGAATTTGAATGATATTGACATGAATATATAACTGTTTTGTATCAAAAAATGATAGTTTAAACTGATATTTGCAGTTTTGATGGGGTTTTAGGTACCATATGAGTCGAAGAAGCCGATTTTGACTGGAATCTGTTTAAAATGACAAAGAAAAACCTATTATCAATTCAAGGAAGTGAATTTTTAAGTAGTTATCTGCAGTTTTAATGTAGATTTCAGTTCGCTAAGTTATGAAAATGCATGTTTTGCCTATAATCTTCAGTAAATCAAGGGCGAAAACCAATTATTTGTCCCAAAAGAAGGTGTTTTAAGTATATATCTGCATTTCTAAGGTAGATTTGGGTACAATAAGAGGCGAAAAAGCAGATTCTGACTAAGATTTTATCGAAATCGGCAACTATTTGACTCAGAAAGGTTGCCTTACGTCGAAATCTAATAGTTTATTAAGGTTTTCGTTACTAAAATGCCCAAAGACGCCGATTTTGACTAGAATTTGAAAGATATTGACATGAATATATAACTGTTTGTATCAAAAAATGATAGTTTAAACTGATATTTGCAGTTTTGATGCGGTTTTAGATACGATATGAATCGAAGAAGCCGATTTTGACTGGAATCTGTTTAAAATGACAAAGAAAAACCTATTATCAATTCAAGGAAGTGAATTTTTAAGTAGTTATCTGCAGTTTTAATGTAGATTTCAATTCGCTAAGTTATGAAAATGCATGTTTTGGCTATAATCTTCAGTAAATCAAGGGCGAAAACCAATTATTTGTCCCAAAAGAAGGTGTTTTTAGTATATATCTGCATTTCTAAGGTAGATTTGGGTACTATAAGAGGCGAAAAACCAGATTCTGACTAAGATTTTATCGAAGTCGGCAACTATTTGACTCAGAATGGTTGCCTTACGTCAAAATCTAATAGTTTATTAAGGTTTTCGTTACTAAAATGCCCAAAGACGCCGATTTTGACTAGAATTTGAAAGATATTGACATGAACATATAACTCTTTGTATCAAAAAATGATAGTTTAAACTGATATTTGCAGTTTTGATGCGGTTTTAGGTACGATATGAGTCGAAGAAGCCGATTTTGACTGGAATCTGTTTAAAATGACAAAGAAAAACCTATTATCAATTCAAGGAAGTGAATTTTTAAGTAGTTATCTGCAGTTTAATTGTAGATTTCAGTTCGCTAAGTTATGAAAATGCATGTTTTGGCTATAATCTTCCGTAAATCAAGGGCGAAAACCAATTATTTGTCCCAAAAGAAGGTGTTTTAAGTATATATCTGCATTTCTAAGGTAGATTTGGGTACAATAAGAGGCGAAAAAGCAGATTCTGACTAAGATTTTATCGAAATCGGCAACTATTTGACTCAGAAAGGTTGCCTTACTAAAATGCCCAAAGACGCCGATTTTGACTAGAATTTGAATGATATTGACATGAATATATAACTGTTTTGTATCAAAAAATGATAGTTTAAACTGATATTTGCAGTTTTGATGGGGTTTTAGGTACCATATGAGTCGAAGAAGCCGATTTTGACTGGAATCTGTTTAAAATGACAAAGAAAAACCTATTATCAATTCAAGGAAGTGAATTTTTAAGTAGTTATCTGCAGTTTTAATGTAGATTTCAGTTCGCTAAGTTATGAAAATGCATGTTTTGCCTATAATCTTCAGTAAATCAAGGGCGAAAACCAATTATTTGTCCCAAAAGAAGGTGTTTTAAGTATATATCTGCATTTCTAAGGTAGATTTGGGTACAATAAGAGGCGAAAAAGCAGATTCTGACTAAGATTTTATCGAAATCGGCAACTATTTGACTCAGAAAGGTTGCCTTACGTCGAAATCTAATAGTTTATTAAGGTTTTCGTTACTAAAATGCCCAAAGACGCCGATTTTGACTAGAATTTGAAAGATATTGACATGAATATATAACTGTTTGTATCAAAAAATGATAGTTTAAACTGATATTTGCAGTTTTGATGCGGTTTTAGATACGATATGAATCGAAGAAGCCGATTTTGACTGGAATCTGTTTAAAATGACAAAGAAAAACCTATTATCAATTCAAGGAAGTGAATTTTTAAGTAGTTATCTGCAGTTTTAATGTAGATTTCAATTCGCTAAGTTATGAAAATGCATGTTTTGGCTATAATCTTCAGTAAATCAAGGGCGAAAACCAATTATTTGTCCCAAAAGAAGGTGTTTTTAGTATATATCTGCATTTCTAAGGTAGATTTGGGTACTATAAGAGGCGAAAAACCAGATTCTGACTAAGATTTTATCGAAGTCGGCAACTATTTGACTCAGAATGGTTGCCTTACGTCAAAATCTAATAGTTTATTAAGGTTTTCGTTACTAAAATGCCCAAAGACGCCGATTTTGACTAGAATTTGAAAGATATTGACATGAACATATAACTCTTTGTATCAAAAAATGATAGTTTAAACTGATATTTGCAGTTTTGATGCGGTTTTAGGTACGATATGAGTCGAAGAAGCCGATTTTGACTGGAATCTGTTTAAAATGACAAAGAAAAACCTATTATCAATTCAAGGAAGTGAATTTTTAAGTAGTTATCTGCAGTTTAATTGTAGATTTCAGTTCGCTAAGTTATGAAAATGCATGTTTTGGCTATAATCTTCCGTAAATCAAGGGCGAAAACCAATTATTTGTCCCAAAAGAAGGTGTTTTAAGTATATATCTGCATTTCTAAGGTAGATTTGGGTACAATAAGAGGCGAAAAAGCAGATTCTGACTAAGATTTTATCGAAATCGGCAGCTATTTGACTCAGAATGGTTGCCTTACGTCGAAATCTAATAGTTTATTAAGGTTTTCGTTACTAAAATGCCCAAAGACGCCGATTTTGACTAGATTTTGAAAGATATTGACATGAATATATAGCTGTTTGTATCAAAAAATGATAGTTTAAACTGATATTTGCAGTTTTGATGCGGTTTTAGATACGATATGAATCGAAGAAGCCGATTTTGACTGGAATCTGTTTAAAATGACAAAGAAAAACCTATTATCAATTCAAGGAAGTGAATTTTTATGTAGTTATCTGCAGTTTTAATGTAGATTTCAGTTCGCTAAGTTATGAAAATGCATGTTTTGGCTATAATCTTCCGTAAATCAATTGCGAAAACCAATTATTTGTCCCAAAAGAAGGTGTTTTAAGTATATATCTGCATTTCTAAGGTAGATTTGGGTACAATAAGAGGCGAAAAAGCAGATTCTGACTAAGATTTTATCGAAATCGGCAACTATTTGACTCAGAAAGGTTGCCTTACTAAAATGCCCAAAGACGCCGATTTTGACTAGAATTTGAAAGATATTGACATGAATATATAACTGTTTGTATCAAAAAATGATAGTTTAAATTGATATTTGCAGTTTTGATGCGGTTTTAGATACGATATGAATCGAAGAAGCCGATTTTGACTGGAATCTGTTTAAAATGACAAAGAAAAACCTATTATCAATTCAAGGAAGTGAATTTTTAAGTAGTTATCTGCAGTTTTAATGTAGATTTCAATTCGCTAAGTTATGAAAATGCATGTTTTGGCTATATTCTTCAGTAAATCAAGGGCGAAAACCAATTATTTGTCCCAAAAGAAGGTGTTTTTAGTATATATCTGCATTTCTAAGGTAGATTTGGGTACTATAAGAGGCGAAAAACCAGATTCTGACTAAGATTTTATCGAAATCGGCAACTATTTGACTCAGAATGGTTGCCTTACGTCGAAATCTAACAGTTTATTAAGGTTTTCGTTACTAAAATGCCCAAAGACGCCGATTTTGACTAGAATTTGAATGATATTGACATGAATATATAACGGTTTGTATCAAAAAATGATAGTTTAAACTGATATTTGCAGTTTTGATGCGGTTTTAGGTACGATATGAGTCGAAGAAGCCGATTTTGACTGGAATCTATTTAAAATGACAAAGAAAAACCTATTATCAATTCAAGGAAGTGAATTTTTAAGTAGTTATCTGCAGTTTTAATGTAGATTTCAGTTCGCTAAGTTATGAAAATGCATGTTTTGGCTATAATCTTCCGTAAATCAAGGGCGAAAACCAATTATTTGTCCCAAAAGAAGGTGTTTTAAGTACATATCTGCATTTCTAAGGTAGATTTGGGTACAATAAGAGGCGAAAAAGCAGATTCTGACTAAGATTTTATCGAAATCGGCAACTATTTGACTCAGAATGGTTGCCTTACGTCAAAATCTAATAGTTTATTAAGGTTTTCGTTACTAAAATGCCCAAAGACGCCGATTTTGACTAGAATTTGAAAGATATTGACATGAATATATAACTCTTTGTATCAAAAAATGATAGTTTAAACTGATATTTGCAGTTTTGATGCGGTTTTAGGTACGATATGAGTCGAAGAAGCCGATTTTGACTGGAATCTGTTTAAAATGACAAAGAAAAACCTATTATCAATTCAAGGAAGTGAATTTTTAAGTAGTTATCTGCAGTTTTATTGTAGATTTCAGTTCGCTAAGTTATGAAAATGCATGTTTTGGCTATAATCTTCCGTAAATCAAGGGCGAAAACCAATTATTTGTCCCAAAAGAAGGTGTTTTAAGTATATATCTGCATTTCTAAGGTAGATTTGGGTACAATAAGAGGCGAAAAAGCAGATTCTGACTAAGATTTTATCGAAATCGGCAACTATTTGACTCAGAAAGGTTGCCTTACGTCGAAATCTAATAGTTTATTAAGGTTTTCGTTACTAAAATGCCCAAAGACGCCGATTTTGACTAGAATTTGAAAGATATTGACATGAATATATAACTGTTTGTATCAAAAAATGATAGTTTAAACTGATATTTGCAGTTTTGATGCGGTTTTAGGTACGATATGAGTCGAAGAAGCCGATTTTGACTTGAATCTGTTTAAAATGACAAAGAAAAACCTATTATCAATTCAAGGAAGTGAATTTTTAAGTAGTTGTCTGCAGTTTTAATGTAGATTTCAGTTCGCTAAGTTATGAAAATGCATGTTTTGGTTATAATCTTCCGTAAATCAAGGGCGAAAACCAATTATTTGTCCCAAAAGAAGGTGTTTTAAGTATATATCTGCATTTCTAAGGTAGATTTGGGTACAATAAGAGGCGAAAAAGCAGATTCTGACTAAGATTTTTTCGAAATCGGCAACTATTTGACTCAGAAAGGTTGCCTTACGTCGAAATCTAATAGTTTATTAAGGTTTTCGTTACTAAAATGCCCAAAGACGCCGATTTTGACTAGAATTTGAAAGATATTGACATGAATATATAACTGTTTGTATCAAAAAATGATAGTTTAAACTGATATTTGCAGTTTTGATGCGGTTTTAGATACGATATGAATCGAAGAAGAAGATTTTGACTGGAATCTGTTTAAAATGACAAAGAAAAACCTATTATCAATTCAAGGAAGTGAATTTTTAAGTAGTTATCTGTAGTTTTAATGTAGATTTCAGTTCGCTAAGTTATGAAAATGCATGTTTTGGCTATAATCTTCCGTAAATCAAGGGCGAAAACCAATTATTTGTCCCAAAAGAAGGTGTTTTAAGTATATATCTGCATTTCTAAGGTAGATTTGGGTACAATAAGAGGCGAAAAAGCAGATTCTGACTAAGATTTTATCGAAATCTGCAACTATTTGACTCAGAATGGTTGCCTTACGTCGAAATCTAATAGTTTATTAAGGTTTTCGTTACTAAAATGCCCAAAGACGCCGATTTTGACTAGAATTTGAATGATATTGACATGAATATATAACTGTTTGTATCAAAAAATGATAGTTTAAACTGATATTTGCAGTTTTTATGCGGTTTTAGGTACGATATGAGTCGAAGAAGCCGATTTTGACTGGAATCTGTTAAAAATAACAAAGAAAAACCTATTATCAATTCAAGGAAGTGAATTTTTAAGTAGTTATCTGCAGTTTTAATGTAGATTTCAGTTCGCTAAGTTATGAAAATGCATGTTTTGGCTATAATCTTCCGTAAATCAAGGGCGAAAACCAATTATTTGTCCCAAAAGAAGGTGTTTTAAGTATATATCTGCATTTCTAAGGTAGATTTGGGTACAATAAGAGGCGAAAAAGCAGATTCTGACTAAGATTTTATCGAAATCGGCAACTATTTGACTCAGAATGGTTGCCTTACGTCAAAATCTAATAGTTTATTAAGGTTTTCGTTACTAAAATGCCCAAAGACGCCGATTTTGACTAGAATTTGAAAGATATTGACATGAATATATAACTGTTTGTATCAAAAAATGATAGTTTAAACTGATATTTGCAGTTTTGATGCGGTTTTAGGTACGATATGAGTCGAAGAAGCCGATTTTGACTGGAATCTGTTTAAAATGACAAAGAAAAACCTATTATCAATTCAAGGAAGTGAATTTTTAAGTAGTTATCTGCAGTTTTAATGTAGATTTCAGTTCGCTAAGTTATGAAAATGCATGTTTTGGTTATAATCTTCCGTAAATCAAGGGCGAAAACCAATTATTTGTCCCAAAAGAAGGTGTTTTAAGTATATATCTGCATTTCTAAGGTGGATTTGGGTACAACAAGAGGCGAAAAAGCAGATTCTGACTAAGATTTTATCGAAATCGGCAACTATTTGACTCAGAAAGGTTGCCTTACGTCGAAATCTAATAGTTTATTAAGGTTTTCGTTACTAAAATGCCCAAAGACGCCGATTTTGACTAGAATTTGAAAGATATTGACATGAATATATAACTGTTTGTATCAAAAAAAGATAGTTTAAACTGATATTTGCAGTTTTGATGCGGTTCTAGATACGATATGAATCGAAGAAGCCGATTTTGACTGGAATCTGTTTAAAATGACAAAGAAAAACCTATTATCAATTCAAGGAAGTGAATTTTTAAGTAGTTATCTGCGGTTTTAATGTAGATTTCAGTTCGCAAAGTTATGAAAATGCATGTTTTGGCTATAATCTTAAGTAAATCAAGGGCGAAAACCAATTATTTGTCCCAAAAGAAGGTGTTTTAAGTATATATCTGCATTTCTAAGGTAGATTTGGGTACAATAAGAGGCGAAAAAGCAGATTCTGACTAAGATTTTATCGAAATCGGCAACTATTTGACTCAGAATGGTTGCCTTACGTCGAAATCTAATAGTTTATTAAGGTTTTCGTTACTAAAATGCCCAAAGACGCCGATTTTGACTAGAATTTGAAAGATATTGACATGAATATATAACTGTTTGTATCAAAAAATGATAGTTTAAACTGATATTTGCAGTTTTGATGCGGTTTTAGATACGATATGAGTCGAAGAAGCCGATTTTGACTGGAATCTGTTTAAAATGACAAAGAAAAACCTATTATCAATTCAAGGAAGTGAATTTTTAAGTAGTTATCTCCAGTTTTAATGTAGATTTCAGTTCGCTAAATTATGAAAATGCATGTTTTGGCTATAATCTTCCGTAAATCAAGGGCGAAAACCAATTATTTGTCCCAAAAGGAGGTGCTTTAAGTATGTATCTGCATTTCTAAGGTAGATTTGGGTACAATAAGAGGCGAAAAAGCAGTTTCTGACTAAGATTTTATCGAAATCGGCAACTATTTGACTCAGAATGGTTGCCTTACGTCGAAATCTAATAGTTTATTAAGGTTTTCGTTACTAAAATGCCCAAAGACGCCGATTTTGACTAGAATTTGAAAGATATTGACATGAATATATAACTGTTTGTATCAAAAAATGATAGTTTAAACTGATATTTGCAGTTTTGATGCGGTTTTAGGTACGATATGAGTCGAAGAAGCCGATTTTGACTGGAATCTGTTTAAAATGACAAAGAAAAACCTATTATCAATTCAAGGAAGTGAATTTTTAAGTAGTAATCTGCAGTTTTAATGTAGATTTCAGTTCGCTAAGTTATGAAAATGCATGTTTTGGTTATAATCTTCCGTAAATCAAGGGCGAAAACCAATTATTTGTCCCAAAAGAAGGTGTTTTAAGTATATATCTGCATTTCTAAGGTAGATTTGGGTACAATAAGAGGCGAAAAAGCAGATTCTGACTAAGATTTTATCGAAATCGGCAACTATTTGACTCAGAAAGGTTGTCTTACGTCGAAATCTAATAGTTTATTAAGGTTTTCGTTACTAAAATACCCAAAGACGCCGATTTTGACTAGAATTTGAAAGATATTGACATGAATATATAACTGTTTGTATCAAAAAATGATAGTTTAAACTGATATTTGCAGTTTTGATGCGGTTTTAGATACGATATGAATCGAAGAAGCCGATTTTGACTGGAATCTGTTTAAAATGACAAAGAAAAACCTATTATCAATTCAAGGAAGTGAATTTTTAAGTAGTTATCTGCAGTTTTAATGTAGATTTCAGTTCGCTAAGTTATGAAAATGCATGTTTTGGCTATAATCTTCCGTAAATCAAGGGCGAAAACCAATTATTTGTCCCAAAGGAAGGTGTTTTAAGTATATATCTGCATTTCTAAGGTAGATTTGGGTATAATAAGAGGCGAAAAAGCAGATTCTGACTAAGATTTTATCGAAATCGGCAGCTATTTGACTCAGAATGGTTGCCTTACGTCGAAATCTAATACTTTATTAAGGTTTTCGTTACTAAAATGCCCAAAGACGCCGATTTTGACTAGAATTTGAAAGATATTGACATGAATATATAACTGTTTGTATCAAAAAAAGATAGTTTAAACTGATATTTGCAGTTTTGATGCGGTTCTAGATACGATATGAATCGAAGAAGCCGATTTTGACTGGAATCTGTTTAAAATGACAAAGAAAAACCTATTATCAATTCAAGGAAGTGAATTTTTAAGTAGTTATCTGCAGTTTTAATGTAGATTTCAGTTCGCAAAGTTATGAAAATGCATGTTTTGGCTATAATCTTAAGTAAATCAAGGGCGAAAACCAATTATTTGTCCCAAAAGAAGGTGTTTTAAGTATATATCTGCATTTCTAAGGTAGATTTGGGTACAATAAGAGGCGAAAAAGCAGATTCTGACTAAGATTTTATCGAAATCGGCAACTATTTGACTCAGAATGGTTGCCTTACGTCGAAATCTAATAGTTTATTAAGGTTTTCGTTACTAAAATGCCCAAAGACGCCGATTTTGACTAGAATTTGAAAGATATTGACATGAATATATAACTGTTTGTATCAAAAAATGATAGTTTAAACTGATATTTGCAGTTTTGATGCGGTTTTAGATACGATATGAGTCGAAGAAGCCGATTTTGACTGGAATCTGTTTAAAATGACAAAGAAAAACCTATTATCAATTCAAGGAAGTGAATTTTTAAGTAGTTATCTCCAGTTTTAATGTAGATTTCAGTTCGCTAAATTATGAAAATGCATGTTTTGGCTATAATCTTCCGTAAATCAAGGGCGAAAACCAATTATTTGTCCCAAAAGAAGGTGCTTTAAGTATGTATCTGCATTTCTAAGGTAGATTTGGGTACAATAAGAGGCGAAAAAGCAGTTTCTGACTAAGATTTTATCGAAATCGGCAACTATTTGACTCAGAATGGTTGCCTTACGTCGAAATCTAATAGTTTATTAAGGTTTTCGTTACTAAAATGCCCAAAGACGCCGATTTTGACTAGAATTTGAAAGATATTGACATGAATATATAACTGTTTGTATCAAAAAATGATAGTTTAAACTGATATTTGCAGTTTTGATGCGGTTTTAGGTACGATATGAGTCGAAGAAGCCGATTTTGACTGGAATCTGTTTAAAATGACAAAGAAAAACCTATTATCAATTCAAGGAAGTGAATTTTTAAGTAGTAATCTGCAGTTTTAATGTAGATTTCAGTTCGCTAAGTTATGAAAATGCATGTTTTGGTTATAATCTTCCGTAAATCAAGGGCGAAAACCAATTATTTGTCCCAAAAGAAGGTGTTTCAAGTATATATCTGCATTTCTAAGGTAGATTTGGGTACAATAAGAGGCGAAAAAGCAGATTCTGACTAAGATTTTATCGAAATCGGCAGCTATTTGACTCAGAATGGTTGCCTTACATCGAAATCTAATACTTTATTAAGGTTTTCGTTACTAAAATGCCCAAAGACGCCGATTTTGACTAGAATTTGAAAGATATTGACATGAATATATAACTGTTTGTATCAAAAAATGATAGTTTAAACTGATATTTGCAGTTTTTATGCGGTTTTAGGTACGATATGAGTCGAAGAAGCCGATTTTGACTGGAATCTGTTTAAAATGACAAAGAAAAACCTATTATCAATTCAAGGAAGTGAATTTTTAAGTAGTTATCTGCAGTTTTAATGTAGATTTCAGTTCGCTAAGTTATGAAAATGCATGTTTTGGCTATAATCTTCCGTAAATCAAGGGCGAAAACCAATTATTTGTCCCAAAAGAAGGTGTTTTAAGTATATATCTGCATTTCTAAGGTAGATTTGGGTACAATAAGAGGCGAAAAAGCAGATTCTGACTAAGATTTTATCGAAATCGGCAACTATTTCACTCAGAATGGTTGCCTTACGTCAAAATCTAATAGTTTATTAAGGTTTTCGTTACTAAAATGCCCAAAGACGCCGATTTTGACTAGAATTTGAAAGATATTGACATGAATATATAACTGTTTGTATCAAAAAATGATAGTTTAAACTGATATTTGCAGTTTTGATGCGGTTTTAGGTACGATATGAGTCGAAGAAGCCGATTTTGACTGGAATCTGTTTAAAATGACAAAGAAAAACCTATTATCAATTCAAGGAAGTGAATTTTTAAGTAGTTATCTGCAGTTTTAATGTAGATTTCAGTTCGCTAAGTTATGAAAATGCATGTTTTGGCTATAATCTTCCGTAAATCAAGGGCGAAAACCAATTATTTGTCCCAAAAGAAGGTGTTTTAAGTATATATCTGCATTTCTAAGGTAGATTTGGGTACAATAAGAGGCGAAAAAGCAGATTCTGACTAAGATTTTATCGAAATCGGCAACTATTTGACTCAGAATGGTTGCCTTACGTCGAAATCTAATAGTTTATTAAGGTTTTCGTTACTAAAATGCCCAAAGACGCCGATTTTGACTAGAATTTGAAAGATATTGACATGAATATATAACTGTTTGTATCAAAAAATGATAGTTTAAACTGATATTTGCAGTTTTGATGCGGTTTTAGATACGATATGAGTCGAAGAAGCCGATTTTGACTGGAATCTGTTTAAAATGACAAAGAAAAACCTATTATCAATTCAAGGAAGTGAATTTTTAAGTAGTTATCTAAAGTTTTAATGTAGATTTCAGTTCGCTAAATTATGAAAATGCATGTTTTGGCTATAATCTTCCGTAAATCAAGGGCGAAAACCAATTATTTGTAACAAAAGAAGGTGCTTTAAGTATATATCTGCATTTCTAAGGTAGATTTGGGTACAATAAGAGGCGAAAAAGCAGTTTCTGACTAAGATTTTATCGAAATCGGCAACTATTTGACTCAGAATGGTTGCCTTACGTCGAAATCTAATAGTTTATTAAGGTTTTCGTTACTAAAATGCCCAAAGACGCCGATTTTGACTAGAATTTGAAAGATATTGACATGAATATATAACTGTTTGTATCAAAAAATGATAGTTTAAACTGATATTTGCAGTTTTGATGCGGTTTTAGGTACGATATGAGTCGAAGAAGCCGATTTTGACTGGAATCTGTTTAAAATGACAAAGAAAAACCTATTATCAATTCAAGGAAGTGAATTTTTAAGTAGTAATCTGCAGTTTTAATGTAGATTTCAGTTCGCTAAGTTATGAAAATGCATGTTTTGGTTATAATCTTCCGTAAATCAAGGGCGAAAACCAATTATTTGTCCCAAAAGAAGGTGTTTTAAGTATATATCTGCATTTCTAAGGTAGATTTGGGTACAATAAGAGGCGAAAAAGCAGATTCTGACTAAGATTTTATCGAAATCGGCAACTATTTGACTCAGAAAGGTTGCCTTACGTCGAAATCTAATAGTTTATTAAGGTTTTCGTTACTAAAATGCCCAAAGACGCCGATTTTGACTAGAATTTGAAAGATATTGACATGAATATATAACTGTTTGTATCAAAAAATGATAGTTTAAACTGATATTTGCATATTTGATGCGGTTTTAGATACGATATGAATCGAAGAAGCCGATTTTGACTGGAATCTGTTTAAAATGACAAAGAAAAACCTATTATCAATTCAAGGAAGTGAATTTTTAAGTAGTTATCTGCAGTTTTAATGTAGATTTCAGTTCGCTAATTTATGAAAATGCATGTTTTGGCTATAATCTTCCGTAAATCAAGGGCGAAAACCAATTATTTGTCCCAAAAGAAGGTGTTTTAAGTATATATCTGCATTTCTAAGGTAGATTTGGGTATAATAAGAGGCGAAAAAGCAGATTCTGACTAAGATTTTATCGAAATCGGCAGCTATTTGACTCAGAATGGTTGCCTTACGTCGAAATCTAATAGTTTATTAAGGATTTCGTTACTAAAATGCCCAAAGACGCCGATTTTGACTAGAATTTGAAAGATATTGACATGAATATATAACTGTTTGTATCAAAAAATGATAGTTTAAACTGATATTTGCAGTTTTTATGCGGTTTTAGGTACGATATGAGTCGAAGAAGCCGATTTTGACTGGAATCTGTTTAAAATGACAAAGAAAAACCTATTATCAATTCAAGGAAGTGAATTTTTAAGTAGTTATCTGCAGTTTTAATGTAGATTTCAGTTCGCTAAGTTATGAAAATGCATGTTTTGGCTATAATCTTCCGTAAATCAAGGGCGAAAACCAATTATTTGTCCCAAAAGAAAGTGTTTTAAGTATATATCTGCATTTCTAAGGTAGATTTGGGTATAATAAGAGGCGAAAAAGCAGATTCTGACTAAGATTTTATCGAAATCGGCAGCTATTTGACTCAGAATGGTTGCCTTACGTCGAAATCTAATAGTTTATTAAGGTTTTCGTTACTAAAATGCCCAAAGACGCCGATTTTGACTAGAATTTGAAAGATATTGACATGAATATATAACTGTTTGTATCAAAAAATGATAGTTTAAACTGATATTTGCAGTTTTGATGCGGTTTTAGGTACGATATGAGTCGAAGAAGCCGATTTTGACTGGAATCTGTTTAAAATGACAAAGAAAAACCTATTATCAATTCAAGGAAGTGAATTTTTAAGTAGTAATCTGCAGTTTTAATGTAGATTTCAGTTCGCTAAGTTATGAAAATGCATGTTTTGGTTATAATCTTCCGTAAATCAAGGGCGAAAACCAATTATTTGTCCCAAAAGATGGTGTTTTAAGTATATATCTGCATTTCTAAGGTAGATTTGGGTACAATAAGAGGCGAAAAAGCAGATTCTGACTAAGATTTTATCGAAATCGGCAACTATTTGACTCAGAAAGGTTGCCTTACGTCGAAATCTAATAGTTTATTAAGGTTTTCGTTACTAAAATGCCCAAAGACGCCGATTTTGACTAGAATTTGAAAGATATTGACATGAATATATAACTGTTTGTATCAAAAAATGATAGTTTAAACTGATATTTGCATATTTGATGCGGTTTTAGATACGATATGAATCGAAGAAGCCGATTTTGACTGGAATCTGTTTAAAATGACAAAGAAAAACCTATTATCAATTCAAGGAAGTGAATTTTTAAGTAGTTATCTGCAGTTTTAATGTAGATTTCAGTTCGCTAATTTATGAAAATGCATGTTTTGGCTATAATCTTCCGTAAATCAAGGGCGAAAACCAATTATTTGTCCCAAAAGAAGGTGTTTTAAGTATATATCTGCATTTCTAAGGTAGATTTGGGTATAATAAGAGGCGAAAAAGCAGATTCTGACTAAGATTTTATCGAAATCGGCAGCTATTTGACTCAGAATGGTTGCCTTACGTCGAAATCTAATAGTTTATTAAGGTTTTCGTTACTAAAATGCCCAAAGACGCCGATTTTGACTAGAATTTGAAAGATATTGACATGAATATATAACTGTTTGTATCAAAAAATGATAGTTTAAACTGATATTTGCAGTTTTTATGCGGTTTTAGGTACGATATGAGTCGAAGAAGCCGATTTTGACTGGAATCTGTTTAAAATGACAAAGAAAAACCTATTATCAATTCAAGGAAGTGAATTTTTAAGTAGTTATCTGCAGTTTTAATGTAGATTTCAGTTCGCTAAGTTATGAAAATGCATGTTTTGGCTATAATCTTCCGTAAATCAAGGGCGAAAACCAATTATTTGTCCCAAAAGAAGGTGTTTTAAGTATATATCTGCATTTCTAAGGTAGATTTGGGTACAATAAGAGGCGAAAAAGCAGATTCTGACTAAGATTTTATCGAAATCGGCAACTATTTGACTCAGAATGGTTGCCTTACGTCAAAATCTAATAGTTTATTAAGGTTTTCGTTACTAAAATGCCCAAAGACGCCGATTTTGACTAGAATTTGAAAGATATTGACATGAATATATAACTGTTTGTATCAAAAAATGATAGTTTAAACTGATATTTGCAGTTTTGATGCGGTTTTAGATACGATATGAATCGAAGAAGCCGATTTTGACTGGAATCTGTTTAAAATGACAAAGAAAAACCTATTATCAATTCAAGGAAGTGAATTTTTAAGTAGTTATCTGCAGTTTTAATGTAGATTTCAGTTCGCTAATTTATGAAAATGCATGTTTTGGCTATAATCTTCCGTAAATCAAGGGCGAAAACCAATTATTTGTCCCAAAAGAAGGTGTTTTAAGTATATATCTGCATTTCTAAGGTAGATTTGGGTATAATAAGAGGCGAAAAAGCAGATTCTGACTAAGATTTTATCGAAATCGGCAGCTATTTGACTCAGAATGGTTGCCTTACGTCGAAATCTAATAGTTTATTAAGGTTTTCGTTACTAAAATGCCCAAAGACGCCGATTTTGACTAGAATTTGAAAGATATTGACATGAATATATAACTGTTTGTATCAAAAAATGATAGTTTAAACTGATATTTGCAGTTTTTATGCGGTTTTAGGTACGATATGAGTCGAAGAAGCCGATTTTGACTGGAATCTGTTTAAAATGACAAAGAAAAACCTATTATCAATTCAAGGAAGTGAATTTTTAAGTAGTTATCTGCAGTTTTAATGTAGATTTCAGTTCGCTAAGTTATGAAAATGCATGTTTTGGCTATAATCTTCCGTAAATCAAGGGCGAAAACCAATTATTTGTCCCAAAAGAAGGTGTTTTAAGTATATATCTGCATTTCTAAGGTAGATTTGGGTACAATAAGAGGCGAAAAAGCAGATTCTGACTAAGATTTTATCGAAATCGGCAACTATTTGACTCAGAATGGTTGCCTTACGTCAAAATCTAATAGTTTATTAAGGTTTTCGTTACTAAAATGCCCAAAGACGCCGATTTTGACTAGAATTTGAAAGATATTGACAGGAATATATAACTGTTTGTATCAAAAAATGATAGTTTAAACTGATATTTGCAGTTTTGATGCGGTTTTAGATACGATATGAGTCGAAGAAGCCGATTTTGACTGGAATCTGTTTAAAATGACAAAGAAAAACCTATTATCAATTCAAGGAAGTGAATTTTTAAGTAGTTATCTCCAGTTTTAATGTAGATTTCAGTTCGCTAAATTATGAAAATGCATGTTTTGGCTATAATCTTCCATAAATCAAGGGCGAAAACCAATTATTTGTCCCAAAAGAAGGTGTTTTAAGTATATATCTGCATTTCTAAGGTAGATTTGGGTATAATAAGAGGCGAAAAAGCAGATTCTGACTAAGATTTTATCGAAATCGGCAGCTATTTGACTCAGAATGGTTGCCTTACGTCGAAATCTAATAGTTTATTAAGGTTTTCGTTACTAAAATGCCCAAAGACGCCGATTTTGACTAGAATTTGAAAGATATTGACATGAATATATAACTGTTTGTATCAAAAAATGATAGTTTAAACTGATATTTGCAGTTTTGATGCGGTTTTAGGTACGATATGAGCCAAAGAAGCCGATTTTGACTGGAATCTGTTTAAAATGACAAAGAAAAACCTATTATCAATTCAAGGAAGTGAATTTTTAAGTAGTTATCTGCAGTTTTAATGTAGATTTCAGTTCGCTAAGTTATGAAAATGCATGTTTTGGTTATAATCTTCCTTAAATCAAGGGCGAAAACCAATTATTTGTCCCAAAAGAAGGTGTTTTAAGTATATATCTGCATTTCTAAGGTAGATTTGGGTACAATAAGAGGCGAAAAAGCAGATTCTGACTAAGATTTTATCGAAATCGACAACTATTTGGCTCAGAATCGTTGCCTTACGTCGAAATCTAATAGTTTATTAAGGTTTTCGTTACTAAAATGCCCAAAGACGCCGATTTTGACTAGAATTTGAAAGATATTGACATGAATATATAACTGTTTGTATCAAAAAATGATAGTTTAAACTGATATTTGCAGTTTTGATGCGGTTTTAGATACGATATGAGTCGAAGAAGCCGATTTTGACTGGAATCTGTTTAAAATGACAAAGAAAAACCTATTATCAATTCAAGGAAGTGAATTTTTAAGTAGTTATCTCCAGTTTTAATGTAGATTTCAGTTCGCTAAATTATGAAAATGCATGTTTTGGCTATAATCTTCCATAAATCAAGGGCGAAAACCAATTATTTGTCCCAAAAGAAGGTGTTTTAAGTATATATCTGCATTTCTAAGGTAGATTTGGGTATAATAAGAGGCGAAAAAGCAGATTCTGACTAAGATTTTATCGAAATCGGCAGCTATTTGACTCAGAATGGTTGCCTTACGTCGAAATCTAATAGTTTATTAAGGTTTTCGTTACTAAAATGCCCAAAGACGCCGATTTTGACTAGAATTTGAAAGATATTGACATGAATATATAACTGTTTGTATCAAAAAATGATAGTTTAAACTGATATTTGCAGTTTTTATGCGGTTTTAGGTACGATATGAGTCGAAGAAGCCGATTTTGACTGGAATATGTTTAAAATGACAAAGAAAAACCTATTATCAATTCAAGGAAGTGAATTTTTAAGTAGTTATCTGCAGTTTTAATGTAGATTTCAGTTCGCTAAGTTATGAAAATGCATGTTTTGGCTATAATCTTCCGTAAATCAATGGCGAAAACCAATTATTTGTCCCAAAAGAAGGTGTTTTAAGTATATATCTGCATTTCTAAGGTAGATTTGGGTACAATAAGAGGCGAAAAAGCAGATTCTGACTAAGATTTTATCGAAATCGGCGACTATTTGACTCAGAATGGTTGCCTTACGTCGAAATCTAATAGTTTATTAAGGTTTTCGTTACTAAAATGCCCAAAGACGCCGATTTTGACTAGAATTTGAAAGATATTGACATGAATATATAACTGTTTGTATCAAAAAATGATAGTTTAAACTGATATTTGCAGTTTTGATGCGGTTTTAGGTACGATATGAGTCGAAGAAGCCGATTTTGACTGGAATCTGTTTAAAGTGACAAAGAAAAACCTATTATCAATTCAAGGAAGTGAATTTTTAAGTAGTTATCTGCAGTTTTAATGTAGATTTCAGTTCGCTAAGTTATGAAAATGCATGTTTTGGCTATAATCTTCCGTAAATCAATGGCGAAAACCAATTATTTGTCCCAAAAGAAGGTGTTTTAAGTATATATCTGCATTTCTAAGGTAGATTTGGGTACAATAAGAGGCGAAAAAGCAGATTCTGACTAAGATTTTATCGAAATCGGCGACTATTTGACTCAGAATGGTTGCCTTACGTCGAAATCTAATAGTTTATTAAGGTTTTCGTTACTAAAATGCCCAAAGACGCCGATTTTGACTAGAATTTGAAAGATATTGACATGAATATATAACTGTTTGTATCAAAAAATGATAGTTTAAACTGATATTTGCAGTTTTGATGCGGTTTTAGGTACGATATGAGTCGAAGAAGCCGATTTTGACTGGAATCTGTTTAAAATGACAAAGAAAAACCTATTATCAATTCAAGGAAGTGAA
Source organism: Cylas formicarius (assembly GCF_029955315.1). Classification (NCBI taxonomy): domain Eukaryota; kingdom Metazoa; phylum Arthropoda; class Insecta; order Coleoptera; family Brentidae; genus Cylas; species Cylas formicarius. The sequence continues at coordinate 1,449,684 of NW_026844268.1, forward strand.
TTTTTAAGTAGTAACCTGCAGTTTTAATGTAGATTTCAGTTCGCTAAGTTATGAAAATGCATGTTTTGGTTATAATCTTCCGTAAATAAAGGGCGAAAACCAATTATTTGTCCCAAAAGAAGGTGTTTTAAGTATATATCTGCATTTCTAAGGTAGATTTCGGTACAATAAGAGGCGAAAAAGCAGATTCTGACTAAGATTTTATCGAAATCGGCAACTATTTGACTCAGAATGGTTGCCTTACGTCGAAATCTAATAGTTTATTAAGGTTTTCGTTACTAAAATGCCCAAAGACGCCGATTTTGACTAGAATTTGAAAGATATTGACATGAATATATAACTGTTTGTATCAAAAAATGATAGTTTAAACTGATATTTGCAGTTTTGATGCGGTTTTAGATACGATATGTATCGAAGAAGCCGATTTTGACTGGAATCTGTTTAAAATGACAAAGAAAAACCTATTATCAATTCAAGGAAGTGAATTTTTAAGTAGTTATCTGCAGTTTTAATGTAGATTTCAGTTCGCTAAGTTATGAAAATGCATGTTTTGGCTATAATCTTCCGTAAATCAAGGGCGAAAACCAATTATTTGTCCCAAAAGAAGGTGTTTTAAGTATATATCTGCATTTCTAAGGTAGATTTGGGTACAATAAGAGGCGAAAAAGCAGATTCTGACTAAGATTTTATCGAAATCGGCAACTATTTGACTCAGAATGGTTGCCTTACGTCGAAATCTAATAGTTTATTAAGGTTTTCGTTACTAAAATGCCCAAAGACGCCGATTTTGACTAGAATTTGAAAGATATTGACATGAATATATAACTGTTTGTATCAAAAAATGATAGTTTAAACTGATATTTGCAGTTTTGATGCGGTTTTAGATACGATATGAGTCGAAGAAGCCGATTTTGACTGGAATCTGTTTAAAATGACAAAGAAAAACCTATTATCAATTCAAGGAAGTGAATTTTTAAGTAGTTATCTCCAGTTTTAATGTAGATTTCAGTTCGCTAAATTATGAAAATGCATGTTTTGGCTATAATCTTCCGTAAATCAAGGGCGAAAACCAATTATTTGACCCAAAAGAAGGTGCTTTAAGTATATATCTGCATTTCTAAGGTAGATTTGGGTACAATAAGAGGCGAAAAAGCAGATTCTGACTAAGATTTTATCGAAATCGGCAACTATTTGACTCAGAATGGTTGCCTTACGTCGAAATCTAATAGTTTATTAAGGTTTTCGTTACTAAAATGCCCAAAGACGCCGATTTTGACTAGAATTTGAAAGATATTGACATGAATATATAACTGTTTGTATCAAAAAATGATAGTTTAAACTGATATTTGCAGTTTTGATGCGGTTTTAGATACGATATGAGTCGAAGAAGCCGATTTTAACTGGAATCTGTTTAAAATGACAAAGAAAAACCTATTATCAATTCAAGGAAGTGAATTTTTAATTAGTTATCTCCAGTTTTAATGTAGATTTCAGTTCGCTAAATTATGAAAATGCATGTTTTGGCTATAATCTTCCGTAAATCAAGGGCGAAAACCAATTATTTGTCCCAAAAGAAGGTGCTTTAAGTATATATCTGCATTTCTAAGGTAGATTTGGGTACAATAAGAGGCGAAAAAGCAGTTTCTGACTAAGATTTTATCGAAATCGGCAACTATTTGACTCAGAAAGGTTGCCTTACGTCGAAATCTAATAGTTTATTAAGGTTTTCGTTACTAAAATGCAAAAAGACGCCGATTTTGACTAGAATTTGAAAGATATTGACATGAATATATAACTGTTTGTATCAAAAAATGATAGTTTAAACTGATATTTGCAGTTTTGATGCGGTTTTAGATACGATATGAATCGAAGAAGCCGATTTTGACTGGAATCTGTTTAAAATGACAAAGAAAAACCTATTATCAATTCAAGGAAGTGAATATTTAAGTAGTTATCTGCAGTTTTAATGTAGATTTCAGTTCGCTAAGTTATGAAAATGCATGTTTTGGCTATAATCTTCCGTAAATCAAGGGCGAAAACCAATTATTTGTCCCAAAAGAAGGTGTTATAAGTATATATCTGCATTTCTAAGGTAGATTTGGGTATAATAAGAGGCGAAAAAGCAGATTCTGACTAAGATTTTATCGAAATCGGCAGCTATTTGACTCAGAATGGTTGCCTTACGTCGAAATCTAATAGTTTATTAAGGTTTTCGTTACTAAAATGCCCAAAGACGCCGATTTTGACTAGAATTTGAAAGATATTGACATGAATATATAACTGTTTGTATCAAAAAATGATAGTTTAAACTGATATTTGCAGTTTTGATGCGGTTTTAGGTACGATATGAGTCGAAGAAGCCGATTTTGACTGGAATCTGTTTAAAATGACAAAGAAAAACCTATTATCAATTCAAGGAAGTGAATTTTTAAGTAGTTATCTGCAGTTTTAATGTAGATTTCAGTTCGCTAAGTTATGAAAATGCATGTTTTGGCTATAATCTTCCGTAAATCGAGGGCGAAAACCAATTATTTGTCCCAAAAGAAGGTGTTTTAAATATATATCTGCATTTCTAAGGTAGATTTGGGTACAATAAGAGGCGAAAAAGCAGATTCTGACTAAGATTTTATCGAAATCGGCAACTATTTGACTCAGAATGGTTGCCTTACGTCAAAATCTAATAGTTTATTAAGGTTTTCGTTACTAAAATGCCCAAAGACGCCGATTTTGACTAGAATTTGAAAGATATTGACATGAATATATAACTGTTTGTATCAAAAAATGATAGTTTAAACTGATATTTGCAGTTTTGATGCGGTTTTAGATACGATATGAATCGAAGAAGCCGATTTTGACTGGAATCTGTTTAAAATGACAAAGAAAAACCTATTATCAATTCAAGGAAGTGAATTTTTAAGTAGTTATCTGCAGTTTTAATGTAGATTTCAGTTCGCTAAGTTATGAAAATGCATGTTTTGGCTATAATCTTCCGTAAATCAAGGGCGAAAACCAATTATTTGTCCCAAAAGAAGGTGTTTTAAGTATATATCTGCATTTCTAAGGTAGATTTGGGTACAATAAGAGGCGAAAAAGCAGATTCTGACTAAGATTTTATCGAAATCGGCAACTATTTGACTCAGAATGGTTGCCTTGCGTCGAAATCTAATAGTTTATTAAGGTTTTCGTTACTAAAATGCCCAAAGACGCCGATTTTGACTAGAATTTGAAAGATATTGACATGAATATATAACTGTTTGTATCAAAAAATGATAGTTTAAACTGATATTTGCAGTTTTGATGCGGTTTTAGATACGATATGAGTCGAAGAAGCCGATTTTGACTGGAATTTGTTTAAAATGACAAAGAAAAACCTGTTATCAATTCAAGGAAGTGAATTTTTAAGTAGTTATCTCCAGTTTTAATGTAGATTTCAGTTCGCTAAATTATGAAAATGCATGTTTTGGCTATAATCTTCCGTAAATCAAGGGCGAAAACCAATTATTTGTCCCAAAAGAAGGTGCTTTAAGTATATATCTGCATTTCTAAGGTAGATTTGGGTACAATAAGAGGCGAAAAAGCAGATTCTGACTAAGATTTTATCGAAATCGGCAGCTATTTGACTCAGAATGGTTGCCTTACGTCGAAATCTAATAGTTTATTAAGGTTTTCGTTACTAAAATGCCCAAAGACGCCGATTTTGACTAGAATTTGGAAGATATTGACATGAATATATAACTGTTTGTATCAAAAAATGATAGTTTAAACTGATATTTGCAGTTTTGATGCGGTTTTAGGTACGATATGAGTCGAAGAAGCCGATTTTGACTGGAATCTGTTTAAAATGACAAAGAAAAACCTATTATCAATTCAAGGAAGTGAATTTTTAAGTAGTTATCTGCAGTTTTAATGTAGATTTCAGTTCGCTAAGTTATGAAAATGCATGTTTTGGCTATAATCTTCCGTAAATCAAGGGCGAAAACCAATTATTTGTCCCAAAAGAAGGTGTTTTAAGTATATATCTGCATTTCTAAGGTAGATTTGGGTACAATAAGAGGCGAAAAAGCAGATTCTGACTAAGATTTTATCGAAATCGGCAACTATTTGACTCAGAATGGTTGCCTTACGTCAAAATCTAATAGTTTATTAAGGTTTTCGTTACTAAAATGCCCAAAGACGCCGATTTTGACTAGAATTTGAAATATATTGACATGAATATATAACTGTTTGTATCAAAAAATGATAGTTTAAACTGATATTTGCAGTTTTGATGCGGTTTTAAATACGATATGAATCGAAGAAGCCGATTTTGACTGGAATCTGTTTAAAATGACAAAGAAAAACCTATTATCTATTCAAGGAAGTGAATTTTTAAGTAGTTATCTGCAGTTTTAATGTAGATTTCAGTTCGCTAAGTTATGAAAATGCATGTTTTGGCTATAATCTTCCGTAAATCAAGGGCGAAAACCAATTATTTGTCCCAAAAGAAGGTGTTTTAAGTATATATCTGCATTTCTAAGGTTGATTTGGGTACAATAAGAGGCGAAAAAGCAGATTCTGACTAAGATTTTATCGAAATCGGCAACTATTTGACTCAGAATGGTTGCCTTACGTCGAAATCTAATAGTTTATTAAGGTTTTCGTTACTAAAATGCCCAAAGACGCCGATTTTGACTAGAATTTGAAAGATATTGACATGAATATATAACTGTTTGTATCAAAAAATGATAGTTTAAACTGATATTTGCAGTTTTGATGCGGTTTTAGATACGATATGAGTCGAAGAAGCCGATTTTGACTGGAATCTGTTTAAAATGACAAAGAAAAAAATATTATCAATTCAAGGAAGTGAATTTTTAAGTAGTTATCTCCAGTTTTAATGTAGATTTCAGTTCGCTAAATTATGAAAATGCATGTTTTGGCTATAATCTTCGGTAAATCAAGGGCGAAAACCAATTATTTGACCCAAATGAAGGTGCTTTAAGTATATATCTGCATTTCTAAGGTAGATTTGGGTACAATAAGAGGCGAAATAGCAGTTTCTGACTAAGATTTTATCGAAATCGGCAACTATTTGACTCAGAATGGTTGCCTTACGTCGAAATCTAATAGTTTATTAAGGTTTTCGTTACTAAAATGCCCAAAGACGCCGATTTTGACTAGAATTTGAAAGATATTGACATGAATATATAACTGTTTGTATCAAAAAATGATAGTTTAAACTGATATTTGCAGTTTTGAAGCGGTTTTAGATACGATATGAATCGAAGAAGCCGATTTTGACTGGAATCTGTTTAAAATGACAAAGAAAAACCTATTATCAATTCAAGGAAGTGAATTTTTAGGTAGTTATCTGCAGTTTTAATGTAGATTTCAGTTCGCTAAGTTATGAAAATGCATGTTTTGGCTATAATCTTCCGTAAACCAAGGGCGAAAACCAATTATTTGTCCCAAAAGAAGGTGTTTTAAGTATATATCTGCATTTCTAAGGTAGATTTGGGTACAATAAGAGGCGAAAAAGCAGATTCTGACTAAGATTTTATCGAAATCGGCGACTATTTGACTCAGAATGGTTGCCTTACGTCGAAATCTAATAGTTTATTAAGGTTTTCGTTACTAAAATGCCCAAAGACGCCGATTTTGACTAGAATTTGAAAGATATTGACATGAATATATAACTGTTTGTATCAAAAAATGATAGTTTAAACTGATATTTGCAGTTTTGATGCGGTTTTAGGTACGATATGAGTCAAAGAAGCCGATTTTGACTGGAATCTGTTTAAAATGACAAAGAAAAACCTATTATCAATTCAAGGAAGTGAATTTTTAAGTAGTTATCTGCAGTTTTAATGTAGATTTCAGTTCGCTAAGTTATGAAAATGCATGTTTTGGTTATAATCTTCCTTAAATCAAGGGCGAAAACCAATTATTTGTCCCAAAAGAAGGTGTTTTAAGTATATATCTGCATTTCTAAGGTAGATTTGGGTACAATAAGAGGCGAAAAAGCAGATTCTGACTAAGATTTTATCGAAATCGGCAACTATTTGACTCAGAATGGTTGCCTTACGTCGAAATCTAATAGTTTATTAAGGTTTTCGTTACTAAAATGCCCAAAGACGCCGATTTTGACTAGAATTTGAAAGATATTGACATGAATATATAACTGTTTGTATCAAAAAATGATAGTTTAAACTGATATTTGCAGTTTTGATGCGGTTTTAGATACGATATGAGTCGAAGAAGCCGATTTTAACTGGAATCTGTTTAAAATGACAAAGAAAAACCTATTATCAATTCAAGGAAGTGAATTTTTAATTAGTTATCTCCAGTTTTAATGTAGATTTCAGTTCGCTAAATTATGAAAATGCATGTTTTGGCTATAATCTTCCGTAAATCAAGGGCGAAAACCAATTATTTGTCCCAAAAGAAGGTGCTTTAAGTATATATCTGCATTTCTAAGGTAGATTTGGGTACAATAAGAGGCGAAAAAGCAGTTTCTGACTAAGATTTTATCGAAATCGGCAACTATTTGACTCAGAAAGGTTGCCTTACGTCGAAATCTAATAGTTTATTAAGGTTTTCGTTACTAAAATGCAAAAAGACGCCGATTTTGACTAGAATTTGAAAGATATTGACATGAATATATAACTGTTTGTATCAAAAAATGATAGTTTAAACTGATATTTGCAGTTTTGATGCGGTTTTAGATACGATATGAATCGAAGAAGCCGATTTTGACTGGAATCTGTTTAAAATGACAAAGAAAAACCTATTATCAATTCAAGGAAGTGAATATTTAAGTAGTTATCTGCAGTTTTAATGTAGATTTCAGTTCGCTAAGTTATGAAAATGCATGTTTTGGCTATAATCTTCCGTAAATCAAGGGCGAAAACCAATTATTTGTCCCAAAAGAAGGTGTTATAAGTATATATCTGCATTTCTAAGGTAGATTTGGGTATAATAAGAGGCGAAAAAGCAGATTCTGACTAAGATTTTATCGAAATCGGCAGCTATTTGACTCAGAATGGTTGCCTTACGTCGAAATCTAATAGTTTATTAAGGTTTTCGTTACTAAAATGCCCAAAGACGCCGATTTTGACTAGAATTTGAAAGATATTGACATGAATATATAACTGTTTGTATCAAAAAATGATAGTTTAAACTGATATTTGCAGTTTTGATGCGGTTTTAGGTACGATATGAGTCGAAGAAGCCGATTTTGACTGGAATCTGTTTAAAATGACAAAGAAAAACCTATTATCAATTCAAGGAAGTGAATTTTTAAGTAGTTATCTGCAGTTTTAATGTAGATTTCAGTTCGCTAAGTTATGAAAATGCATGTTTTGGCTATAATCTTCCGTAAATCAAGGGCGAAAACCAATTATTTGTCCCAAAAGAAGGTGTTTTAAATATATATCTGCATTTCTAAGGTAGATTTGGGTACAATAAGAGGCGAAAAAGCAGATTCTGACTAAGATTTTATCGAAATCGGCAACTATTTGACTCAGAATGGTTGCCTTACGTCAAAATCTAATAGTTTATTAAGGTTTTCGTTACTAAAATGCCCAAAGACGCCGATTTTGACTAGAATTTGAAAGATATTGACATGAATATATAACTGTTTGTATCAAAAAATGATAGTTTAAACTGATATTTGCAGTTTTGATGCGGTTTTAGATACGATATGAATCGAAGAAGCCGATTTTGACTGGAATCTGTTTAAAATGACAAAGAAAAACCTATTATCAATTCAAGGAAGTGAATTTTTAAGTAGTTATCTGCAGTTTTAATGTAGATTTCAGTTCGCTAAGTTATGAAAATGCATGTTTTGGCTATAATCTTCCGTAAATCAAGGGCGAAAACCAATTATTTGTCCCAAAAGAAGGTGTTTTAAGTATATATCTGCATTTCTAAGGTAGATTTGGGTACAATAAGAGGCGAAAAAGCAGATTCTGACTAAGATTTTATCGAAATCGGCAACTATTTGACTCAGAATGGTTGCCTTGCGTCGAAATCTAATAGTTTATTAAGGTTTTCGTTACTAAAATGCCCAAAGACGCCGATTTTGACTAGAATTTGAAAGATATTGACATGAATATATAACTGTTTGTATCAAAAAATGATAGTTTAAACTGATATTTGCAGTTTTGATGCGGTTTTAGATACGATATGAGTCGAAGAAGCCGATTTTGACTGGAATTTGTTTAAAATGACAAAGAAAAACCTGTTATCAATTCAAGGAAGTGAATTTTTAAGTAGTTATCTCCAGTTTTAATGTAGATTTCAGTTCGCTAAATTATGAAAATGCATGTTTTGGCTATAATCTTCCGTAAATCAAGGGCGAAAACCAATTATTTGTCCCAAAAGAAGGTGCTTTAAGTATATATCTGCATTTCTAAGGTAGATTTGGGTACAATAAGAGGCGAAAAAGCAGATTCTGACTAAGATTTTATCGAAATCGGCAGCTATTTGACTCAGAATGGTTGCCTTACGTCGAAATCTAATAGTTTATTAAGGTTTTCGTTACTAAAATGCCCAAAGACGCCGATTTTGACTAGAATTTGGAAGATATTGACATGAATATATAACTGTTTGTATCAAAAAATGATAGTTTAAACTGATATTTGCAGTTTTGATGCGGTTTTAGGTACGATATGAGTCGAAGAAGCCGATTTTGACTGGAATCTGTTTAAAATGACAAAGAAAAACCTATTATCAATTCAAGGAAGTGAATTTTTAAGTAGTTATCTGCAGTTTTAATGTAGATTTCAGTTCGCTAAGTTATGAAAATGCATGTTTTGGCTATAATCTTCCGTAAATCAAGGGCGAAAACCAATTATTTGTCCCAAAAGAAGGTGTTTTAAGTATATATCTGCATTTCTAAGGTAGATTTGGGTACAATAAGAGGCGAAAAAGCAGATTCTGACTAAGATTTTATCGAAATCGGCAACTATTTGACTCAGAATGGTTGCCTTACGTCAAAATCTAATAGTTTATTAAGGTTTTCGTTACTAAAATGCCCAAAGACGCCGATTTTGACTAGAATTTGAAATATATTGACATGAATATATAACTGTTTGTATCAAAAAATGATAGTTTAAACTGATATTTGCAGTTTTGATGCGGTTTTAGATACGATATGAATCGAAGAAGCCGATTTTGACTGGAATCTGTTTAAAATGACAAAGAAAAACCTATTATCTATTCAAGGAAGTGAATTTTTAAGTAGTTATCTGCAGTTTTAATGTAGATTTCAGTTCGCTAAGTTATGAAAATGCATGTTTTGGCTATAATCTTCCGTAAATCAAGGGCGAAAACCAATTATTTGTCCCAAAAGAAGGTGTTTTAAGTATATATCTGCATTTCTAAGGTTGATTTGGGTACAATAAGAGGCGAAAAAGCAGATTCTGACTAAGATTTTATCGAAATCGGCAACTATTTGACTCAGAATGGTTGCCTTACGTCGAAATCTAATAGTTTATTAAGGTTTTCGTTACTAAAATGCCCAAAGACGCCGATTTTGACTAGAATTTGAAAGATATTGACATGAATATATAACTGTTTGTATCAAAAAATGATAGTTTAAACTGATATTTGCAGTTTTGATGCGGTTTTAGATACGATATGAGTCGAAGAAGCCGATTTTGACTGGAATCTGTTTAAAATGACAAAGAAAAAAATATTATCAATTCAAGGAAGTGAATTTTTAAGTAGTTATCTCCAGTTTTAATGTAGATTTCAGTTCGCTAAATTATGAAAATGCATGTTTTGGCTATAATCTTCGGTAAATCAAGGGCGAAAACCAATTATTTGACCCAAATGAAGGTGCTTTAAGTATATATCTGCATTTCTAAGGTAGATTTGGGTACAATAAGAGGCGAAATAGCAGTTTCTGACTAAGATTTTATCGAAATCGGCAACTATTTGACTCAGAATGGTTGCCTTACGTCGAAATCTAATAGTTTATTAAGGTTTTCGTTACTAAAATGCCCAAAGACGCCGATTTTGACTAGAATTTGAAAGATATTGACATGAATATATAACTGTTTGTATCAAAAAATGATAGTTTAAACTGATATTTGCAGTTTTGAAGCGGTTTTAGATACGATATGAATCGAAGAAGCCGATTTTGACTGGAATCTGTTTAAAATGACAAAGAAAAACCTATTATCAATTCAAGGAAGTGAATTTTTAGGTAGTTATCTGCAGTTTTAATGTAGATTTCAGTTCGCTAAGTTATGAAAATGCATGTTTTGGCTATAATCTTCCGTAAACCAAGGGCGAAAACCAATTATTTGTCCCAAAAGAAGGTGTTTTAAGTATATATCTGCATTTCTAAGGTAGATTTGGGTACAATAAGAGGCGAAAAAGCAGATTCTGACTAAGATTTTATCGAAATCGGCGACTATTTGACTCAGAATGGTTGCCTTACGTCGAAATCTAATAGTTTATTAAGGTTTTCGTTACTAAAATGCCCAAAGACGCCGATTTTGACTAGAATTTGAAAGATATTGACATGAATATATAACTGTTTGTATCAAAAAATGATAGTTTAAACTGATATTTGCAGTTTTGATGCGGTTTTAGGTACGATATGAGTCAAAGAAGCCGATTTTGACTGGAATCTGTTTAAAATGACAAAGAAAAACCTATTATCAATTCAAGGAAGTGAATTTTTAAGTAGTTATCTCCAGTTTTAATGTAGATTTCAGTTCGCTAAATTATGAAAATGCATGTTTTGGCTATAATCTTCCGTAAATCAAGGGCGAAAACCAATTATTTGTCCCAAAAGAAGGTGCTTTAAGTATATATCTGCATTTCTAAGGTAGATTTGGGTACAATAAGAGGCGAAAAAGCAGTTTCTGACTAAGATTTTATCGAAATCGGCAACTATTTGACTCAGAAAGGTTGCCTTACGTCGAAATCTAATAGTTTATTAAGGTTTTCGTTACTAAAATGCAAAAAGACGCCGATTTTGACTAGAATTTGAAAGATATTGACATGAATATATAACTGTTTGTATCAAAAAATGATAGTTTAAACTGATATTTGCAGTTTTGATGCGGTTTTAGATACGATATGAGTCGAAGAAGCCGATTTTGACTGGAATTTGTTTAAAATGACAAAGAAAAACCTGTTATCAATTCAAGGAAGTGAATTTTTAAGTAGTTATCTCCAGTTTTAATGTAGATTTCAGTTCGCTAAATTATGAAAATGCATGTTTTGGCTATAATCTTCCGTAAATCAAGGGCGAAAACCAATTATTTGTCCCAAAAGAAGGTGCTTTAAGTATATATCTGCATTTCTAAGGTAGATTTGGGTACAATAAGAGGCGAAAAAGCAGATTCTGACTAAGATTTTATCGAAATCGGCAGCTATTTGACTCAGAATGGTTGCCTTACGTCGAAATCTAATAGTTTATTAAGGTTTTCGTTACTAAAATGCCCAAAGACGCCGATTTTGACTAGAATTTGGAAGATATTGACATGAATATATAACTGTTTGTATCAAAAAATGATAGTTTAAACTGATATTTGCAGTTTTGATGCGGTTTTAGGTACGATATGAGTCGAAGAAGCCGATTTTGACTGGAATCTGTTTAAAATGACAAAGAAAAACCTATTATCAATTCAAGGAAGTGAATTTTTAAGTAGTTATCTGCAGTTTTAATGTAGATTTCAGTTCGCTAAGTTATGAAAATGCATGTTTTGGCTATAATCTTCCGTAAATCAAGGGCGAAAACCAATTATTTGTCCCAAAAGAAGGTGTTTTAAGTATATATCTGCATTTCTAAGGTAGATTTGGGTACAATAAGAGGCGAAAAAGCAGATTCTGACTAAGATTTTATCGAAATCGGCAACTATTTGACTCAGAATGGTTGCCTTACGTCAAAATCTAATAGTTTATTAAGGTTTTCGTTACTAAAATGCCCAAAGACGCCGATTTTGACTAGAATTTGAAATATATTGACATGAATATATAACTGTTTGTATCAAAAAATGATAGTTTAAACTGATATTTGCAGTTTTGATGCGGTTTTAGATACGATATGAATCGAAGAAGCCGATTTTGACTGGAATCTGTTTAAAATGACAAAGAAAAACCTATTATCTATTCAAGGAAGTGAATTTTTAAGTAGTTATCTGCAGTTTTAATGTAGATTTCAGTTCGCTAAGTTATGAAAATGCATGTTTTGGCTATAATCTTCCGTAAATCAAGGGCGAAAACCAATTATTTGTCCCAAAAGAAGGTGTTTTAAGTATATTTCTGCATTTCTAAGGTTGATTTGGGTACAATAAGAGGCGAAAAAGCAGATTCTGACTAAGATTTTATCGAAATCGGCAACTATTTGACTCAGAATGGTTGCCTTACGTCGAAATCTAATAGTTTATTAAGGTTTTCGTTACTAAAATGCCCAAAGACGCCGATTTTGACTAGAATTTGAAAGATATTGACATGAATATATAACTGTTTGTATCAAAAAATGATAGTTTAAACTGATATTTGCAGTTTTGATGCGGTTTTAGATACGATATGAGTCGAAGAAGCCGATTTTGACTGGAATCTGTTTAAAATGACAAAGAAAAAAATATTATCAATTCAAGGAAGTGAATTTTTAAGTAGTTATCTCCAGTTTTAATGTAGATTTCAGTTCGCTAAATTATGAAAATGCATGTTTTGGCTATAATCTTCGGTAAATCAAGGGCGAAAACCAATTATTTGACCCAAATGAAGGTGCTTTAAGTATATATCTGCATTTCTAAGGTAGATTTGGGTACAATAAGAGGCGAAATAGCAGTTTCTGACTAAGATTTTATCGAAATCGGCAACTATTTGACTCAGAATGGTTGCCTTACGTCGAAATCTAATAGTTTATTAAGGTTTTCGTTACTAAAATGCCCAAAGACGCCGATTTTGACTAGAATTTGAAAGATATTGACATGAATATATAACTGTTTGTATCAAAAAATGATAGTTTAAACTGATATTTGCAGTTTTGAAGCGGTTTTAGATACGATATGAATCGAAGAAGCCGATTTTGACTGGAATCTGTTTAAAATGACAAAGAAAAACCTATTATCAATTCAAGGAAGTGAATTTTTAGGTAGTTATCTGCAGTTTTAATGTAGATTTCAGTTCGCTAAGTTATGAAAATGCATGTTTTGGCTATAATCTTCCGTAAACCAAGGGCGAAAACCAATTATTTGTCCCAAAAGAAGGTGTTTTAAGTATATATCTGCATTTCTAAGGTAGATTTGGGTACAATAAGAGGCGAAAAAGCAGATTCTGACTAAGATTTTATCGAAATCGGCGACTATTTGACTCAGAATGGTTGCCTTACGTCGAAATCTAATAGTTTATTAAGGTTTTCGTTACTAAAATGCCCAAAGACGCCGATTTTGACTAGAATTTGAAAGATATTGACATGAATATATAACTGTTTGTATCAAAAAATGATAGTTTAAACTGATATTTGCAGTTTTGATGCGGTTTTAGGTACGATATGAGTCAAAGAAGCCGATTTTGACTGGAATCTGTTTAAAATGACAAAGAAAAACCTATTATCAATTCAAGGAAGTGAATTTTTAAGTAGTTATCTGCAGTTTTAATGTAGATTTCAGTTCGCTAAGTTATGAAAATGCATGTTTTGGTTATAATCTTCCTTAAATCAAGGGCGAAAACCAATTATTTGTCCCAAAAGAAGGTGTTTTAAGTATATATCTGCATTTCTAAGGTAGATTTGGGTACAATAAGAGGCGAAAAAGCAGATTCTGACTAAGATTTTATCGAAATCGGCAACTATTTGACTCAGAATGGTTGCCTTACGTCGAAATCTAATAGTTTATTAAGGTTTTCGTTACTAAAATGCCCAAAGACGCCGATTTTGACTAGAATTTGAAAGATATTGACATGAATATATAACTGTTTGTATCAAAAAATGATAGTTTAAACTGATATTTGCAGTTTTGATGCGGTTTTAGATACGATATGAGTCGAAGAAGCCGATTTTAACTGGAATCTGTTTAAAATGACAAAGAAAAACCTATTATCAATTCAAGGAAGTGAATTTTTAATTAGTTATCTCCAGTTTTAATGTAGATTTCAGTTCGCTAAATTATGAAAATGCATGTTTTGGCTATAATCTTCCGTAAATCAAGGGCGAAAACCAATTATTTGTCCCAAAAGAAGGTGCTTTAAGTATATATCTGCATTTCTAAGGTAGATTTGGGTACAATAAGAGGCGAAAAAGCAGTTTCTGACTAAGATTTTATCGAAATCGGCAACTATTTGACTCAGAAAGGTTGCCTTACGTCGAAATCTAATAGTTTATTAAGGTTTTCGTTACTAAAATGCAAAAAGACGCCGATTTTGACTAGAATTTGAAAGATATTGACATGAATATATAACTGTTTGTATCAAAAAATGATAGTTTAAACTGATATTTGCAGTTTTGATGCGGTTTTAGATACGATATGAATCGAAGAAGCCGATTTTGACTGGAATCTGTTTAAAATGACAAAGAAAAACCTATTATCAATTCAAGGAAGTGAATATTTAAGTAGTTATCTGCAGTTTTAATGTAGATTTCAGTTCGCTAAGTTATGAAAATGCATGTTTTGGCTATAATCTTCCGTAAATCAAGGGCGAAAACCAATTATTTGTCCCAAAAGAAGGTGTTATAAGTATATATCTGCATTTCTAAGGTAGATTTGGGTATAATAAGAGGCGAAAAAGCAGATTCTGACTAAGATTTTATCGAAATCGGCAGCTATTTGACTCAGAATGGTTGCCTTACGTCGAAATCTAATAGTTTATTAAGGTTTTCGTTACTAAAATGCCCAAAGACGCCGATTTTGACTAGAATTTGAAAGATATTGACATGAATATATAACTGTTTGTATCAAAAAATGATAGTTTAAACTGATATTTGCAGTTTTGATGCGGTTTTAGGTACGATATGAGTCGAAGAAGCCGATTTTGACTGGAATCTGTTTAAAATGACAAAGAAAAACCTATTATCAATTCAAGGAAGTGAATTTTTAAGTAGTTATCTGCAGTTTTAATGTAGATTTCAGTTCGCTAAGTTATGAAAATGCATGTTTTGGCTATAATCTTCCGTAAATCAAGGGCGAAAACCAATTATTTGTCCCAAAAGAAGGTGTTTTAAATATATATCTGCATTTCTAAGGTAGATTTGGGTACAATAAGAGGCGAAAAAGCAGATTCTGACTAAGATTTTATCGAAATCGGCAACTATTTGACTCAGAATGGTTGCCTTACGTCAAAATCTAATAGTTTATTAAGGTTTTCGTTACTAAAATGCCCAAAGACGCCGATTTTGACTAGAATTTGAAAGATATTGACATGAATATATAACTGTTTGTATCAAAAAATGATAGTTTAAACTGATATTTGCAGTTTTGATGCGGTTTTAGATACGATATGAATCGAAGAAGCCGATTTTGACTGGAATCTGTTTAAAATGACAAAGAAAAACCTATTATCAATTCAAGGAAGTGAATTTTTAAGTAGTTATCTGCAGTTTTAATGTAGATTTCAGTTCGCTAAGTTATGAAAATGCATGTTTTGGCTATAATCTTCCGTAAATCAAGGGCGAAAACCAATTATTTGTCCCAAAAGAAGGTGTTTTAAGTATATATCTGCATTTCTAAGGTAGATTTGGGTACAATAAGAGGCGAAAAAGCAGATTCTGACTAAGATTTTATCGAAATCGGCAACTATTTGACTCAGAATGGTTGCCTTGCGTCGAAATCTAATAGTTTATTAAGGTTTTCGTTACTAAAATGCCCAAAGACGCCGATTTTGACTAGAATTTGAAAGATATTGACATGAATATATAACTGTTTGTATCAAAAAATGATAGTTTAAACTGATATTTGCAGTTTTGATGCGGTTTTAGATACGATATGAGTCGAAGAAGCCGATTTTGACTGGAATTTGTTTAAAATGACAAAGAAAAACCTGTTATCAATTCAAGGAAGTGAATTTTTAAGTAGTTATCTCCAGTTTTAATGTAGATTTCAGTTCGCTAAATTATGAAAATGCATGTTTTGGCTATAATCTTCCGTAAATCAAGGGCGAAAACCAATTATTTGTCCCAAAAGAAGGTGCTTTAAGTATATATCTGCATTTCTAAGGTAGATTTGGGTACAATAAGAGGCGAAAAAGCAGATTCTGACTAAGATTTTATCGAAATCGGCAGCTATTTGACTCAGAATGGTTGCCTTACGTCGAAATCTAATAGTTTATTAAGGTTTTCGTTACTAAAATGCCCAAAGACGCCGATTTTGACTAGAATTTGGAAGATATTGACATGAATATATAACTGTTTGTATCAAAAAATGATAGTTTAAACTGATATTTGCAGTTTTGATGCGGTTTTAGGTACGATATGAGTCGAAGAAGCCGATTTTGACTGGAATCTGTTTAAAATGACAAAGAAAAACCTATTATCAATTCAAGGAAGTGAATTTTTAAGTAGTTATCTGCAGTTTTAATGTAGATTTCAGTTCGCTAAGTTATGAAAATGCATGTTTTGGCTATAATCTTCCGTAAATCAAGGGCGAAAACCAATTATTTGTCCCAAAAGAAGGTGTTTTAAGTATATATCTGCATTTCTAAGGTAGATTTGGGTACAATAAGAGGCGAAAAAGCAGATTCTGACTAAGATTTTATCGAAATCGGCAACTATTTGACTCAGAATGGTTGCCTTACGTCAAAATCTAATAGTTTATTAAGGTTTTCGTTACTAAAATGCCCAAAGACGCCGATTTTGACTAGAATTTGAAATATATTGACATGAATATATAACTGTTTGTATCAAAAAATGATAGTTTAAACTGATATTTGCAGTTTTGATGCGGTTTTAGATACGATATGAATCGAAGAAGCCGATTTTGACTGGAATCTGTTTAAAATGACAAAGAAAAACCTATTATCTATTCAAGGAAGTGAATTTTTAAGTAGTTATCTGCAGTTTTAATGTAGATTTCAGTTCGCTAAGTTATGAAAATGCATGTTTTGGCTATAATCTTCCGTAAATCAAGGGCGAAAACCAATTATTTGTCCCAAAAGAAGGTGTTTTAAGTATATATCTGCATTTCTAAGGTTGATTTGGGTACAATAAGAGGCGAAAAAGCAGATTCTGACTAAGATTTTATCGAAATCGGCAACTATTTGACTCAGAATGGTTGCCTTACGTCGAAATCTAATAGTTTATTAAGGTTTTCGTTACTAAAATGCCCAAAGACGCCGATTTTGACTAGAATTTGAAAGATATTGACATGAATATATAACTGTTTGTATCAAAAAATGATAGTTTAAACTGATATTTGCAGTTTTGATGCGGTTTTAGATACGATATGAGTCGAAGAAGCCGATTTTGACTGGAATCTGTTTAAAATGACAAAGAAAAAAATATTATCAATTCAAGGAAGTGAATTTTTAAGTAGTTATCTCCAGTTTTAATGTAGATTTCAGTTCGCTAAATTATGAAAATGCATGTTTTGGCTATAATCTTCGGTAAATCAAGGGCGAAAACCAATTATTTGACCCAAATGAAGGTGCTTTAAGTATATATCTGCATTTCTAAGGTAGATTTGGGTACAATAAGAGGCGAAATAGCAGTTTCTGACTAAGATTTTATCGAAATCGGCAACTATTTGACTCAGAATGGTTGCCTTACGTCGAAATCTAATAGTTTATTAAGGTTTTCGTTACTAAAATGCCCAAAGACGCCGATTTTGACTAGAATTTGAAAGATATTGACATGAATATATAACTGTTTGTATCAAAAAATGATAGTTTAAACTGATATTTGCAGTTTTGAAGCGGTTTTAGATACGATATGAATCGAAGAAGCCGATTTTGACTGGAATCTGTTTAAAATGACAAAGAAAAACCTATTATCAATTCAAGGAAGTGAATTTTTAGGTAGTTATCTGCAGTTTTAATGTAGATTTCAGTTCGCTAAGTTATGAAAATGCATGTTTTGGCTATAATCTTCCGTAAACCAAGGGCGAAAACCAATTATTTGTCCCAAAAGAAGGTGTTTTAAGTATATATCTGCATTTCTAAGGTAGATTTGGGTACAATAAGAGGCGAAAAAGCAGATTCTGACTAAGATTTTATCGAAATCGGCGACTATTTGACTCAGAATGGTTGCCTTACGTCGAAATCTAATAGTTTATTAAGGTTTTCGTTACTAAAATGCCCAAAGACGCCGATTTTGACTAGAATTTGAAAGATATTGACATGAATATATAACTGTTTGTATCAAAAAATGATAGTTTAAACTGATATTTGCAGTTTTGATGCGGTTTTAGGTACGATATGAGTCAAAGAAGCCGATTTTGACTGGAATCTGTTTAAAATGACAAAGAAAAACCTATTATCAATTCAAGGAAGTGAATTTTTAAGTAGTTATCTGCAGTTTTAATGTAGATTTCAGTTCGCTAAGTTATGAAAATGCATGTTTTGGTTATAATCTTCCTTAAATCAAGGGCGAAAACCAATTATTTGTCCCAAAAGAAGGTGTTTTAAGTATATATCTGCATTTCTAAGGTAGATTTGGGTACAATAAGAGGCGAAAAAGCAGATTCTGACTAAGATTTTATCGAAATCGGCAGCTATTTGACTCAGAATGGTTGCCTTACGTCGAAATCTAATAGTTTATTAAGGTTTTCGTTACTAAAATGCCCAAAGACGCCGATTTTGACTAGAATTTGGAAGATATTGACATGAATATATAACTGTTTGTATCAAAAAATGATAGTTTAAACTGATATTTGCAGTTTTGATGCGGTTTTAGGTACGATATGAGTCGAAGAAGCCGATTTTGACTGGAATCTGTTTAAAATGACAAAGAAAAACCTATTATCAATTCAAGGAAGTGAATTTTTAAGTAGTTATCTGCAGTTTTAATGTAGATTTCAGTTCGCTAAGTTATGAAAATGCATGTTTTGGCTATAATCTTCCGTAAATCAAGGGCGAAAACCAATTATTTGTCCCAAAAGAAGGTGTTTTAAGTATATATCTGCATTTCTAAGGTAGATTTGGGTACAATAAGAGGCGAAAAAGCAGATTCTGACTAAGATTTTATCGAAATCGGCAACTATTTGACTCAGAATGGTTGCCTTACGTCAAAATCTAATAGTTTATTAAGGTTTTCGTTACTAAAATGCCCAAAGACGCCGATTTTGACTAGAATTTGAAATATATTGACATGAATATATAACTGTTTGTATCAAAAAATGATAGTTTAAACTGATATTTGCAGTTTTGATGCGGTTTTAGATACGATATGAATCGAAGAAGCCGATTTTGACTGGAATCTGTTTAAAATGACAAAGAAAAACCTATTATCTATTCAAGGAAGTGAATTTTTAAGTAGTTATCTGCAGTTTTAATGTAGATTTCAGTTCGCTAAGTTATGAAAATGCATGTTTTGGCTATAATCTTCCGTAAATCAAGGGCGAAAACCAATTATTTGTCCCAAAAGAAGGTGTTTTAAGTATATATCTGCATTTCTAAGGTTGATTTGGGTACAATAAGAGGCGAAAAAGCAGATTCTGACTAAGATTTTATCGAAATCGGCAACTATTTGACTCAGAATGGTTGCCTTACGTCGAAATCTAATAGTTTATTAAGGTTTTCGTTACTAAAATGCCCAAAGACGCCGATTTTGACTAGAATTTGAAAGATATTGACATGAATATATAACTGTTTGTATCAAAAAATGATAGTTTAAACTGATATTTGCAGTTTTGATGCGGTTTTAGATACGATATGAGTCGAAGAAGCCGATTTTGACTGGAATCTGTTTAAAATGACAAAGAAAAAAATATTATCAATTCAAGGAAGTGAATTTTTAAGTAGTTATCTCCAGTTTTAATGTAGATTTCAGTTCGCTAAATTATGAAAATGCATGTTTTGGCTATAATCTTCGGTAAATCAAGGGCGAAAACCAATTATTTGACCCAAATGAAGGTGCTTTAAGTATATATCTGCATTTCTAAGGTAGATTTGGGTACAATAAGAGGCGAAATAGCAGTTTCTGACTAAGATTTTATCGAAATCGGCAACTATTTGACTCAGAATGGTTGCCTTACGTCGAAATCTAATAGTTTATTAAGGTTTTCGTTACTAAAATGCCCAAAGACGCCGATTTTGACTAGAATTTGAAAGATATTGACATGAATATATAACTGTTTGTATCAAAAAATGATAGTTTAAACTGATATTTGCAGTTTTGAAGCGGTTTTAGATACGATATGAATCGAAGAAGCCGATTTTGACTGGAATCTGTTTAAAATGACAAAGAAAAACCTATTATCAATTCAAGGAAGTGAATTTTTAGGTAGTTATCTGCAGTTTTAATGTAGATTTCAGTTCGCTAAGTTATGAAAATGCATGTTTTGGCTATAATCTTCCGTAAACCAAGGGCGAAAACCAATTATTTGTCCCAAAAGAAGGTGTTTTAAGTATATATCTGCATTTCTAAGGTAGATTTGGGTACAATAAGAGGCGAAAAAGCAGATTCTGAGTAAGATTTTATCGAAATCGGCGACTATTTGACTCAGAATGGTTGCCTTACGTCGAAATCTAATAGTTTATTAAGGTTTTCGTTACTAAAATGCCCAAAGACGCCGATTTTGACTAGAATTTGAAAGATATTGACATGAATATATAACTGTTTGTATCAAAAAATGATAGTTTAAACTGATATTTGCAGTTTTGATGCGGTTTTAGGTACGATATGAGTCAAAGAAGCCGATTTTGACTGGAATCTGTTTAAAATGACAAAGAAAAACCTATTATCAATTCAAGGAAGTGAATTTTTAAGTAGTTATCTGCAGTTTTAATGTAGATTTCAGTTCGCTAAGTTATGAAAATGCATGTTTTGGTTATAATCTTCCTTAAATCAAGGGCGAAAACCAATTATTTGTCCCAAAAGAAGGTGTTTTAAGTATATATCTGCATTTCTAAGGTAGATTTGGGTACAATAAGAGGCGAAAAAGCAGATTCTGACTAAGATTTTATCGAAATCGGCAACTATTTGGCTCAGAATGGTTGCCTTACGTCGAAATCTAATAGTTTATTAAGGTTTTCGTTACTAAAATGCCCAAAGACGCCGATTTTGACTAGAATTTGAAAGATATTGACATGAATATATAACTGTTTGTATCAAAAAATGATAGTTTAAACTGATATTTGCAGTTTTGATGCGGTTTTAGATACGATATGAGTCGAAGAAGCCGATTTTGACTGGAATCTGTTTAAAATGACAAAGAAAAACCTATTATCAATTCAAGGAAGTGAATTTTTAAGTAGTTATCTCCAGTTTTAATGTAGATTTCAGTTCGCTAAATTATGAAAATGCATGTTTTGGCTATAATCTTCCATAAATCAAGGGCGAAAACCAATTATTTGTCCCAAAAGAAGGTGTTTTAAGTATATATCTGCATTTCTAAGGTAGATTTGGGTATAATAAGAGGCGAAAAAGCAGATTCTGACTAAGATTTTATCGAAATCGGCAGCTATTTGACTCAGAATGGTTGCCTTACGTCGAAATCTAATAGTTTATTAAGGTTTTCGTTACTAAAATGCCCAAAGACGCCGATTTTGACTAGAATTTGAAAGATATTGACATGAATATATAACTGTTTGTATCAAAAAATGATAGTTTAAACTGATATTTGCAGTTTTTATGCGGTTTTAGGTACGATATGAGTCGAAGAAGCCGATTTTGACTGGAATATGTTTAAAATGACAAAGAAAAACCTATTATCAATTCAAGGAAGTGAATTTTTAAGTAGTTATCTGCAGTTTTAATGTAGATTTCAGTTCGCTAAGTTATGAAAATGCATGTTTTGGCTATAATCTTCCGTAAATCAATGGCGAAAACCAATTATTTGTCCCAAAAGAAGGTGTTTTAAGTATATATCTGCATTTCTAAGGTAGATTTGGGTACAATAAGAGGCGAAAAAGCAGATTCTGACTAAGATTTTATCGAAATCGGCGACTATTTGACTCAGAATGGTTGCCTTACGTCGAAATCTAATAGTTTATTAAGGTTTTCGTTACTAAAATGCCCAAAGACGCCGATTTTGACTAGAATTTGAAAGATATTGACATGAATATATAACTGTTTGTATCAAAAAATGATAGTTTAAACTGATATTTGCAGTTTTGATGCGGTTTTAGGTACGATATGAGTCGAAGAAGCCGATTTTGACTGGAATCTGTTTAAAGTGACAAAGAAAAACCTATTATCAATTCAAGGAAGTGAATTTTTAAGTAGTTATCTGCAGTTTTAATGTAGATTTCAGTTCGCTAAGTTATGAAAATGCATGTTTTGGCTATAATCTTCCGTAAATCAATGGCGAAAACCAATTATTTGTCCCAAAAGAAGGTGTTTTAAGTATATATCTGCATTTCTAAGGTAGATTTGGGTACAATAAGAGGCGAAAAAGCAGATTCTGACTAAGATTTTATCGAAATCGGCGACTATTTGACTCAGAATGGTTGCCTTACGTCGAAATCTAATAGTTTATTAAGGTTTTCGTTACTAAAATGCCCAAAGACGCCGATTTTGACTAGAATTTGAAAGATATTGACATGAATATATAACTGTTTGTATCAAAAAATGATAGTTTAAACTGATATTTGCAGTTTTGATGCGGTTTTAGGTACGATATGAGTCGAAGAAGCCGATTTTGACTGGAATCTGTTTAAAATGACAAAGAAAAACCTATTATCAATTCAAGGAAGTGAATTTTTAAGTAGTAACCTGCAGTTTTAATGTAGATTTCAGTTCGCTAAGTTATGAAAATGCATGTTTTGGTTATAATCTTCCGTAAATAAAGGGCGAAAACCAATTATTTGTCCCAAAAGAAGGTGTTTTAAGTATATATCTGCATTTCTAAGGTAGATTTCGGTACAATAAGAGGCGAAAAAGCAGATTCTGACTAAGATTTTATCGAAATCGGCAACTATTTGACTCAGAATGGTTGCCTTACGTCGAAATCTAATAGTTTATTAAGGTTTTCGTTACTAAAATGCCCAAAGACGCCGATTTTGACTAGAATTTGAAAGATATTGACATGAATATATAACTGTTTGTATCAAAAAATGATAGTTTAAACTGATATTTGCAGTTTTGATGCGGTTTTAGATACGATATGTATCGAAGAAGCCGATTTTGACTGGAATCTGTTTAAAATGACAAAGAAAAACCTATTATCAATTCAAGGAAGTGAATTTTTAAGTAGTTATCTGCAGTTTTAATGTAGATTTCAGTTCGCTAAGTTATGAAAATGCATGTTTTGGCTATAATCTTCCGTAAATCAAGGGCGAAAACCAATTATTTGTCCCAAAAGAAGGTGTTTTAAGTATATATCTGCATTTCTAAGGTAGATTTGGGTACAATAAGAGGCGAAAAAGCAGATTCTGACTAAGATTTTATCGAAATCGGCAACTATTTGACTCAGAATGGTTGCCTTACGTCGAAATCTAATAGTTTATTAAGGTTTTCGTTACTAAAATGCCCAAAGACGCCGATTTTGACTAGAATTTGAAAGATATTGACATGAATATATAACTGTTTGTATCAAAAAATGATAGTTTAAACTGATATTTGCAGTTTTGATGCGGTTTTAGATACGATATGAGTCGAAGAAGCCGATTTTGACTGGAATCTGTTTAAAATGACAAAGAAAAACCTATTATCAATTCAAGGAAGTGAATTTTTAAGTAGTTATCTCCAGTTTTAATGTAGATTTCAGTTCGCTAAATTATGAAAATGCATGTTTTGGCTATAATCTTCCGTAAATCAAGGGCGAAAACCAATTATTTGACCCAAAAGAAGGTGCTTTAAGTATATATCTGCATTTCTAAGGTAGATTTGGGTACAATAAGAGGCGAAAAAGCAGTTTCTGACTAAGATTTTATCGAAATCGGCAACTATTTGACTCAGAAAGGTTGCCTTACGTCGAAATCTAATAGTTTATTAAGGTTTTCGTTACTAAAATGCAAAAAGACGCCGATTTTGACTAGAATTTGAAAGATATTGACATGAATATATAACTGTTTGTATCAAAAAATGATAGTTTAAACTGATATTTGCAGTTTTGATGCGGTTTTAGATACGATATGAATCGAAGAAGCCGATTTTGACTGGAATCTGTTTAAAATGACAAAGAAAAACCTATTATCAATTCAAGGAAGTGAATATTTAAGTAGTTATCTGCAGTTTTAATGTAGATTTCAGTTCGCTAAGTTATGAAAATGCATGTTTTGGCTATAATCTTCCGTAAATCAAGGGCGAAAACCAATTATTTGTCCCAAAAGAAGGTGTTATAAGTATATATCTGCATTTCTAAGGTAGATTTGGGTATAATAAGAGGCGAAAAAGCAGATTCTGACTAAGATTTTATCGAAATCGGCAGCTATTTGACTCAGAATGGTTGCCTTACGTCGAAATCTAATAGTTTATTAAGGTTTTCGTTACTAAAATGCCCAAAGACGCCGATTTTGACTAGAATTTGAAAGATATTGACATGAATATATAACTGTTTGTATCAAAAAATGATAGTTTAAACTGATATTTGCAGTTTTGATGCGGTTTTAGGTACGATATGAGTCGAAGAAGCCGATTTTGACTGGAATCTGTTTAAAATGACAAAGAAAAACCTATTATCAATTCAAGGAAGTGAATTTTTAAGTAGTTATCTGCAGTTTTAATGTAGATTTCAGTTCGCTAAGTTATGAAAATGCATGTTTTGGCTATAATCTTCCGTAAATCAAGGGCGAAAACCAATTATTTGTCCCAAAAGAAGGTGTTTTAAATATATATCTGCATTTCTAAGGTAGATTTGGGTACAATAAGAGGCGAAAAAGCAGATTCTGACTAAGATTTTATCGAAATCGGCAACTATTTGACTCAGAATGGTTGCCTTACGTCAAAATCTAATAGTTTATTAAGGTTTTCGTTACTAAAATGCCCAAAGACGCCGATTTTGACTAGAATTTGAAAGATATTGACATGAATATATAACTGTTTGTATCAAAAAATGATAGTTTAAACTGATATTTGCAGTTTTGATGCGGTTTTAGATACGATATGAATCGAAGAAGCCGATTTTGACTGGAATCTGTTTAAAATGACAAAGAAAAACCTATTATCAATTCAAGGAAGTGAATTTTTAAGTAGTTATCTGCAGTTTTAATGTAGATTTCAGTTCGCTAAGTTATGAAAATGCATGTTTTGGCTATAATCTTCCGTAAATCAAGGGCGAAAACCAATTATTTGTCCCAAAAGAAGGTGTTTTAAGTATATATCTGCATTTCTAAGGTAGATTTGGGTACAATAAGAGGCGAAAAAGCAGATTCTGACTAAGATCTTATCGAAATCGGCAACTATTTGACTCAGAATGGTTGCCTTGCGTCGAAATCTAATAGTTTATTAAGGTTTTCGTTACTAAAATGCCCAAAGACGCCGATTTTGACTAGAATTTGAAAGATATTGACATGAATATATAACTGTTTGTATCAAAAAATGATAGTTTAAACTGATATTTGCAGTTTTGATGCGGTTTTAGATACGATATGAGTCGAAGAAGCCGATTTTGACTGGAATTTGTTTAAAATGACAAAGAAAAACCTGTTATCAATTCAAGGAAGTGAATTTTTAAGTAGTTATCTCCAGTTTTAATGTAGATTTCAGTTCGCTAAATTATGAAAATGCATGTTTTGGCTATAATCTTCCGTAAATCAAGGGCGAAAACCAATTATTTGTCCCAAAAGAAGGTGCTTTAAGTATATATCTGCATTTCTAAGGTAGATTTGGGTACAATAAGAGGCGAAAAAGCAGATTCTGACTAAGATTTTATCGAAATCGGCAGCTATTTGACTCAGAATGGTTGCCTTACGTCGAAATCTAATAGTTTATTAAGGTTTTCGTTACTAAAATGCCCAAAGACGCCGATTTTGACTAGAATTTGGAAGATATTGACATGAATATATAACTGTTTGTATCAAAAAATGATAGTTTAAACTGATATTTGCAGTTTTGATGCGGTTTTAGGTACGATATGAGTCGAAGAAGCCGATTTTGACTGG
Source organism: Cylas formicarius (assembly GCF_029955315.1). Taxonomy (NCBI): domain Eukaryota; kingdom Metazoa; phylum Arthropoda; class Insecta; order Coleoptera; family Brentidae; genus Cylas; species Cylas formicarius. The sequence continues at coordinate 1,475,823 of NW_026844268.1, forward strand.
AATCTGTTTAAAATGACAAAGAAAAACCTATTATCAATTCAAGGAAGTGAATTTTTAAGTAGTTATCTGCAGTTTTAATGTAGATTTCAGTTCGCTAAGTTATGAAAATGCATGTTTTGGCTATAATCTTCCGTAAATCAAGGGCGAAAACCAATTATTTGTCCCAAAAGAAGGTGTTTTAAGTATATATCTGCATTTCTAAGGTAGATTTGGGTACAATAAGAGGCGAAAAAGCAGATTCTGACTAAGATTTTATCGAAATCGGCAACTATTTGACTCAGAATGGTTGCCTTACGTCAAAATCTAATAGTTTATTAAGGTTTTCGTTACTAAAATGCCCAAAGACGCCGATTTTGACTAGAATTTGAAATATATTGACATGAATATATAACTGTTTGTATCAAAAAATGATAGTTTAAACTGATATTTGCAGTTTTGATGCGGTTTTAGATACGATATGAATCGAAGAAGCCGATTTTGACTGGAATCTGTTTAAAATGACAAAGAAAAACCTATTATCTATTCAAGGAAGTGAATTTTTAAGTAGTTATCTGCAGTTTTAATGTAGATTTCAGTTCGCTAAGTTATGAAAATGCATGTTTTGGCTATAATCTTCCATAAATCAAGGGCGAAAACCAATTATTTGTCCCAAAAGAAGGTGTTTTAAGTATATATCTGCATTTCTAAGGTTGATTTGGGTACAATAAGAGGTGAAAAAGCAGATTCTGACTAAGATTTTATCGAAATCGGCAACTATTTGACTCAGAATGGTTGCCTTACGTCGAAATCTAATAGTTTATTAAGGTTTTCGTTACTAAAATGCCCAAAGACGCCGATTTTGACTAGAATTTGAAAGATATTGACATGAATATATAACTGTTTGTATCAAAAAATGATAGTTTAAACTGATATTTGCAGTTTTGATGCGGTTTTAGATACGATATGAGTCGAAGAAGCCGATTTTGACTGGAATCTGTTTAAAATGACAAAGAAAAAAATATTATCAATTCAAGGAAGTGAATTTTTAAGTAGTTATCTCCAGTTTTAATGTAGATTTCAGTTCGCTAATTTATGAAAATGCATGTTTTGGCTATAATCTTCGGTAAATCAAGGGCGAAAACCAATTATTTGACCCAAATGAAGGTGCTTTAAGTATATATCTGCATTTCTAAGGTAGATTTGGGTACAATAAGAGGCGAAATAGCAGTTTCTGACTAAGATTTTATCGAAATCGGCAACTATTTGACTCAGAATGGTTGCCTTACGTCGAAATCTAATAGTTTATTAAGGTTTTCGTTACTAAAATGCCCAAAGACGCCGATTTTGACTAGAATTTGAAAGATATTGACATGAATATATAACTGTTTGTATCAAAAAATGATAGTTTAAACTGATATTTGCAGTTTTGAAGCGGTTTTAGATACGATATGAATCGAAGAAGCCGATTTTGACTGGAATCTGTTTAAAATGACAAAGAAAAACCTATTATCAATTCAAGGAAGTGAATTTTTAGGTAGTTATCTGCAGTTTTAATGTAGATTTCAGTTCGCTAAGTTATGAAAATGCATGTTTTGGCTATAATCTTCCGTAAACCAAGGGCGAAAACCAATTATTTGTCCCAAAAGAAGGTGTTTTAAGTATATATCTGCATTTCTAAGGTAGATTTGGGTATAATAAGAGGCGAAAAAGCAGATTCTGATTAAGATTTTATCGAAATCGGCAGCTATTTGACTCAGAATGGTTGCCTTACGTCGAAATCTAATAGTTTATTAAGGTTTTCGTTACTAAAATGCCCAAAGACGCCGATTTTGACTAGAATTTGAAAGATATTGACATGAATATATAACTGTTTGTATTAAAAAATGATAGTTTAAACTGATATTTGCAGTTTTGATGCGGTTTTAGGTACGATATGAGTCGAAGAAGCCGATTTTGACTGGAATCTGTTTAAAATGACAAAGAAAAACCTATTATCAATTCAAGGAAGTGAATTTTTAAGTAGTTATCTGCAGTTTTAATGTAGATTTCAGTTCGCTAAGTTATGAAAATGCATGTTTTGGATATAATCTTCCGTAAATCAAGGGCGAAAACCAATTATTTGTCCCAAAAGAAGGTGTTTTAGGTATATATCTGCATTTCTAATTTAGATTTGGGTACAATAAGAGGCGAAAAAGCAGATTCTGACTAAGATTTTATCGAAATCGGCATCTATTTGACTCAGAAAGGTTGCCTTACGTCGAAATCTAATAGTTTATTAAGGTTTTCGTTACTAAAATGCCCAAAGACGCCGATTTTGACTAGAATTTGAAAGATATTGACATGAATATATAACTGTTTGTATCAAAAAATGATAGTTTAAACTGATATTTGCAGTTTTGATGCGGTTTTAGATACGATATGAATCGAAGAAGAAGATTTTGACTGGAATCTGTTTAAAATGAGAAAGAAAAACCTATTATCAATTCAAGGAAGTGAATTTTTAAGTAGTTATCTGCAGTTTTAATGTAGATTTCATCGAAATCTGCAACTATTTGACTCAGAATGGTTGCCTTACGTCGAAATCTAATAGTTTATTAAGGTTTTCGTTACTAAAATGCCCAAAGACGCCGATTTTGACTAGAATTTGAATGATATTGACATGAATATATAACTGTTTGTATCAAAAAATGATAGTTTAAACTGATATTTGCAGTTTTTATGCGGTTTTAGGTACGATATGAGTCGAAGAAGCCGATTTTGACTGGAATCTGTTTAAAATAACAAAGAAAAACCTATTATCAATTCAAGGAAGTGAATTTTTAAGTAGTTATCTGCAGTTTTAATGTAGATTTCAGTTCGCTAAGTTATGAAAATGCATGTTTTGGCTATAATCTTCCGTAAATCAAGGGCGAAAACCAATTATTTGTCCCAAAAGAAGGTGTTTTAAGTATATATCTGCATTTCTAAGGTAGATTTGGGTACAATAAGAGGCGAAAAAGCAGATTCTGACTAAGATTTTATCGAAATCGGCAACTATTTGACTCAGAATGGTTGCCTTACGTCAAAATCTAATAGTTTATTAAGGTTTTCGTTACTAAAATGCCCAAAGACGCCGATTTTGACTAGAATTTGAAAGATATTGACATGAATATATAACTGTTTGTATCAAAAAATGATAGTTTAAACTGATATTTGCAGTTTTGATGCGGTTTTAGGTACGATATGAGTCGAAGAAGCCGATTTTGACTGGAATCTGTTTAAAATGACAAAGAAAAACCTATTATCAATTCAAGGAAGTGAATTTTTAAGTAGTAATCTGCAGTTTTAATGTAGATTTCAGTTCGCTAAGTTATGAAAATGCATGTTTTGGTTATAATCTTCCGTAAATCAAGGGCGAAAACCAATTATTTGTCCCAAAAGAAGGTGTTTTAAGTATATATCTGCATTTCTAAGGTAGATTTGGGTACAATAAGAGGCGAAAAAGCAGATTCTGACTAAGATTTTATCGAAATCGGCAACTATTTGACTCAGAAAGGTTGCCTTACGTCGAAATCTAATAGTTTATTAAGGTTTTCGTTACTAAAATGCCCAAAGACGCCGATTTTGACTAGAATTTGAAAGATATTGACATGAATATATAACTGTTTGTATCAAAAAATGATAGGTTAAACTGATATTTGCAGTTTTGATGCGGTTTTAGATACGATATGAATCGAAGAAGCCGATTTTGACTGGAATCTGTTTAAAATGACAAAGAAAAACCTATTATCAATTCAAGGAAGTGAATTTTTAAGTAGTTATCTGCAGTTTTAATGTTGATTTCAGTTCGCTAAGTTATGAAAATGCATGTTTTGGCTATAATCTTCAGTAAATCAAGCGCGAAAACCAATTATTTGTACCAAAAGAAGGTGTTTTAAGTATATATCTGCATTTCTAAGGTAGATTTGGGTACAATAAGAGGCGAAAAAGCAGATTCTGATTAAGATTTTATCGAAATCGGCAACTATCTGACTCAGAATGGTTGCCTTACGTCGAAATCTAATAGTTTATTAAGGTTTTCGTTACTAAAATGCCCAAAGACGCCGATTTTGACTAGAATTTGAATGATATTGACATGAATATATAACTGTTTGTATCAAAAAATGATAGTTTAAACTGATATTTGGAGTTTTAATGCGGTTTTAGGTACGATATGAGTCGAAGAAGCCGATTTTGACTGGAATCTGTTTAAAATGACAAAGAAAAACCTATTATCAATTCAAGGAAGTGAATTTTTAAGTAGTTATCTGCAGTTTTAATGTAGATTTCAGTTCGCTAAGTTATGAAAATGCATGTTTTGGCTATAATCTTCCGTAAATCAAGGGCGAAAACCAATTATTTGTCCCAAAAGAAGGTGTTTTAAGTATATATCTGCATTTCTAAGGTAGATTTGGGTACAATAAGAGGCGAAAAAGCAGATTCTGAATAAGATTTTATCGAAATCGGCAACTATTTGACTCAGAAAGGTTGCCTTACGTCGAAATCTAATAGTTTATTAAGGTTTTCGTTACTAAAATGCCCAAAGACGCCGATTTTGACTAGAATTTGAAAGATATTGACATGAATATATAACTGTTTGTATCAAAAAATGATAGTTTAAACTGATATTTGCAGTTTTGATGCGGTTCTAGATACGATATGAATCGAAGAAGCCGATTTTGACTGGAATCTGTTTAAAATGACAAAGAAAAACCTATTATCAATTCAAGGAAGTTAATTTTTAAGTAGTTATCTGCAGTTTTAATGTAGATTTCAGTTCGCTAAGTTATGAAAATGCATGTTTTGGCTATAATCTTCCGTAAATCAAGGGCGAAAACCAATTATTTGTCCCAAAAGAAGGTGTTTTAAGTATATATCTGCATTTCTAAGGTAGATTTGGGTACAATAAGAGGCGAAAAAGCAGATTCTGACTAAGATTTTATCGAAATCGGCAACTATTTGACTCAGAAAGGTTGCCTTACGTCGAAATCTAATAGTTTATTAAGGTTTTCGTTACTAAAATTTGAGAGATATTGACATGAATATATAACTGTTTGTATCAAAAAATGATAGTTTAAACTGATATTTGCAGTTTTGATGCGGTTTTAGATACGATATGAATCGAAGAAGCCGATTTTGACTGGAATCTGTTTAAAATGACAAAGAAAAACCTATTATCAATTCAAGGAAGTGAATTTTTATGTAGTTATCTGCAGTTTTAATGTAGATTTCAGTTCGCTAAGTTATGAAAATGCATGTTTTGGCTATAATCTTCCGTAAATCAATTGCGAAAACCAATTATTTGTCCCAAAAGAAGGTGTTTTAAGTATATATCTGCATTTCTAAGGTAGATTTGGGTACAATAAGAGGCGAAAAAGCAAATTCTGACTAAGATTTTATCGAAATCGGCAACTATTTGACTCAGAAAGGTTGCCTTACGTCGAAATATAATAGTTTATTAAGGTTTTCTTTACTAAAATGCCTAAAGACGCCGATTTTGACTAGAATTTCAAAGATATTGCCATGAATATATAACTGTTTGTATCAAAAAATGATAGTTTAAACTGATATTTGCAGTTTTGATGCGGTTTTAGGTACGATATGAGTCGAAGAAGCCGATTTTGACTGAAATCTGTTTAAAATGACAAAGAAAAACCTATTATCAATTCAAGGAAGTGAATTTTTAAGTAGTTATCTGCCGTTTTAATGTAGATTTCAGTTAGCTAAGTTATGAAAATGCATGTTTTGGCTATAATCTTCCGTAAATCAAGGGCGAAAACCAATTATTTGTCCCAAAAGAAGGTGTTTTAAGTATATATCTGCATTTCTAAGGTAGATTTGGGTACAATAAGAGGCGAAAAAGCAGATTCTGACTAAGATTTTATCGAAATCGGCAACTATTTGACTCAGAAAGGTTGCCTTACGTCGAAATCTAATAGTTTATTAAGGTTTTCGTTACTAAAATTTGAGAGATATTGCCATGAATATATAACTGTTTGTATCAAAAAATGATAGTTTAAACTGATATTTGCAGTTTTGATGCGGTTCTAGATACGATATGAATCGAAGAAGCCGATTTTGACTGGAATCTGTTTAAAATGACAAAGAAAAACCTATTATCAATTCAAGGAAGTTAATTTTTAAGTAGTTATCTGCAGTTTTAATGTAGATTTCAGTTCGCTAAGTTATGAAAATGCATGTTTTGGCTATAATCTTCCGTAAATCAAGGGCGAAAACCAATTATTTGTCCCAAAAGAAGGTGTTTTAAGTATATATCTGCATTTCTAAGGTAGATTTGGGTACAATAAGAGGCGAAAAAGCAGATTCTGACTAAGATTTTATCGAAATCGGCAACTATTTGACTCAGAAAGGTTGCCTTACGTCGAAATCTAATAGTTTATTAAGGTTTTCGTTACTAAAATTTGAGAGATATTGACATGAATATATAACTGTTTGTATCAAAAAATGATAGTTTAAACTGATATTTGCAGTTTTGATGCGGTTTTAGATACGATATGAATCGAAGAAGCCGATTTTGACTGGAATCTGTTTAAAATGACAAAGAAAAACCTATTATCAATTCAAGGAAGTTAATTTTTAAGTAGTTATCTGCAGTTTTAATGTAGATTTCAGTTCGCTAAGTTATGAAAATGCATGTTTTGGCTATAATCTTCCGTAAATCAAGGGCGAAAACCAATTATTTGTCCCAAAAGAAGGTGTTTTAAGTATATATCTGCATTTCTAAGGTAGATTTGGGTACAATAAGAGGCGAAAAAGCAGATTCTGACTAAGATTTTATCGAAATCGGCAACTATTTGACTCAGAAAGGTTGCCTTACGTCGAAATCTAATAGTTTATTAAGGTTTTCGTTACTAAAATTTGAGAGATATTGACATGAATTTATAACTGTTTGTATCAAAAAATGATAGTTTAAACTGATATTTGCAGTTTTGATGCGGTTTTAGATACGATATGAATCGAAGAAGCCGATTTTGACTGGAATCTGTTTAAAATGACAAAGGAAAACCTATTATCAATTCAAGGAAGTGAATTTTTAAGTAGTTATCTGCAGTTTTAATGTAGATTTCAGTTCGCTAAGTTATGAAAATGCATGTTTTGGCTATAATCTTCCGTAAATCAAGGGCGAAAACCAATTATTTGTCCCAAAAGAAGGTGTTTTAAGTATATATCTGCATTTCTAAGGTAGATTTGGGTACAATAAGAGGCGAAAAAGCAGATTCTGACTAAGATTTTATCGAAATCGGCAACTATTTGACACAGAATGGTTGCCTTACGTCGAAATCTAATAGTTTATTAAGGTTTTCGTTAATAAAATGCCCAAAGAAGCCGATTTTGACTAGAATTTGAAAGATATTGACATAAATATATACCTGTTTGTATCAAAAAATGATAGTTTAAACTGATATTTGCAGTTTTGATGCGGTTTTAGGTACGATATGAGTCGAAGAAGCCGATTTTGACTGGAATCTGTTTAAAATGACAAAGAAAAACCTATTATCAATTCAAGGAAGTGAATTTTTATGTAGTTATCTGCAGTTTTAATGTAGATTTCAGTTCGCTAAGTTATGAAAATGCATGTTTTGGCTATAATCTTCCGTAAATCAATTGCGAAAACCAATTATTTGTCCCAAAAGAAGGTGTTTTAAGTATATATCTGCATTTCTAAGGTAGATTTGGGTACAATAAGAGGCGAAAAAGCAAATTCTGACTAAGATTTTATCGAAATCGGCAACTATTTGACTCAGAAAGGTTGCCTTACGTCGAAATATAATAGTTTATTAAGGTTTTCTTTACTAAAATGCCTAAAGACGCCGATTTTGACTAGAATTTCAAAGATATTGCCATGAATATATAACTGTTTGTATCAAAAAATGATAGTTTAAACTGATATTTGCAGTTTTGATGCGGTTTTAGGTACGATATGAGTCGAAGAAGCCGATTTTGACTGAAATCTGTTTAAAATGACAAAGAAAAACCTATTATCAATTCAAGGAAGTGAATTTTTAAGTAGTTATCTGCCGTTTTAATGTAGATTTCAGTTAGCTAAGTTATGAAAATGCATGTTTTGGCTATAATCTTCCGTAAATCAAGGGCGAAAACCAATTATTTGTCCCAAAAGAAGGTGTTTTAAGTATATATCTGCATTTCTAAGGTAGATTTGGGTACAATAAGAGGCGAAAAAGCAGATTCTGACTAAGATTTTATCGAAATCGGCAACTATTTGACTCAGAAAGGTTGCCTTACGTCGAAATCTAATAGTTTATTAAGGTTTTCGTTACTAAAATGCCCAAAGACGCCGATTTTGACTAGAATTTGAATGATATTGACATGAATATATAACTGTTTGTATCAAAAAATGATAGTTTAAACTGATATTTGCAGTTTTAATGCGGTTTTAGGTACGATATGGGTCGAAGAAGCCGATTTTGACTGGAATCTGTTTAAAATGACAAAGAAAAACCTATTATCAATTCAAGGAAGTGAATTTTTAAGTAGTAATCTGCAGTTTTAATGTAGATTTCAGTTCGCTAAGTTATGAAAATGCATGTTTTGGTTATAATCTTCCGTAAATCAAGGGCGAAAACCAATTATTTGTCCCAAAAGAAGGTGTTTTAAGTATATATCTGCATTTCTAAGGTAGATTTGGGTACAATAAGAGGCGAAAAAGCAGATTCTGACTAAGATTTTATCGAAATCGGCAACTATTTGACTCAGAAAGGTTGCCTTACGTCGAAATCTAATAGTTTATTAAGGTTTTCGTTACTAAAATGCCCAAAGACGCCGATTTTGACTAGAATTTGAAAGATATTGACATGAATATATAACTGTTTGTATCAAAAAATGATAGGTTAAACTGATATTTTCGCAGTTTTGATGCGGTTTTAGATACGATATGAATCGAAGAAGCCGATTTTGACTGGAATCTGTTTAAAATGACAAAGAAAAACCTATTATCAATTCAAGGAAGTGAATTTTTAAGTAGTTATCTGCAGTTTTAATGTTGATTTCAGTTCGCTAAGTTATGAAAATGCATGTTTTGGCTATAATCTTCCGTAAATCAAGGGCGAAAACCAATTATTTGTACCAAAAGAAGGTGTTTTAAGTATATATCTGCATTTCTAAGGTAGATTTGGGTACAATAAGAGGCGAAAAAGCAGATTCTGACTAAGATTTTATCGAAATCGGCAACTATCTGACTCAGAATGGTTGCCTTACGTCGAAATCTAATAGTTTATTAAGGTTTTCGTTACTAAAATGCCCAAAGACGCCGATTTTGACTAGAATTTGAATGATATTGACATGAATATATAACTGTTTGTATCAAAAAATGATAGTTTAAACTGATATTTGGAGTTTTAATGCGGTTTTAGGTACGATATGAGTCGAAGAAGCCGATTTTGACTGGAATCTGTTTAAAATGACAAAGAAAAACCTATTATCAATTCAAGGAAGTGAATTTTTAAGTAGTTATCTGCAGTTTTAATGTAGATTTCAGTTCGCTAAGTTATGAAAATGCATGTTTTGGCTATAATCTTCCGTAAATCAAGGGCGAAAACCAATTATTTGTCCCAAAAGAAGGTGTTTTAAGTATATATCTGCATTTCTAAGGTAGATTTGGGTACAATAAGAGGCGAAAAAGCAGATTCTGAATAAGATTTTATCGAAATCGGCAACTATTTGACTCAGAAAGGTTGCCTTACGTCGAAATCTAATAGTTTATTAAGGTTTTCGTTACTAAAATGCCCAAAGACGCCGATTTTGACTAGAATTTGAAAGATATTGACATGAATATATAACTGTTTGTATCAAAAAATGATAGTTTAAACTGATATTTGCAGTTTTGATGCGGTTCTAGATACGATATGAATCGAAGAAGCCGATTTTGACTGGAATCTGTTTAAAATGACAAAGAAAAACCTATTATCAATTCAAGGAAGTTAATTTTTAAGTAGTTATCTGCAGTTTTAATGTAGATTTCAGTTCGCTAAGTTATGAAAATGCATGTTTTGGCTATAATCTTCCGTAAATCAAGGGCGAAAACCAATTATTTGTCCCAAAAGAAGGTGTTTTAAGTATATATCTGCATTTCTAAGGTAGATTTGGGTACAATAAGAGGCGAAAAAGCAGATTCTGACTAAGATTTTATCGAAATCGGCAACTATTTGACTCAGAAAGGTTGCCTTACGTCGAAATCTAATAGTTTATTAAGGTTTTCGTTACTAAAATTTGAGAGATATTGACATGAATTTATAACTGTTTGTATCAAAAAATGATAGTTTAAACTGATATTTGCAGTTTTGATGCGGTTTTAGATACGATATGAATCGAAGAAGCCGATTTTGACTGGAATCTGTTTAAAATGACAAAGGAAAACCTATTATCAATTCAAGGAAGTGAATTTTTAAGTAGTTATCTGCAGTTTTAATGTAGATTTCAGTTCGCTAAGTTATGAAAATGCATGTTTTGGCTATAATCTTCCGTAAATCAAGGGCGAAAACCAATTATTTGTCCCAAAAGAAGGTGTTTTAAGTATATATCTGCATTTCTAAGGTAGATTTGGGTACAATAAGAGGCGAAAAAGCAGATTCTGACTAAGATTTTATCGAAATCGGCAACTATTTGACACAGAATGGTTGCCTTACGTCGAAATCTAATAGTTTATTAAGGTTTTCGTTAATAAAATGCCCAAAGAAGCCGATTTTGACTAGAATTTGAAAGATATTGACATAAATATATACCTGTTTGTATCAAAAAATGATAGTTTAAACTGATATTTGCAGTTTTGATGCGGTTTTAGGTACGATATGAGTCGAAGAAGCCGATTTTGACTGGAATCTGTTTAAAATAACAAAGAAAAACCTATTATCAATTCAAGGAAGTGATTTTTTAAGTAGTTATCTGTAGTTTTAATGTAGATTTCAGTTCGCTAAGTTATGAAAATGCATGTTTTGGCTATAATCTTCCGTAAATCAAGGGCGAAAACCAGTTATTTGTCCCAAAAGAAGGTGTTTTAAGTATATATCTGCATTTCTAAGGTAGATTTGGGTACAATAAGAGGCGAAAAATCAGATTCTGACTAAGATTTTATCGAAATCGGCAACTATTTGACTCAGAATGGTTGCCTTACGTCGAAATCTAATAGTTTATTAAGGTTTTCGTTACTAAAATGCCCAAAGACGCCGATTTTGACTAGAATTTGAAAGATATTGACATGAATATATAGCTGTTTGTATCAAAAAATGATAGTTTAAACTGATATTTGCAGTTTTGATGCGGTTTTAGATACGATATGAATCGAAGAAGCCGATTTTGAATGGAATCTGTTTAAAATGACAAAGAAAAACCTATTATCAATTCAAGGAAGTGAATTATTATGTAGTTATCTGCAGTTTTAATGTAGATTTCAGTTCGCTAAGTTATGAAAATGCATGTTTTGGCTATAATCTTCCGTAAATCAATTGCGAAAACCAATTATTTGTCCCAAAAGTAGGTGTTTTAAGTATATATCTGCATTTCTAAGGTAGATTTGGGTACAATAAGAGGAGAAAAAGCAGATTCTGAATAAGATTTTATCGAAATCGGCAACTATTTGACTCAGAAAGGTTGCCTTACGTCGAAATCTAATAGTTTATTAAGGTTTTCGTTACTAAAATGCCCAAAGACGCCGATTTTGACTAGAATTTGAAAGATATTGACATGAATATATAACTGTTTGTATCAAAAAATGATAGTTTAAACTGATATTTGCAGTTTTGATGCGGTTTTAGATACGATATGAATCGAAGAAGCCGATTTTGACTGGAATCTGTTTAAAATGACAAAGAAAAACCTATTATCAATTCAAGGAAGTGAATTTTTAAGTAGTTATCTGCAGTTTTATTGTAGATTTCAGTTAGCTAAGTTATGAAAATGCATGTTTTGGCTATAATCTTCCTTAAATCAAGGGCGAAAACCAATTATTTGTCCCAAAAGAAGGTGTTTTAAGTATATATCTGCATTTCTAAGGTAGATTTGGGTACAATAAGAGGCGAAAAAGCAGATTCTGACTAAGATTTTATCGAAATCGGCAACTATTTGACTCAGAATGGTTGCCTCACGTCGAAATCTAATAGTTTATTAAGGTTTTCGTTACTAAAATGCCCAAAGACGCCGATTTTGACTAGAATTTGAATGATATTGACATGAATATATAACTGTTTGTATCAAAAAATGATAGTTTAAACTGATATTTGCAGTTTTAATGCGGTTTTAGGTACGATATGGGTCGAAGAAGCCGATTTTGACTGGAATCTGTTTAAAATGACAAAGAAAAACCTATTATCAATTCAAGGAAGTGAATTTTTAAGTAGTTATCTGCAGTTTTAATGTAGATTTCAGTTCGCTAAGTTATGAAAATGCATGTTTTGGCTATAATCTTCCGTAAATCAAGGGCGAAAACCAATTATTTGTCCCAAAAGAAGGCGTTTTAAGTATATATCTGCATTTCTAAGGTAGATTTGGGTACAATAAGAGGAGAAAAAGCAGATTCTGAATAAGATTTTATCGAAATCGGCAACTATTTGACTCAGAAAGGTTGCCTTACGTCGAAATCTAATAGTTTATTAAGGTTTTCGTTACTAAAATGCCCAAAGACGCCGATTTTGACTAGAATTTGAAAGATATTGACATGAATATATAACTGTTTGTATCAAAAAATGATAGTTTAAACTGATATTTGCAGTTTTGATGCGGTTCTAGATACGATATGAGTCGAAGAAGCCGATTTGGACTGGAATCTGTTTAAAATAACAAAGAAAAACCTATTATCAATTCAAGGATGTGAATTTTTAAGTAGTTATCTGCAGTTTTAATGTAGATTTCAGTTCGCTAAGTTATGAAAATGCATGTTTTGGCTATAATCTTCCGTAAATGAAGGGCGAAAACCAATTATTTGTCCCAAAAGAAGGTGTTTTAAGTATATATCTGCATTTCTAAGGTAGATTTGGGTACAATAAGAGGCGAAAAAGCAGATTCTGACTAAGATTTTATTGAAACCGGCAACTATTTGACTCAGAAAGGTTGCCTTACGTCGAAATCTAATAGTTTATTAACGTTTTCGTTACTAAAATGCCCAAAGACGCCGATTTTGACTAGAATTTGAGAGATATTGACATGAATATATAACTGTTTGTATCAAAAAATGATAGTTTAAACTGATATTTGCAGTTTTGATGCGGTTTTAGATACGATATGAATCGAAGAAGCCGATTTTGACTGGAATCTGTTTAAAATGACAAAGGAAAACCTATTATCAATTCAAGGAAGTGAATTTTTAAGTAGTTATCTGCAGTTTTAATGTAGATTTCAGTTCGCTAAGTTATGAAAATGCATGTTTTGGCTATAATCTTCCGTAAATCATGGGCGAAAACCAATTATTTGTCCCAAAAGAAGGTGTTTTAAGTATATATCTGCATTTCTAAGGTAGATTTGGGTACAATAAGAGGCGAAAAAGCAGATTCCGACTAAGATTTTATCGAAATCGGCAACTATTTGACTCAGAAAGGTTGCCTTACGTCGAAATCTAATAGTTTATTAAGGTTTTCGTTACTAAAATGCTCAAAGACGCCGATTTTGACTAGAATTTGAAAGATATTGGCATGAATATATAACTGTTTGTATCAAAAAATGATAGTTTAAACTGATATTTGCAGTTTTGATGCGGTTTTAGGTACGATATGAGTCGAAGAAGCCGATTTTGACTGAAATCTGTTTAAAATGACAAAGAAAAACCTATTATCAATTCAAGGAAGTGAATTTTTAAGTAGTTATCCGCAGTTTTAATGTAGATTTCAGTTAGCTAAGTTATGAAAATGCAGGTTTTGGCTATAATCTTCCGTAAATCAAGGGCGAAAACCAATTATTTGTCTCAAAAGAAGGTGTTTTAAGTATATATCTGCATATCTAAGGTAGATTTGGGTACAATAAGAGGCGAAAAAGCAGATTCTGACTAAGATTTTATCGAAATCGGCAACTATTTGACTCAGAAAGGTTGCCTTACGTCGAAATCTAATAGTTTATTAAGGTTTTCGTTACTAAAATGCCCAAAGACGCCGATTTTGACTAGAATTTGAAAGATATTGACATGAATATATAACTGTTTGTATCAAAAAATGATAGTTTAAACTGATATTTGCAGTTTTGATGCGGTTTTAGATACGATATGAATCGAAGAAGCCGATTTTGACTGGAATCTGTTTAAAATGACAAAGAAAAACCTATTATCAATTCAAGGAAATGAATTTTTAAGTAGTTATCTGCAGTTTTAATGTAGATTTCAGTTCGCTAAGTTATGAAAATTCATGTTTTGGCTATAATCTTCCGTAAATCAAGGGCGAAAACCAATTATTGGTCCCAAAAGAAGGTGTTTTAAGTATATATCTGCATTTCTAAGGTAGATTTGGGTACAATAAGAGGCGAAAAAGCAGATTCTGAATAAGATTTTATCGAAATCGGCAACTATTTGACTCAGAATGGTTGCCTTACGTCGAAATCTAATAGTTTATTAAGGTTTTCGTTACTAAAATGCCCAAAGACGCCGATTTTGACTAGAATTTGAAAGATATTGACATGAATATATAACTGTTTGTATCAAAAAATGATAGTTTAAACTGATGTTTGCAGTTTTGATGCGGTTTTAGGTACGATATGAGTCGAAGAAGCCGATTTTGACTGGAATCTGTTTAAAATGACAAAGAAAAACCTATTATCAATTCAAGGATGTGAATTTTTAAGTAGTTATCTGCAGTTTTAATGTAGATTTCAGTTCGCTAAGTTATGAAAATGCATGTTTTGGCTATAATCTTCCGTAAATCAAGGGCGAAAACCAATTATTTGTCCCAAAAGAAGGTGTTTTAAGTATATATCTGCATTTCTAAGGTAGATTTGGGTACAATAAGAGGCGAAAAAGCAGATTCTGACTAAGATTTTATCGAAATCGGCAACTATTTGACTCAGAAAGGTTGCCTTACGTCGAAATCTAATAGTTTATTAAGGTTTTCGTTACTAAAATGCCCAAAGACGCCGATTTTGACTAGAATTTGAAAGATATTGACATGAATATATAACTGTTTGTATCAAAAAATGATAGTTTAAACTGATATTTGCAGTTTTGATGCGGTTTTAGATACGATATGAATCGAAGAAGCCGATTTTGACTGGAATCTGTTTAAAATGACAAAGAAAAACCTATTATCAATTCAAGGAAGTGAATTTTTAGGTAGTTATCTGCAGTTTTAATGTAGATTTCAGTTCGCTAAGTTATGAAAATTCATGTTTTGGCTATAATCTTCCGTAAATCAAGGGCGAAAACCAATTATTGGTCCCAAAAGAAGGTGTTTTAAGTATATATCTGCATTTCTAAGGTAGATTTGGGTACAATAAGAGGCGAAAAAGCAGATTCTGAATAAGATTTTATCGAAATCGGCAACTATTTGACTCAGAATGGTTGCCTTACGTCGAAATCTAATAGTTTATTAAGGTTTTCGTTACTAAAATGCCCAAAGACGCCGATTTTGACTAGAATTTGAAAGATATTGACATGAATATATAACTGTTTGTATCAAAAAATGATAGTTTAAACTGATGTTTGCAGTTTTGATGCGGTTTTAGGTACGATATGAGTCGAAGAAGCCGATTTTGACTGGAATCTGTTTAAAATGACAAAGAAAAACCTATTATCAATTCAAGGATGTGAATTTTTAAGTAGTTATCTGCAGTTTTAATGTAGATTTCAGTTCGCTAAGTTATGAAAATGCATGTTTTGGCTATAATCTTCCGTAAATCAACGGCGAAAACCAATTATTTGTCCCAAAAGAAGGTGTTTTAAGTATATATCTGCATTTCTAAGGTAGATTTGGGTACAATAAGAGGCGAAAAAGCAGATTCTGACTAAGATTTTATCGAAATCGGCAACTATTTGACTCAGAAAGGTTGCCTTACGTCGAAATCTAATAGTTTATTAAGGTTTTCGTTACTAAAATGCCCAAAGACGCCGATTTTGACTAGAATTTGAAAGATATTGACATGAATATATAGCTGTTTGTATCAAAAAATGATAGTTTAAACTGATATTTGCAGTTTTGATGCGGTTTTAGATACGATATGAATCGAAGAAGCCGATTTTGACTGGAATCTGTTTAAAATGACAAAGAAAAACCTATTATCAATTCAAGGAAGTGAATTTTTATGTAGTTATCTGCAGTTTTAATGTAGATTTCAGTTCGCTAAGTTATGAAAATGCATGTTTTAGCTACAATCTTCCGTAAATCAATTGCGAAAACCAATTATTTGTCCCAAAAGAAGGTGTTTTAAGTATATATCTGCATTTCTAAGGTAGATTTGGGTACAATAAGAGGCGAAAAAGCAGATTCTGAATAAGATTTTATCAAAATCGGCAACTATTTGACTCAGAAAGGTTGCCTTACGTCGAAATCTAATAGTTTATTAAGGTTTTCGTTACTAAAATGCCTAAAGACGCCGATTTTGACTAGAATTTGAAAGATATTGGCATGAATATATAACTGTTTGTATCAAAAAATGATAGTTTAAACTGATATTTGCAGTTTTGATGCGGTTTGAGGTACGATATGAGTCGAAGAAGCCGATTTTGACTGAAATCTGTTTAAATTGACAAAGAAAAACCTATTATCAATTCAAGGAAGTGAATTTTTAAGTAGTTATCTGCAGTTTTAATGTAGATTTCAGTTAGCTAAGTTATGAAAATGCATGTTTTGGCTATAATCTTCCGTAAATCAAGGGCGAAAACCAATTATTTGTCCCAAAAGAAGGTGTTTTAAGTATATATCTGCATTTCTAAGGTAGATTTGGGTACAATAAGAGGCGAAAAAGCAGATTCTGAATAAGATTTTATCGAAATCGGCAACTATTTGACTCTGAAAGGTTGCCTTACGTCGAAATCTAATAGTTTATTAAGGTTTTCGTTACTAAAATGCCCAAAGACGCCGATTTTGACTAGAATTTGAAAGATATTGACATGAATATATAACTGTTTGTATCAAAAAATGATAGTTTAAACTGATATTTGCAGTTTTGATGCGGTTTTAGATACGATATGAATCGAAGAAGCCGATTTTGACTGGAATCTGTTTAAAATGACAAAGAAAAACCTATTATCAATTCAAGGAAGTGAATTTTTAAGTAGTTATCTGCAGTTTTATTGTAGATTTCAGTTAGCTAAGTTATGAAAATGCATGTTTTGGCTATAATCTTCCGTAAATCAAGGGCGAAAACCAATTATTTGTCCCAAAAGAAGGTGTTTTAAGTATATATCTGCATTTCTAAGGTAGATTTGGGTACAATAAGAGGCGAAAAAGCAGATTCTGACTAAGATTTTATCGAAATCGGCAACTATTTGACTCAGAAAGGTTGCCTTACGTCGAAATCTAATAGTTTATTAAGGTTTTCGTTACTAAAATTTGAGAGATATTGACATGAATATATAACTGTTTGTATCAAAAAATGATAGTTTAAACTGATATTTGCAGTTTTGATGCGGTTTTAGATACGATATGAATCGAAGAAGCCGATTTTTACTGGAATCTGTTTAAAATGACAAAGGAAAACCTATTATAAATTCAAGGAAGTGAATTTTTAAGTAGTTATCTGTAGTTTTAATGTAGATTTCGGTTCGCTAAATTAAGAAAATGCATGTTTTGGCTATAATCTTCCGTAAATCAAGGGCGAAAACCAGTTATTTGTCCCAAAAGAAGGTGTTTTAAGTATATATCTGCATTTCTAAGGTAGATTTGGGTACAATAAGAGGCGAAAAAGCAGATTCTGACTAAGATTTTATCGAAATCGGCAACTATTTGACTCAGAATGGTTGCCTTACGTCGAAATCTAATAGTTTATTAAGGTTTTCGTTACTAAAATGCCCAAAGACGCCGATTTTGACTAGAATTTGAAAGATATTGACATGAATATATAGCTGTTTGTATCAAAAAATGATAGTTTAAACTGATATTTGCAGTTTTGATGCGGTTTTAGATACGATATGAATCGAAGAAGCCGATTTTGACTGGAATCTGTTTAAAATGACAAAGAAAAACCTATTATCAATTCAAAGAAGTGAATTTTTATGTAGTTATCTGCAGTTTTAATGTAGATTTCAGTTCGCTAAGTTATGAAAATGCATGTTTTGGCTATAATCTTCCGTAAATCAAGGGCGAAAACCAATTATTTGTCCCAAAAGAAGGTGTTTTAAGTATACATCTGCATTTCTAAGGTAGATTTGGGAAAAATAAGAGGCGAAAAAGCAGATTCTGACTAAGATTTTATCGAAATCGGCAACTATTTGACTCAGAATGGTTGCCTTACGTCGAAATCTAATAGTTTATTAAGGTTTTCGTTACTAAAATGCCCAAAGACGCCGATTTTGACTTGAATTTGAATGATATTGACATGAATATATAACTGTTTGTATCAAAAAATGATAGTTTAAACTGATATTTGCAGTTTTAATGCGGTTTTAGGTACGATATGGGTCGAAGAAGCCGATTTTGACTTGAATCTGTTTAAAATGACAAAGAAAAACCTATTATGAATTCAAGGAAGTGAATTTTTAAGTAGTTATCTGCAGTTTTAATGTAGATTTCAGTTCGCTAAGTTATGAAAATGCATGTTTTGGCTATAATCTTAAGTAAATCTAGGGCGAAAACCAATTATTTGTCCCAAAAGAAGGTGTTTTAAGTATATATCTGCATTTCTAAGGTAGATTTGGGTACAATAAGAGGCGAAAAAGCAGATTCTGAATAAGATTTTATCGAAATCGGCAACTATTTGACTCAGAAAGGTTGCCTTACGTCGAAATCTAATAGTTTATTAAGGTTTTCGTTACTAAAATGCCCAAAGACGCCGATTTTGACTAGAATTTGAAAGATATTGACATGAATATATAACTGTTTGTATCAAAAAATGATAGTTTAAACTGATATTTGCAGTTTTGATGCGGTTTTAGATACGATATGAATCGAAGAAGCCGATTTTGACTGGAATCTGTTTAAAATGACAAAGAAAAACCTATTATCAATTCAAGGAAGTGAATTTTTAAGTAGTTATCTGCAGTTTTAATGTAGATTTCAGTTCGCTAAGTTATGAAAATGCATGTTTTGGCTATAATCTTCCGTAAATCAAGTTCGTTACTAAAATGCCCAAAGACGCCGATTTTGACTAGAATTTGAGAGATATTGACATGAATATATAACTGTTTGTATCAAAAAATGATAGTTTAAACAGATATTTGCAGTTTTGATGCGGTTTTAGATACGATATGAATCGAAGAAGCCGATTTTGACTGGAATCTGTTTAAAATGACAAAGGAAAACCTATTATCAATTCAAGGAAGTGAATTTTTAAGTAGTTATCTGCAGTTTTAATGTAGATTTCAGTTCGCTAAGTTATGAAAATGCATGTTTTGGCTATAATCTTCCGTAAATCAAGGGCGAAAACCAATTATTTGTCCCAAAAGAAAGTGTTTTAAGTATATATCTGCATTTCTAAGGTAGATTTGGGTACAATAAGAGGCGAAAAAGCTGATTCTGAATAAGATTTTATCGAAATCGGCAACTATTTGACTCAGAAAGGTTGCCTTACTTCGAAATCTAATAGTTTATTAAGGTTTTCGTTACTAAAATGCCCAAAGACGCCGATTTTGACTAGAATTTGAAAGATACTGACATGAATATATAACTGTTTGTATCAAAAAATGATAGTTTAAACTGATATTTGCAGTTTTGATGCGGTTTTAGATACGATATGAATCGAAGAAGCCGATTTTGACTGGAATCTGTTTAAAATGACAAAGAAAAACCTATTATCAATTCAAGGAAGTGAATTTTTAAGTAGTTATCTGCAGTTTTAATGTAGATTTCAGTTCGCTAAGTTATGAAAATGCATGTTTTGGCTATAATCTTCCGTAAATCAAGGGCGAAAACCAATTATTTGTCCCAAAAGAAGGTGTTTTAAGTATATATCTGCATTTCTAAGGTAGATTTGGGTACAATAAGAGGCGAAAAAGCAGATTCTGACTAAGATTTTATCGAAATCGGCAACTATTTGATTCAGAAAGGTTGCCTTACGTCGAAATCTAATAGTTTATTAAGGTTTTCGTTACTAAAATGCCCAAAGACGCCGATTTTGACTAGAATTTGAGAGATATTGACATGAATATATAACTGTTTGTATCAAAAAATGATAGTTTAAACTAATATTTGCAGTTCTGATGCGGTTTTAGATACGATATGAATCGAAGAAGCCGATTTTGACTGGAATCTGTTTAAAATGACAAAGGAAAACCTATTATCAATTCAAGGAAGTGAATTTTTAAGTAGTTATCTGCAGTTTTAATGTAGATTTCAGTTCGCTAAGTTATGAAAATGCATGTTTTGGCTATAATCTTCCGTAAATCAAGAGCGAAAACCAATTATTTGGCAAAAAGAAGGTGTTTTAAGTATATATCTGCAGTTCTAATGTAGATTTGGGTACAACAAGAGGCGAAAAAGCAGATTCTGACTAAGATTTTATCGAAATCGGCAACTATTTGACTCAGAATGGTTGCCTTACGTCGAAATCTAATAGTTTATTTAGGTTTTCGTTACTAGAATGCCCAAAGACGCCGATTTTGACTAGAATTTGAAAGATATTGACATGAATATATAACTGTTTGTATCAAAAAATGATAGTTTAAACTGATATTTGCAGTTTTGATGCGGTTTTAGATACGATATGAATCGAAGAAGCCGATTTTGGCTTTAATCTGTTTAAAATGACAAAGAAAAACCTATTTCCAATTCAAGGAAGTGAATTTTTAAGTAGTTATCTGCAGTTTTAATGTAGATTTCAGTTCGCTAAGTTATGAAAATGCATGTTTTGGCTATAATCTTCCGTAAATCAAGGGCGAAAACCAATTATTTGTCCCAAAAGAAGGTGTTTTAAGTATATATCTGCATTTCTAAGGTAGATTTGGGTACAATAAGAGGCGAAAAAGCAGATTCTGACTAAGATTTTATCGAAATCGGCAACTATTTGACTCAGAAAGGTTGCCTTACGTCGAAATCTAACAGTTTATTAAGGTTTTCGTTACTAAAATGCCCAAAGACGCCGATTTTGACTAGAATTTGAGAGATATTGACATGAATATATAACTGTTTGTATCAAAAAATGATAGTTTAAACTGATATTTGCAGTTTTGATGCGGTTTTAGATACGATATGAATCGAAGAAGCCGATTTTGACTGGAATCTGTTTAAAATGACAAAGGAAAACCTATTATCAATTCAAGGAAGTGAATTTTTAAGTAGTTATCTGCAGTTTTAATGTAGATTTCAGTTCGCTAAGTTATGAAAATGCATGTTTTGGCTATAATCTTCCGTAAATCAAGGGCGAAAACCAATTATTTGTCCCAAAAGAAGGTGTTTTAAGTATATATCTGCATTTCTAAGGTTGATTTGGGTATAATAAGAGGCGAAAAAGCAGATTCTGACTAAAATTTTATCGAAATCGGCAACTATTTGACTCAGAATGGTTGCCTTAAGTCGAAATCTAATAGTTTATTAAGGTTTTCGTTACTAAAATGCCCAAAGACGCCGATTTTGACTAGAATTTGAATGATATTGGCATGAATATATAACTGTTTGTATCAAAAAATGATATTTTAAACTGATATTTGCAGTTTTAATGCGGTTTTAGGTACGATATGGGTCGAAGAAGCCGATTTTGACTGGAATCTGTTTAAAATGACAAAGAAAAACCTATTATCATTTCAAGGAAGTGAATTTTTAAGTAGTTATCTGCAGTTTTAATGTAGATTTCAGTTCGCTAAGTTATGAAAATGCATGTTTTGGCTATAATCTTCCGTAAATCAAGGGCGAAAACCAATTATTTGTCCCAAAAGAAGGTGTTTTAAGTATATATCTGCATTTCTAAGGTAGATTTGGGTACAATAAGAGGCGAAAAAGCAGATTCTGAATAAGATTTTATCGAAATCGGCAACTATTTGACTCAGAAAGGTTGCCTTACGTCGAAATCTAATAGTTTATTAAGGTTTTCGTTACTTAAATGCCCAAAGACGCCGATTTTGACTAGAATTTGAAAGATATTGACATGAATATATAACTGTTTGTATCAAAAAATGATAGTTTAAACTGATATTTGCAGTTTTGATGCGGTTTTAGATACGATATGAATCGAAGAAGCCGATTTTGACTGGAATCTGTTTAAAATGACAAAGAAAAACCTATTATCAATTCAAGGAAGTGAATTTTTAAGTAGTTATCTGCAGTTTTAATGTAGATTTCAGCTCGCTAAGTTATGAAAATGCATGTTTTGGCTATAATCTTCCGTAAATCAAGGGCGAAAACCAATTATTTGTCCCAAAAGAAGGTGTTTTAAGTATATATCTGCATTTCTAAGGTAGATTTGGGTACAATAAGAGGCGAAAAAGCAGATTCTGACTAAGATTTTATCGAAATCGGCAACTATTTGACTCAGAAAGGTTGCCTTACGTCGAAATCTAATAGTTTATTAAGGTTTTCGTTACTAAAATGCCCAAAGACGCCGATTTTGACTAGAATTTGAGAGATATTGACATGAATATATAACTGTTTGTATCAAAAAATGATAGTTTAAACTAATATTTGCAGTTCTGATGCGGTTTTAGATACGATATGAATCGAAGAAGCCGATTTTGACTGGAATCTGTTTAAAATGACAAAAGAAAACCTATTATCAATTCAAGAAAGTGAATTTTTAAGTAGTTATCTGCAGTTTTAATGTAGATTTCAGTTCGCTAAGTTATGAAAATGCATGTTTTGGCTATAATCTTCCGTAAATCAAGAGCGAAAACCAATTATTTGGCAAAAAGAAGGTGTTTTAAGTATATATCTGCAGTTCTAATGTAGATTTGGGTACAATAAGAGGCGAAAAAGCAGATTCTGACTAAGATTTTATCGAAATCGGCAACTATTTGACTCAGAATGGTTGCCTTACGTCGAAATCTAATAGTTTATTAAGGTTTTCGTTACTAGAACGCCCAAAGACGCCGATTTTGACTAGAATTTGAAAGATATTGACATGAATATATAACTGTTTGTATCAAAAAATGATAGTTTAAACTGATATTTGCAGTTTTGATGCGGTTTTAGATACGATATGAATCGAAGAAGCCGATTTTGGCTTTAATCTGTTTAAAATGACAAAGAAAAACCTATTACCAATTCAAGGAAGTGAATTTTTAAGTAGTTATCTGCAGTTTTAATGTAGATTTCAGTTCGCTAAGTTATGAAAATGCATGTTTTGGCTATAATCTTCCGTAAATCAAGGGCGAAAACCAATTATTTGTCCCAAAAGAAGGTGTTTTAAGTATATATCTGCATTTCTAAGGTAGATTTGGGTACAATAAGAGGCGAAAAAGCAGATTCTGACTAAGATTTTATCGAAATCGGCAACTATTTGACTCAGAATGGTTGCCTTACGTCGAAATCTAATAGTTTATTAAGGTTTTCGTTACTAAAATGCCCAAAGACGCGGATTTTGACTAGAATTTGAAAGATATTGACATGAATATATAACTGTTTGCATCAAAAAATGATAGTTTAAACTGATATTTGCAGTTTTGATGCGGTTTTAGGTACGATATGAGTCGAAGAAGCCGATTTTGACTGGAATCTGTTTAAAATGACAAAGAAAAACCTATTATCAATTCAAGGAAGTGAATTTTTAAGTAGTTATCTGCAGTTTTAATGTAGATTTCAGTTCGCTTAGTTATGAAAATGCATGTTTTGGCTATAATCTTCCGTAAATCAAGAGCGAAAACCAATTATTTGGCAAAAAGAAGGTGTTTTAAGTATATATCTGCAGTTCTAATGTAGATTTGGGTACAATAAGAGGCGAAAAAGCAGATTCTGACTAAGATTTTATCGAAATCGGCAACTATTTGACTCAGAATGGTTGCCTTACGTCGAAATCTAATAGTTTATTAAGGTTTTCGTTACTAGAATGCCCAAAGACGCCGATTTTGACTAGAATTTGAAAGATATTGACATGAATATATAACTGTTTGTATCAAAAAATGATAGTTTAAACTGATATTTGCAGTTTTGATGCGGTTTTAGATACGATATGAATCGAAGAAGCCGATTTTGGCTTTAATCTGTTTAAAATGACAAAGAAAAACCTATTACCAATTCAAGGAAGTGAATTTTTAAGTAGTTATCTGCAGTTTTAATGTAGATTTCAGTTCGCTAAGTTATGAAAATGCATGTTTTGGCTATAATCTTCCGTAAATCAAGGGCGAAAACCAATTATTTGTCCCAAAAGAAGGTGTTTTAAGTATATATCTGCATTTCTAAGGTAGATTTGGGTACAATAAGAGGCGAAAAAGCAGATTCTGACTAAGATTTTATCGAAATCGGCAACTATTTGACTCAGAATGGTTGCCTTACGTCGAAATCTAATAGTTTATTAAGGTTTTCGTTACTAAAATGCCCAAAGACGCCGATTTTGACTAGAATTTGAAAGATATTGACATGAATATATAACTGTTTGCATCAAAAAATGATAGTTTAAACTGATATTTGCAGTTTTGATGCGGTTTTAGGTACGATATGAGTCGAAGAAGCCGATTTTGACTGGAATCTGTTTAAAATGACAAAGAAAAACCTATTATCAATTCAAGGAAGTGAATTTTTAAGTAGTTATCTGCAGTTTTAATGTAGATTTCAGTTCGCTTAGTTATGAAAATGCATGTTTTGGCTATAATCTTCTGTAAATCAAGGGCGAAAACCAATTATTTGTCCCAAAAGAAGGTGTTTTAAGTATATATCTGCATTTCTAAGGTAGATTTGGTTACAATAAGAGGCGAAAAAGCAGATTCTGACTAAGATTTTATCGAAATCGGCAACTATTTGACTCAGAAAGGTTGCCTTACGTCGAAATCTAATAGTTTATTAAGGTTTTCGTTACTAGAATGCCCAAAGACGCCGATTTTGACTAGAATTTGAAAGATATTGACATGAATATATAACTGTTTGTATCAAAAAATGATAGTTTAAACTGATATTTGCAGTTTTGATGCGGTTTTAGATACGATATGAATCGAAGAAGCCGATTTTGGCTGGAATCCGTTTAAAATGACAAAGAAAAACCTATTACCAATTCAAGAAAGTGAATTTTTAAGTAGTTATCTGCAGTTTTAATGTAGATTTCAGTTCGCTAAGTTATGAAAATGCATGTTTTGGCTATAATCTTCCGTAAATCAAGGGCGAAAACCAATTATTTGTGCCAAAAGAAGGTGTTTTAAGTATATATCTGCAGTTTTAATGTAGATTTGGGTACAATAAGAGGCGAAAAAGCAGATTCTGACTAAGATTTTATCGAAATCGGCAACTATTTGACTCAGAATGGTTGCCTTACGTCGAAATCTAATAGTTTATTAAGGTTTTCGTTACTAAAATGCCCAAAGACGCCGATTTTGACTAGAATTAGAAAGATATTGACATGAATATATAACTGTTTGTATCAAAAAATGATAGTTTAAACTGATATTTGCAGTTTTGATGCGGTTTTAGGTACGATATGAGTCGAAGAAGCTGATTTTGACTGGAATCTGTTTAAAATGACAAAGAAAAACCTATTATCAATTCAAGGAAGTGAATTTTTAAGTAGTTATCTGCAGTTTTAATGTAGATTTCAGTTCGCTTAGTTATGAAAATGCATGTTTTGGCTATAATCTTCCGTAAATCAAGGGCGAAAACCAATTATTTGTCCCAAAAGATGGTGTTTTAAGTATATATCTGCATTTCTAAGGTAGATTTGGGTACAATAAGAGACGAAAAAGCAGATTCTGACTAAGATTTTATCGAAATCGGCAACTATTTGACTCAGAAAGGTTGCCTTACGTCGAAATCTAATAGTTTATTAAGGTTTTCGTTACTAAAATGCCCAAAGACGCCGATTTTGACTAGAATTTGAAAGATATTGACATGAATATATAACTGTTTGTATCAAAAAATGATAGTTTAAACTGATATTTGCAGTTTTGATGCGGTTTTAGATACGATATGAACCGAAGAGGCCGATTTTGACTGGAATCTCTTTAAAATGATAAGGAAAAACCTATTATCAATTCAAGGAAGTGAATTTTTAAGTAGTTATCTGCAGTTTTATTGTAGATTTCAGTTCGCTAAGTTATGAAAATGCATGTTTTGGCTATAATCTTCCGTAAATCAAGGGCGAAAACCAATTATTTGTGCCAAAAAAGGTGTTTTAAGTATATATCTGCAGTTCTAATGTAGATTTGGGTACAATAAGAGGCGAAAAAGCAGATTCTGACTAAGATTTTATCGAAATCGGCAACTATTTGACTCAGAATGGTTGCCTTACGTCGAAATCTAATAGTTTATTAAGGTTTTCGTTACTAAAATGCCCAAAGACGCCGATTTTGACTAGAATTTGAAAGATATTGACATGAATATATAACTGTATCAAAAAATGATAGTTTAAACTGATATTTGCAGTTTTGATGCGGTTTTAGATACGATACGAATCGAAGAAGCCGATTTTGGCTGGAATCCGTTTAAAATGACAAAGAAAAACCTATTACCAATTCAAGGAAGTGAATTTTTAAGTAGTTATCTGCAGTTTTAATGTAGATTTCAGTTCGCTAAGTTATGAAAATGCATGTTTTGGCTATAATCTTCCGTAAATCAAGAGCGAAAACCAATTATTTGTGCCAAAAGAAGGTGTTTTAAGTATATATCTGCAGTTTTAATGTAGATTTGGGTACAATAAGAGGCGAAAAAGCAGATTCTGACTAAGATTTTATCGAAATTGGCAACTATTTGACTCAGAATGGTTGCCTTACGTCGAAATCTAATAGTTTATTAAGGTTTTCGTTACTAAAATGCCCAAAGACGCCGATTTTGACTAGAATTTGAAAGATATTGACATGAATATATAACTGTTTGTATCAAAAAATGATAGTTTAAACTGATATTTGCAGTTTTGATGCGGTGTTAGGTACGATATGAGTCGAAGAAGCCGATTTTGACTAGAATCTGTTTAAAATGACAAAGAAAAACCTATTATCAATTCAAGGAAGTGAATTTTTAAGTAGTTATCTGCAGTTTTAATGTAGATTTCAGTTCGCTTAGTTATGAAAATGCATGTTTTGGCTATAATCTTCCGTAAATCAAGGGCGAAAACCAATTATTTGTCCCAAAAGAAGGTGTTTTAAGTATATATCTGCATTTCTAAGGTAGATTTGGGTACAATAAGAGGCGAAAAAGCAGATTCTGACTAAGATTTTATCGAAATCGGCAACTATTTGACTCAGAAAGGTTGCCTTACGTCGAAATCTAATAGTTTATTAAGGTTTTCGTTACTAAAATGCCCAAAGACGCCGATTTTGACTAGAATTTGAAAGATATTGACATGAATATATAACTGTTTGTATCAAAAAATGATAGTTTAAACTGATATTTGCAGTTTTGATGCGGTTTTAGATACGATATAAATCGAAGAAGCCGATTTTGACTGGAATCTGTTTAAAATGACAAAGAAAAACCTGTTATCAATTCAAGGAAGTGAATTTTTAAGTAGTTATCTGCAGTTTTAATGTAGATTTCAGTTCGCTAAATTATGAAAATGCATGTTTTGGCTATAATCTTCCGTAAATCAAGGGCGAAAACCAATTATTTGTCCCAAAAGAAGGTGCTTTAAGTATATATCTGATATTTGTAGTTTTGATGCGGTTTTAGGTACGATATGAGCCGAAGAAGCCGATTTTGACTGGAATCTGTTTAAAATGGCAAAGAACAACCTATTATCAATTCAAGGAAGTGAATTTTTAAGTAGTTGTCTGCAGTTTTAATGTAGATTTCAGTTCGCTAAGTTATGAAAATGCATGTTTTGGCTATAATCTTAAGTAAATCAAGGGCGAAAACCAATTATTTGTCCCAAAAGAAGGTGTTTTAAGTATATATCTGCATTTCTAAGGTAGATTTGGGTACAATAAGAGGCGAAAAAGCAGATTCTGACTAAGATTTTATCGAAATCGGCAACTATTTGACTCAGAAAGGTTGCCTTACGTCGAAATCTAATAGTTTATTAAGGTTTTCGTTACTAAAATGCCTAAAGACGCCGATTTTGACTAGAATTTGAAAGATATTGGCATGAATATATAACTGTTTGTATCAAAAAATGATAGTTTAAACTGATATTTGCAGTTTTGATGCGGTTTTAGGTACGATATGAGTCGAAGAAGCCGATTTTGACTGAAATCTGTTTAAAATGACATAGAAAAACCTATTATCAATTCAAGGAAGTGAATTTTTAAGTAGTTATCTGCAGTTTTAATGTAGATTACAGTTAGCTAAGTTATGAAAATGCATGTTTTGGCTATAATCTTCCGTAAATCAAGGGCGAAAACCAATTATTTGTCCCAAAAGAAGGTGTTTTAACTATATATCTGCATATCTAGGGTAGATTTGGGTACAATAAGAGGCGAAAAAGCAGATTCTGACTAAGATTTTATCGAAATCGGCAACTATTTGACTCAGAAAGGTTGCCTTACGTCGAAATCTAATAGTTTATTAAGGTTTTCGTTACTAAAATGCCCAAAGACGCCGATTTTGACTAGAATTTGAAAGATATTGACATGAATATATAACTGTTTGTATCAAAAAATGATAGTTTAAACTGATATTTGCAGTTTTGATGCGGTTTTAGATACGATATGAATCGAAGAAGCCGATTTTGACTGGAATCTGTTTAAAATGACAAAGAAAAACCTATTAT
Organism: Cylas formicarius; assembly: GCF_029955315.1. Lineage (NCBI taxonomy): Eukaryota > Metazoa > Arthropoda > Insecta > Coleoptera > Brentidae > Cylas > Cylas formicarius. Next base: position 1,504,692 of record NW_026844268.1, read on the forward strand.
CAATTCAAGGAAGTGAATTTTTAAGTAGTTATCTGCAGTTTTAATGTAGATTTCAGTTGGCTAAGATATGAAAATGCATGTTTTGGCTATAATCTTCCGTAAATCAAGGGCGAAAACCAATTATTTGTGCCAAAAGAAGGTGTTTTAAGTATATATCTGCAGTTCTAATGTAGATTTGGATACAATAAGAGGCGAAAAAGCAGATTCTGACTAAGATTTTATCGAAATCGGCAACTATTTGACTCAGAATGGTTGCCTTACGTCGAAATCTAATAGTTTATTAAGGTTTTCGTTACTAGAATGCCCAAAGACGCCGATTTTGACTAGAATTTGAAAGATATTGACATGAATATATAACTGTTTGTATCAAAAAATGATAGTTTAAACTGATATTTGCAGTTTTGATGCGGTTTTAGGTACGATATGAGTCGAAGAAGCCGATTTTGACTGGAATCTGTTTAAAATGACAAAGAAAAACCTATTATCAATTCAAGGAAGTGAATTTTTAAGTAGTTATCTGTAGTTTTAATGTAGATTTCACTTCGCTAAGTTATGAAAATGCATGTTTTGGCTATAATCTTCCGTAAATCAAGGGCGAAAACCAGTTATTTGTCCCAAAAGAAGGTGTTTTAAGTATATATCTGCATTTCTAAGGTAGATTTGGGTACAATAAGAGGCGAAAAAGCAGATTCTGACTAAGATTTTATCGAAATCGGCAACTATTTGACTCAGAAAGGTTGCCTTACGTCGAAATCTAATAGTTTATTAAGGTTTTCGTTACTAAAATGCCTAAAGACGCCGATTTTGACTAGAATTTGAAAGATATTGGCATGAATATATAACTGTTTGTATCAAAAAATGATAGTTTAAACTGATATTTGCAGTTTTGATACGGTTTTAGGTACGATATGAGTCGAAGAAGCCGATTTTGACTGAAATCTGTTTAAAATGACAAAGAAAAACCTATTATCAATTCAAGGAAGTGAATTTTTAAGTAGTTATCTGCAGTTTTATTGTAGATTTCAGTTAGCTAAGTTATGAAAATGCATGTTTTGGCTATAATCTTCCGTAAATCAAGGGCGAAAACCAATTATTTGTCCCAAAAGAAGGTGTTTTAAGTATATATCTGCATTTCTAAGGTAGATTTGGGTACAATAAGAGGCGAAAAAGCAGATTCTGACTAAGATTTTATCGAAATCGGCAACTATTTGACTCAGAAAGGTTGCCTTACGTCAAAATCTAATAGTTTATTAAGGTTTTCGTTACTAAAATGCCTAAAGACGCCGATTTTGACTAGAATTTGAAAGATATTGGCATGAATATATAACTGTTTGTATCAAAAAATGATAGTTTAAACTGATATTTGCAGTTTTGATGCGGTTTTAGGTACGATATGAGTCGAAGAAGCCGATTTTGACTGGAATCTGTTTAAAATGACAAAGAAAAACCTATTATCAATTCAAGGAAGTGAATTTTTAAGTAGTTATCTGCAGTTTTAATGTAGATTTCAGTTCGCTTAGTTATGAAAATGCATGTTTTGGCTATAATCTTCCGTAAATCAAGGGCCAAAACCAATTATTTGTCCCAAAAGAAGGTGTTTTAAGTATATATCTGCATTTCTAAGGTAGATTTGGGTACAATAAGAGGCGAAAAAGCAGATTCTGACTAAGATTTTATCGAAATCGGCAACTATTTGACTCAGAAAGGTTGCCTTACGTCGAAATCTAATAGTTTATTAAGGTTTTCGTTACTAAAATGCCCAAAGACGCCGATTTTGACTAGAATTTGAAAGATATTGACATGAATATATAACTGTTTGTATCAAAAAATGATAGTTTAAACTGATATTTGCAGTTTTGATGCGGTTTTAGATACGATATGAATCGAAGAAGCCGATTTTGACTGGAATCTGTTTAAAATGACAAAGAAAAACCTATTATCAATTCAAGGAAGTGAATTTTCAAGTAGTTATCTGCAGTTTTAATGTAGATTTCAGTTCGCTAAATTATGAAAATGCATGTTTTGCCTATAATCTTCCTTAAATCAAGGGCGAAAACCAATTATTTGTCCCAAAAGAAGGTGTTTTAAGTATATATCTGCATTTCTAAGGTAGATTTGGGTACAATAAGAGGCGAAAAAGCAGATTCTGACTAAGATTTTATCGAAATCGGCAACTATTTGACTCAGAATGGTTGCCTTACGTCGAAATCTAATAGTTTATTAAGGTTTTCGTTACTAAAATGCCCAAAGACGCCGATTTTGACTAGAATTTGAAAGATATTGACATGAATATATAACTGTTTGTATCAAAAAATGATAGTTTAAACTGATATTTGCAGTTTTGATGCGGTTTTAGATACGATATGAATCGAAGAAGCCGATTTTGACTGGAATCTGTTTAAAATGACAAAGAAAAACCTATTATCAATTCAAGGAAGTGAATTTTCAAGTAGTTATCTGCAGTTTTAATGTAGATTTCAGTTCGCTAAATTATGAAAATGCATGTTTTGCCTATAATCTTCCGTAAATCAAGGGCGAAAACCAATTATTTGTCCCAAAAGAAGGTGTTTTAAGTATATATCTGCATTTCTATGGTAGATTTGGGTACAATAAGAGGCGAAAAAGCAGATTCTGACTAAGATTTTATCGAAATCGGCAACTATTTGACTCAGAATGGTTGCCTTACGTCGAAATCTAATAGTTTATTAAGGTTTTCGTTACTAAAATGCCCAAAGACGCCGATTTTGACTAGAATTTGAAAGATATTGACATGAATATATAACTGTTTGTATCAAAAAATGATAGTTTAAACTGATATTTGCAGTTTTGATGCGGTTTTAGGTACGATATGAGTCGAAGAAGCCGATTTTGACTGGAATCTGTTTAAAATGACAAAGAAAAACCTATTATCAATTCAAGGAAGTGAATTTTTAAGTAGTTATCTGCAGTTTTAATGTAGATTTCAGTTCGCTTAGTTATGAAAATGCATGTTTTGGCTATAATCTTCCGTAAATCAAGGGCGAAAACCAATTATTTGTCCCAAAAGAAGGTGTTTTAAGTATATATCTGCATTTCTAAGGTAGATTTGGGTACAATAAGAGGCGAAAAAGCAGATTCTGACTAAGATTTTATCGAAATCGGCAACTATTTGACTCAGAAAGGTTGCCTTACGTCGAAATCTAATAGTTTATTAAGGTTTTCGTTACTAAAATGCCCAAAGACGCCGATTTTGACTAGAATTTGAAAGATATTGACATGAATATATAACAGTTTGTATCAAAAAATGATAGTTTAAACTGATATTTGCAGTTTTGATGCGGTTTTAGATACGATATGAATCGAAGAAGCCGATTTTGACTGGAATCTGTTTAAAATGACAAAGAAAAACCTATTATCAATTCAAGGAAGTGAATTTTTAAGTAGTTATCTGCAGTTTTAATGTAGATTTCAGTTCGCTAAGTTATGAAAATGCATGTTTTGGCTATAATCTTCCGTAAATCAAGGGCGAAAACCAATTATTTGTCCCAAAAGAAGGTGTTTTAAGTATATATCTGCATTTCTAAGGTAGATTTGGGTACAGTAAGAGGCGAAAAAGCAGATTCTGACTAAGATTTTATCGAAATCGGCAACTATTTGACTCAGAATGGTTGCCTTACGTCGAAATCTAATAGTTTATTAAGGTTTTCGTTACTAAAGTGCCCAAAGACGCCGATTTTGACTAGAATTTGAAAGATATTGACATGAATATATAACTGTTTGTATCAAAAAATGATAGTTTAAACTGATATTTGCAGTTTTGATGCGGTTTTAGGTACGATATGAGTCGAAGAAGCCGATTTTGACTGGAATCTGTTTAAAATGACAAAGAAAAACCTATTATCAATTCAAGGAAGTGAATTTTTAAGTAGTTATCTGCAGTTTTAATGTACATTTCAGTTCGCTTAGTTATGAAAATGCATGTTTTGGCTATAATCTTCCGTAAATCAAGGGCGAAAACCAATTATTTGTCCCAAAAGAAGGTGTTTTAAGTATATATCTGCATTTCTAAGGTAGATTTGGGTACAATAAGAGGCGAAAAAGCAGATTCTGACTAAGATTTTATCGAAATCGGCAACTATTTGACTCAGAAAGGTTGCCTTACGTCGAAATCTAATAGTTTATTAAGGTTTTCGTTACTAAAATGCCCAAAGACGCCGATTTTGACTAGAATTTGAAAGATATTGACATGAATATATAACTGTTTGTATCAAAAAATGATAGTTTAAACTGATATTTGCAGTTTTGATGCGGTTTTAGATACGATATGAATCGAAGAAGCCGATTTTGACTGGAATCTGTTTAAAATGACAAAGAAAAACCTATTATCAATTCAAGGAAGTGAATTTTTAAGTAGTTATCTGCAGTTTTAATGTAGATTTCAGTTCGCTAAATTATGAAAATGCATGTTTTGCCTATAATCTTCCGTAAATCAAGGGCGAAAACCAATTATTTGTCCCAAAAGAAGGTGCTTTAAGTATATATCTGCATTTCTAAGGTAGATTTGGGTACAATAAGAGGCGAAAAAGCAGATTCTGACTAAGATTTTATCGAAATCGGCAACTATTTGACTCAGAATGGTTGCCTTACGTCGAAATCTAATAGTTTATTAAGGTTTTCGTTACTAAAATGCCCAAAGACGCCGACTTTGACTAGAATTTGAAAGATATTGACATGAATATATAACTGTTTGTATCAAAAAATGATAGTTTAAACTGATATTTGCAGTTTTGATGCGGTTTTAGGTACGATATGAGTCGAAGAAGCCGATTTTGACTGGAATCTGTTTAAAATGGCAAAGAACAACCTATTATCAATTCAAGGAAGTGAATTTTTAAGTAGTTATCTGCAGTTTTAATGTAGATTTCAGTTCGCTAAGTTATGAAAATGCATGTTTTGGCTATAATCTTCCGTAAATCAAGGGCGAAAACCAATTATTTGTCCCAAAAGAAGGTGTTTTAATTATATATCTGCATTTCTAAGGTAGATTTGGGTACAATAAGAGGCGAAAAAGCAGATTCTGACTAAGATTTTATCGAAATCGGCAACTATTTGACTCAGAAAGGTTGCCTTACGTCGAAATCTAATAGTTTATTAAGGTTTTCGTTACTAAAATGCCCAAAGACGCCGATTTTGACTAGAATTTGAAAGATATTGACATGAATATATAACTGTTTGTATCAAAAAATGATAGTTTAAACTGATATTTGCAGTTTTGATGCGGTTTTAGATACGATATGAATCGAAGAAGCCGATTTTGACTGGAATCTGTTTAAAATGACAAAGAAAAACCTATTATCAATTCAAGGAAGTGAATTTTTAAGTAGTTATCTGCAGTTTTAATGTAGATTTCAGTTCGCTAAGTTATGAAAATGCATGTTTTGGCTATAATCTTCCGTAAATCAAGGGCGAAAACCAATTATTTGTCCCAAAAGAAGGTGTTTTAAGTATATATCTGCATTTCTAAGGTAGATTTGGGTACAATAAGAGGCGAAAAAGCAGATTCTGACTAAGATTTTATCGAAATCGGCAACTATTTGACTCAGAATGCTTGCCTTACGTCGAAATCTAATAGTTTATTAAGGTTTTCGTTACTAAAATGCCCAAAGACGCCGATTTTGACTAGAATTTGAAAGATATTGACATGAATATATAACTGTTTGTATCAAAAAATGATAGTTTAAACTGATATTTGCAGTTTTGATGCGGTTTTAGGTACGATATGAGTCGAAGAAGCCGATTTTGACTGGAATCTGTTTAAAATGACAAAGAAAAACCTATTATCAATTCAAGGAAGTGAATTTTTAAGTAGTTATCTGCAGTTTTAATGTAGATTTCAGTTCGCTTAGTTATGAAAATGCATGTTTTGGCTATAATCTTCCGTAAATCAAGGGCGAAAACCAATTATTTGTCCCAAAAGAAGGTGTTTTAAGTATATATCTGCATTTCTAAGGTAGATTTGGGTACAATAAGAGGCGAAAAAGCAGATTCTGACTAAGATTTTATCGAAATCGGCAACTATTTGACTCAGAAAGGTTGCCTTACGTCGAAATCTAATAGTTTATTAAGGTTTTCGTTACTAAAATGCCCAAAGACGCCGATTTTGACTAGAATTTGAAAGATATTGACATGAATATATAACAGTTTCTATCAAAAAATGATAGTTTAAACTGATATTTGCAGTTTTGATGCGGTTTTAGATACGATATGAATCGAAGAAGCCGATTTTGACTGGAATCTGTTTAAAATGACAAAGAAAAACCTATTATCAATTCAAGGAAGTGAATTTTTAAGTAGTTATCTGCAGTTTTAATGTAGATTTCAGTTCGCTAAGTTATGAAAATGCATGTTTTGGCTATAATCTTCCGTAAATCAAGGGCGAAAACCAATTATTTGTCCCAAAAGAAGGTGTTTTAAGTATATATCTGCATTTCTAAGGTAGATTTGGGTACAGTAAGAGGCGAAAAAGCAGATTCTGACTAAGATTTTATCGAAATCGGCAACTATTTGACTCAGAATGGTTGCCTTACGTCGAAATCTAATAGTTTATTAAGGTTTTCGTTACTAAAGTGCCCAAAGACGCCGATTTTGACTAGAATTTGAAAGATATTGACATGAATATATAACTGTTTGTATCAAAAAATGATAGTTTAAACTGATATTTGCAGTTTTGATGCGGTTTTAGGTACGATATGAGTCGAAGAAGCCGATTTTGACTGGAATCTGTTTAAAATGACAAAGAAAAACCTATTATCAATTCAAGGAAGTGAATTTTTAAGTAGTTACCTGCAGTTTTAATGTACATTTCAGTTCGCTTAGTTATGAAAATGCATGTTTTGGCTATAATCTTCCGTAAATCAAGGGCGAAAACCAATTATTTGTCCCAAAAGAAGGTGTTTTAAGTATATATCTGCATTTCTAAGGTAGATTTGGGTACAATAAGAGGCGAAAAAGCAGATTCTGACTAAGATTTTATCGAAATCGGCAACTATTTGACTCAGAAAGGTTGCCTTACGTCGAAATCTAATAGTTTATTAAGGTTTTCGTTACTAAAATGCCCAAAGACGCCGATTTTGACTAGAATTTGAAAGATATTGACATGAATATATAACTGTTTGTATCAAAAAATGATAGTTTAAACTGATATTTGCAGTTTTGATGCGGTTTTAGATACGATATGAATCGAAGAAGCCGATTTTGACTGGAATCTGTTTAAAATGACAAAGAAAAACCTATTATCAATTCAAGGAAGTGAATTTTTAAGTAGTTATCTGCAGTTTTAATGTAGATTTCAGTTCGCTAAATTATGAAAATGCATGTTTTGCCTATAATCTTCCGTAAATCAAGGGCGAAAACCAATTATTTGTCCCAAAAGAAGGTGCTTTAAGTATATATCTGCATTTCTAAGGTAGATTTGGGTACAATAAGAGGCGAAAAAGCAGATTCTGACTAAGATTTTATCGAAATCGGCAACTATTTGACTCAGAATGGTTGCCTTACGTCGAAATCTAATAGTTTATTAAGGTTTTCGTTACTAAAATGCCCAAAGACGCCGATTTTGACTAGAATTTGAAAGATATTGACATGAATATGTAACTGTTTGTATCAAAAAATGATAGTTTAAACTGATATTTGCAGTTTTGATGCGGTTTTAGGTACGATATGAGTCGAAGAAGCCGATTTTGACTGGAATCTGTTTAAAATGGCAAAGAACAACCTATTATCAATTCAAGGAAGTGAATTTTTAAGTAGTTATCTGCAGTTTTAATGTAGATTTCAGTTCGCTAAGTTATGAAAATGCATGTTTTGGCTATAATCTTCCGTAAATCAAGGGCGAAAACCAATTATTTGTCCCAAAAGAAGGTGTTTTAATTATATATCTGCATTTCTAAGGTAGATTTGGGTACAATAAGAGGCGAAAAAGCAGATTCTGACTAAGATTTTATCGAAATCGGCAACTATTTGACTCAGAAAGGTTGCCTTACGTCGAAATCTAATAGTTTATTAAGGTTTTCGTTACTAAAATGCCCAAAGACGCCGATTTTGACTAGAATTTGAAAGATATTGACATGAATATATAACTGTTTGTATCAAAAAATGATAGTTTAAACTGATATTTGCAGTTTTGATGCGGTTTTAGATACGATATGAATCGAAGAAGCCGATTTTGACTGGAATCTGTTTAAAATGACAAAGAAAAACCTATTATCAATTCAAGGAAGTGAATTTTTAAGTAGTTATCTGCAGTTTTAATGTAGATTTCAGTTCGCTAAGTTATGAAAATGCATGTTTTGGCTATAATCTTCCGTAAATCAAGGGCGAAAACCAATTATTTGTCCCAAAAGAAGGTGTTTTAAGTATATATCTGCATTTCTAAGGTAGATTTGGGTACAATAAGAGGCGAAAAAGCAGATTCTGACTAAGATTTTATCGAAATCGGCAACTATTTGACTCAGAATGCTTGCCTTACGTCGAAATCTAATAGTTTATTAAGGTTTTCGTTACTAAAATGCCCAAAGACGCCGATTTTGACTAGAATTTGAAAGATATTGACATGAATATATAACTGTTTGTATCAAAAAATGATAGTTTAAACTGATATTTGCAGTTTTGATGCGGTTTTAGGTACGATATGAGTCGAAGAAGCCGATTTTGACTGGAATCTGTTTAAAATGACAAAGAAAAACCTATTATCAATTCAAGGAAGTGAATTTTTAAGTAGTTATCTGCAGTTTTAATGTACATTTCAGTTCGCTTAGTTATGAAAATGCATGTTTTGGCTATAATCTTCCGTAAATCAAGGGCGAAAACCAATTATTTGTCCCAAAAGAAGGTGTTTTAAGTATATATCTGCATTTCTAAGGTAGATTTGGGTACAATAAGAGGCGAAAAAGCAGATTCTGACTAAGATTTTATCGAAATCGGCAACTATTTGACTCAGAAAGGTTGCCTTACGTCGAAATCTAATAGTTTATTAAGGTTTTCGTTACTAAAATGCCCAAGGACGCCGATTTTGACTAGAATTTGAAAGATATTCACATGAATATATAACTGTTTGTATCAAAAAATGATAGTTTAAACTGATATTTGCAGTTTTGATGCGGTTTTAGATACGATATGAATCGAAGAAGCCGATTTTGACTGGAATCTGTTTAAAATGACAAAGAAAAACCTATTATCAATTCAAGGAAGTGAATTTTTAAGTAGTTATCTGCAGTTTTAATGTAGATTTCAGTTCGCTAAGTTATGAAAATGCATGTTTTGGCTATAATCTTCCGTAAATCAAGGGCGAAAACCAATTATTTGTCCCAAAAGAAGGTGTTTTAAGTATATATCTGCATTTCTAAGGTAGATTTGGGTACAATAAGAGGCGAAAAAACAGATTCTGACTAAGATTTTATCGAAATCGGCAACTATTTGACTCAGAATGGTTGCCTTACGTCGAAATCTAATAGTTTATTAAGGTTTTCGTTACTAAAATGCCCAAAGACGCCGATTTTGACTAGAATTTGAAAGATATTGACATGAATATATAACTGTTTGTATCAAAAAATGATAGTTTAAACTGATACTTGCAGTTTTGATGTGGTTTTAGGTACGATATGAGTCGAAGAAGCCGATTTTGACTGGAATCTGTTTAAAATGACAAAGAAAAACCTATTATCAATTCAAGGAAGTGAATTTTTAAGTAGTTATCTGCAGTTTTAATGTACATTTCAGTTCGCTTAGTTATGAAAATGCATGTTTTGGCTATAATCTTCCGTAAATCAAGGGCGAAAACCAATTATTTGTCCCAAAAGAAGGTGTTTTAAGTATATATCTGCATTTCTAAGGTAGATTTGGGTACAATAAGAGGCGAAAAAGCAGATTCTGACTAAGATTTTATCGAAATCGGCAACTATTTGACTCAGAAAGGTTGCCTTACGTCGAAATCTAATAGTTTATTAAGGTTTTCGTTACTAAAATGCCCAAAGACGCCGATTTTGACTAGAATTTGAAAGATATTGACATGAATATATAACTGTTTGTATCAAAAAATGATAGTTTAAACTGATATTTGCAGTTTTGATGCGGTTTTAGATACGATATGAATCGAAGAAGCCGATTTTGACTGGAATCTGTTTAAAATGACAAAGAAAAACCTATTATCAATTCAAGGAAGTGAATTTTTAAGTAGTTATCTGCAGTTTTAATGTAGATTTCAGTTCGCTAAATTATGAAAATGCATGTTTTGCCTATAATCTTCCGTAAATCAAGGGCGAAAACCAATTATTTGTCCCAAAAGAAGGTGCTTTAAGTATATATCTGCATTTCTAAGGTAGATTTGGGTACAATAAGAGGCGAAAAAGCAGATTCTGACTAAGATTTTATCGAAATCGGCAACTATTTGACTCAGAATGGTTGCCTTACGTCGAAATCTAATAGTTTATTAAGGTTTTCGTTACTAAAATGCCCAAAGACGCCGATTTTGACTAGAATTTGAAAGATATTGACATGAATATATAACTGTTTGTATCAAAAAATGATAGTTTAAACTGATATTTGCAGTTTTGATGCGGTTTTAGGTACGATATGAGTCGAAGAAGCCGATTTTGACTGGAATCTGTTTAAAATGACAAAGAAAAACCTATTATCAATTCAAGGAAGTGAATTTTTAAGTAGTTATCTGCAGTTTTAATGTACATTTCAGTTCGCTTAGTTATGAAAATGCATGTTTTGGCTATAATCTTCCGTAAATCAAGGGCGAAAACCAATTATTTGTCCCAAAAGAAGGTGTTTTAAGTATATATCTGCATTTCTAAGGTAGATTTGGGTACAATAAGAGGCGAAAAAGCAGATTCTGACTAAGATTTTATCGAAATCGGCAACTATTTGACTCAGAAAGGTTGCCTTACGTCGAAATCTAATAGTTTATTAAGGTTTTCGTTACTAAAATGCCCAAGGACGCCGATTTTGACTAGAATTTGAAAGATATTGACATGAATATATAACTGTTTGTATCAAAAAATGATAGTTTAAACTGATATTTGCAGTTTTGATGCGGTTTTAGATACGATATGAATCGAAGAAGCCGATTTTGACTGGAATCTGTTTAAAATGACAAAGAAAAACCTATTATCAATTCAAGGAAGTGAATTTTTAAGTAGTTATCTGCAGTTTTAATGTACATTTCAGTTCGCTTAGTTATGAAAATGCATGTTTTGGCTATAATCTTCCGTAAATCAAGGGCGAAAACCAATTATTTGTCCCAAAAGAACGTGTTTTAAGTATATATCTGCATTTCTAAGGTAGATTTGGGTACAATAAGAGGCGAAAAAGCAGATTCTGACTAAGATTTTATCGAAATCGGCAACTATTTGACTCAGAAAGGTTGCCTTACGTCGAAATCTAATAGTTTATTAAGGTTTTCGTTACTAAAATGCCCAAAGACGCCGATTTTGACTAGAATTTGAAAGATATTGACATGAATATATAACTGTTTGTATCAAAAAATGATAGTTTAAACTGATATTTGCAGTTTTGATGCGGTTTTAGATACGATATGAATCGAAGAAGCCGATTTTGACTGGAATCTGTTTAAAATGACAAAGAAAAACCTATTATCAATTCAAGGAAGTGAATTTTTAAGTAGTTATCTGCAGTTTTAATGTAGATTTCAGTTCGCTAAATTATGAAAATGCATGTTTTGCCTATAATCTTCCGTAAATCAAGGGCGAAAACCAATTATTTGTCCCAAAAGAAGGTGCTTTAAGTATATATCTGCATTTCTAAGGTAGATTTGGGTACAATAAGAGGCGAAAAAGCAGATTCTGACTAAGATTTTATCGAAATCGGCAACTATTTGACTCAGAATGGTTGCCTTACGTCGAAATCTAATAGTTTATTAAGGTTTTCGTTACTAAAATGCCCAAAGACGCCGATTTTGACTAGAATTTGAAAGATATTGACATGAATATATAACTGTTTGTATCAAAAAATGATAGTTTAAACTGATATTTGCAGTTTTGATGCGGTTTTAGGTACGATATGAGTCGAAGAAGCCGATTTTGACTGGAATCTGTTTAAAATGACAAAGAAAAACCTATTATCAATTCAAGGAAGTGAATTTTTAAGTAGTTATCTGCAGTTTTAATGTAGATTTCAGTTCGCTTAGTTATGAAAATGCATGTTTTGGCTATAATCTTCCGTAAATCAAGGGCGAAAACCAATTATTTGTCCCAAAAGAAGGTGTTTTAAGTATATATCTGCATTTCTAAGGTAGATTTGGGTATAATAAGGGGCGAAAAAGCAGATTCTGACTAAGATTTCATCGAAATCGGCAGCTATTTGACTCAGAATGGTTGCCTTACGTCGAAATCTAATAGTTTATTAAGGTTTTCGTTACTAAAATGCCCAAAGACGCCGATTTTGACTAGAATTTGAAAGATATTGACATGAATATATAACTGTTTGTATCAAAAAATGATAGTTTAAACTGATATTTGCAGTTTTTATGCGGTTTTAGGTACGATATGAGTCGAAGAAGCCGATTTTGACTGGAATCTGTTTAAAATGACAAAGAAAAACCTATTATCAATTCAAGGAAGTGAATTTTTAAGTAGTTATCTGCAGTTTTAATGTAGATTTCAGTTCGCTAAATTATGAAAATGCATGTTTTGCCTATAATCTTCCGTAAATCAAGGGCGAAAACCAATTATTTGTCCCAAAAGAAGGTGCTTTAAGTATATATCTGCATTTCTAAGGTAGATTTGGGTACAATAAGAGGCGAAAAAGCAGATTCTGACTAAGATTTTATCGAAATCGGCAACTATTTGACTCAGAATGGTTGCCTTACGTCGAAATCTAATAGTTTTATAAGGTTTTCGTTACTAAAATGCCCAAAGACGCCGATTTTGACTAGAATTTGAAAGATATTGACATGAATATATAACTGTTTGTATCAAAAAATGATAGTTTAAACTGATATTTGCAGTTTTGATGCGGTTTTAGGTACGATATGAGTCGAAGAAGCCGATTTTGACTGGAATCTGTTTAAAATGACAAAGAAAAACCTATTATCAATTCAAGGAAGTGAATTTTTAAGTAGTTATCTGCAGTTTTAATGTAGATTTCAGTTCGCTTAGTTATGAAAATGCATGTTTTGGCTATAATCTTCCGTAAATCAAGGGCGAAAACCAATTATTTGTCCCAAAAGAAGGTGTTTTAAGTATATATCTGCATTTCTAAGGTAGATTTGGGTACAATAAGAGGCGAAAAAGCAGATTCTGACTAAGATTTTATCGAAATCGGCAACTATTTGACTCAGAAAGGTTGCCTTACGTCGAAATCTAATAGTTTATTAAGGTTTTCGTTACTAAAATGCCCAAAGACGCCGATTTTGACTAGAATTTGAAAGATATTGACATGAATATATAACAGTTTGTATCAAAAAATGATAGTTTAAACTGATATTTGCAGTTTTGATGCGGTTTTAGATACGATATGAATCGAAGAAGCCGATTTTGACTGGAATCTGTTTAAAATGACAAAGAAAAACCTATTATCAATTCAAGGAAGTGAATTTTTAAGTAGTTATCTGCAGTTTTAATGTAGATTTCAGTTCGCTAAGTTATGAAAATGCATGTTTTGGCTATAATCTTCCGTAAATCAAGGGCGAAAACCAATTATTTGTCCCAAAAGAAGGTGTTTTAAGTATATATCTGCATTTCTAAGGTAGATTTGGGTACAGTAAGAGGCGAAAAAGCAGATTCTGACTAAGATTTTATCGAAATCGGCAACTATTTGACTCAGAATGGTTGCCTGACGTCGAAATCTAATAGTTTATTAAGGTTTTCGTTACTAAAGTGCCCAAAGACGCCGATTTTGACTAGAATTTGAAAGATATTGACATGAATATATAACTGTTTGTATCAAAAAATGATAGTTTAAACTGATATTTGCAGTTTTGATGCGGTTTTAGGTACGATATGAGTCGAAGAAGCCGATTTTGACTGGAATCTGTTTAAAATGACAAAGAAAAACCTATTATCAATTCAAGGAAGTGAATTTTTAAGTAGTTATCTGCAGTTTTAATGTACATTTCAGTTCGCTTAGTTATGAAAATGCATGTTTTGGCTATAATCTTCCGTAAATCAAGGGCGAAAACCAATTATTTGTCCCAAAAGAAGGTGTTTTAAGTATATATCTGCATTTCTAAGGTAGATTTGGGTACAATAAGAGGCGAAAAAGCAGATTCTGACTAAGATTTTATCGAAATCGGCAACTATTTGACTCAGAAAGGTTGCCTTACGTCGAAATCTAATAGTTTATTAAGGTTTTCGTTACTAAAATGCCCAAAGACGCCGATTTTGACTAGAATTTGAAAGATATTGACATGAATATATAACTGTTTGTATCAAAAAATGATAGTTTAAACTGATATTTGCAGTTTTGATGCGGTTTTAGATACGATATGAATCGAAGAAGCCGATTTTGACTGGAATCTGTTTAAAATGACAAAGAAAAACCTATTATCAATTCAAGGAAGTGAATTTTTAAGTAGTTATCTGCAGTTTTAATGTAGATTTCAGTTCGCTAAATTATGAAAATGCATGTTTTGCCTATAATCTTCCGTAAATCAAGGGCGAAAACCAATTATTTGTCCCAAAAGAAGGTGCTTTAAGTATATATCTGCATTTCTAAGGTAGATTTGGGTACAATAAGAGGCGAAAAAGCAGATTCTGACTAAGATTTTATCGAAATCGGCAACTATTTGACTCAGAAAGGTTGCCTTACGTCGAAATCTAATAGTTTATTAAGGTTTTCGTTACTAAAATGCCCAAAGACGCCGATTTTGACTAGAATTTGAAAGATATTGACATGAATATATAACAGTTTGTATCAAAAAATAATAGTTTAAACTGATATTTGCAGTTTTGATGCGGTTTTAGATACGATATGAATCGAAGAAGCCGATTTTGACTGGAATCTGTTTAAAATGACAAAGAAAAACCTATTATCAATTCAAGGAAGTGAATTTTTAAGTAGTTATCTGCAGTTTTAATGTAGATTTCAGTTCGCTAAGTTATGAAAATGCATGTTTTGGCTATAATCTTCCGTAAATCAAGGGCGAAAACCAATTATTTGTCCCAAAAGAAGGTGTTTTAAGTATATATCTGCATTTCTAAGGTAGATTTGGGTACAGTAAGAGGCGAAAAAGCAGATTCTGACTAAGATTTTATCGAAATCGGCAACTATTTGACTCAGAATGGTTGCCTTACGTCGAAATCTAATAGTTTATTAAGGTTTTCGTTACTAAAGTGCCCAAAGACGCCGATTTTGACTAGAATTTGAAAGATATTGACATGAATATATAACTGTTTGTATCAAAAAATGATAGTTTAAACTGATATTTGCAGTTTTGATGCGGTTTTAGGTACGATATGAGTCGAAGAAGCCGATTTTGACTGGAATCTGTTTAAAATGACAAAGAAAAACCTATTATCAATTCAAGGAAGTGAATTTTTAAGTAGTTATCTGCAGTTTTAATGTACATTTCAGTTCGCTTAGTTATGAAAATGCATGTTTTGGCTATAATCTTCCGTAAATCAAGGGCGAAAACCAATTATTTGTCCCAAAAGAAGGTGTTTTAAGTATATATCTGCATTTCTAAGGTAGATTTGGGTACAATAAGAGGCGAAAAAGCAGATTCTGACTAAGATTTTATCGAAATCGGCAACTATTTGACTCAGAAAGGTTGCCTTACGTCGAAATCTAATAGTTTATTAAGGTTTTCGTTACTAAAATGCCCAAAGACGCCGATTTTGACTAGAATTTGAAAGATATTGACATGAATATATAACTGTTTGTATCAAAAAATGATAGTTTAAACTGATATTTGCAGTTTTGATGCGGTTTTAGATACGATATGAATCGAAGAAGCCGATTTTGACTGGAATCTGTTTAAAATGACAAAGAAAAACCTATTATCAATTCAAGGAAGTGAATTTTTAAGTAGTTATCTGCAGTTTTAATGTAGATTTCAGTTCGCTAAATTATGAAAATGCATGTTTTGCCTATAATCTTCCGTAAATCAAGGGCGAAAACCAATTATTTGTCCCAAAAGAAGGTGCTTTAAGTATATATATGCATTTCTAAGGTAGATTTGGGTACAATAAGAGGCGAAAAAGCAGATTCTGACTAAGATTTTATCGAAATCGGCAACTATTTGACTCAGAATGGTTGCCTTACGTCGAAATCTAATAGTTTATTAAGGTTTTCGTTACTAAAATGCCCAAAGACGCCGATTTTGACTAGAATTTGAAAGATATTGACATGAATATATAACTGTTTGTATCAAAAAATGATAGTTTAAACTGATATTTGCAGTTTTGATGCGGTTTTAGGTACGATATGAGTCGAAGAAGCCGATTTTGACTGGAATCTGTTTAAAATGGCAAAGAACAACCTATTATCAATTCAAGGAAGTGAATTTTTAAGTAGTTATCTGCAGTTTTAATGTAGATTTCAGTTCGCTAAGTTATGAAAATGCATGTTTTGGCTATAATCTTCCGTAAATCAAGGGCGAAAACCAATTATTTGTCCCAAAAGAAGGTGTTTTAAGTATATATCTGCATTTCTAAGGTAGATTTGGGTACAATAAGAGGCGAAAAAGCAGATTCTGACTAAGATTTTATCGAAATCGGCAACTATTTGACTCAGAAAGGTTGCCTTACGTCGAAATCTAATAGTTTATTAAGGTTTTCGTTACTAAAATGCCCAAAGACGCCGATTTTGACTAGAATTTGAAAGATATTGACATGAATATATAACTGTTTGTATCAAAAAATGATAGTTTAAACTGATATTTGCAGTTTTGATGCGGTTTTAGATACGATATGAATCGAAGAAGCCGATTTTGACTGGAATCTGTTTAAAATGACAAAGAAAAACCTATTATCAATTCAAGGAAGTGAATTTTTAAGTAGTTATCTGCAGTTTTAATGTAGATTTCAGTTCGCTAAGTTATGAAAATGCATGTTTTGGCTATAATCTTCCGTAAATCAAGGGCGAAAACCAATTATTTGTCCCAAAAGAAGGTGTTTTAAGTATATATCTGCATTTCTAAGGTAGATTTGGGTACAATAAGAGGCGAAAAAGCAGATTCTGACTAAGATTTTATCGAAATCGGCAACTATTTGACTCAGAATGGTTGCCTTACGTCGAAATCTAATAGTTTATTAAGGTTTTCGTTACTAAAATGCCCAAAGACGCCGATTTTGACTAGAATTTGAAAGATATTGACATGAATATATAACTGTTTGTATCAAAAAATGATAGTTTAAACTGATACTTGCAGTTTTGATGCGGTTTTAGGTACGATATGAGTCGAAGAAGCCGATTTTGACTGGAATCTGTTTAAAATGACAAAGAAAAACCTATTATCAATTCAAGGAAGTGAATTTTTAAGTAGTTATCTGCAGTTTTAATGTAGATTTCAGTTCGCTAAGTTATGAAAATGCATGTTTTGGCTATAATCTTCCGTAAATCAAGGGCGAAAACCAATTATTTGTCCCAAAAGAAGGTGTTTTAAGTATATATCTGCATTTCTAAGGTAGATTTGGGTATAATAAGAGGCGAAAAAGCAGATTCTGACTAAGATTTTATCGAAATCGGCAACTATTTGACTCAGAATGGTTGCCTTACGTCGAAATCTAATAGTTTATTAAGGTTTTCGTTACTAAAATGCCCAAAGACGCCGATTTTGACTAGAATTTGAAAGATATTGACATGAATATATAACTGTTTGTATCAAAAAATGATAGTTTAAACTGATATTTGCAGTTTTGATGCGGTTTTAGGTACGATATGAGTCGAAGAAGCCGATTTTGACTGGAATCTGTTTAAAATGACAAAGAAAAACCTATTATCAATTCAAGGAAGTGAATTTTTAAGTAGTTATCTGCAGTTTTAATGTACATTTCAGTTCGCTTAGTTATGAAAATGCATGTTTTGGCTATAATCTTCCGTAAATCAAGGGCGAAAACCAATTATTTGTCCCAAAAGAAGGTGTTTTAAGTATATATCTGCATTTCTAAGGTAGATTTGGGTACAATAAGAGGCGAAAAAGCAGATTCTGACTAAGATTTTATCGAAATCGGCAACTATTTGACTCAGAAAGGTTGCCTTACGTCGAAATCTAATAGTTTATTAAGGTTTTCGTTACTAAAATGCCCAAGGACGCCGATTTTGACTAGAATTTGAAAGATATTGACATGAATATATAACTGTTTGTATCAAAAAATGATAGTTTAAACTGATATTTGCAGTTTTGATGCGGTTTTAGATACGATATGAATCGAAGAAGCCGATTTTGACTGGAATCTGTTTAAAATGACAAAGAAAAACCTATTATCAATTCAAGGAAGTGAATTTTTAAGTAGTTATCTGCAGTTTTAATGTAGATTTCAGTTCGCTAAGTTATGAAAATGCATGTTTTGGCTATAATCTTCCGTAAATCAAGGGCGAAAACCAATTATTTGTCCCAAAAGAAGGTGTTTTAAGTATATATCTGCATTTCTAAGGTAGATTTGGGTACAATAAGAGGCGAAAAAACAGATTCTGACTAAGATTTTATCGAAATCGGCAACTATTTGACTCAGAATGGTTGCCTTACGTCGAAATCTAATAGTTTATTAAGGTTTTCGTTACTAAAATGCCCAAAGACGCCGATTTTGACTAGAATTTGAAAGATATTGACATGAATATATAACTGTTTGTATCAAAAAATGATAGTTTAAACTGATACTTGCAGTTTTGATGTGGTTTTAGGTACGATATGAGTCGAAGAAGCCGATTTTGACTGGAATCTGTTTAAAATGACAAAGAAAAACCTATTATCAATTCAAGGAAGTGAATTTTTAAGTAGTTATCTGCAGTTTTAATGTACATTTCAGTTCGCTTAGTTATGAAAATGCATGTTTTGGCTATAATCTTCCGTAAATCAAGGGCGAAAACCAATTATTTGTCCCAAAAGAAGGTGTTTTAAGTATATATCTGCATTTCTAAGGTAGATTTGGGTACAATAAGAGGCGAAAAAGCAGATTCTGACTAAGATTTTATCGAAATCGGCAACTATTTGACTCAGAAAGGTTGCCTTACGTCGAAATCTAATAGTTTATTAAGGTTTTCGTTACTAAAATGCCCAAAGACGCCGATTTTGACTAGAATTTGAAAGATATTGACATGAATATATAACTGTTTGTATCAAAAAATGATAGTTTAAACTGATATTTGCAGTTTTGATGCGGTTTTAGATACGATATGAATCGAAGAAGCCGATTTTGACTGGAATCTGTTTAAAATGACAAAGAAAAACCTATTATCAATTCAAGGAAGTGAATTTTTAAGTAGTTATCTGCAGTTTTAATGTAGATTTCAGTTCGCTAAATTATGAAAATGCATGTTTTGCCTATAATCTTCCGTAAATCAAGGGCGAAAACCAATTATTTGTCCCAAAAGAAGGTGCTTTAAGTATATATCTGCATTTCTAAGGTAGATTTGGGTACAATAAGAGGCGAAAAAGCAGATTCTGACTAAGATTTTATCGAAATCGGCAACTATTTGACTCAGAATGGTTGCCTTACGTCGAAATCTAATAGTTTATTAAGGTTTTCGTTACTAAAATGCCCAAAGACGCCGATTTTGACTAGAATTTGAAAGATATTGACATGAATATATAACTGTTTGTATCAAAAAATGATAGTTTAAACTGATATTTGCAGTTTTGATGCGGTTTTAGGTACGATATGAGTCGAAGAAGCCGATTTTGACTGGAATCTGTTTAAAATGACAAAGAAAAACCTATTATCAATTCAAGGAAGTGAATTTTTAAGTAGTTATCTGCAGTTTTAATGTACATTTCAGTTCGCTTAGTTATGAAAATGCATGTTTTGGCTATAATCTTCCGTAAATCAAGGGCGAAAACCAATTATTTGTCCCAAAAGAAGGTGTTTTAAGTATATATCTGCATTTCTAAGGTAGATTTGGGTACAATAAGAGGCGAAAAAGCAGATTCTGACTAAGATTTTATCGAAATCGGCAACTATTTGACTCAGAAAGGTTGCCTTACGTCGAAATCTAATAGTTTATTAAGGTTTTCGTTACTAAAATGCCCAAGGACGCCGATTTTGACTAGAATTTGAAAGATATTGACATGAATATATAACTGTTTGTATCAAAAAATGATAGTTTAAACTGATATTTGCAGTTTTGATGCGGTTTTAGATACGATATGAATCGAAGAAGCCGATTTTGACTGGAATCTGTTTAAAATGACAAAGAAAAACCTATTATCAATTCAAGGAAGTGAATTTTTAAGTAGTTATCTGCAGTTTTAATGTACATTTCAGTTCGCTTAGTTATGAAAATGCATGTTTTGGCTATAATCTTCCGTAAATCAAGGGCGAAAACCAATTATTTGTCCCAAAAGAACGTGTTTTAAGTATATATCTGCATTTCTAAGGTAGATTTGGGTACAATAAGAGGCGAAAAAGCAGATTCTGACTAAGATTTTATCGAAATCGGCAACTATTTGACTCAGAAAGGTTGCCTTACGTCGAAATCTAATAGTTTATTAAGGTTTTCGTTACTAAAATGCCCAAAGACGCCGATTTTGACTAGAATTTGAAAGATATTGACATGAATATATAACTGTTTGTATCAAAAAATGATAGTTTAAACTGATATTTGCAGTTTTGATGCGGTTTTAGATACGATATGAATCGAAGAAGCCGATTTTGACTGGAATCTGTTTAAAATGACAAAGAAAAACCTATTATCAATTCAAGGAAGTGAATTTTTAAGTAGTTATCTGCAGTTTTAATGTAGATTTCAGTTCGCTAAATTATGAAAATGCATGTTTTGCCTATAATCTTCCGTAAATCAAGGGCGAAAACCAATTATTTGTCCCAAAAGAAGGTGCTTTAAGTATATATCTGCATTTCTAAGGTAGATTTGGGTACAATAAGAGGCGAAAAAGCAGATTCTGACTAAGATTTTATCGAAATCGGCAACTATTTGACTCAGAATGGTTGCCTTACGTCGAAATCTAATAGTTTATTAAGGTTTTCGTTACTAAAATGCCCAAAGACGCCGATTTTGACTAGAATTTGAAAGATATTGACATGAATATATAACTGTTTGTATCAAAAAATGATAGTTTAAACTGATATTTGCAGTTTTGATGCGGTTTTAGGTACGATATGAGTCGAAGAAGCCGATTTTGACTGGAATCTGTTTAAAATGACAAAGAAAAACCTATTATCAATTCAAGGAAGTGAATTTTTAAGTAGTTATCTGCAGTTTTAATGTAGATTTCAGTTCGCTTAGTTATGAAAATGCATGTTTTGGCTATAATCTTCCGTAAATCAAGGGCGAAAACCAATTATTTGTCCCAAAAGAAGGTGTTTTAAGTATATATCTGCATTTCTAAGGTAGATTTGGGTATAATAAGGGGCGAAAAAGCAGATTCTGACTAAGATTTCATCGAAATCGGCAGCTATTTGACTCAGAATGGTTGCCTTACGTCGAAATCTAATAGTTTATTAAGGTTTTCGTTACTAAAATGCCCAAAGACGCCGATTTTGACTAGAATTTGAAAGATATTGACATGAATATATAACTGTTTGTATCAAAAAATGATAGTTTAAACTGATATTTGCAGTTTTTATGCGGTTTTAGGTACGATATGAGTCGAAGAAGCCGATTTTGACTGGAATCTGTTTAAAATGACAAAGAAAAACCTATTATCAATTCAAGGAAGTGAATTTTTAAGTAGTTATCTGCAGTTTTAATGTAGATTTCAGTTCGCTAAATTATGAAAATGCATGTTTTGCCTATAATCTTCCGTAAATCAAGGGCGAAAACCAATTATTTGTCCCAAAAGAAGGTGCTTTAAGTATATATCTGCATTTCTAAGGTAGATTTGGGTACAATAAGAGGCGAAAAAGCAGATTCTGACTAAGATTTTATCGAAATCGGCAACTATTTGACTCAGAATGGTTGCCTTACGTCGAAATCTAATAGTTTTATAAGGTTTTCGTTACTAAAATGCCCAAAGACGCCGATTTTGACTAGAATTTGAAAGATATTGACATGAATATATAACTGTTTGTATCAAAAAATGATAGTTTAAACTGATATTTGCAGTTTTGATGCGGTTTTAGGTACGATATGAGTCGAAGAAGCCGATTTTGACTGGAATCTGTTTAAAATGACAAAGAAAAACCTATTATCAATTCAAGGAAGTGAATTTTTAAGTAGTTATCTGCAGTTTTAATGTAGATTTCAGTTCGCTTAGTTATGAAAATGCATGTTTTGGCTATAATCTTCCGTAAATCAAGGGCGAAAACCAATTATTTGTCCCAAAAGAAGGTGTTTTAAGTATATATCTGCATTTCTAAGGTAGATTTGGGTACAATAAGAGGCGAAAAAGCAGATTCTGACTAAGATTTTATCGAAATCGGCAACTATTTGACTCAGAAAGGTTGCCTTACGTCGAAATCTAATAGTTTATTAAGGTTTTCGTTACTAAAATGCCCAAAGACGCCGATTTTGACTAGAATTTGAAAGATATTGACATGAATATATAACAGTTTGTATCAAAAAATGATAGTTTAAACTGATATTTGCAGTTTTGATGCGGTTTTAGATACGATATGAATCGAAGAAGCCGATTTTGACTGGAATCTGTTTAAAATGACAAAGAAAAACCTATTATCAATTCAAGGAAGTGAATTTTTAAGTAGTTATCTGCAGTTTTAATGTAGATTTCAGTTCGCTAAGTTATGAAAATGCATGTTTTGGCTATAATCTTCCGTAAATCAAGGGCGAAAACCAATTATTTGTCCCAAAAGAAGGTGTTTTAAGTATATATCTGCATTTCTAAGGTAGATTTGGGTACAGTAAGAGGCGAAAAAGCAGATTCTGACTAAGATTTTATCGAAATCGGCAACTATTTGACTCAGAATGGTTGCCTGACGTCGAAATCTAATAGTTTATTAAGGTTTTCGTTACTAAAGTGCCCAAAGACGCCGATTTTGACTAGAATTTGAAAGATATTGACATGAATATATAACTGTTTGTATCAAAAAATGATAGTTTAAACTGATATTTGCAGTTTTGATGCGGTTTTAGGTACGATATGAGTCGAAGAAGCCGATTTTGACTGGAATCTGTTTAAAATGACAAAGAAAAACCTATTATCAATTCAAGGAAGTGAATTTTTAAGTAGTTATCTGCAGTTTTAATGTACATTTCAGTTCGCTTAGTTATGAAAATGCATGTTTTGGCTATAATCTTCCGTAAATCAAGGGCGAAAACCAATTATTTGTCCCAAAAGAAGGTGTTTTAAGTATATATCTGCATTTCTAAGGTAGATTTGGGTACAATCAGAGGCGAAAAAGCAGATTCTGACTAAGATTTTATCGAAATCGGCAACTATTTGACTCAGAAAGGTTGCCTTACGTCGAAATCTAATAGTTTATTAAGGTTTTCGTTACTAAAATGCCCAAAGACGCCGATTTTGACTAGAATTTGAAAGATATTGACATGAATATATAACTGTTTGTATCAAAAAATGATAGTTTAAACTGATATTTGCAGTTTTGATGCGGTTTTAGATACGATATGAATCGAAGAAGCCGATTTTGACTGGAATCTGTTTAAAATGACAAAGAAAAACCTATTATCAATTCAAGGAAGTGAATTTTTAAGTAGTTATCTGCAGTTTTAATGTAGATTTCAGTTCGCTAAATTATGAAAATGCATGTTTTGCCTATAATCTTCCGTAAATCAAGGGCGAAAACCAATTATTTGTCCCAAAAGAAGGTGCTTTAAGTATATATCTGCATTTCTAAGGTAGATTTGGGTACAATAAGAGGCGAAAAAGCAGATTCTGACTAAGATTTTATCGAAATCGGCAACTATTTGACTCAGAAAGGTTGCCTTACGTCGAAATCTAATAGTTTATTAAGGTTTTCGTTACTAAAATGCCCAAAGACGCCGATTTTGACTAGAATTTGAAAGATATTGACATGAATATATAACAGTTTGTATCAAAAAATAATAGTTTAAACTGATATTTGCAGTTTTGATGCGGTTTTAGATACGATATGAATCGAAGAAGCCGATTTTGACTGGAATCTGTTTAAAATGACAAAGAAAAACCTATTATCAATTCAAGGAAGTGAATTTTTAAGTAGTTATCTGCAGTTTTAATGTAGATTTCAGTTCGCTAAGTTATGAAAATGCATGTTTTGGCTATAATCTTCCGTAAATCAAGGGCGAAAACCAATTATTTGTCCCAAAAGAAGGTGTTTTAAGTATATATCTGCATTTCTAAGGTAGATTTGGGTACAGTAAGAGGCGAAAAAGCAGATTCTGACTAAGATTTTATCGAAATCGGCAACTATTTGACTCAGAATGGTTGCCTTACGTCGAAATCTAATAGTTTATTAAGGTTTTCGTTACTAAAGTGCCCAAAGACGCCGATTTTGACTAGAATTTGAAAGATATTGACATGAATATATAACTGTTTGTATCAAAAAATGATAGTTTAAACTGATATTTGCAGTTTTGATGCGGTTTTAGGTACGATATGAGTCGAAGAAGCCGATTTTGACTGGAATCTGTTTAAAATGACAAAGAAAAACCTATTATCAATTCAAGGAAGTGAATTTTTAAGTAGTTATCTGCAGTTTTAATGTACATTTCAGTTCGCTTAGTTATGAAAATGCATGTTTTGGCTATAATCTTCCGTAAATCAAGGGCGAAAACCAATTATTTGTCCCAAAAGAAGGTGTTTTAAGTATATATCTGCATTTCTAAGGTAGATTTGGGTACAATAAGAGGCGAAAAAGCAGATTCTGACTAAGATTTTATCGAAATCGGCAACTATTTGACTCAGAAAGGTTGCCTTACGTCGAAATCTAATAGTTTATTAAGGTTTTCGTTACTAAAATGCCCAAAGACGCCGATTTTGACTAGAATTTGAAAGATATTGACATGAATATATAACTGTTTGTATCAAAAAATGATAGTTTAAACTGATATTTGCAGTTTTGATGCGGTTTTAGATACGATATGAATCGAAGAAGCCGATTTTGACTGGAATCTGTTTAAAATGACAAAGAAAAACCTATTATCAATTCAAGGAAGTGAATTTTTAAGTAGTTATCTGCAGTTTTAATGTAGATTTCAGTTCGCTAAATTATGAAAATGCATGTTTTGCCTATAATCTTCCGTAAATCAAGGGCGAAAACCAATTATTTGTCCCAAAAGAAGGTGCTTTAAGTATATATATGCATTTCTAAGGTAGATTTGGGTACAATAAGAGGCGAAAAAGCAGATTCTGACTAAGATTTTATCGAAATCGGCAACTATTTGACTCAGAATGGTTGCCTTACGTCGAAATCTAATAGTTTATTAAGGTTTTCGTTACTAAAATGCCCAAAGACGCCGATTTTGACTAGAATTTGAAAGATATTGACATGAATATATAACTGTTTGTATCAAAAAATGATAGTTTAAACTGATATTTGCAGTTTTGATGCGGTTTTAGGTACGATATGAGTCGAAGAAGCCGATTTTGACTGGAATCTGTTTAAAATGGCAAAGAACAACCTATTATCAATTCAAGGAAGTGAATTTTTAAGTAGTTATCTGCAGTTTTAATGTAGATTTCAGTTCGCTAAGTTATGAAAATGCATGTTTTGGCTATAATCTTCCGTAAATCAAGGGCGAAAACCAATTATTTGTCCCAAAAGAAGGTGTTTTAAGTATATATCTGCATTTCTAAGGTAGATTTGGGTACAATAAGAGGCGAAAAAGCAGATTCTGACTAAGATTTTATCGAAATCGGCAACTATTTGACTCAGAATGGTTGCCTTACGTCGAAATCTAATAGTTTATTAAGGTTTTCGTTACTAAAATGCCCAAAGACGCCGATTTTGACTAGAATTTGAAAGATATTGACATGAATATATAACTGTTTGTATCAAAAAATGATAGTTTAAACTGATACTTGCAGTTTTGATGCGGTTTTAGGTACGATATGAGTCGAAGAAGCCGATTTTGACTGGAATCTGTTTAAAATGACAAAGAAAAACCTATTATCAATTCAAGGAAGTGAATTTTTAAGTAGTTATCTGCAGTTTTAATGTAGATTTCAGTTCGCTAAGTTATGAAAATGCATGTTTTGGCTATAATCTTCCGTAAATCAAGGGCGAAAACCAATTATTTGTCCCAAAAGAAGGTGTTTTAAGTATATATCTGCATTTCTAAGGTAGATTTGGGTATAATAAGAGGCGAAAAAGCAGATTCTGACTAAGATTTTATCGAAATCGGCAACTATTTGACTCAGAATGGTTGCCTTACGTCGAAATCTAATAGTTTATTAAGGTTTTCGTTACTAAAATGCCCAAAGACGCCGATTTTGACTAGAATTTGAAAGATATTGACATGAATATATAACTGTTTGTATCAAAAAATGATAGTTTAAACTGATATTTGCAGTTTTGATGCGGTTCTAGATACGATATGAATCGAAGAAGCCGATTTTGACTGGAATCTGTTTAAAATGACAAAGAAAAACCCATTATCAATTCAAGGAAGTGAATTTTTAAGTAGTTATCTGCAGTTTTAATGTAGATTTCAGTTCGCTAAGTTATGAAAATGCATGTTTTGGCTATAATCTTCCGTAAATCAAGGGCGAAAACCAATTATCTGTAACAAAATAAGGTGTTTTAAGTATATATCTGCATTTCTAAGGTAGATTTGGGTACAATAAGAGGCGAAAAAGCAGATTCTGACTAAGATTTTATCGAAATCGGCAACTATTTGACTCAGAATGGTTGCCTTACGTCGAAATCTAATAGTTTATTAAGGTTTTCGTTACTAAAATGCCCAAAGACGCCGATTTTGACTAGAATTTCAAAGATATTGACATGAATATATAACTGTTTGTATCAAAAAATGATAGTTTAAACTGATATTTGCAGTTTTGATGCGGTTTTAGGTACGATATGAGTCGAAGAAGCCGATTTTGACTGGAATCTGTTTAAAATGACAAAGAAAAACCTATTATCAATTCAAGGATGTGAATTTTTAAGTAGTTATCTGCAGTTTTAATGTAGATTTCAGTTCGCTAAGTTATGAAAATGCATGTTTTGGCTATAATCTTCCGTAAATCAAGGGCGAAAACCAATTATTTGTCCCAAAAGAAGGTGTTTTAAGTATATATCTGCATTTCTAAGGTAGATTTGGGTACAATAAGAGGCGAAAAAGCAGATTCTGAATAAGATTTTATCGAAATCGGCAACTATTTGACTCAGAAAGGTTGCCTTACGTCGAAATCTAATAGTATATTAAGGTTTTCGTTACTAAAATGCCCAAAGACGCCGATTTTGACTAGAATTTGAATGATATTGACATGAATATATAACTGTTTGTATCAAAAAATGATAGTTTAAACTGATATTTGCAGTTTTAATGCGGTTTTAGGTGCGATATGGCTCGAAGAAGCCGATTTTGACTGGAATCGGTTTAAAATGACAAAGAAAAACCTATTATCAATTCAAGGAAGTGAATTTTTAAGTAGTTATCTGCAGTTTTAATGTAGATTTCAGTTCGCTAAGTTATGAAAATGCATGTTTTGGCTATAATCTTCCGTAAATCAAGGGCGAAAACCAATTATTTGTCCCAAAAGAAGGTGTTTTAAGTATATATCTGCATTTCTAAGGTAGATTTGGGTACAATAAGAGGCGAAAAAGCAGATTCTGAATAAGATTTTATCGAAATCGGCAACTATTTGACTCAGAAAGGTTGCCTTACGTCGAAATCTAATAGTATATTAAGGTTTTCGTTACTAAAATGCCCAAAGACGCCGATTTTGACTAGAATTTGAAAGATATTGACATGAATATATAACTGTTTGTATCAAAAAATGATAGTTTAAACTGATATTTGCAGTTTTGATGCGGTTTTAGATACGATATGAATCGAAGAAGCCGATTTTGACTGGAATCTGTTTAAAATGACAAAGAAAAACCTATTATCAATTCAAGGAAGTGAATTTTTAAGTAGTTATCTGCAGTTTTAATGTAGATTTCAGTTCGCTAAGTTATGAAAATGCATGTTTTGGCTATAATCTTCCGTAAATCAAGGGCGAAAACCAATTATTTGTCCCAAAAGAAGGTGTTTTAAGTATATATCTGCATTTCTAAGGTAGATTTGGGTACAATAAGAGGCGAAAAAGCAGATTCTGACTAAGATTTTATCGAAATCGGCAACTATTTGACTCAGAATGGTTGCCTTACGTCGAAATCTAATAGTTTATTAAGGTTTTCGTTACTAAAATGCCCAAAGACGCCGATTTTGACTAGAATTTGAATGATATTGACATGAATATATAACTGTTTGTATCAAAAAATGATAGTTTAAACTGATATTTGCAGTTTTAATGCGGTTTTAGGTACGATATGGGTCGAAGAAGCCGATTTTGACTGGAATCTGTTTAAAATGACAAAGAAAAACCTATTATCAATTCAAGGAAGTGAATTTTTAAGTAGTTATCTGCAGTTTTAATGTAGATTTCAGTTCGCTAAGTTATGAAAATGCATGTTTTGGCTATAATCTTCCGTAAATCAAGGGCGAAAACCAATTATTTGTCCCAAAAGAAGGTGTTTTAAGTATATATCTGCATTTCTAAGGTAGATTTGGGTACAATAAGAGGCGAAAAAGCAGATTCTGAATAAGATTTTATCGAAATCGGCAACTATTTGACTCAGAAAGGTTGCCTTACGTCGAAATCTAATAGTATATTAAGGTTTTCGTTACTAAAATGCCCAAAGACGCCGATTTTGACTAGAATTTGAAAGATATTGACATGAATATATAACTGTTTGTATCAAAAAATGATAGTTTAAACTGATATTTGCAGTTTTGATGCGGTTTTAGATACGATATGAATCGAAGAAGCCGATTTTGACTGGAATCTGTTTAAAATGACAAAGAAAAACCTATTATCAATTCAAGGAAGTGAATTTTTAAGTAGTTATCTGCAGTTTTAATGTAGATTTCAGTTCGCTAAGTTATGAAAATGCATGTTTTGGCTATAATCTTCCGTAAATCAAGGGCGAAAACCAATTATTTGTCCCAAAAGAAGGTGTTTTAAGTATATATCTGCATTTCTAAGGTAGATTTGGGTATAATAAGAGGCGAAAAAGCAGATTCTGACTAAGATTTTATCGAAATCGGCAACTATTTGACTCAGAATGGTTGCCTTACGTCGAAATCTAATAGTTTATTAAGGTTTTCGTTACTAAAATGCCCAAAGACGCCGATTTTGACTAGAATTTGAAAGATATTGACATGAATATATAACTGTTTGTATCAAAAAATGATAGTTTAAACTGATATTTGCAGTTTTGATGCGGTTCTAGATACGATATGAATCGAAGAAGCCGATTTTGACTGGAATCTGTTTAAAATGACAAAGAAAAACCCATTATCAATTCAAGGAAGTGAATTTTTAAGTAGTTATCTGTAGTTTTAATGTAGATTTCAGTTCGCTAAGTTATGAAAATGCATGTTTTGGCTATAATCTTCCGTAAATCAAGGGCGAAAACCAATTATCTGTAACAAAATAAGATGTTTTAAGTATATATCTGCATTTCTAAGGTAGATTTGGGTACAATAAGAGGCGAAAAAGCAGATTCTGACTAAGATTTTATCGAAATCGGCAACTATTTGACTCAGAATGGTTGCCTTACGTCGAAATCTAATAGTTTATTAAGGTTTTCGTTACTAAAATGCCCAAAGACGCCGATTTTGACTAGAATTTGAAAGATATTGACATGAATATATAACTGTTTGTATCAAAAAATGATAGTTTAAACTGATATTTGCAGTTTTGATGCGGTTTTAGGTACGATATGAGTCGAAGAAGCCGATTTTGACTGGAATCTGTTTAAAATGACAAAGAAAAACCTATTATCAATTCAAGGATGTGAATTTTTAAGTAGTTATCTGCAGTTTTAATGTAGATTTCAGTTCGCTAAGTTATGAAAATGCATGTTTTGGCTATAATCTTCCGTAAATCAAGGGCGAAAACCAATTATTTGTCCCAAAAGAAGGTGTTTTAAGTATATATCTGCATTTCTAAGGTAGATTTGGGTACAATAAGAGGCGAAAAAGCAGATTCTGACTAAGATTTTATCGAAATTGGCAACTATTTGACTCAGAAAGGTAGCCTTACGTCGAAATCTAATAGTTTATTAAGGTTTTCGTTACTAAAATGCCCAAAGACGCCGATTTTGACTAGAATTTGAATGATATTGACATGAATATATAACTGTTTGTATCAAAAAATGATAGTTTAAACTGATATTTGCAGTTTTAATGCGGTTTTAGGTGCGATATGGCTCGAAGGAGCCGATTTTGACTGGAATCTGTTTAAAATGACAAAGAAAAACCTATTATCAATTCAAGGAAGTGAATTTTTAAGTAGTTATCTGCAGTTTTAATGTAGATTTCAGTTC
This sequence comes from Cylas formicarius, assembly GCF_029955315.1. NCBI lineage: Eukaryota > Metazoa > Arthropoda > Insecta > Coleoptera > Brentidae > Cylas > Cylas formicarius. The sequence goes on from NW_026844268.1 coordinate 1,535,306, forward strand.
GCTAAGTTATGAAAATGCATGTTTTGGCTATAATCTTCCGTAAATCAAGGGCGAAAACCAATTATTGGTCCCAAAAGAAGGTGTTTTAAGTATATATCTGCATTTCTAAGGTAGATTTGGGTACAATAAGAGGCGAAAAAGCAGATTCTGAATAAGATTTTATCGAAATCGGCAACTATTTGACTCAGAAAGGTTGCCTTACGTCGAAATCTAATAGTTTATTAAGGTTTTCGTTACTAAAATGCCCAAAGACGCCGATTTTGACTAGAATTTGAAAGATATTGACTTGAATATATAACTGTTTGTATCAAAAAATGATAGTTTAAACTGATATTTGCAGTTTTGATGCGGTTTTAGATACGATATGAATCGAAGAAGCCGATTTTGACTGGAATCTGTTTAAAATGACAAAGAAAAACCTATTATCAATTCAAGGAAGTGAATTTTTAAGTAGTTATCTGCAGTTTTAATGTAGATTTCAGTTCGCTAAGTTATGAAAATGCATGTTTTGGCTATAATCTTCCGTAAATCAAGGGCGAAAACCAATTATTTGTCCCAAAAGAAGGTGTTTTAAGTATATATCTGCATTTCTAAGGTAGATTTGGGTACAATAAGAGGCGAAAAAGCAGATTCTGACTAAGATTTTATCGAAATCGGCAACTATTTGACTCAGAATGGTTGCCTTACGTCGAAATCTAATAGTTTATTAAGGTTTTCGTTACTAAAATGCCCAAAGACGCCGATTTTGACTAGAATTTGAATGATATTGACATGAATATATAACTGTTTGTATCAAAAAATGATAGTTTAAACTGATATTTGCAGTTTTAATGCGGTTTTAGGTACGATATGGGTCGAAGAAGCCGATTTTCACTGGAATCTGTTTAAAATGACAAAGAAAAACCTATTATCAATTCAAGGAAGTGAATTTTTAAGTAGTTATCTGCAGTTTTAATGTAGATTTCAGTTCGCTAAGTTATGAAAATGCATGTTTTGGCTATAATCTTCCGTAAATCAAGGGCGAAAACCAATTATTTGTCCCAAAAGAAGGTGTTTTAAGTATATATCTGCATTTCTAAGGTAGATTTGGGTACAATAAGAGGCGAAAAAGCAGATTCTGAATAAAATTTTATCGAAATCGGCAACTATTTGACTCAGAAAGGTTGCCTTACGTCGAAATCTAATAGTTTATTAAGGTTTTCGTTACTAAAATGCCCAAAGACGCCGATTTTGACTAGAATTTGAAAGATATTGACATGAATATATAACTGTTTGTATCAAAAAATGATAGTTTAAACTGATATTTGCAGTTTTGATGCGGTTTTAGATACGATATGAATCGAAGAAGCCGATTTTGACTGGAATCTGTTTAAAATGACAAAGAAAAACCTATTATCAATTCAAGGAAGTGAATTTTTAAGTAGTTATCTGCAGTTTTAATGTAGATTTCAGTTCGCTAAGTTATGAAAATGCATGTTTTGGCTATAATCTTCCGTAAATCAAGGGCGAAAACCAATTATTTGTCCCAAAAGAAGGTGTTTTAAGTATATATCTGCATTTCTAAGGTAGATTTGGGTATAATAAGAGGCGAAAAAGCAGATTCTGACTAAGATTTTATCGAAATCGGCAACTATTTGACTCAGAATGGTTGCCTTACGTCGAAATCTAATAGTTTATTAAGGTTTTCGTTACTAAAATGCCCAAAGACGCCGATTTTGACTAGAATTTGAAAGATATTGACATGAATATATAACTGTTTGTATCAAAAAATGATAGTTTAAACTGATATTTGCAGTTTTGATGCGGTTCTAGATACGATATGAATCGAAGAAATCGATTTTGACTGGAATCTGTTTAAAATGACAAAGAAAAACCTATTATCAATTCAAGGAAGTGAATTTTTAAGTAGTTATCTGCAGTTTTAATGTAGATTTCAGTTCGCTAAGTTATGAAAATGCATGTTGTGGCTATAATCTTCCGTAAATCAAGGGCGAAAACCAATTATTTGTCCCAAAAGAAGGTGTTTTAAGTATATATTTGCATTTCTAAGGTAGATTTGGGTACAATAAGAGGCGAAAAAGCAGATTCTGACTAAGATTTTATCGAAATCGGCAACTATTTGACTCAGAATGGTTGCCTTACGTCGAAATCTAATAGTTTATTAAGGTTTTCGTTACTAAAATGCCCAAAGACGCCGATTTTGACTAGAATTTGAAAGATATTGACATGAATATATAACTGTTTGTATCAAAAAATGATAGTTTAAACTGATATTTGCAGTTTTGATGCGGTTTTAGGTACGATATGAGTCGAAGAAGCCGATTTTGACTGGAATCTGTTTAAAATGACAAAGAAAAACCTATTATCAATTCAAGGATGTGAATTTTTAAGTAGTTATCTGCAGTTTTAATGTAGATTTCAGTTCGCTAAGTTATGAAAATGCATGTTTTGGCTATAATCTTCCGTAAATCAAGGGCGAAAACCAATTATTTGTCCCAAAAGAAGGTGTTTTAAGTATATATCTGCATTTCTAAAGTAGATTTGGGTACAATAAGAGGCGAAAAAGCAGATTCTGACTAAGATTTTATCGAAATCGGCAACTATTTGCCTCAGAATGGTTGCCTTACGTCGAAATCTAATAGTTTATTAAGGTTTTCGTTACTAAAATGCCCAAAGACGCGGATTTTGACTAGAATTTGAGAGATATTGACATGAATATATAACTGTTTGTATCAAAAAATGATAGTTTAAACTGATATTTGCAGTTTTGATGCGGTTTTAGATACGATATGAATCGAAGAAGCCGATTTTGACTGGAATCTGTTTAAAATGACAAAGGAAAACCTATTATCAATTCAAGGAAGCGAATTTTTAAGTAGTTATCTGCAGTTTTAATGTAGATTTCAGTTCGCTAAGTTATGAAAATGCATGTTTTGGCTATAATCTTCCGTAAATCAAGGGCGAAAACCAGTTATTTGGCCCAAAAGAAGGGGTTTTAAGTATATATCTGCATTTCTAAGGTAGATTTGGGTACAATAAGAGGCGAAAAAGCAGATTCTGACCAAGATTTTATCGAAATCGGCAACTATTTGACTCAGAAAGGTTGCCTTACGTCGAAATCTAATAGTTTATTAAGGTTTTCGTTACTAAAATGCCCAAAGACGCCGATTTTGACTAGAATTTGAAAGATATTGATATGAACATATAACTGTTTGTATCAAAAAATGATAGTTTAAACTGATATTTGCAGTTTTGATGCAGTTTTAGATACGATATGAATCGAAGAAGCCGATTTTGACTGGAATCTGTTTAAAATGACAAAGAAAAACCTATTATCAATTCAAGGAAGTGAATTTTTAAGTAGTTATCTGCAGTTTTAATGTAGATTTCAGTTCGCTAAGTTATGAAAATGCATGTTTTGGCTATAATCTTCCGTAAATCAAGGGCGAAAACCAATTATTTGTCCCAAAAGAAGGTGTTTTAAGTATATATCTGCATTTCTAAGGTAGATTTGGGTACAATAAGAGGCGAAAAAGCAGATTCTGACTAAGATTTTATCGAAATCGGCAACTATTTGACTCAGAATGGTTGCCTTACGTCGAAATCTAATAGTTTATTAAGGTTTTCGTTACTAAAATGCCCAAAGACGCCGATTTTGACTAGAATTTGAATGATGTTGACATGAATATATAACTGTTTGTATCAAAAAATGATAGTTTAAACTGATATTTGCAGTTTTAATGCGGTTTTAGGTACGATATGGGTCGAAGAAGCCGATTTTGACTGGAATCTGTTTAAAATGACAAAGAAAAACCTATTATCAATTCAAGGAAGTGAATTTTTAAGTAGTTATCTGCAGCTTTAATGTAGATTTCAGTTCGCTAAGTTATGAAAATGCATGTTTTGGCTATAATCTTCCGTAAATCAATTGCGAAAACCAATTATTTGTCCCAAAAGAAGGTGTTTTAAGTATATATCTGCATTTCTAAGGTAGATTTGGGTACAATAAGAGGCGAAAAAGCAGATTCTGAATAAGATTTTATCGAAATCGGCAACTATTTGACTCAGAAAGGTTGCCTTACGTCGAAATCTAATAGTTTATTAAGGTTTTCGTTACTAAAATGCCCAAAGACGCCGATTTTGACTAGAATTTGAAAGATATTGACATGAATATATAACTGTTTGTATCAAAAAATGATAGTTTAAACTGATATTTGCAGTTTTGATGCGGTTTTAGATACGATATGAATCGAAGAAGCCGATTTTGACTGGAATCTGTTTAAAATGACAAAGAAAAACCTATTATCAATTCAAGGAAGTGAATTTTTAAGTAGTTATCTGCAGTTTTAATGTAGATTTCAGTTCGCTAAGTTATGAAAATGCATGTTTTGGCTATAATCCTCCGTAAATCAAGGGCGAAAACCAATTATTTGTCCCAAAAGAAGGTGTTTTAAGTATATATCTGCATTTCTAAGGTAGATTTGGGTATAATAAGAGGCGAAAAAGCAGATTCTGACTAAGATTTTATCGAAATCGGCAACTATTTGACTCAGAATGGTTGCCTTAGGTCCAAATCTAATAGTTTATTAGGTTTTCGTTACTAAAATGCCCAAAGACGCCGATTTTGACTAGAATTTGAAAGATATTGACATGAATATATAACTGTTTGTATCAAAAAATGATAGTTTAAACTGATATTTGCAGTTTTGATGCGGTTCTAGATACGATATGAATCGAAGAAGCCGATTTTGACTGGAATCTGTTTAAAATGACAAAGAAAAACCTATTATCAATTCAAGGAAGTGAATTTTTAAGTAGTTATCTGCAGTTTTAATGTAGATTTCAGTTCGCTAAGTTATGAAAATGCATGTTTTGGCTATAATCTTCCGTAAATCAAGGGCGAAAACCAATTATTTGTCCCAAAAGAAGGTGTTTTAAGTATATATCTGCATTTCTAAGGTAGATTTGGGTACAATAAGAGGCGAAAAAGCAGATTCTGACTAAGATTTTATCGAAATCGGCAACTATTTGACTCAGAATGGTTGCCTTACGTCGAAATCTAATAGTTTATTAAGGTTTTCGTTACTAAAATGCCCAAAGACGCCGATTTTGACTAGAATTTGAATGATGTTGACATGAATATATAACTGTTTGTATCAAAAAATGATAGTTTAAACTGATATTTGCAGTTTTAATGCGGTTTTAGGTACGATATGGGTCGAAGAAGCCGATTTTGACTGGAATCTGTTTAAAATGACAAAGAAAAACCTATTATCAATTCAAGGAAGTGAATTTTTAAGTAGTTATCTGCAGCTTTAATGTAGATTTCAGTTCGCTAAGTTATGAAAATGCATGTTTTGGCTATAATCTTCCGTAAATCAAGGGCGAAAACCAATTATTTGTCCCAAAAGAAGGTGTTTTAAGTATATATCTGCATTTCTAAGGTAGATTTGGGTACAATAAGATGCGAAAAAGCAGATTCTGAATAAGATTTTATCGAAATCGGCAACTATTTGACTCAGAAAGGTTGCCTTACGTCGAAATCTAATAGTTTATTAAGGTTTTCGTTACTAAAATGCCCAAAGACGCCGATTTTGACTAGAATTTGAAAGATATTGACATGAATATATAACTGTTTGTATCAAAAAATGATAGTTTAAACTGATATTTGCAGTTTTGATGCGGTTTTAGATACGATATGAATCGAAGAAGCCGATTTTGACTGGAATCTGTTTAAAATGACAAAGAAAAACCTATTATCAATTCAAGGAAGTGAATTTTTAAGTAGTTATCTGCAGTTTTAATGTAGATTTCAGTTCGCTAAGTTATGAAAATGCATGTTTTGGCTATAATCCTCCGTAAATCAAGGGCGAAAACCAATTATTTGTCCCAAAAGAAGGTGTTTTAAGTATATATCTGCATTTCTAAGGTAGATTTGGGTATAATAAGAGGCGAAAAAGCAGATTCTGACTAAGATTTTATCGAAATCGGCAACTATTTGACTCAGAATGGTTGCCTTAGGTCCAAATCTAATAGTTTATTAGGTTTTCGTTACTAAAATGCCCAAAGACGCCGATTTTGACTAGAATTTGAAAGATATTGACATGAATATATAACTGTTTGTATCAAAAAATGATAGTTTAAACTGATATTTGCAGTTTTGATGCGGTTTTAGATACGATATGAATCGAAGAAGCCGATTTTGACTGGAATCTGTTTAAAATGACAAAGAAAAACCTATTATCAATTCAAGGAAGTGAATTTTTAAGTAGTTATCTGCAGTTTTAATGTAGATTTCAGTTCGCTAAGTTATGAAAATGCATGTTTTGGCTATAATCCTCCGTAAATCAAGGGCGAAAACCAATTATTTGTCCCAAAAGAAGGTGTTTTAAGTATATATCTGCATTTCTAAGGTAGATTTGGGTATAATAAGAGGCGAAAAAGCAGATTCTGACTAAGATTTTATCGAAATCGGCAACTATTTGACTCAGAATGGTTGCCTTAGGTCCAAATCTAATAGTTTATTAGGTTTTCGTTACTAAAATGCCCAAAGACGCCGATTTTGACTAGAATTTGAAAGATATTGACATGAATATATAACTGTTTGTATCAAAAAATGATAGTTTAAACTGATATTTGCAGTTTTGATGCGGTTCTAGATACGATATGAATCGAAGAAGCCGATTTTGAATGGAATCTGTTTAAAATGACAAAGAAAAACCTATTATCAATTCAAGGAAGTGAATTTTTAAGTAGTTATCTGCAGTTTTAATGTAGATTTCAGTTCGCTAAGTTATGAAAATGCATGTTTTGGCTATAATCTTCCGTAAATCAAGGGCGAAAACCAATTATTTGTCCCAAAAGAAGGTGTTTTAAGTATATATCTGCATTTCTAAGGTAGATTTGGGTACAATAAGAGGCGAAAAAGCAGATTCTAACTAAGATTTTATCGAAATCGGCAACTATTTGACTCAGAATGGTTGCCTTACGTCGAAATCTAATAGTTTATTAAGGTTTTCGTTACTAAAATGCCCAAAGACGCCGATTTTGACTAGAATTTGAATGATGTTGACATGAATATATAACTGTTTGTATCAAAAAATGATAGTTTAAACTGATATTTGCAGTTTTAATGCGGTTTTAGGTACGATATGGGTCGAAGAAGCCGATTTTGACTGGAATCTGTTTAAAATGACAAAGAAAAACCTATTATCAATTCAAGGAAGTGAATTTTTAAGTAGTTATCTGCAGTTTTAATGTAGATTTCAGTTCGCTAAGTTATGAAAATGCATGTTTTGGCTATAATCTTCCGTAAATCAAGGGCGAAAACCAATTATTTGTCCCAAAAGAAGGTGTTTTAAGTATATATCTGCATTTCTAAGGTAGATTTGGGTACAATAAGAGGCGAAAAAGCAGATTCTGAATAAGATTTTATCGAAATCGGCAACTATTTGACTCAGAAAGTTTGCCTTACGTCGAAATCTAATAGTTTATTAAGGTTTTCGTTACTAAAATGCCCAAAGACGCCGATTTTGACTAGAATTTGAAAGATATTGACATGAATATATAACTGTTTGTATCAAAAAATGATAGTTTAAACTGATATTTGCAGTTTTGATGCGGTTTTAGATACGATATGAATCGAAGAAGCCGATTTTGACTGGAATCTGTTTAAAATGACAAAGAAAAACCTATTATCAATTCAAGGAAGTGAATTTTTAAGTAGTTATCTGCAGTTTTAATGTAGATTTCAGTTCGCTAAGTTATGAAAATGCATGTTTTGGCTATAATCCTCCGTAAATCAAGGGCGAAAACCAATTATTTGTCCCAAAAGAAGGTGTTTTAAGTATATATCTGCATTTCTAAGGTAGATTTGGGTATAATAAGAGGCGAAAAAGCAGATTCTGACTAAGATTTTATCGAAATCGGCAACTATTTGACTCAGAATGGTTGCCTTAGGTCCAAATCTAATAGTTTATTAGGTTTTCGTTACTAAAATGCCCAAAGACGCCGATTTTGACTAGAATTTGAAAGATATTGACATGAATATATAACTGTTTGTATCAAAAATTGATAGTTTAAACTGATATTTGCAGTTTTGATGCGGTTCTAGATACGATATGAATCGAAGAAGCCGATTTTGACTGGAATCTGTTTAAAATGACAAAGAAAAACCTATTATCAATTCAAGGAAGTGAATTTTTAAGTAGTTATCTGCAGTTTTAATGTAGATTTCAGTTCGCTAAGTTATGAAAATGCATGTTTTGGCTATAATCCTCCGTAAATCAAGGGCGAAAACCAATTATTTGTCCCAAAAGAAGGTGTTTTAAGTATATATCTGCATTTCTAAGGTAGATTTGGGTATAATAAGAGGCGAAAAAGCAGATTCTGACTAAGATTTTATCGAAATCGGCAACTATTTGACTCAGAATGGTTGCCTTACGTCGAAATCTAATAGTTTATTAAGGTTTTCGTTACTAAAATGCCCAAAGACGCCGATATTGACTAGAATTTGAAAGATATTGACATGAATATATAACTGTTTGTATCAAAAAATGATAGTTTAAACTGATATCTGCAGTTTTGATGCGGTTTTACGTACGATATGAGTCGAAGAAGCCGATTTTGACTGGAATCTGTTTAAAATGACAAAGAAAAACCTATTATCAATTCAAGGATGTGAATTTTTAAGTAGTTATCTGCAGTTTTAATGTAGATTTCAGTTCGCTAAGTTATGAAAATGCATGTTTTGGCTATAATCTTCCGTAAATCAAGGGCGAAAACCAATTATTTGTCCCAAAAGAAGGTGTTTTAAGTATATATCTGCATTTCTAAGGTAGATTTGGTTACAATAAGAGGCGAAAAAGCAGATTCTGACTAAGATTTTATCGAAATCGGCAACTATTTGACTCAGAAAGGTTGCCTTACGTCGAAATCTAATAGTTTATTAAGGTTTTCGTTACTAAAATGCCCAAAGACGCCGATTTTGACTAGAATTTGAAAGATATTGACATGAATATATAACTGTTTGTATCAAAAAATGATAGTTTAAACTGATATTTGCAGTTTTGATGCGGTTTTACGTACGATATGAGTCGAAGAAGCCGATTTTGACTGGAATCTGTTTAAAATGACAAAGAAAAACCTATTATCAATTCAAGGATGTGAATTTTTAAGTAGTTATCTGCAGTTTTAATGTAGATTTCAGTTCGCTAAGTTATGAAAATGCATGTTTTGGCTATAATCTTCCGTAAATCAAGGGCGAAAACCAATTATTTGTCCCAAAAGAAGGTGTTTTAAGTATATATCTGCATTTCTAAGGTAGATTTGGTTACAATAAGAGGCGAAAAAGCAGATTCTGACTAAGATTTTATCGAAATCGGCAACTATTTGACTCAGAAAGGTTGCCTTACGTCGAAATCTAATAGTTTATTAAGGTTTTCGTTACTAAAATGCCCAAAGACGCCGATTTTGACTAGAATTTGAAAGATATTGACATGAATATATAACTGTTTGTATCAAAAAATGATAGTTTAAACTGATATTTGCAGTTTTGATGCGGTTTTAGATACGATATGAATCGAAGAAGCCGATTTTGACTGGAATCTGTTTAAAATGACAAAGAAAAACCTATTATCAATTCAAGGAAGTGAATTTTTAAGTAGTTATCTGCAGTTTTAATGTAGATTTCAGTTCGCTAAGTTATGAAAATGCATGTTTTGGCTATAATCTTAAGTAAATCAAGGGCGAAAACCAATTATTTGTCCCAAAAGAAGGTGTTTTAAGTATATATCTGCATTTCTAAGGTAGATTTGGGTACAATAAGAGGCGAAAAAGTAGATTCTGACTAAGATTTTATCGAAATCGGCAACTATTTGACTCAGAAAGGTTGCCTTACGTCGAAATCTAATAGTTTATTAAGGTTTTCGTTACTAAAATGCCCAAAGACGCCGATTTTGACTAGAATTTGAAAGATATTGACATGAATATATAACTGTTTGTATCAAAAAATGATAGTTTAAACTGATATTTGCAGTTTTGATGCGGTTTTAGATACGATACGAATCGAAGAAGCCGATTTTGACTGGAATCTGTTTAAAATGACAAAGAAAAACCTATTATCAATTCAAGGAAGTGAATTTTTAAGTAGTTATCTGCAGTTTTAATGTAGATTTCAGTTCGCTAAGTTATGAAAATGCATGTTTTGGCTATATTCTTCCGTAAATCAAGGGCGAAAACAAATTATTTGTCCCAAAAGAAGGTGTTTTAAGAATATATCTGCATTTCTAAGGTAGATTTGGGTACAATAAGAGGCGAAAAAGCAGATTCTGACTAAGATTATATCGAAATCGGCAACTATTTGACTCAGAATGGTTGCCTTACGTCGAAATCTAATAGTTTATTAAGGTTTTCGTTACTAAAATGCCCAAAGACGCCGATTTTGACTAGAATTTGAAAGATATTGACATGAATATATAACTGTTTGTATCAAAAAATGATAGTTTAAACTGATATTTGCAGTTTTGATGCGGTTTTAGATACGATATGAATCGAAGAAGCCGATTTTGACTGGAATCTGTTTAAAATGACAAAGAAAAACCTATTATCAATTCAAGGAAGTGAATTTTTAAGTAGTTATCTGCAGTTTTAATGTAGATTTCAGTTCGCTAAGTTATGAAAATGCATGTTTTGGCTATAATCTTCCGTAAATCAAGGGCGAAAACGAATTATTTGTCCCAAAAGAAGGTGTTTTAAGTATATATCTGCATTTCTAAGGTAGATTTGGGTACAATAAGAGGCGAAAAAGCAGATTCTGACTAAGATTTTATCGAAATCGGCAACTATTTGACTCAGAAAGGTTGCCTTACGTCGAAATCTAATAGTTTAATAAGGTTTTCGTTACTAAAATGCCCAAAGACGCCGATTTTGACTAGAATTTGAATGATATTGACATGAATATATAACTGTTTGTATCAAAAAATGATAGTTTAAACTGATATTTGCAGTTTTAATGCGGTTTTAAGTACGATATGGGTCGAAGAAGCCGATTTTGACTGGAATCTGTTTAAAATGACAAAGAAAAACCTATTATCAATTCAAGGAAGTGAATTTTTAAGTAGTTATCTGCAGTTTTAATGTAGATTTCAGTTCGCTAAGTTATGAAAATGCATGTTTTGGCTATAATCTTCCGTAAATCAAGGGCGAAAACCAATTATTTGTCCCAAAAGAAGGTGTTTTAAGTATATATCTGCATTTCTAAGTTGTTTTGGGTACAATAAGAGGCGAAAAAGCAGATTCTGAATAAGATTTTATCGAAATCGGCAACTATTTGACTCAGGAAGGTTGCCTTACGTCGAAATCTAATAGTTTATTAAGGTTTTCGTTACTAAAATGCCCAAAGACACCGATTTTGACTAGAATTTGAAAGATATTGACATGAATATATAACTGTTTGTATCAAAAAATGATAGTTTAAACTGATATTTGCAGTTTTGATGCGGTATTAGATACGATATGAATCGAAGAAGCCGATTTTGACTGGAATCTGTTTAAAATGACAAAGAAAAACCTATTATCAATTCAAGGAAGTGAATTTTTAAGTAGTTATCTGCAGTTTTAATGTAGATTTCAGTTCGCTAAATTATGAAAATGCATGTTTTGGCTATAATCTTCCGTAAATCAAGGGCGAAAACCAATTATTTCTCCCAAAAGAAGGTGTTTTAAGTATATATCTGCATTTCTAAGGTAGATTTGGGTACAATAAAAGGCGAAAAAGCAGATTCTGACTAAGATTTTATCGAAATCGGCAACTATTTGACTCAGAAAGTTTGCCTTACGTCGAAATCTAATAGTTTATTAAGGTTTTCGTTACTAAAATGCCCAAAGACGCCGATTTTGACTAGAATTTGAGAGATATTGACATGAATATATAACTGTTTGTATCAAAAAATGATAGTTTAAACTGATATTTGCAGTTTTGATGCGGTTTTAGATACGATATGAATCGAAGAAGCCGATTTTGACTGGAATCTGTTTAAAATGACAAAGGAAAACCTATTATCAATTCAAGGAAGTGATTTTTTAAGTAGTTATCTGCAGTTTTAATGTAGATTTCAGTTCGCTAAGTTATGAAAATGCATGTTTTGGCTATAATCTTCCGTAAATTAAGGGCGAAAACCAATTATTTGTCCCAAAAGAAGGTGTTTTAAGTACATATCTGCATTTCTAAGGTAGATTTGGGTACAATAAGAGGCGAAAAAGCAGATTCTGACTAAGATTTTATCGAAATCGGCAACTATTTGACTCAGAATGGTTGCCTTACGTCGAAATCTAATAGTTTATTAAGGTTTTCGTTACTAAAATGCCCAAAGACGCCGATCTTGACTAGAATTTGAATGATATTGACATGAATATATAACTGTTTGTATCAAAAAATGATAGTTTAAACTGATATTTGCAGTTTTAATGCGGTTTTAGGTGCGATATGGGTCGAAGAAGCCGATTTCGACTGGAATCTGTTTAAAATGACAAAGAAAAACCTATTATCAATTCAAGGAAGTGAATTTTTAAGTAGTTATCTGCAGTTTTAATGTAGATTTCAGTTCGCTAAGTTATGAAAATGCATGTTTTGGCTATAATCTTCCGTAAATCAAGGGCGAAAACCAATTATTTGTCCCAAAAGAAGGTGTTTTAAGTATATATCTGCATTTCTAAGGTAGATTTGGGTACAATAAGAGGCGAAAAAGTAGATTCTGACTAAGATTTTATCGAAATCGGCAACTATTTGACTCAGAAAGGTTGCCTTACGTCGAAATCTAATAGTTTATTAAGGTTTTCGTTACTAAAATGCCCAAAGACGCCGATTTTGACTAGAATTTGAAAGATATTGACATGAATATATAACTGTTTGTATCAAAAAATGATAGTTTAAACTGATATTTGCAGTTTTGATGCGGTTTTAGATACGATACGAATCGAAGAAGCCGATTTTGACTGGAATCTGTTTAAAATGACAAAGAAAAACCTATTATCAATTCAAGGAAGTGAATTTTTAAGTAGTTATCTGCAGTTTTAATGTAGATTTCAGTTCGCTAAGTTATGAAAATGCATGTTTTGGCTATATTCTTCCGTAAATCAAGGGCGAAAACCAATTATTTGTCCCAAAAGAAGGTGTTTTAAGAATATATCTGCATTTCTAAGGTAGATTTGGGTACAATAAGAGGCGAAAAAGCAGATTCTGACTAAGATTATATCGAAATCGGCAACTATTTGACTCAGAATGGTTGCCTTACGTCGAAATCTAATAGTTTATTAAGGTTTTCGTTACTAAAATGCCCAAAGACGCCGATTTTGACTAGAATTTGAAAGATATTGACATGAATATATAACTGTTTGTATCAAAAAATGATAGTTTAAACTGATATTTGCAGTTTTGATGCGGTTTTAGATACGATATGAATCGAAGAAGCCGATTTTGACTGGAATCTGTTTAAAATGACAAAGAAAAACCTATTATCAATTCAAGGAAGTGAATTTTTAAGTAGTTATCTGCAGTTTTAATGTAGATTTCAGTTCGCTAAGTTATGAAAATGCATGTTTTGGCTATAATCTTCCGTAAATCAAGGGCGAAAACCAATTATTTGTCCCAAAAGAAGGTGTTTTAAGTATATATCTGCATTTCTAAGGTAGATTTGGGTACAATAAGAGGCGAAAAAGCAGATTCTGACTAAGATTTTATCGAAATCGGCAACTATTTGACTCAGAAAGGTTGCCTTACGTCGAAATCTAATAGTTTAATAAGGTTTTCGTTACTAAAATGCCCAAAGACGCCGATTTTGACTAGAATTTGAATGATATTGACATGAATATATAACTGTTTGTATCAAAAAATGATAGTTTAAACTGATATTTGCAGTTTTAATGCGGTTTTAAGTACGATATGGGTCGAAGAAGCCGATTTTGACTGGAATCTGTTTAAAATGACAAAGAAAAACCTATTATCAATTCAAGGAAGTGAATTTTTAAGTAGTTATCTGCAGTTTTAATGTAGATTTCAGTTCGCTAAGTTATGAAAATGCATGTTTTGGCTATAATCTTCCGTAAATCAAGGGCGAAAACCAATTATTTGTCCCAAAAGAAGGTGTTTTAAGTATATATCTGCATTTCTAAGGTAGATTTGGGTACAATAAGAGGCGAAAAAGCAGATTCTGAATAAGATTTTATCGAAATCGGCAACTATTTGACTCAGAAAGGTTGCCTTACGTCGAAATCTAATAGTTTATTAAGGTTTTCGTTACTAAAATGCCCAAAGACGCCGATTTTGACTAGAATTTGAAAGATATTGACATGAATATATAACTGTTTGTATCAAAAAGTGATAGTTTAAACTGATATTTGCAGTTTTGATGCGGTTTTAGATACGATATGAATCGAAGAAGCCGATTTTGACTGGAATCTGTTTAAAATGACAAAGAAAAACCTATTATCAATTCAAGGAAGTGAATTTTTAAGTAGTTATCTGCAGTTTTAATGTAGATTTCAGTTCGCTAAGTTATGAAAATGCATGTTTTGGCTATAATCTTCCGTAAATCAAGGGCGAAAACCAACTATTTGTCCCAAAAGAAGGTGTTTTAAGTATATATCTGCATTTCTAAGGTAGATTTGGGTACAATAAGAGGCGAAAAAGCAGATTCTGACTAAGATTTTATCGAAATCGGCAACTATTTGACTCAGAATGGTTGCCTTACGTCGAAATCTAATAGTTTATTAAGGTTTTCGTTACTAAAATGCCCAAAGACGCCGATTTTGACTAGAATTTGAATGATATTGACATGAATATATAACTGTTTGTATCAAAAAATGATAGTTTAAACTGATATTTGCAGTTTTAATGCGGTTTAAGGTACGATATGGGTCGAAGAAGCCGATTTTGACTGGAATCTGTTTAAAATGACAAAGAAAAACCTATTATCAATTCAAGGAAGTGAATTTTTAAGTAGTTATCTGCAGTTTTAATGTAGATTTCAGTTCGCTAAGTTATGAAAATGCATGTTTTGGCTATAATCTTCCGTAAATCAAGGGCGAAAACCAATTATTTGTAACAAAAGAAGGTGTTTTAAGTATATATCTGCATTTCTAAGGTAGATTTGGGTACAATAAGAGGCGAAAAAGCAGATTCTGAATAAGATTTTATAGAAATCGGCAACTATTTGACTCAGAAAGGTTGCCTTACGTCGAAATCTAATAGTTTATTAAGGTTTTCGTTACTAAAATGCCCAAAGACGCCGATTTTGACTAGAATTTGAAAGATATTGACATGAATATATAACTGTTTGTATCAAAAAATGATAGTTTAAACTGATATTTGCAGTTTTGATGCGGTTTTAGATACGATATGAATCGAAGAAGCCGATTTTGACGGGAATCTGTTTAAAATGACAAAGAAAAACCTATTATCAATTCAAGGAAGTGAATTTTTAAGTAGATATCTGCAGTTTTAATGTAGATTTCAGTTCGCTAAGTTATGAAAATGCATGTTTTGGCTATAATCTTCCGTAAATCAAGGGCGAAAACCAATTATTTGTCCCAAAAGAAGGTGTTTTAAGTATATATCTGCATTTCTAAGGTAGATTTGGGTACAATAAGAGGCGAAAAAGCAGATTCTGACTAAGATTTTATCGAAATCGGCAACTATTTGACTCAGAATGGTTGCCTTACGTCGAAATCTAATAGTTTATTAAGGTTTTCGTTACTAAAATGCCCAAAGACGCCGATTTTGACTAGAATTTGAATGATATTGACATGAATATATAACTGTTTGTATCAAAAAATGATAGTTTAAACTGATATTTGCAGTTTTAATGCGGTTTTAGGTACGATATGGGTCGAAGAAGCCGATTTTGACTGGAATCTGTTTAAAATGACAAAGAAAAACCTATTATCAATTCAAGGAAGTGGATTTTTAAGTAGTTATCTGCAGTTTTAATGTAGATTTCAGTTCGCTAAGTTATGAAAATGCATGTTTTGGCTATAATCTTCCGTAAATCAAGGGCGAAAACCAATTATTTGTCCCAAAAGAAGGTGTTTTAAGTATATATCTGCATTTCTAAGGTAGATTTGGGTACAATAAGAGGCGAAAAAGCAGATTCTGAATAAGATTTTATCGAAATCGGCAACTATTTGACTCAGAAAGGTTGCCTTACGTCGAAATCTAATAGTATATTAAGGTTTTCGTTACTAAAATGCCCAAAGACGCCGATTTTGACTAGAATTTGAAAGATATTGACATGAATATATAACTGTTTGTATCAAAAAATGATAGTTTAAACTGATATTTGCAGTTTTGATGCGGTTTTAGATACGATATGAATCGAAGAAGCCGATTTTGACTGGAATCTGTTTAAAATGACAAAGAAAAACCTATTATCAATTCAAGGAAGTGAATTTTTAAGTAGTTATCTGCAGTTTTAATGTAGATTTCAGTTCGCTAAGTTATGAAAATGCATGTTTTGGCTATAATCTTCCGTAAATCAAGGGCGAAAACCAATTATTTGTCCCAAGAGAAGGTGTTTTAAGTATATATCTGCATTTCTAAGGTAGATTTGAGTACAATAAGAGGCGAAAAAGCAGATTCTGAATAAGATTTTATCGAAATCGGCAACTATTTGACTCAGAAAGGTTGCCTTACGTCGAAATCTAATAGTTTATTAAGGTTTTCGTTACTAAAATGCCCAAAGACGCCGATTTTGACTAGAATTTGAAAGATATTGACATGAATATATAACTGTTTGTATCAAAAAATGATAGTTTAAACTGATATTTGCAGTTTTGATGCGGTTTTAGATACGATATGAATCGAAGAAGCCGATTTTGACTGGAATCTGTTTAAAATGACAAAGAAAAACCTATTATCAATTCAAGGAAGTGAATTTTTAAGTAGTTATCTGCAGTTTTAATGTAGATTTCAGTTCGCTAAGTTATGAAAATGCATGTTTTGGCTATAATCTTCCGTAAATCAAGGGCGAAAACCAATTATTTGTCCCAAAAGAAGGTGTTTCAAGTATATATCTGCATTTCTAAGGTAGATTTGGGTATAATAAGAGGCGAAAAAGCAGATTCTGACTAAGATTTTATCGAAATCGGCAACTATTTGACTCAGAATGGTTGCCTTACGTCGAAATCTAATAGTTTATTAAGGTTTTCGTTACTAAAATGCCCAAAGACGCCGATTTTGACTAGAATTTGAAAGATATTGACATGAATATATAACTGTTTGTATCAAACAATGATAGTTTAAACTGATATTTGCAGTTTTAATGCGGTTTTAGGTACGATATGGGTCGAAGAAGCCGATTTTGACTGGAATCTGTTGAAAATGACAAAGAAAAACCTATTATCAATTCAAGGAAGTGAATTTTTAAGTAGTTATCTGCAGTTTTAATGTAGATTTCAGTTCGCTAAGTTATGAAAATGCATGTTTTGGCTATAATCTTCCGTAAATCAAGGGCGAAAACCAATTATTTGTCCCAAAAGAAGGTATTACAAGTATATATCTGCATTTCTAAGGTAGATTTGGGTACAATAAGAGGCGAAAAAGCAGATTCTGAATAAGATTTTATCGAAATCGGCAACTATTTGACTCAGAAAGGTTGCCTTACGTCGAAATCTAATAGTTTATTAAGGTTTTCGTTACTAAAATGCCCAAAGACGCCGATTTTGACTAGAATTTGAAAGATATTGACATGAATATATAACTGTTTGTATCAAAAAATGATAGTTTAAACTGATATTTGCAGTTTTGATGCGGTTTTAGATACGATATGAATCGAAGAAGCCGATTTTGACTGGAATCTGTTTAAAATGACAAAGAAAAACCTATTATCAATTCAAGGAAGTGAATTTTTAAGTAGTTATCTGCAGTTTTAATGTAGATTTCAGTTCGCTAAGTTATGAAAATGCATGTTTTGGCTATAATCTTCCGTAAATCAAGGGCGAAAACCAATTATTTGTCCCAAAAGAAGGTGTTTTAAGTATATATCTGCATTTCTAAGGTAGATTTGGGTACAATAAGAGGCGAAAAAGCAGATTCTGACTAAGATTTTATCGAAATCGGCAACTATTTGACTCAGAAAGGTTGCCTTACGTCGAAATCTAATAGTTTAATAAGGTTTTCGTTACTAAAATGCCCAAAGACGCCGATTTTGACTAGAATTTGAATGATATTGACATGAATATATAACTGTTTGTATCAAAAAATGATAGTTTAAACTGATATTTGCAGTTTTAATGCGGTTTTAAGTACGATATGGGTCGAAGAAGCCGATTTTGACTGGAATCTGTTTAAAATGACAAAGAAAAACCTATTATCAATTCAAGGAAGTGAATTTTTAAGTAGTTATCTGCAGTTTTAATGTAGATTTCAGTTCGCTAAGTTATGAAAATGCATGTTTTGGCTATAATCTTCCGTAAATCAAGGGCGAAAACCAATTATTTGTCCCAAAAGAAGGTGTTTTAAGTATATATCTGCATTTCTAAGTTGTTTTGGGTACAATAAGAGGCGAAAAAGCAGATTCTGAATAAGATTTTATCGAAATCGGCAACTATTTGACTCAGGAAGGTTGCCTTACGTCGAAATCTAATAGTTTATTAAGGTTTTCGTTACTAAAATGCCCAAAGACACCGATTTTGACTAGAATTTGAAAGATATTGACATGAATATATAACTGTTTGTATCAAAAAATGATAGTTTAAACTGATATTTGCAGTTTTGATGCGGTTTTAGATACGATATGAATCGAAGAAGCCGATTTTGACTGGAATCTGTTTAAAATGACAAAGAAAAACCTATTATCAATTCAAGGAAGTGAATTTTTAAGTAGTTATCTGCAGTTTTAATGTAGATTTCAGTTCGCTAAATTATGAAAATGCATGTTTTGGCTATAATCTTCCGTAAATCAAGGGCGAAAACCAATTATTTCTCCCAAAAGAAGGTGTTTTAAGTATATATCTGCATTTCTAAGGTAGATTTGGGTACAATAAAAGGCGAAAAAGCAGATTCTGACTAAGATTTTATCGAAATCGGCAACTATTTGACTCAGAAAGTTTGCCTTACGTCGAAATCTAATAGTTTATTAAGGTTTTCGTTACTAAAATGCCCAAAGACGCCGATTTTGACTAGAATTTGAGAGATATTGACATGAATATATAACTGTTTGTATCAAAAAATGATAGTTTAAACTGATATTTGCAGTTTTGATGCGGTTTTAGATACGATATGAATCGAAGAAGCCGATTTTGACTGGAATCTGTTTAAAATGACAAAGGAAAACCTATTATCAATTCAAGGAAGGGATTTTTTAAGTAGTTATCTGCAGTTTTAATGTAGATTTCAGTTCGCTAAGTTATGAAAATGCATGTTTTGGCTATAATCTTCCGTAAATCAAGGGCGAAAACCAATTATTTGTCCCAAAAGAAGGTGTTATAAGTACATATCTGCATTTCTAAGGTAGATTTGGGTACAATAAGAGGCGAAAAAGCAGATTCTGACTAAGATTTTATCGAAATCGGCAACTATTTGACTCAGAATGGTTGCCTTACGTCGAAATCTAATAGTTTATTAAGGTTTTCGTTACTAAAATGCCCAAAGACGCCGATCTTGACTAGAATTTGAATGATATTGACATGAATATATAACTGTTTGTATCAAAAAATGATAGTTTAAACTGATATTTGCAGTTTTAATGCGGTTTTAGGTGCGATATGGGTCGAAGAAGCCGATTTCGACTGGAATCTGTTTAAAATGACAAAGAAAAACCTATTATCAATTCAAGGAAGTGAATTTTTAAGTAGTTATCTGCAGTTTTAATGTAGATTTCAGTTCGCTAAGTTATGAAAATGCATGTTTTGGCTATAATCTTCCGTAAATCAAGGGCGAAAACCAATTATTTGTCCCAAAAGAAGGTGTTTTAAGTATATATCTGCATTTCTAAGGTAGATTTGGGTACAATAAGAGGCGAAAAAGCAGATTCTGAATAAGATTTTATCGAAATCGGCAACTATTTGACTCAGAAAGGTTGCCTTACGTCGAAATCTAATAGTTTATTAAGGTTTTCGTTACTAAAATGCCCAAAGACGCCGATTTTGACTAGAATTTGAAAGATATTGACATGAATATATAACTGTTTGTATCAAAAAATGATAGTTTAAACTGATATTTGCAGTTTTGATGCGGTTTTAGATACGATATGAATCGAAGAAGCCGATTTTGACTGGAATCTGTTTAAAATGACAAAGAAAAACCTATTATCAATTCAAGGAAGTGAATTTTTAAGTAGTTATCTGCAGTTTTAATGTAGATTTCAGTTCGCTAAGTTATGAAAATGCATGTTTTGGCTATAATCTTCCGTAAATCAAGGGCGAAAACCAACTATTTGTCCCAAAAGAAGGTGTTTTAAGTATATATCTGCATTTCTAAGGTAGATTTGGGTACAATAAGAGGCGAAAAAGCAGATTCTGACTAAGATTTTATCGAAATCGGCAACTATTTGACTCAGAATGGTTGCCTTACGTCGAAATCTAATAGTTTATTAAGGTTTTCGTTACTAAAATGCCCAAAGACGCCGATTTTGACTAGAATTTGAATGATATTGACATGAATATATAACTGTTTGTATCAAAAAATGATAGTTTAAACTGATATTTGCAGTTTTAATGCGGTTTAAGGTACGATATGGGTCGAAGAAGCCGATTTTGACTGGAATCTGTTTAAAATGACAAAGAAAAACCTATTATCAATTCAAGGAAGTGAATTTTTAAGTAGTTATCTGCAGTTTTAATGTAGATTTCAGTTCGCTAAGTTATGAAAATGCATGTTTTGGCTATAATCTTCCGTAAATCAAGGGCGAAAACCAATTATTTGTAACAAAAGAAGGTGTTTTAAGTATATATCTGCATTTCTAAGGTAGATTTGGGTACAATAAGAGGCGAAAAAGCAGATTCTGAATAAGATTTTATAGAAATCGGCAACTATTTGACTCAGAAAGGTTGCCTTACGTCGAAATCTAATAGTTTATTAAGGTTTTCGTTACTAAAATGCCCAAAGACGCCGATTTTGACTAGAATTTGAAAGATATTGACATGAATATATAACTGTTTGTATCAAAAAATGATAGTTTAAACTGATATTTGCAGTTTTGATGCGGTTTTAGATACGATATGAATCGAAGAAGCCGATTTTGACGGGAATCTGTTTAAAATGACAAAGAAAAACCTATTATCAATTCAAGGAAGTGAATTTTTAAGTAGATATCTGCAGTTTTAATGTAGATTTCAGTTCGCTAAGTTATGAAAATGCATGTTTTGGCTATAATCTTCCGTAAATCAAGGGCGAAAACCAATTATTTGTCCCAAAAGAAGGTGTTTTAAGTATATATCTGCATTTCTAAGGTAGATTTGGGTACAATAAGAGGCGAAAAAGCAGATTCTGACTAAGATTTTATCGAAATCGGCAACTATTTGACTCAGAATGGTTGCCTTACGTCGAAATCTAATAGTTTATTAAGGTTTTCGTTACTAAAATGCCCAAAGACGCCGATTTTGACTAGAATTTGAATGATATTGACATGAATATATAACTGTTTGTATCAAAAAATGATAGTTTAAACTGATATTTGCAGTTTTAATGCGGTTTTAGGTACGATATGGGTCGAAGAAGCCGATTTTGACTGGAATCTGTTTAAAATGACAAAGAAAAACCTATTATCAATTCAAGGAAGTGAATTTTTAAGTAGTTATCTGCAGTTTTAATGTAGATTTCAGTTCGCTAAGTTATGAAAATGCATGTTTTGGCTATAATCTTCCGTAAATCAAGGGCGAAAACCAATTATTTGTCCCAAAAGAAGGTGTTTTAAGTATATATCTGCATTTCTAAGGTAGATTTGGGTACAATAAGAGGCGAAAAAGCAGATTCTGAATAAGATTTTATCGAAATCGGCAACTATTTGACTCAGAAAGGTTGCCTTACGTCGAAATCTAATAGTATATTAAGGTTTTCGTTACTAAAATGCCCAAAGACGCCGATTTTGACTAGAATTTGAAAGATATTGACATGAATATATAACTGTTTGTATCAAAAAATGATAGTTTAAACTGATATTTGCAGTTTTGATGCGGTTTTAGATACGATATGAATCGAAGAAGCCGATTTTGACTGGAATCTGTTTAAAATGACAAAGAAAAACCTATTATCAATTCAAGGAAGTGAATTTTTAAGTAGTTATCTGCAGTTTTAATGTAGATTTCAGTTCGCTAAGTTATGAAAATGCATGTTTTGGCTATAATCTTCCGTAAATCAAGGGCGAAAACCAATTATTTGTCCCAAGAGAAGGTGTTTTAAGTATATATCTGCATTTCTAAGGTAGATTTGAGTACAATAAGAGGCGAAAAAGCAGATTCTGAATAAGATTTTATCGAAATCGGCAACTATTTGACTCAGAAAGGTTGCCTTACGTCGAAATCTAATAGTTTATTAAGGTTTTCGTTACTAAAATGCCCAAAGACGCCGATTTTGACTAGAATTTGAAAGATATTGACATGAATATATAACTGTTTGTATCAAAAAATGATAGTTTAAACTGATATTTGCAGTTTTGATGCGGTTTTAGATACGATATGAATCGAAGAAGCCGATTTTGACTGGAATCTGTTTAAAATGACAAAGAAAAACCTATTATCAATTCAAGGAAGTGAATTTTTAAGTAGTTATCTGCAGTTTTAATGTAGATTTCAGTTCGCTAAGTTATGAAAATGCATGTTTTGGCTATAATCTTCCGTAAATCAAGGGCGAAAACCAATTATTTGTCCCAAAAGAAGGTGTTTCAAGTATATATCTGCATTTCTAAGGCAGATTTGGGTATAATAAGAGGCGAAAAAGCAGATTCTGACTAAGATTTTATCGAAATCGGCAACTATTTGACTCAGAATGGTTGCCTTACGTCGAAATCTAATAGTTTATTAAGGTTTTCGTTACTAAAATGCCCAAAGACGCCGATTTTGACTAGAATTTGAAAGATATTGACATGAATATATAACTGTTTGTATCAAAAAATGATAGTTTAAACTGATATTTGCAGTTTTAATGCGGTTTTAGGTACGATATGGGTCGAAGAAGCCGATTTTGACTGGAATCTGTTGAAAATGACAAAGAAAAACCTATTATCAATTCAAGGAAGTGAATTTTTAAGTAGTTATCTGCAGTTTTAATGTAGATTTCAGTTCGCTAAGTTATGAAAATGCATGTTTTGGCTATAATCTTCCGTAAATCAAGGGCGAAAACCAATTATTTGTCCCAAAAGAAGGTGTTTCAAGTATATATCTGCATTTCTAAGGTAGATTTGGGTACAATAAGAGGCGAAAAAGCAGATTCTGAATAAGATTTTATCGAAATCGGCAACTATTTGACTCAGAAAGGTTGCCTTACGTCGAAATCTAATAGTTTATTAAGGTTTTCGTTACTAAAATGCCCAAAGACGCCGATTTTGACTAGAATTTGAAAGATATTGACATGAATATATAACTGTTTGTATCAAAAAATGATAGTTTAAACTGATATTTGCAGTTTTGATGCGGTTTTAGATACGATATGAATCGAAGAAGCCGATTTTGACTGGAATCTGTTTAAAATGACAAAGAAAAACCTATTATCAATTCAAGGAAGTGAATTTTTAAGTAGTTATCTGCAGTTTTAATGTAGATTTCAGTTCGCTAAGTTATGAAAATGCATGTTTTGGCTATAATCTTCCGTAAATCAAGGGCGAAAACCAATTATTTGTCCCAAAAGGAGGTGTTTTAAGTATATATCTGCATTTCTAAGGTAGATTTGGGTATAATAAGAGGCGAAAAAGCAGATTCTGACTAAGATTTTATCGAAATCGGCAACTATTTGACTCAGAATGGTTGCCTTACGTCGAAATCTAATAGTTTATTAAGGTTTTCGTTACTAAAATGCCCAAAGTCGCCGATTTTGACTAGAATTTGAAAGATATTGACATGAATATATAACTGTTTGTATCAAAAAATGATAGTTTAAACTGATATTTGCAGTTTTGATGCGGTTCTAGATACGATATGAATCGAAGAAGCCGATTTTGACTGGAATCTGTTTAAAATGACAAAGAAAAACCTATTATCAATTCAAGGAAGTGAATTTTTAAGTAGTTATCTGCAGTTTTAATGTAGATTTCAGTTCGCTAAGTTATGAAAATGCATGTTTTGGCTATAATCTTAAGTAAATCAAGGGCGAAAACCAATTATTTGTCCCAAAAGAAGGTGTTTTAAGTATATATCTGCATTTCTAAGGTAGATTTGGGTACAATAAGAGGCGAAAAAGCAGATTCTGACTAAGATTTTATCGAAATCGGCAACTATTTGACTCAGAATGGTTGCCTTACGTCGAAATCTAATAGTTTATTAAGGTTTTCGTTACTAAAATGCCCAAAGACGCCGATTTTCACCAGAATTTGAAAGATATTGACATGAATATATAACTGTTTGTATCAAAAAATGATAGTTTAAACTGATATTTGCAGTTTTGATGCGGTTTTACGTACGATATGAGTCGAAGAAGCCGATTTTGACTGGAATCTGTTTAAAATGACAAAGAAAAACCTATTATCAATTCAAGGATGTGAATTTTTAAGTAGTTATCTGCAGTTTTAATGTAGATTTCAGTTCGCTAAGTAATGAAAATGCATGTTTTGGCTATAATCTTAAGTAAATCAATTGCGAAAACCAATTATTTGTCCCAAAAGAAGGTGTTTTAAGTATATATCTGCATTTCTAAGGTAGATTTGGGTACAATAAGAGGCGAAAAAGTAGATTCTGACTAAGATTTTATCGAAATCGGCAACTATTTGACTCAGAAAGGTTGCCTTACGTCGAAATCTAATAGTTTATTAAGGTTTTCGTTACTAAAATGCCCAAAGACACCGATTTTGACTAGAATTTGAAAGATATTGACATGAATATATAACTGTTTGTATCAAAAAATGATAGTTTAAACTGATATTTGCAGTTTTGATGCGGTTTTAGATACGATACGAATCGAAGAAGCCGATTTTGACTGGAATCTGTTTAAAATGACAAAGAAAAACCTATTATCAATTCAAGGAAGTGAATATTTAAGTAGTTATCTGCAAAATCGGCGTCTTTGGGCATTTTAGTAACGAAATCCTTAATAAACTATTAGATTTCGACGTAAGGCAACCTTACTGAGTCAAATAGTTGCCGATTTCGATAAAATCTTAGTCAGAATCTGCTTTTTCGCCTCTTATTGTACCCAAATCTACCTTAGAAATGCAGATATATACTTAAAACACCTTCTTTTGGGACAATAATTGGTTTTCGCCCTTGATTTACGGAAGATTATAGCCAAAACATGCATTTTCATAACTTAACGAACTGAAATCTAAATTAAAACAGCAGATAACTACTTAAAAATTCACTTCCTTGAATTGATAATAGGTTTTTCTTTGTCATTTTAAACAGATTCCAGTCAAAATCGGCTTCTTCGACTCATATCGTACCTAAAACCGCATCAAAACTGCAAATATCAGTTTAAACTATCATTTTTTGATACAAACAGTTATATATTCATGTCAATATCTTTCAAATTCTAGTCAAAATTGGCGTCTTTGGGCATTTTAGTAACGAAAACCTTAATAAACTATTAGATTTCGACGTAAGGCAACCTTTCTGAGTCAAATAGTTGCCGATTTCGATAAAATCTTAGTTAGAATCTGCTTTTTCGCCTCTTATTGTATTATCAATTCAAGGAAGTGAATTTTTAAGTAGTTATCTGCAGTTTTAATATAGATTTCAGTTCGCTAAGTTATGAAAATGCATGTTTTGGCTATAATCTTCCGTAAATCAAGGGCGAAAACCAATTATTTGTCCCAAAAGAAGGTGTTTTAAGTATATATCTGCATTTCTAAGGTAGATTTGTGTACAATAAGAGGCGAAAAAGCAGATTCTGACAAAGATTTTATCGAAATCGGCAACTATTTGACTCAGAAAGGTTGCCTTACGTCGAAATCTAATAGTTTATTAAGGTTTTCGTTACTAAAATGCCCAAAGACGCCGATTTTGACTAGAATTTGAAAGATATTGACATGAATATATAACTGTTTGTATCAAAAAATGATAGTTTAAACTGATATTTGCAGTTTTGATGCGGTTTTAGATACGATATGAATCGAAGAAGCCGATTTTGACTGGAATCTGTTTAAAATGACAAAGATAAACCTATTATCAATTCAAGGAAGTGAATTTTTAAGTAGTTATCTGCAGTTTTAATGTAGATTTCAGTTCGCTAAGTTATGAAAATGCATGTTTTGGCTATAATCTTCCGTAAATCAAGGGCGAAAACCAATTATTTGTCCTAAAAGAAGGTGTTTTAAGTATATATCTGCATTTCTAAGGTAGATTTGGGTACAATAAGAGGCGAAAAAGCAGATTCTGACTAAGATTTTATCGAAATCGGCAACTATTTGACTCAGAAAGGTTGCCTTACGTCGAAATCTAATAGTTTATTAAGGTTTTCGTTACTAAAATGCCCAAAGACGCCGATTTTGACTAGAATTTGAAAGATATTGAAATGAATATATAACTGCTTGTATCAAAAAATGATAGTTTAAACTGATATTTGCAGTTTTGATGCGGTTTTAGATACGATATGAATCGAAGAAGCCGATTTTGACTGGAACCTGTTCAAAATGACAAAGAAAAACCTATTATCATTATCATTATGTTATCTGCAGTTTTAATGTAGATTTCAGTTCGCTAAGTTATGAAAATGCATGTTTTGACTATAATCTTCCGTAAATCAAGGGCGAAAACCAATTATTTGTCCCAAAAGAAGGTGTTTTAAGTATATATCTGCATTTCTAAGGTAGATTTGGGTACAATAAGAGGCGAAAAAGCAGATTTTGACTAAGATTTTATCGAAATCGGCAACTATTTGACTCAGAAAGGTTGCCTTACGTCGAAATCTAATAGTTTATTAAGGTTTTTGTTACTAAAATGCCCAAAGACGCCGATTTTGACTAGAATTTGAAAGATATTGACATGAATATATAACTGTTTGTATCAAAAAATGATAGTTTAAACTGATATTTGCAGTTTTGATGCGGTTTTAGGTACGATATGAGTCGAAGAAGCCGATTTTGACTGGAATCTGTTTAAAATGACAAAGAAAAACCTATTATCAATTCAAGGAAGTGAATTTTTAAGTAGTTATCTGCAAAATCGGCGTCTTTGGGCATTTTAGTAACGAAAACCTTAATAAACTATTAGATTTCGACGTAAGGCAACCTTACTGAGTCAAATAGTTGCCGATTTCGATAAAATCTTAGTCAGAATCTGCTTTTTCGCCTCTTATTGTACCCAAATCTACCTTAGAAATGCAGATATATACTTAAAACACCTTCTTTTGGGACAATAATTGGTTTTCGCCCTTGATTTACGGAAGATTATAGCCAAAACATGCATTTTCAGAACTTAGCGAACTGAAATCTACATTGAAACTGCAGATAACTACTTAAAAATTCACTTCCTTGAATTGATAATAGGTTTTTTTTTTGCCATTTTAAACAGATTCCAGTCAAAATCGGCTTCTTCGATTCATATCGTATCTAAAACCGCATCAAAACTGCAAATATCAGTTTAAACTATCATTTTTTGATACAAACAGTTATATATTCATGTCGAAATCTTTCAAATTCTAGTCAAAATCGGCGTCTTTGGGCATTTTAGCAACGAAAACCTTAATAAACTATTAGATTTCGACGTAAGGCAACCTTGCTGAGTCAAATAGTTGCCGATTTCGATAAAATCTTAGTCAGAATCTGCTTTTTCGCCTCTTATTGTACCCAAATCTACCTTAGAAATGCAGATATATACTTAAAACACTTTCTTTTGGGGCAAATAATTGGTTTTCGATATTGATTTACGGAAGGTTATAGACAAAACATGCATTTTCATAACTTAGCGAATTGAAATCTACATTAAAACTGCAGATAACTACTTAAAAATTCACTTCCTTGAATTGATAATAGGTTTTTCTTTGTCATTTTAAACAGATTCCAGTCAAAATCGGCTTCTTCGACTCATATCGTACCTAAAACCGCATCAAAACTGCAAATATGAGTTTAAACTATCATTTTTTTATACAAACAGTTATATATTCATGTCAATATCTTTCAAATTCTAGTCAAAATCGGCGTCTTTGGGCATTTTAGTAACGAAAACCTTAATAAACTATTAGATTTCGACGTAAGGCAACCTTTCTGAGTCAAATAGTTGCCGATTTCGATAAAATCTTAGTCAGAATCTGCTTTTTCGCCTCTTATTGTATTATCAATTCAAGGAAGTGAATTTTTAAGTAGTTATCTGCAGTTTTAATGTAGATTTCAGTTCGCTAAGTTATGAAAATGCATGTTTTGGCTATAATCTTCCGTAAATCAAGGGCGAAAACCAATTATTTGTCCCAAAAGAAGGTGTTTTAAGTATATATCTGCATTTCTAAGGTAGATTTGGGTACAATAAGAGGCGAAAAAGCAGATTCTGACTAAGATTTTATCGAAATCGGCAACTATTTGACTCAGAAAGGTTGCCTTACGTCGAAATCTAATAGTTTATTAAGGTTTTCGTAACTAAAATGCCCAAAGACGCCGATTTTGACTAGAATTTGAAAGATATTGACATGAATATATAACTGTTTGTATCAAAAAATGATAGTTTAAACTGATATTTGCAGTCTTGATGCGGTTTTAGATACGATATGAATCGAAGAAGCCGATTTTGACTGGAATCTGTTTAAATTGACAAAGATAAACCTATTATCAATTCAAGGAAGTGAATTTTTAAGTAGTTATCTGCAGTTTTAATGTAGATTTCAGCTCGCTAAGTTATGAAAATGCATGTTTTGGCTATAATCTTCCGTAAATCAAGGGCGAAAACCAATTATTTGTCCCAAAAGAAGGTGTTTTAAGTATATATCTGCATTTCTAAGGTAGATTTGGGTATAATAAGAGGCGAAAAAGCAGATTCTGACTAAGATTTTATCGAAATCGGCAACTATTTGACTCAGAAAGGTTGCCTTACGTCGAAATCTAATAGTTTATTAAGGTTTTCGTTACTAAAATGCCCAAAGACGCCGATTTTGACTAGAATTTGAAAGATATTGACATGAATATAAAACTGTTTGTATCAAAAAATGATAGTTTAAACTGATATTTGCAGTCTTGATGCGGTTTTAGATACGATATGAATCGAAGAAGCCGATTTTGACTGGAATCTGTTTAAAATGACAAAGAAAAACCTATTATCAATTCAAGGAAGTGAATTTTTAAGTAGTTATCTGCAGTTTTAATGTAGATTTCAGTTCGCTAAGTTATGAAAATGCATGTTTTGGCTATAATCTTCCATAAATCAAGGGCGAAAACCAATTGTTTGTCCCAAAAGAAGGTGTTTTAAGTATATATCTGCATTTCTAAGGTAGATTTGGGTACAATAAGAGGCGAAAAAGCAGATTCTGACTAAGATTTTATCGAAATCGGCAACTATTTGACTCAGAAAGGTTGCCTTACGTCGAAATCTAATAGTTTATTAAGGTTTTCGTTACTAAAATGCCCAAAGACGCCGATTTTGACTAGACTTTGAAAGATATTGACATGAATATATAACTGTTTGTATCAAAAAATGATAGTTTAAACTGATATTTGCAGTTTTGATGCGGTTTTAGATACGATATGAATCGAAGAAGCCGATTTTGACTGGAATCTGTTTAAAATGACAAAGAAAAACTTATTATCAATTCAAGGAAGTGAATTTTTAAGTAGTTATCTGCAGTTTTAATGTAGATTTCAGTTCGATAAGTTATGAAAATGCATGTTTTGGCTATAATCTTCCGTAAATCAAGGGCGAAAACCAATTATTTGTCCCAAAAGAAGGTGTTTTAAGTATATATCTGCATTTCTAAGGTAGATTTGGGTAAAATAAGAGGCGAAAAAGCAGATTCTGACTAAGATTTTATCGAAATCGGCAACTATTTGACTCAGAAAGGTTGCCTTACGTCGAAATCTAATAGTTTATTAAGGTTTTCGTTACTAAAATGCCCAAAGACGCCGATTTTGACTAGAATTTGAAAGATATTGACATGAATATATAACTGTTTGTATCAAAAAATGATAGTTTAAACTGATATTTGCAGTTTTGATTCGGTTTTAGATACGATATGAATCGAAGAAGCCGATTTTGACTGGAATCTGTTTAAAATGACAAAGAAAAACCTATTATCAATTCAAGGAAGTGAATTTTTAAGTAGTTATCTGCAGTTTTAATGTAGATTTCAGTTCGCTAAGTTATGAAAATGCATATTTTGGCTATAATCTTCCGTAAATCAAGGGCGAAAACCAATTATTTGTCCCAAAAGAAGGTGTTTTAAGTATATATCTGCATTTCTAAGGTAGATTTGGGTACAATAAGAGGCGAAAAAGCAGATTCTGACTAAGATTTTATCGAAATCGGCAACTATTTGACTCAGAAAGGTTGCCTTACGTCGAAATCTAATAGTTTATTAAGGTTTTCGTTACTAAAATGCCCAAAGACGCCGATTTTGACTAGAATTTGAAAGATATTGACATGAATATATAACTGTTTGTATCAAAAAATGATAGCTTAAACTGATATTTGCAGTTTTGATGCGGTTTTAGATACGATATGAATCGAAGAAGCCGATTTTGACTGGAATCTGTTTAAAATGACAAAGAAAAACCTATTATCAATTCAAGGAAGTGAATTTTTAAGTAGTTATCTGCAGTTTTAATGTAGATTTCAGTTCGCTAAGTTATGAAAATGCATGTTTTGGCTATAATCTTCCGTAAATCAAGGGCGAAAACCAATTATTTGTCCCAAAAGAAGGTGTTTTTAGTATATATCTGCATTTCTAAGGTAGATTTGGGTACAATAAGAGGCGAAAAAGCAGATTCTGACTAAGATTTTATCGAAATCGGCAACTATTTGACTCAGAAAGGTTGCCTTACGTCGAAATCTAATAGTTTTTTAAGGTTTTCGATACTAAAATGCCCAAAGACGCCGATTTTGACTAGAATTTGAAAGATATTGACATGAATATATAACTGTTTGTATCAAAAAATGATAGTTTAAACTGATATTTGCAGTTTTGATGCGGTTTTAGGTACGATATGAGTCGAAGAAACCGATTTTGACTGGAATCTGTTTAAAATGACAAAGAAAAACCTATTATCAATTCAAGGAAGTGATTTTTTAAGTAGTTATTTGCAGTTTTAATGTAGATTTCAGTTCGCTAAGTTATGAAAATGCATGTTTTGGCTATAATCTTCCGTAAATCAAGGGCGAAAACCAATTATTTGTCCCAAAAGAAGGTGTTTTAAGTATATATCTGCATTTCTAAGGTAGATTTGGGTACAATAAGAGGCGAAAAAGCAGATTCTGACTAAGATTTTATCGAAATCGGCAACTATTTGACTCAGAAAGGTTGCCTTACGTCGAAATCTAATAGTTTATTAAGGTTTTCGTTACTAAAATGCCCAAAGACGCCGATTTTGACTAGAATTTGAAAGATATTGACATGAATATATAACTGTTTGTATCAAAAAATGATAGTTTAAACTGATATTTGCAGTTTTGATGCGGTTTTAGATACGATATGAATCGAAGAAGCCGATTTTGACTATAATCTGTTTAAAATGACAAAGAAAAACTTATTATCAATTCAAGGAAGTGAATTTTTAAGTAGTTATCTGCAGTTTTAATGTAGATTTCAGTTCGCTAAGTTATGAAAATGCATGTTTTGGCTATAATTTTCCGCAAATCAAGGGCGAAAAGCAATTATTTGTCCCAAAAGAAGGTGTTTTAAGTATATATCTGCATTTCTAAGGTAGATTTGGGTACAATAAGAGGCGAAAAAGCAGATTCTGACTAAGATTTTTTCGAAATCGGCAACTATTTGACTCAGAAAGGTTGCCTTACGTCGAAATCTAATAGTTTATTAAGGTTTTCGTTACTAAAATGCCCAAAGACGCCGATTTTGACTAGAATTTGAAAGATATTGACATGAATATATAACTGTTTGTATCAAAAAATGATAGTTTAAACTGATATTTGCAGTTTTGATGCGGTTTTAGATACGATATGAATCGAAGAAGCCGATTTTGACTGGAATCTGTTTAAAATGACAAAGAAAAACTTATTATCAATTCAAGGAAGTGAATTTTTAAGTAGTTATCTGCAGTTTTAATGTAGATTTCAGTTCGCTAAGTTATGAAAATGCATGTTTTGGCTATAATCTTCCGTAAATCAAGGGCGAAAACCAATTATTTGTCCCAAAAGAAGGTGTTTTAAGTATATATCTGCATTTCTAAGGTAGATTTGGGTACAATAAGAGGCGAAAAAGCAGATTCTGACTAAGATTTTATCGAAATCGCAACTATTTGACTCAGAAAGGTGGCCTTACGTCGAAATCTAATAGTTTATTAAGGTTTTCGTTACTAAAATGCCAAAGACGCCGATTTTGACTAGAATTTGAAAGATATTGACATGAATATATAACTGTTTCTATCAAAAAATGATAGTTTAAACTGATATTTGCAGTTTTGATGCGGTTTTAGGTACGATATGAGTCGAAGAAGCCGATTTTGACTGGAATCTGTTTAAAATGACAAAGAAAAACCTATTATCAATTCAAGGAAGTGAATTTTTAAGTAGTTATCTGCAGTTTTAATGTAGATTTCAGTTCGCTAAGTTATGAAAATGCATGTTTTGGCTATAATCTTCCGTAAATCAAGGGCGAAAACCAATTATTTGTCCCAAAAGAAGGTGTTTTAAGTATATATCTGCATTTCTAAGGTAGATTTGGGTACAATAAAAGGCGAAAAAGCAGATTCTGACTAAGATTTTATCGAAATCGGCAACTATTTGACTCAGAAAGGTTGCCTTACGTCGAAATCTAATAGTTTATTAAGGTTTTCGTTACTAAAATGCCCAAAGACGCCGATTTTGACTAGAATTTGAAAGATATTGACATGAATATATAACTGTTTGTACCAAAAAATGATAGTTTAAACTGATATTTGCAGTTTTGATGCGGTTTTAGATACGATATGAATCGAAGAAGCCGATTTTGACTGGAATCTGTTTAAAATGACAAAGAAAAACCTATTATCAATTCAAGGAAGTGAATTTTTAAGTAGTTATCTGCAGTTTTAATGTAGATTTCAGTTCGCTAAGTTATGAAAATGCATGTTTTGGCTATAATCTTCCGTAAATCAAGGGCGAAAACCAATTATTTGTCCCAAAAGAAGGTGTTTTAAGTATATATCTGCATTTCTAAGGTAGATTTGGGTACAATAGGAGGCGAAAAAGCAGATTCTGACTAAGATTTTATCGAAATCGGCAACTATTTGACTCAGAAAGGTTGCTTTACGTCGAAATCTAATAGTTTATTAAGGTTTTCGTTACTAAAATGCCCAGAGACGCCGATTTTGACTAGAATTTGAAAGATATTGACATGAATATATAACTGTTTGTATCAAAAAATGATAGTTTAAACTGATATTTGCAGTTTTGATGCGGTTTTAGGTACGATATGAGTCGAAGAAGCCGATTTTGACTGGAATCTGTTTAAAATGACAAAGAAAAACCTATTATCAATTCAAGGAAGTGAATTTTTAAGTAGTTATTTGCAGTTTTAATGTAGATTTCAGTTCGCTAAGTTATGAAAATGCATGTTTTGGCTATAATCTTCCGTAAATCAAGGGCGAAAACCAATTATTTGTCCCAAAAGAAGGTGTTTTAAGTATATATCTGTATTTCTAAGGTAGACTTGGGTACAGTAAGAGGCGAAAAAGCAGATTCTGACTAAGATTTTATCGAAATCGGCAACTATTTGACTCAGAAAGGTTGCCTTACGTCGAAATCTAATAGTTTATTAAGGTTTTCGTTACTAAAATGCCCAAAGACGCCGATTTTGACTAGAATTTGAAAGATATTGACATGAATATATAACTGTTTGTATCAAAAAATGATAGTTTAAACTGATATTTGCAGTTTTGATGCGGTTTTAGATACGATATGAATCGAAGAAGCCGATTTTGACTGGAATCTGTTTAAAATGACAAAGAAAAACCTATTATCAATTCAAGGAAGTGAATTTTTAAGTAGTTATCTGCAGTTTTAATGTAGATTTCAGTTCGATAAGTTATGAAAATGCATGTTTTGGCTATAATCTTCCGTAAATCAAGGGCGAAAACCAATTATTTGTCCCAAAAGAAGGTGTTTTAAGTATATATCTGCATTTCTAAGGTAGATTTGGGTACAATAAGAGGCGAAAAAGCAGATTCTGACTAAGATTTTATCGAAATCGCAACTATTTGACTCAGAAAGGTGGCCTTACGTCGAAATCTAATAGTTTATTAAGGTTTTCGTTACTAAAATGCCCAAAGACGCCGATTTTGACTAGAATTTGAAAGATATTGACATGAATATATAACTGTTTGTATCAAAAAATGATAGTTTAAACTGATATTTGCAGTTTTGATGCGGTTTTAGGTACGATATGAGTCGAAGAAGCCGATTTTGACTGGAATCTGTTTAAAATGACAAAGAAAAACCTATTATCAATTCAAGGAAGTGAATTTTTAAGTAGTTATCTGCAGTTTTAATGTAGATTTCAGTTCGCTAAGTTATGAAAATGCATGTTTTGGCTATAATCTTCCGTAAATCAAGGGCGAAAACCAATTATTTGTCCCAAAAGAAGGTGTTTTAAGTATATATCTGCATTTCTAAGGTAGATTTGGGTACAATAAAAGGCGAAAAAGCAGATTCTGACTAAGATTTTATCGAAATCGGCAACTATTTGACTCAGAAAGGTTGCCTTACGTCGAAATCTAATAGTTTATTAAGGTTTTCGTTACTAAAATGCCCAAAGACGCCGATTTTGACTAGAATTTGAAAGATATTGACATGAATATATAACTGTTTGTACCAAAAAATGATAGTTTAAACTGATATTTCCAGTTTTGATGCGGTTTTAGATACGATATGAATCGAAGAAGCCGATTTTGACTGGAATCTGTTTAAAATGACAAAGAAAAACCTATTATCAATTCAAGGAAGTGAATTTTTAAGTAGTTATCTGCAGTTTTAATGTAGATTTCAGTTCGCTAAGTTATGAAAATGCATGTTTTGGCTATAATCTTCCGTAAATCAAGGACGAAAACCAATTATTTGTCCCAAAAGAAGGTGTTTTAAGTATATATCTGCATTTCTAAGGTAGATTTGGGTACAATAAGAGGCGAAAAAGCAGATTCTGACTAAGATTTTATCGAAATCGGCAACTATTTGACTCAGAAAGGTTGCTTTACGTCGAAATCTAATAGTTTATTAAGGTTTTCGTTACTAAAATGCCCAGAGACGCCGATTTTGACTAGAATTTGAAAGATATTGACATGAATATATAACTGTTTGTATCAAAAAATGATAGTTTAAACTGATATTTGCAGTTTTGATGCGGTTTTAGGTACGATATGAGTCGAAGAAGCCGATTTTGACTGGAATCTGTTTAAAATGACAAAGAAAAACCTATTATCAATTCAAGGAAGTGAATTTTTAAGTAGTTATTTGCAGTTTTAATGTAGATTTCAGTTCGCTAAGTTATGAAAATGCATGTTTTGGCTATAATCTTCCGTAAATCAAGGGCGAAAACCAATTATTTGTCCCAAAAGAAGGTGTTTTAAGTATATATCTGTATTTCTAAGGTAGATTTGGGTACAATAAGAGGCGAAAAAGCAGATTCTGACTAAGATTTTATCGAAATCGGCAACTATTTGACTCAGAAAGGTTGCCTTACGTCGAAATCTAATAGTTTATTAAGGTTTTCGTTACTAAAATGCCCAAAGACGCCGATTTTGACTAGAATTTGAAAGATATTGACATGAATATATAACTGTTTGTATCAAAAAATGATATTTTAAACTGATATTTGCAGTTTTGATGCGGTTTTAGATACGATATGAATCGAAGAAGCCGATTTTGACTGGAATCTGTTTAAAATGACAAAGAAAAACCTATTATCAATTCAAGGAAGTGAATTTTTAAGTAGTTATCTGCAGTTTTAATGTAGATTTCAGTTCGCTAAGTTATGAAAATGCATGTTTTGGCTATAATCTTCCGTAAATCATGGGCGAAAACCAATTATTTGTCCCAAAAGAAGGTGTTTTAAGTATATATCTGCATTTCTAAGGTAGATTTGTGTACAATAAGAGGCGAAAAAGCAGATTCTGACTAAGATTTTATTGAAATCGGCAACTATTTGACTCAGAAAGGTTGCCTTACGTCGAAATCTCTTAGTTTATTAAGGTTTTCGTTACTAAAATGCCCAAAGACGCCGATTTTGACTAGAATTTGAAAGATATTGACATGAATATATAACTGTTTGTATCAAAAAATGATATTTTAAACTGATATTTGCAGTTTTGATGCGGTTTTAGATACGATATGAATCGAAGAAGCCGATTTTGACTGGAATCTGTTTAAAATGACAAAGAAAAACCTATTATCAATTCAAGGAAGTGAATTTTTAAGTAGTTATTTGCAGTTTTAATGTAGATTTCAGTTCGCTAAGTTATGAAAATGCATGTTTTGGCTATAATCTTCCGTAAATCAAGGGCGAAAACCAATTATTTGTCCCAAAAGAAGGTGTTTTAAGTATATATCTGCATTTCTAAGGTAGATTTGGGTAAAATAAGATTCGAAAAAGCAGATTCTGACTAAGATTTTATCGAAATCGGCAACTATTTGACTCAGAAAGGTTGCCTTACGTCGAAATCTAATAGTTTATTAAGGTTTTCGTTACTAAAATGCCCAAAGACGCCGATTTTGACTAGAATTTGAAAGATATTGACATGAATATATAACTGTTTGTATCAAAAAATGATATTTTAAACTGATATTTGCAGTTTTGATGCGGTTTTAGATACGATATGAATCGAAGAAGCCGATTTTGACTGGAATCTGTTTAAAATGACAAAGAAAAACCTATTATCAATTCAAGGAAGTGAATTTTTAAGTAGTTATCTGCAGTTATAATGTAGATTTCAGTTCGCTAAGTTATGAAAATGCATGTTTTGGCTATAATCTTCCATAAATCAAGGGCGAAAACTTATTATTTGTCCCAAAAGAAGGTGTTTTAAGTATATATCTGCATTTCTAAGGTAGATTTGGGTACAATAAGAGGCGAAAAAGCAGATTCTGATTAAGATTTTATCGAAATCGGCAACTATTTGACTCAGAAAGGTTGCCTTACGTCGAAATCTAATAGTTTATTAAGGTTTTCGTTACTAAAATGCCCAAAGACGCCGATTTTGACTAGAATTTGAAAGATATTGACATGAATATATAACTGTTTGTATCAAAAAATGATAGTTTAAACTGATATTTGCAGTTTTGATTCGGTTTTAGATACGATATGAATCGAAGAAGCCGATTTTGACTGGAATCTGTTTAAAATGACAAAGAAAAACCTATTATCAATTCAAGGAAGTCAATTTTTAAGTAGTTATCTGCAGTTTTAATGTAGATTTCAGTTCGCTAAGTTATGAAAATGCATATTTTGGCTATAATCTTCCGTAAATCAAGGGCGAAAACCAATTATTTGTCGCAAAAGAAGGTGTTTTAAGTATATATCTGCATTTCTAAGGTAGATTTGGGTACAATAAGAGGCGAAAAAGCAGATTCTGACTAAGATTTTATCGAAATCGGCAACTATTTGACTCAGAAAGGTTGCCTTACGTCGAAATCTAATAGTTTATTAAGGTTTTCGTTACTAAAATGCCCAAAGACGCCGATTTTGACTAGAATTTGAAAGATATTGACATGAATATATAACTGTTTGTATCAAAAAATGATAGCTTAAACTGATATTTGCAGTTTTGATGCGGTTTTAGATACGATATGAATCGAAGAAGCCGATTTTGACTGGAATCTGTTTAAAATGACAAAGAAAAACCTATTATCAATTCAAGGAAGTGGATTTTTAAGTAGTTATCTGCAGTTTTAATGTAGATTTCAGTTCGCTAAGTTATGAAAATGCATGTTTTGGCTATAATCTTCCGTAAATCAAGGTCGAAAACCAATTATTTGTCCCAAAATAAGGCGTTTTAAGTATATATCTGCATTTCTAAGGTAGATTTGGGTACAATAAGAGGCGAAAAGGCAGATTCTGACTAAGATTTTATCGAAATCGGCAACTATTTGACTCAGAAAGGTTGCCTTACGTCGAAATCTAATAGTTTATTAAGGTTTTCGTTACTAAAATGCCCAAAGACGCCGATTTTGACTAGAATTTGAAAGATATTGACATGAATATATAACTGTTTGTATCAAAAAATGGTAGTTTAAACTGATATTTGCAGTTTTGATGCGGTTTTAATTACGATATGAGTCGAAGAAGCCGATTTTGACTGGAATCTGTTTAAAATGACAAAGAAAAAACTATTATCAATTCAAGGAAGTGATTTTTTAAGTAGTTATTTGCAGTTTTAATGTAGATTTCAGTTCGCTAAGTTATGAAAATGCATGTTTTGGCTATAATCTTCCGTAAATCAAGGGCGAAAACCAATTATTTGTCCCAAAAGAAGGTGTTTTAAGTATATATCTGCATTTCTAAGGTAGATTTGGGTACAATAAGAGGCGAAAAAGCAGATTCTGACTAAGATTTTATCGAAATCTTCAACTATTTGACTAAGAAAGGTTGCCTTACGTCGAAATCTAATAGTTTATTAAGGTTTTCGTTACTAAAATGCCCAAAGACGCCGATTTTGACTAGAATTTGAAAGACATTGACATGAATATATAACTGTTTGTATCAAAAAATGATAGTTTAAACTAATATTTGCAGTTTTGATGCGGTTTTAGATACGATATGAATCGAAGAAGCCGATTTTGACTGGAATCTGTTTAAAATGACAAAGAAAAACCTATTACCAATTCAAGGAAGTGAATTTTTAAGTAGTTATTTGCAGTTTTAATGTAGATTTCAGTTCGCTAAGTTATGAAAATGCATGTTTTGGCTATAATCTTAGGTAAATCAAGGGCGAAAACCAATTATTTGTCCCAAAAGAAGGTGTTTTAAGTATATATCTGCATTTCTAAGGTAGATTTGGGTACAATAAGAGGCGAAAAAGCAGATTCTGACTAAGGTTTTATCGAAATCGGCAACTATTTGACTCAGAAAGGTTGCCTTACGTCGAAATCTAATAGTTTATTAAGGTTTTCGTTACTAAAATGCCCAAAGACGCCGATTTTGACTAGAATTTGAAAGATATTGACATGAATATATAACTGTTTGTATCAAAAAATGATAGTTTAAACAGATATTTGCAGTTTTGATGTGGTTTTAGATACGATATGAATCGAAGAAGCCGATTTTGACTGGAATCTGTTTAAAATGACAAAGAAAAACCTATTATCAATTCAAGGAAGTGAATTTTTAAGTAGTAATCTGCAGTTTTAATGTAGATTTCAGTTCGCTAAGTTATGAAAATGCATGTTTTGGCTATAATCTTCCGTAAATCAAGGGCGAAAACCAATTATTTGTCCCAAAAGAAGGTGTTTTAAGTATATATCTGCATTTCTAAGGTAGATTTGGGTACAATAAGAGGCGAAAAAGCAGATTCTGACTAAGATTTTATCGAAATCGGCAACTATTTGACTCAGAAAGGTTGCCTTACGTCGAAATCTAATAGTTTATTAAGGTTTTCGTTACTAAAATGCCCAAAGACGCCGATTTTGACTAGAATTTGAAAGATATTGACATGAATATATAACTGTTTGTATCAAAAAATGATAGTTTAAACTGATATTTGCAGTTTTGATGCGGTTCTAGATACGATATGAATCGAAGAAGCCGATTTTGGCTGGAATCTGTTTAAAATGACAAAGAAAAACCTATTATCAATTCAAGGAAGTGAATTTTTAAGTAGTTATCTGCAGTTTTAATGTAGATTTCAGTTCGCTAAGTTATGAAAATGCATGTTTTGGCTATAATCTTCCGTAAATCAAGGGCGAAAACCAATTATTTGTCCCAAAAGAAGGTGTTTTAAGTATATATCTGCATTTCTAAGGTAGATTTGGGTACAATAAGAGGCGAAAAAGCAGATTCTGACTAAGATTTTATCGAAATCGGCAACTATTTGACTCAGAATGGTTGCCTTACGTCGAAATCTAATAGTTTATTAAGGTTTTCGTTACTAAAATGCCCAAAGACGCCGATTTTGACTAGAATTTGAAAGATATTGACATGAATATATAACTGTTTGTATCAAAAAATGATAGTTTAAACTGATATTTGCAGTTTTGATGCGGTTTTAGGTACGATATGAGTCGAAGAAGCCGATTTTGACTGGAATCTGTTTAAAATGACAAAGAAAAACCTATTATCAATTCAAGGATGTGAATTTTTAAGTAGTTATCTGCAGTTTTAATGTAGATTTCAGTTCGCTAAGTTATGAAAATGCATGTTTTGGCTATAATCTTCCGTAAATCAAGGGCGAAAACCAATTATTTGTCCCAAAAGAAGGTGTTTTAAGTATATATCTGCATTTCTAAGGTAGATTTGGGTACAATAAGAGGCGAAAAAGCAGATTCTGACTAAGATTTTATCGAAATCGGCAACTATTTGACTCAGAAAGGTTGCCTTACGTCGAAATCTAATAGTTTATTAAGGTTTTCGTTACTAAAATGCCCAAAGACGCCGATTTTGACTAGAATTTGAGAGATATTGACATGAATATATAACTTTTTGTATCAAAAAATGATAGTTTAAACTGATATTTGCAGTTTTGATGCGGTTTTAGATACGATATGAATCGAAGAAGCCGATTTTGACTGGAATCTGTTTAAAATGACAAAGGAAAACCTATTATCAATTCAAGGAAGTGAATTTTTAAGTAGTTATCTGCAGTTTTAATGTAGATTTCAGTTCGCTAAGTTATGAAAATGCATGTTTTGGCTATAATCTTCCGTAAATCAAGGGCGAAAACCAATTATTTGTCCCAAAAGAAGGTGTTTTAAGTATATATCTGCATTTCTAAGGTAGATTTGGGTACAATAAGAGGCGAAAAAGCAGATTCTGACTAAGATTTTATCGAAATCGGCAACTATTTGACTCAGAAAGGTTGCCTTACGTCGAAATCTTATAGTTTATTAAGGTTTTCGTTACTAAAATGCCCAAAGACGCCGATTTTGACTAGAATTTGAAAGATATTGACATGAATATATAACTGTTTGTGTCAAAAAATGATAGTTTAAACTGATATTTGCAGTTTTGATGCGGTTTTAGATACGATATGAATCGAAGAAGCCGATTTTGACTTGAATCTGTTTAAAAATGACAAAGAAAAACCTATTATCAATTCAAGGAAGTGAATTTTTAAGTAGTTATCTGCAGTTTTAATGTAGATTTCAGTTCGCTAAGTTATGAAAATGCATGTTTTGGCTATAATCTTCCGTAAATCAAGGGCGAAAACCAATTATTTGTCCCAAAAGAAGGTGTTTTAAGAATATATCTGCATTTCTAAGGTAGATTTGGGTACAATAAGAGGCGAAAAAGCAGATTCTGACTAAGATTTTATCGAAATCGGCAACTATTTGACTCAGAATGGTTGCCTTACATCGAAATCTAATAGTTTATTAAGGTTTTCGTTACTAAAATGCCCAAAGACGCCGATTTTGACTAGAATTTGAAAGATATTGACATGAATATATAACTGTTTGTATCAAAAAATGATAGTATAAACTGATATTTGCAGTTTTGATGCGGTTTTAGATACGATATGAATCGAAGAAGCCGATTTTGACTGGAATCTGTTTAAAATGACAAAGAAAAACCTATTATCAATTCAAGGAAGTGAATTTTTAAGTAGTTATCTGCAGTTTTAATGTAGATTTCAGTTCGCTAAGTTATGAAAATGCATGTTTTGGCTATAATCTTCCGTAAATCAAGGGCGAAAACCAATTATTTGTCCCAAAAGAAGGTGTTTTAAGTATATATCTGCATTTCTAAGGTAGATTTGGGTACAATAAGAGGCGAAAAAGCAGATTCTGACTAAGATTTTATCGAAATCGGCAACTATTTGACTCAGAAAGGTTGCCTTACGTCGAAATCTAATAGTTTATTAAGGTTTTCGTTACTAAAATGCCCAAAGACGCCGATTTTGACTAGAATTTGAATGATATTGACATGAATATATAACTTTTTGTATCAAAAAATGATAGTTTAAACTGATATTTGCAGTTTTAATGCGGTTTTAGGTACGATATGGGTCGAAGAAGCCGATTTTGACTGGAATCTGTTTAAAATGACAAAGAAAAACCTATTATCAATTCAAGGAAGTGAATTTTTAAGTAGTTATCTGCAGTTTTAATGTAGATTTCAGTTCGCTAAGTTATGAAAATGCATGTTTTGGCTATAATCTTCCGTAAATCAAGGGCAAAAACCAATTATTTCTCCCAAAAGAAGGTGTTTTAAGTATATATCTGCATTTCTAAGGTAGATTTGGGTACAATAAGAGGCGAAAAAGCAGATTCTGACTAAGATTTTATCGAAATCGGCAACTATTTGACTCAGAAAGGTTGCCTTACGTCGAAATCTAATAGTTTATTAAGGTTTTCGTTACTAAAATGCCCAAAGACGCCGATTTTGACTTGAATTTGAGAGATATTGACATGAATATATAACTGTTTGTATCAAAAAATGATAGTTTAAACTGATATTTGCAGTTTTGATGCGGTTTTAGATACGATATGAATCGAAGAAGCCGATTTTGACTGGAATCTGTTTAAAATGACAAAGGAAAACCTATTATCAATTCAAGGAAGTGAATTTTTAAGTAGTTATCTGCAGTTTTAATGTAGATTTCAGTTCGCTAAGTTATGAAAATGCATGTTTTGGCTATAATCTTCCGTAAATCAAGGGCGAAAACCAATTATTTGTCCCAAAAGAAGGTGTTTTAAGTACATATCTGCATTTCTAAGGTAGATATGGGTACAATAGGAGGCGAAAAAGCAGATTCTGACTAAGATTTTATCGAAATCGGCAACTATTTGACTCAGAATGGTTGCCTTACGTCGAAATCTAATAGTTTATTAAGGTTTTCGTTACTAAAATGCCCAAAGACGCCGATTTTGACTAGAATTTGAAAGATATTGACATGAATATATAACTGTTTGTATCAAAAAATGATAGTTTAAACTGATATTTGCAGTTTTGATGCGGTTTTAGGTACGATATGAGTCGAAGAAGCCGATTTTGACTGGAATCTGTTTAAAATGACAAAGAAAAACCTATTATCAATTCAAGGAAGTGAATTTTTAAGTAGTTATCTGTAGTTTTAATGTAGATTTCAGTTCGCTAAGTTATGAAAATGCATGTTTTGGCTATAATCTTCCGTAAATCAAGGGCGAAAACCAGTTATTTGTCCCAAAAGAAGGTGTTTAAAGTATATATCTGCATTTCTAAGGTAGATTTGGGTACAATAAGAGGCGAAAAAGCAGATTCTGACTAAGATTTTATCGAAATCGTCGAAAACGTCGAAATCAAATAGTTTATTAAGGTTTTCGTTACTAAAATGCCCAAAGACGCCGATTTTGACTAGAATTTGAAAGATATTAACATGAATATATAACTGTTTGTATCAAAAAATGATAGTTTAAACTGATATTTGCAGTTTTGATGCGGTTTTAGATACGATATGAATCGAAGAAGCCGATTTTGACTGGAATCTGTTTAAAATGACAAAGAAAAACCTATTATCAATTCAAGGAAGTGAATTTTTAAGTAGTTATCTGCAGTTTTAATGTAGATTTCAGTTCGCTAAGTTATGAAAATGCATGTTTTGGCTATAATCTTCCGTAAATCAAGGGCGAAAACCAATTATTTGTCCCAAAAGAAGGTGTTTTAAGTATTTATCTGCATTTCTAAGGTAGATTTGGGTACAATAAGAGGCGAAAAAGCAGATTCTGACTAAGATTTTATCGAAATCGGCAACTATTTGACTCAGAATGGTTGCCTTACGTCGAAATCTAATAGTTTATTAAGGTTTTCGTTACTAAAATGCCCAAAGACGCCGATTTTGACTAGAATTTGAATGATATTGACATGAATATATAACTGTTTGTATCAAAAAATGATAGTTTAAACTGATATTTGCAGTTTTAATGCGGTTTTAGGTACGATATGGGTCGAAGAAGCCGATTTTGACTGGAATCTGTTTAAAAATGACAAAGAAAAACCTATTATCAATTCAAGGAAGTGAATTTTTAACTAGTTATCTGCAGTTTTAATGTAGATTTCAGTTCGCTAAGTTATGAAAATGCATGTTTTGGCTATAATCTTCCGTAAATCAAGGGCGAAAACCAATTATTTGTAACAAATGAAGGTGTTTTAAGTATATATC
Source organism: Cylas formicarius (assembly GCF_029955315.1). Classification (NCBI taxonomy): domain Eukaryota; kingdom Metazoa; phylum Arthropoda; class Insecta; order Coleoptera; family Brentidae; genus Cylas; species Cylas formicarius. Next base: position 1,579,855 of record NW_026844268.1, read on the forward strand.
TGCATTTCTAAGGTAGATTTGGGTACAATAAGAGGCGAAAAAGCAGATTCTGAATAAGATTTTATAGAAATCGGCAACTATTTGACTCAGAAAGGTTGCCTTACGTCGAAATCTAATAGTTTATTAAGGTTTTCGTTACTAAAATGCCCAAAGACGCCGATTTTGACTAGAATTTGAAAGATATTGACATGAATATATAACTGTTTGTATCACAAAATGATAGTTTAAACTGATATTTGCAGTTTTGATGCGGTTTTAGATACGATATGAATCGAAGAAGCCGATTTTGACGGGAATCTGTTTAAAATGACAAAGAAAAACCTATTATCAATTCAAGGAAGTGAATTTTTAAGTAGATATCTGCAGTTTTAATGTAGATTTCAGTTCGCTAAGTTATGAAAATGCATGTTTTGGCTATAATCTTCCGTAAATCAAGGGCGAAAACCAATTATTTGTCCCAAAAGAAGGTGTTTTAAGTATATATCTGCATTTCTAAGGTAGATTTGGGTACAATAAGAGGCGAAAAAGCAGATTCTGACTAAGATTTTATCGAAATCGGCAACTATTTGACTCAGAATGGTTGCCTTACGTCGAAATCTAATAGTTTATTAAGGTTTTCGTTACTAAAATGCCCAAAGACGCCGATTTTGACTAGAATTTGAATGATATTGACATGAATATATAACTGTTTGTATCAAAAAATGATAGTTTAAACTGATATTTGCAGTTTTAATGCGGTTTTAGGTACGATATGGGTCGAAGAAGCCGATTTTGACTGGAATCTGTTTAAAATGACAAAGAAAAACCTATTATCAATTCAAGGAAGTGAATTTTTAAGTAGTTATCTGCAGTTTTAATGTAGATTTCAGTTCGCTAAGTTATGAAAATGCATGTTTTGGCTATAATCTTCCGTAAATCAAGGGCGAAAACCAATTATTTGTCCCAAAAGAAGGTGTTTTAAGTATATATCTGCATTTCTAAGGTAGATTTGGGTACAATAAGAGGCGAAAAAGCAGATTCTGACTAAGATTTTATCGAAATCGACAACTATTTGACTCAGAATGGTTGCCTTACGTCGAAATCTAATAGTTTATTAAGGTTTTCGTTACTAAAATGCCCAAAGACGCCGATTTTGACTAGAATTTGAAAGATATTGACATGAATATATAACTGTTTGTATCAAAAAATGATAGTTTAAACTGATATTTGCAGTTTTGATGCGGTTCTAGATACGATATGAATCGAAGAAGCCGATTTTGACTGGAATCTGTTTAAAATGACAAAGAAAAACCTATTATCAATTCAAGGAAGTGAATTTTTAAGTAGTTATCTGCAGTTTTAATGTAGATTTCAGTTCGCTAAGTTATGAAAATGCATGTTTTGGCTATAATCTTCCGTAAATCAAGGGCGAAAACCAATTATTTGTAACAAAAGAAGGTGTTTTAAGTATATATCTGCATTTCTAAGGTAGATTTGGGTACAATAAGAGGCGAAAAAGCAGATTCTGACTAAGATTTTATCGAAATCGGCAACTATTTGACTCAGAATGGTTGCCTTACGTCGAAATCTAATAGTTTATTAAGGTTTTCGTTACTAAAATGCCCAAAGACGCCGATTTTGACTAGAATTTGAAAGATATTGACATGAATATATAACTGTTTGTATCAAAAAATGATAGTTTAAACTGATACTTGCAGTTTTGATGCGGTTTTAGGTACGATATGAGTCGAAGAAGCCGATTTTGACTGGAATCTGTTTAAAATGACAAAGAAAAACCTATTATCAATTCAAGGATGTGAATTTTTAAGTAGTTATCTGCAGTTTTAATGTAGATTTCAGTTCGCTAAGTTATGAAAATGCATGTTTTGGCTATAATCTTCCGTAAATCAAGGGCGAAAACCAATTATTTGTCCCAAAAGAAGGTGTTTTAAGTATATATCTGCATTTCTAAGGTAGATTTGTGTACAATAAGAGGCGAAAAAGCAGATTCTGACTAAGATTTTATCGAAATCGGCAACTATTTGACTCAGAATGGTTGCCTTACGTCGAAATCTAATAGTTTATTAAGGTTTTCGTTACTAAAATGCCCAAAGACGCCGATTTTGACTAGAATTTGAAAGATATTGACATGAATATATAACTGTTTGTATCAAAAAATGATAGTTTAAACTGATACTTGCAGTTTTGATGCGGTTTTAGGTACGATATGAGTCGAAGAAGCCGATTTTGACTGGAATCTGTTTAAAATGACAAAGAAAAACCTATTATCAATTCAAGGAAGTGAATTTTTAAGTAGTTATCTGCAGTTTTAATGTAGATTTCAGTTCGCTTAGTTATGAAAATGCATGTTTTGGCTATAATCTTCCGTAAATCAAGGGCGAAAACCAATTATTTGTCCCAAAAGAAGGTGTTTTAAGTATATATCTGCATTTCTAAGGTAGATTTGGGTACAATAAGAGGCGAAAAAGCAGATTCTGACTAAGATTTTATCAAAATCGGCAACTATTTGACTCAGGAAGGTTGCCTTACGTCGAAATCTAATAGTTTATTAAGGTTTTCGTTACTAAAATGCCCAAAGACGCCGATTTTGACTAGAATTTGAAAGATATTGACATGAATATATAACTGTTTGTATCAAAAAATGATAGTTTAAACTGATATTTGCAGTTTTGATGCGGTTTTAGATACGATATGAATCGAAGAAGCCGATTTTGACTGGAATATGTTTAAAATGACAAAGAAAAACCTATTATCAATTCAAGGAAGTGAATTTTTAAGTAGTTATCTGCAGTTTTAATGTAGATTTCAGTTCGCTAAATTATGAAAATGCATGTTTTGGCTATAATCTTCCGTAAATCAAGGGCGAAAACCAATTATTTGTCCCAAAAAAGGTGCTTTAAGTATATATCTGCATTTCTAAGGTAGATTTGGGTACAATAAGAGGCGAAAAAGCAGATTCTGACTAAGATTTTATCGAAATCGGCAACTATTTGACTCAGAATGGTTGCCTTACGTCGAAATCTAATAGTTTATTAAGGTTTTCGTTACTAGAATGCCCAAAGACGCCGATTTTGACTAGAATTTGAAAGATATTGACATGAATATATAACTGCTTGTATCAAAAAATGATAGTTTAAACTGATATTTGCAGTTTTGATGCGGTTTTAGGTACGATATGAGTCGAAGAAGCCGATTTTGACTGGAATCTGTTTAAAATGACAAAGAAAAACCTATTATCAATTCAAGGAAGTGAATTTTTAAGTAGTTATCTGTAGTTTTAATGTAGATTTCAGTTCGCTAAGTTATGAAAATGCATGTTTTGGCTATAATCTTCCGTAAATCAAGGGCGAAAACCAGTTATTTGTCACAAAAGAAGGTGTTTTAAGTATATATCTGCATTTCTAAGGTAGATTTGGGTACAATAAGAGGCGAAAAAGCAGATTCTGACTAAGATTTTATCGAAATCGGCAACTATTTGACTCAGAATGGTTGCCTTACGTCGAAATCTAATAGTTTATTAAGGTTTTCGTTACTAAAATGCCCAAAGACGCCGATTTTGACTAGAATTTGAAAGATATTGACATGAATATATAGCTGTTTGTATCAAAATATGATAGTTTAAACTGATATTTGCAGCTTTGATGCGGTTTTAGATACGATATGAATCGAAGAAGCCGATTTTGACTGGAATCTGTTTAAAATGACAAAGAAAAACCTATTATCAATTCAAGGAAGTGAATTTTTATGTAGTTATCTGCAGTTTTAATGTAGATTTCAGTTCGCTAAGTTATGAAAATGCATGTTTTGGCTATAATCTTCCGTAAATCAATTGCGAAAACCAATTATTTGTCCCAAAAGAAGGTGTTTTAAGTATATATCTGCATTTCTAAGGTAGATTTGGGTACAATAAGAGGCGAAAAAGCAGATTCTGACTAAGATTTTATCGAAATCGGCAACTATTTGACTCAGAAAGGTTGCCTTACGTCGAAATCTAATAGTTTATTAAGGTTTTCGTTACTAAAATGCCCAAAGACGCCGATTTTGACTAGAATTTGAAAGATATTGACATGAATATATAACTGTTTGTATCAAAAAATGATAGTTTAAACTGATATTTGCAGTTTTGATGCGGTTTTAGATACGATATGAATCGAAGAAGCCGATTTTGGCTGGAATCTGTTTAAAATGACAAAGAAAAACCTATTACCAATTCAAGGAAGTGAATTTTTAAGTAGTTATCTGCAGTTTTAATGTAGATTTCAGTTCGCTAAGTTATGAAAATGCATGTTTTGGCTATAATCTTCCGTAAATCAAGGGCGAAAACCAATTATTTGTGCCAAAAGAAGGTGTTTTAAGTATATATCTGCAGTTCTAATGTAGATTTGGGTACAATAAGAGGCGAAAAAGCAGATTCTGACTAAGATTTTATCGAAATCGGCAACTATTTGACTCAGAATGGTTGCCTTACTTCGAAATCTAATAGTTTATTAAGGTTTTCGTTACTAAAATGCCCAAAGACGCCGATTTTGACTAGAATTTGAAAGATATTGACATAAATATATAACTGTTTGTATCAAAAATTGATAGTTTAAACTGATATTTGCAGTTTTGATGCGGTTTTAGATACGATATGAATCGAAGAAGCCGATTTTGGCTGGAATCTGTTTAAAATGACAAAGAAAAACCTATTATCAATTCAAGGAGGTGAATTTTTAAGTAGTTATCTGCAGTTTTAATGTAGATTTCAGTTCGCTAAGTTATGAAAATGCATGTTTTGGCTATAATCTTCCGTAAATCAAGGGCGAAAACCAATTATTTGTCCCAAAAGAAGGTGTTTTAAGTATATATCTGCATTTCTAAGGTAGATTTGGGTACAATATGAGGCGAAAAAGCAGATTCTGACTAAGATTTTATCGAAATCCGCAACTATTTGACTCAGAATGGTTGCCTTACGTCGAAATCTAATAGTTTATTAAGGTTTTCGTTACTAAAATGCCCAAAGACGCCGATTTTGACTAGAATTTGAAAGATATTGACATGAATATATAACTGTTTGTATCAAAAAATGATAGTTTAAACTGATATTTGCAGTTTTGATGCGGTTTTAGGTACGATATGAGTCGAAGAAGCCGATTTTGACTGGAATCTGTTTAAAATGACAAAGAAAAACCTATTATCAATTCAAGGAAGTGAATTTTTAAGTAGTTATCTGCAGTTTTAATGTAGATTTCAGTTCGCTTAGTTATGAAAATGCATGTTTTGGCTATAATCTTCCGTAAATCAAGGGCGAAAACCAATTATTTCTCCCAAAAGAAGGTGTTTTAAGTATATATCTGCATTTCTAAGGTAGATTTGGGTACAATATGAGGCGAAAAAGCAGATTCTGACTAAGATTTTATCGAAATCCGCAACTATTTGACTCAGAATGGTTGCCTTACGTCGAAATCTAATAGTTTATTAAGGTTTTCGTTACTAAAATGCCCAAAGACGCCGATTTTGACTAGAATTTGAAAGATATTGACATGAATATATAACTGTTTGTATCAAAAAATGATAGTTTAAACTGATATTTGCAGTTTTGATGCGGTTTTAGGTACGATATGAGTCGAAGAAGCCGATTTTGACTGGAATCTGTTTAAAATGACAAAGAAAAACCTATTATCAATTCAAGGAAGTGAATTTTTAAGTAGTTATCTGCAGTTTTAATGTAGATTTCAGTTCGCTTAGTTATGAAAATCCATGTTTTGGCTATAATCTTCCGTAAATCAAGGGCGAAAACCAATTATTTGTCCCAAAAGAAGGTGTTTTAAGTATATATCTGCATTTCTAAGGTAGATTTGGGTACAATAAGAGGCGAAAAAGCAGATTCTGACTAAGATTTTATCGAAATCGGCAACTATTTGACTCAGGAAGGTTGCCTTACGTCGAAATCTAATAGTTTATTAAGGTTTTCGTTACTAAAATGCCCAAAGACGCCGATTTTGACTAGAATTTGAAAGATATTGACATGAATATATAACTGTTTGTATCAAAAAATGATAGTTTAAACTGATATTTGCAGTTTTGATGCGGTTTTAGATACGATATGAATCGAAGAAGCCGATTTTGACTGGAATATGTTTAAAATGACAAAGAAAAACCTATTATCAATTCAAGGAAGTGAATTTTTAAGTAGTTATCTGCAGTTTTAATGTAGATTTCAGTTCGCTAAATTATGAAAATGCATGTTTTGGCTATAATCTTCCGTAAATCAAGGGCGAAAACCAATTATTTGTCCCAAAAAAGGTGCTTTAAGTATATATCTGCATTTCTAAGGTAGATTTGGGTACAATAAGAGGCGAAAAAGCAGATTCTGACTAAGATTTTATCGAAATCGGCAACTATTTGACTCAGAATGGTTGCCTTACGTCGAAATCTAATAGTTTATTAAGGTTTTCGTTACTAGAATGCCCAAAGACGCCGATTTTGACTAGAATTTGAAAGATATTGACATGAATATATAACTGCTTGTATCAAAAAATGATAGTTTAAACTGATATTTGCAGTTTTGATGCGGTTTTAGGTACGATATGAGTCGAAGAAGCCGATTTTGACTGGAATCTGTTTAAAATGACAAAGAAAAACCTATTATCAATTCAAGGAAGTGAATTTTTAAGTAGTTATCTGTAGTTTTAATGTAGATTTCAGTTCGCTAAGTTATGAAAATGCATGTTTTGGCTATAATCTTCCGTAAATCAAGGGCGAAAACCAGTTATTTGTCCCAAAAGAAGGTGTTTTAAGTATATATCTGCATTTCTAAGGTAGATTTGGGTACAATAAGAGGCGAAAAAGCAGATTCTGACTAAGATTTTATCGAAATCGGCAACTATTTGACTCAGAATGGTTGCCTTACGTCGAAATCTAATAGTTTATTAAGGTTTTCGTTACTAAAATGCCCAAAGACGCCGATTTTGACTAGAATTTGAAAGATATTGACATGAATATATAGCTGTTTGTATCAAAATATGATAGTTTAAACTGATATTTGCAGCTTTGATGCGGTTTTAGATACGATATGAATCGAAGAAGCCGATTTTGACTGGAATCTGTTTAAAATGACAAAGAAAAACCTATTATCAATTCAAGGAAGTGAATTTTTATGTAGTTATCTGCAGTTTTAATGTAGATTTCAGTTCGCTAAGTTATGAAAATGCATGTTTTGGCTATAATCTTCCGTAAATCAATTGCGAAAACCAATTATTTGTCCCAAAAGAAGGTGTTTTAAGTATATATCTGCATTTCTAAGGTAGATTTGGGTACAATAAGAGGCGAAAAAGCAGATTCTGACTAAGATTTTATCGAAATCGGCAACTATTTGACTCAGAAAGGTTGCCTTACGTCGAAATCTAATAGTTTATTAAGGTTTTCGTTACTAAAATGCCCAAAGACGCCGATTTTGACTAGAATTTGAAAGATATTGACATGAATATATAACTGTTTGTATCAAAAAATGATAGTTTAAACTGATATTTGCAGTTTTGATGCGGTTTTAGATACGATATGAATCGAAGAAGCCGATTTTGGCTGGAATCTGTTTAAAATGACAAAGAAAAACCTATTACCAATTCAAGGAAGTGAATTTTTAAGTAGTTATCTGCAGTTTTAATGTAGATTTCAGTTCGCTAAGTTATGAAAATGCATGTTTTGGCTATAATCTTCCGTAAATCAAGGGCGAAAACCAATTATTTGTGCCAAAAGAAGGTGTTTTAAGTATATATCTGCAGTTCTAATGTAGATTTGGGTACAATAAGAGGCGAAAAAGCAGATTCTGACTAAGATTTTATCGAAATCATCAACTATTTGACTCAGAATGGTTGCCTTACTTCGAAATCTAATAGTTTATTAAGGTTTTCGTTACTAAAATGCCCAAAGACGCCGATTTTGACTAGAATTTGAAAGATATTGACATGAATATATAACTGTTTGTATCAAAAATTGATAGTTTAAACTGATATTTGCAGTTTTGATGCGGTTTTAGATACGATATGAATCGAAGAAGCCGATTTTGGCTGGAATCTGTTTAAAATGACAAAGAAAAACCTATTATCAATTCAAGGAGGTGAATTTTTAAGTAGTTATCTGCAGTTTTAATGTAGATTTCAGTTCGCTAAGTTATGAAAATGCATGTTTTGGCTATAATCTTCCGTAAATCAAGGGCGAAAACCAATTATTTGTCCCAAAAGAAGGTGTTTTAAGTATATATCTGCATTTCTAAGGTAGATTTGGGTACAATAAGAGGCGAAAAAGCAGATTCTGACTAAGATTTTATCGAAATCGGCAACTATTTGACTCAGAAAGGTTGCCTTACGTCGAAATCTAATAGTTTATTAAGGTTTTCGTTACTAAAATGCCCAAAGACGCCGATTTTGACTAGAATTTGAAAGATATTGACATGAATATATAACTGTTTGTATCAAAAAATGATAGTTTGAACTGATATTTGCAGTTTTGATGCGGTTTTAGATACGATATGAATCGAAGAAGCCGATTTTGACTGGAATCTGTTTAAAATGACAAAGAAAAACCTATTATCAATTCAAGGAAGTGAATTTTTAAGTAGTTATCTGCAGTTTTAATGTAGATTTCAGTTCGCTAAATTATGAAAATGCATGTTTTGGCTATAATCTTCCGTAAATCAAGGGCGAAAACCAATTATTTGTCCCAAAAGAAGGTGTTTTAAGTATATATCTGCATTTCTAAGGTAGATTTGGGTACAATAAGAGGCGAAAAAGCAGATTCTGACTAAGATTTTATCGAAATCGGCATTTGACTCAGAATGGTTGCCTTACGTCGAAATCTAATAGTTTATTAAGGTTTTCGTTACTAAAATGCCCAAAGACGCCGATTTTGACTAGAATTTGAAAGATATTGACATGAATATATAACTGTATCAAAAAATGATAGTTTAAACTGATATTTGCAGTTTTGATGCGGTTTTAGATACGATATGAATCGACGAAGCCGATTTTGGCTTTAATCTGTTTAAAATGACAAAGAAAAACCTATTACCAATTCAAGGAAGTGAATTTTTAAGTAGTTATCTGCAGTTTTAATGTAGATTTCAGTTCGCTAAGTTATGAAAATGCATGTTTTGGCTATAATCTTCCGTAAATCAAGGGCGAAAACCAATTATTTGTCCCAAAAGAAGGTGTTTTAAGTATATATCTGCATTTCTAAGGTAGATTTGGGTACAATAAGAGGCGAAAAAGCAGATTCTGACTAAGATTTTATCGAAATCGGCAACTATTTGACTCAGAATGGTTGCCTTACGTCGAAATCTAATAGTTTATTAAGGTTTTCGTTACTAAAATGCCCAAAGACGCCGATTTTGACTAGAATTTGAAGGATATTGACATGAATATATAACTGTTTGTATCAAAAAATGATAGTTTAAACTGATATTTGCAGTTTTGATGCGGTTTTAGGTACGATATGAGTCGAAGAAGCCGATTTTGACTGGAATCTGTTTAAAATGACAAAGAAAAACCTATTATCAATTCAAGGAAGTGAATTTTTAAGTAGTTATCTGCAGTTTTAATGTAGATTTCAGTTCGCTTAGTTATGAAAATGCATGTTTTGGCTATAATCTTCCGTAAATCAAAGGCGAAAACCAATTATTTTTCCCAAAAGAAGGTGTTTTAAGTATATATCTGCATTTCTAAGGTAGATTTGGGTACAATAAGAGGCGAAAAAGCAGATTCTGACTAAGATTTTATCGAAATCGGCAACTATTTGACTCAGAAAGGTTGCCTTACGTCGAAATCTAATAGTTCATTAAGGTTTTCGTTACTAAAATGCCCAAAGACGCCGATTTTGACTAGAATTTGAAAGATATTGACATGAATATATAACTCTTTGTATCAAAAAATGATAGTTTAAACTGATATTTGCAGTTTTGATGCGGTTTTAGATACGATATGAATCGAAGAAGCCGATTTTGGCTGGAATCTGTTTAAAATGACAAAGAAAAACCTATTACCAATTCAAGGAAGTGAATTTTTAAGTAGTTATCTGCAGTTTTAATGTAGATTTCAGTTCGCTAAGTTATGAAAATGCATGTTTTGGCTATAATCTTCCGTAAATCAAGGACGAAAACCAATTATTTGTCCCAAAAGAAGGTGTTTTAAGTATATATCTGCATTTCTAAGGTAGATTTGGGTACAATAAGAGGCGAAAAAGCAGATTTTGACTAAGATTTTATCGAAATCGGCAACTATTTGACTCAGAATGGTTGCCTTACGTCGAAATCTAATAGTTTATTAAGGTTTTCGTTACTCAAATGCCCAAAGACGCCGATTTTGACTAGAATTTGAAGGATATTGACATGAATATATAACTGTTTGTATCAAAAAATGATCGTTTAAACTGATATTTGCAGTTTTGATGCGGTTTTAGATACGATATGAATCGAAGAAGCCGATTTTGGCTGGAATCTGTTTAAAATGACAAAGAAAAACCTATTACCAATTCAAGGAAGTGAATTTTTAAGTAGTTATCTGCAGTTTTAATGTAGATTTCAGTTCGCTAAGTTATGAAAATGCATGTTTTGGCTATAATCTTCCGTAAATCAAGGGCGAAAACCAATTATTTGTCCCAAAGAAGGTGTTTTAAGTATATATCTGCATTTCTAAGGTAGATTTGGGTACAATAAGAGGCGAAAAAGCAGATTCTGACTAAGATTTTATCGAAATCGGCAACTATTTGACTCAGAAAGTTTGCCTTACGTCGAAATCTAATAGTTTATTAAGGTTTTCGTTACTAAAATGCCCAAAGACGCCGATTTTGACTAGAATTTGAAAGATATTGACATGAATATATAACTGTTTGTATCAAAAAATTATAGTTTAAACTGATATTTGCAGTTTTGATGCGGTTTTAGATAGGATATGAATCGAAGAAGCCGATTTTGACTGGAATCTGTTTAAAATGACAAAGAAAAACCTATTATCAATTCAAGGAAGTGAATTTTTAAGTAGTTATCTGCAGTTTTAATGTAGATTTCAGTTCGCTAAATTATGAAAATGCATGTTTTGGCTATAATCTTCCGTAAATCAAGGGCGAAAACCAATTATTTGTCCCAAAAGAAGGTGTTTTAAGTATATATCTGCATTTCTAAGGTAGATTTGGGTACAATAAGAGGCGAAAAAGCAGATTCTGACTAAGATTTTATCGAAATCGGCAACTATTTGACTCAGAATGGTTGCCTTACGTCGAAATCTAATAGTTTATTAAGGTTTTCGTTACTAAAATGCCCAAAGACGCCAATTTTGACTAGAATTTGAAAGATATTGACATGAATATATAACTGTTTGTATCAAAAAATGATAGTTTAAACTGATATTTGCAGTTTTGATGCGGTTTTAGATACGATATGAATCGAAGAAGCCGATTTTGGCTTTAATCTGTTTAAAATGACAAAGAAAAACCTATTACCAATTCAAGGAAGTGAATTTTTAAGTAGTTATCTGCAGTTTTAATGTAGATTTCAGTTCGCTAAGTTATGAAAATGCATGTTTTGGCTATAATCTTCCGCAAATCAAGGGCGAAAACCAATTATTTGTCCCAAAAGAAGGTGTTTTAAGTATATGTCTGCATTTCTAAGGTAGATTTGGGTACAATAAGAGGCGAAAAAGCAGATTCTGACTAAGATTTTATCGAAATCGGCAACTATTTGACTCAGAATGGTTGCCTTACGTCGAAATCTAATAGTTTATTAAGGTTTTCGTTACTAAAATGCCCAAAGACGCCGATTTTGACTAGAATTTGAAGGATATTGACATGAATATATAACTGTTTGTATCAAAAAATGATAGTTTAAACTGATATTTGCAGTTTTGATGCGGTTTTAGGTACGATATGAGTCGAAGAAGCCGATTTTGACTGGAATCTGTTTAAAATGACAAAGAAAAACCTATTATCAATTCAAGGAAGTGAATTTTTAAGTAATTATCTGCAGTTTTAATGTAGATTTCAGTTCGTTTAGTTATGAAAATGCATGTTTTGGCTATAATCTTCCGTAAATCAAGGGCGAAAACCAATTATTTGTCCCAAAAGAAGGTGTTTTAAATATATATCTGCATTTCTAAGGTAGATTTGGGTACAATAAGAGGCGAAAAAGCAGATTCTGACTAAGATTTTATCGAAATCGGCAACTATTTGACTCAGAAAGGTTGCCTTACGTCGAAATCTAATAGTTTATTAAGGTTTTCGTTACTAAAATGCCCAAAGACGCCGATTTTGACTAGAATTTGAAAGATATTGACATGAATATATAACTGTTTGTATCAAAAAATGATAGTTTAAACTGATATTTGCAGTTTTGATGCGGTTTTAGATACGATATGAATCGAAGAAGCCGATTTTGGCTGGAATCTGTTTAAAAGGACAAAGAAAAACCTATTACCAATTCAAGGAAGTGAATTTTTAAGTAGTTATCTGCAGTTTTAATGTAGATTTCAGTTCGCTTAGTTATGAAAATGCATGTTTTGGCTATAACCTTCCGTAAATCAAGGGCGAAAACCAATTATTTGTCCCAAAAGAAGGTGTTTTAAGTATATATCTGCATTTCTAAGTTAGATTTGGGTACAATAAGAGGCGAAAAAGCAGATTCTGACTAAGATTTTATCGAAATCGGCAACTATTTGACTCAGAAAGGTTGCCTTACGTCGAAATCTAATAGTTTATTAAGGTTTTCGTTACTAAAATGCCCAAAGACGCCGATTTTGACTAGAATTTGAAAGATATTGACATGAATATATAACTGTTTGTATCAAAAAATGATAGTTTAAACTGATATTTGCAGTTTTGATGCGGTTTTAGATACGATATGAATCGAAGAAGCCGATTTTGACTGGAATATGTTTAAAATGACAAAGAAAAACCTATTATCAATTCAAGGAAGTGAATTTTTAAGTAGTTATCTGCAGTTTTAATGTAGATTTCAGTTCGCTAAATTATGAAAATGCATGTTTTGGCTATAATCTTCCGTAAATCAAGGGCGAAAACCAATTATTTGTCCCAAAAGAAGGTGCTTTAAGTATATATCTGCATTTCTAAGGTAGATTTGGGTACAATAAGAGGCGAAAAAGCAGATTCTGACTAAGATTTTATAGAAATCGGCAACTATTTGACTCAGAATGGTTGCCTTACGTCGAAATCTAATAGTTAATTAAGGTTTTCGTTACTAGAATGCCCAAAGACGCCGATTTTGACTAGAATTTGAAAGATATTGACATGAATATATAACTGTTTGTATCAAAAAATGATAGTTTAAACTGATATTTGCAGTTTTGATGCGGTTTTAGATACGATATGAATCGAAGAAGCCGATTTTGGCTGGAATCTGTTTAAAATGACAAAGAAAAACCTATTACCAATTCAAGGAAGTGAATTTTTAAGTAGTTATCTGCAGTTTTAATGTAGATTTCAGTTCGCTAAGTTATGAAAATGCATGTTTTGGCTATAATCTTCCGTAAATCAAGGACGAAAACCAATTATTTGTCCCAAAAGAAGGTGTTTTAAGTATATATCTGCATTTCTAAGGTAGATTTGGGTACAATAAGAGGCGAAAAAGCAGATTTTGACTAAGATTTTATCGAAATCGGCAACTATTTGACTCAGAATGGTTGCCTTACGTCGAAATCTAATAGTTTATTAAGGTTTTCGTTACTCAAATGCCCAAAGACGCCGATTTTGACTAGAATTTGAAGGATATTGACATGAATATATAACTGTTTGTATCAAAAAATGATAGTTTAAACTGATATTTGCAGTTTTGATGCGGTTTTAGGTACGATATGAGTCGAAGAAGCCGATTTTGACTGGAATCTGTTTAAAATGACAAAGAAAAACCTATTATCAATTCAAGGAAGTGAATTTTTAAGTAGTTATCTGCAGTTTTAATGTAGATTTCAGTTCGCTTAGTTATGAAAATGCATGTTTTGGCTATAATCTTCCGTAAATCAAGGGCGAAAACCAATTATTTGTCCCAAAAGAAGGTGTTTTAAGTATATATCTGCATTTCTAAGGTAGATTTGGGTACAATAAGAGGCGAAAAAGCAGATTCTGACTAAGATTTTATCGAAGTCGGCAACTATTTGACTCAGAAAGGTTGCCTTACGTCGAAATCTAATAGTTTATTAAGGTTTTCGTTACTAAAATGCCCAAAGACGCCGATTTTGACTAGAATTTGAAAGATATTGACATGAATATATAACTGTTTGTATCAAAAAATGATAGTTTAAACTGATATTTGCAGTTTTGATGCGGTTTTAGATACGATATGAATCGAAGAAGCCGATTTTGACTGGAATCTGTTTAAAATGACAAAGAAAAACCTATTATCAATTCAAGGAAGTGAATTTTTAAGTAGTTATCTGCAGTTTTAATGTAGATTTCAGTTCGCTAAGTTATGAAAATGCATGTTTTGGCTATAATCTTCCGTAAATCAAGGGCGAAAACCAATTATTTGTCCCAAAAGAAGGTGTTTTAAGTATATATCTGCATTTCTAAGGTAGATTTGGGTACAATAGGAGGCGAAAAAGCAGATTCTGACTAAGATTTTATCGAAATCGGCAACTATTTGACTCAGAAAGGTTGCCTTACGTCGAAATCTAATAGTTTATTAAGGTGTTCGTTACTAAAATGCCCAAAGACGCCGATTTTGACTAGAATTTGAAAGATATTGACATGAATATATAACTGTTTGTATCAAAAAATGATAGTTTAAACTGATATTTGCAGTTCTGATGCGGTTTTAGATACGATATGAATCGAAGAAGCCGATTTTGACTGGAATCTGTTTAAAATGACAAAGAAAAACCTATTATCAATTCAAGGAAGTGAATTTTTTAGTAGTAATCTGCAGTTTTAATGTAGATTTCAGTTCGCTAAGTTATGAAAATGCATGTTTTGGCTATAATCTTCCGTAAATCAAGGGCGAAAACCAATTATTTGTCCCAAAAGAAGGTGTTTTAAGTATATATCTGCATTTCTAAATTAGATTTGGGTACAATAAGAGGCGAAAAAGCAGATTCTGACTAAGATTTTATCGAAATCGGCAACTATTTGACTCAGAAAGGTTGCCTTACGTCGAAATCTAATAGTTTATTAAGGTTTTCGTTACTAAAATGCCCAAAGACGCCGATTTTGACTAGAATTTGAAAGATATTGACATGAATATATAACTGTTTGTATCAAAAAATGAATAGTTTAAACTGATATTTGCAGTTTTGATGCGGTTTTAGATACGATATGAATCGAAGAAGCCGATTTTGACTGGAATATGTTTAAAATGACAAAGAAAAACCTATTATCAATTCAAGGAAGTGAATTTTTAAGTAGTTATCTGCAGTTTTAATGTAAATTTCAGTTCGCTAAATTATGAAAATGCATGTTTTGGCTATAATCTTCCGTAAATCAAGGGCGAAAACCAATTATTTGTCCCAAAAGAAGGTGCTTTAAGTATATATCTGCATTTCTAAGGTAGATTTGGGTACAATAAGAGGCGAAAAAGCAGATTCTGACTAAGATTTTATCGAAATCGGCAACTATTTGACTCAGAATGGTTGCCTTACGTCGAAATCTAATAGTTTATTAAGGTTTTCGTTACTCAAATGCCCAAAGACGCCGATTTTGACTAGAATTTGAATGATATTGACATGAATATATAGCTGTTTGTATCAAAAAATGATAGTTTAAACTGATATTTGCAGTTTTGATGCGGTTTTAGGTACGATATGAGTCGAAGAAGCCGATTTTGACTGGAATCTGTTTAAAATGACAAAGAAAAACCTATTATCAATTCAAGGAAGTGAATTTTTAAGTAGTTATCTGCAGTTTTAATGTAGATTTCAGTTCGCTTAGTTATGAAAATGCATGTTTTGGCTATAATCTTCCGTAAATCAAGGGCGAAAACCAATTATTTGTCCCAAAAGAAGGTGCTTTAAGTATATATCTGCATTTCTAAGGTAGATTTGGGTACAATAAGAGGCGAAAAAGCAGATTCTGACTAAGATTTTATAGAAATCGGCAACTATTTGACTCAGAATGGTTGCCTTACGTCGAAATCTAATAGTTTATTAAGGTTTTCGTTACTAGAATGCCCAAAGACGCCGATTTTGACTAGAATTTGAAAGATATTGACATGAATATATAACTGTTTGTATCAAAAAATGATAGTTTAAACTGATATTTGCAGTTTTGATGCGGTTTTAGATACGATATGAATCGAAGAAGCCGATTTTGACTGGAATCTGTTTAAAATGACAAAGAAAAACCTATTATCAATTCAAGGAAGTGAATTTTTAAGTAGTTATCTGCAGTTTTAATGTAGATTTCAGTTCGCTAAGTTATGAAAATGCATGTTTTGGCTATAATCTTCCGTAAATCAAGGGCGAAAACCAATTATTTGTCCCAAAAGAAGGTGTTTTAAGTATATATCTGCATTTCTAAAGTAGATTTGGGTACAATAGGAGGCGAAAAAGCAGATTCTGACTAAGATTTTATCGAAATCGGCAACTATTTGACTCAGAAAGGTTGCCTTACGTCGAAATCTAATAGTTTATTAAGGTGTTCGTTACTAAAATGCCCAAAGACGCCGATTTTGACTAGAATTTGAAAGATATTGACATGAATATATAACTGTTTGTATCAAAAAATGATAGTTTAAACTGATATTTGCAGTTTTGATGCGGTTTTAGATACGATATGAATCGAAGAAGCCGATTTTGGCTGGAATCTGTTTAAAATGACAAAGAAAAACCTATTACCAATTCAAGGAAGTGAATTTTTAAGTAGTTATCTGCAGTTTTAATGTAGATTTCAGTTCGCTAAGTTATGAAAATGCATGTTTTGGCTATAATCTTCCGTAAATCAAGGGCGAAAACCAATTATTTGTGCCAAAAGAAGGTGTTTTAAGTATATATCTGCAGTTCTAATGTAGATTTGGGTACAATAAGAGGCGAAAAAGCAGATTCTGACTAAGATTTTATCGAAATCGGCAACTATTTGACTCAGAATGGTTGCCTTACTTCGAAATCTAATAGTTTATTAAGGTTTTCGTTACTAAAATGCCCAAAGACGCCCATTTTGACTAGAATTTGAAAGATATTGACATGAATATATAACTGTTTGTATCAAAAATTGATAGTTTAAACTGATATTTGCAGTTTTGATGCGGTTTTAGATACGATATGAATCGAAGAAGCCGATTTTGGCTGGAATCTGTTTAAAATGACAAAGAAAAACCTATTATCAATTCAAGGAGGTAAATTTTTAAGTAGTTATCTGCAGTTTTAATGTAGATTTCAGTTCGCTAAGTTATGAAAATGCATGTTTTGGCTATAATCTTCCGTAAATCAAGGGCGAAAACCAATTATTTGTCCCAAAAGAAGGTGTTTTAAGTATATATCTGCATTTCTAAGGTAGATTTGGGTACAATAAGAGGCGAAAAAGCAGATTCTGACTAAGATTTTATCGAAATCGGCAACTATTTGACTCAGAAAGGTTGCCTTACGTCGAAATCTAATAGTTTATTAAGGTTTTCGTTACTAAAATGCCCAAAGACGCCGATTTTGACTAGAATTTGAAAGATATTGACATGAATATATAACTGTTTGTATCAAAAAATGATAGTTTGAACTGATATTTGCAGTTTTGATGCGGTTTTAGATACGATATGAATCGAAGAAGCCGATTTTGACTGGAATCTGTTTAAAATGACAAAGAAAAACCTATTATCAATTCAAGGAAGTGAATTTTTAAGTAGTTATCTGGAGTTTTAATGTAGATTTCAGTTCGCTAAATTATTGTAATGCATGTTTTGGCTATAATCTTCCGTAAATCAAGGGCGAAAACCAATTATTTGTCCCAAAAGAAGGTGTTTTAAGTATATATCTGCATTTCTAAGGTAGATTTGGGTACAATAAGAGGCGAAAAAGCAGATTCTGACTAAGATTTTATCGAAATCGGCATTTGACTCAGAATGGTTGCCTTACGTCGAAATCTAATAGTTTATTAAGGTTTTCGTTACTAAAATGCCCAAAGACGCCGATTTTGACTAGAATTTGAAAGATATTGACATGAATATATAACTGTATCAAAAAATGATAGTTTAAACTGATATTTGCAGTTTTGATGCGGTTTTAGATACGATATGAATCGAAGAAGCCGATTTTGGCTTTAATCTGTTTAAAATGACAAAGAAAAACCTATTACCAATTCAAGGAAGTGAATTTTTAAGTAGTTATCTGCAGTTTTAATGTAGATTTCAGTTCGCTAATTTATGAAAATGCATGTTTTGGCTATAATCTTCCGTAAATCAAGGGCGAAAACCAATTATTTTTCCCAAAAGAAGGTGTTTTAAGTATATATCTGCATTTCTAAGGTAGATTTGGGTACAATAAGAGGCGAAAAAGCAGATTCTGACTAAGATTTTATCGAAATCGGCAACTATTTGACTCAGAATGGTTGCCTTACGTCGAAATCTAATAGTTTATTAAGGTTTTCGTTACTAAAATGCCCAAAGACGCCGATTTTGACTAGAATTTGAAAGATATTGACATGAATATATAACTGTTTGTATCAAAAAATGATAGTTTAAACTGATATTTGCAGTTTTGATGCGGTTTTAGATACGATATGAATCGAAGAAGCCGATTTTGGCTGGAATCTGTTTAAAATGACAAAGAAAAACCAATTACCAATTCAAGGAAGTGAATTTTTAAGTAGTTATCTGCAGTTTTAATGTAGATTTCAGTTCGCTAAGTTATGAAAATGCATGTTTTCTCTATAATCTTCCGTAAATCAAGGACGAAAACCAATTATTTGTCCCAAAAGAAGGTGTTTTAAGTATATATCTGCATTTCTAAGGTAGATTTGGGTACAATAAGAGGCGAAAAAGCAGATTTTGACTAAGATTTTATCGAAATCGGCAACTATTTGACTCAGAATGGTTGCCTTACGTCGAAATCTAATAGTTTATTAAGGTTTTCGTTACTCAAATGCCCAAAGACGCCGATTTTGACTAGAATTTGAAGGATATTGACATGAATATATAACTGTTTGTATCAAAAAATGATCGTTTAAACTGATATTTGCAGTTTTGATGCGGTTTTAGATACGATATGAATCGAAGAAGCCGATTTTGGCTGGAATCTGTTTAAAATGACAAAGAAAAACCTATTACCAATTCAAGGAAGTGAATTTTTAAGTAGTTATCTGCAGTTTTAATGTAGATTTCAGTTCGCTAAGTTATGAAAATGCATGTTTTGGCTATAATCTTCCGTAAATCAAGGGCGAAAACCAATTATTTGTCCCAAAAGAAGGTGTTTTAAGTATATATCTGCATTTCTAAGGTAGATTTGGGTACAATAAGAGGCGAAAAAGCAGATTCTGACTAAGATTTTATCGAAATCGGCAACTATTTGACTCAGAATGGTTGCCTTACTTCGAAATCTAATAGTTTATTAAGGTTTTCGTTACTAAAATGCCCAAAGACGCCGATTTTGACTAGAATTTGAAAGATATTGACATGAATATATAACTGTTTGTATCAAAAATTGATAGTTTAAACTGATATTTGCAGTTTTGATGCGGTTTTAGATACGATATGAATCGAAGAAGCCGATTTTGGCTGGAATCTGTTTAAAATGACAAAGAAAAGCCTATTATCAATTCAAGGAGGTGAATTTTTAAGTAGTTATCTGCAGTTTTAATGTAGATTTCAGTTCGCTAAGTTATGAAAATGCATGTTTTGGCTATAATCTTCCGTAAATCAAGGGCGAAAACCAATTATTTGTCCCAAAGAAGGTGTTTTAAGTATATATCTGCATTTCTAAGGTATATTTGGGTACAATAAGAGGCGAAAAAGCAGATTCTGACTAAGATTTTATCGAAATCGGCAACTATTTGACTCAGAAAGGTTGCCTTACGTCGAAATCTAATAGTTTATTAAGGTTTTCGTTACTAAAATGCCCAAAGACGCCGATTTTGACTAGAATTTGAAAGATATTGACATGAATATATAACTGTTTGTATCAAAAAATGATAGTTTAAACTGATATTTGCAGTTTTGATGCGGTTTTAGATACGATATGAATCGAAGAAGCCGATTTTGACTGGAATATGTTTAAAATGACAAAGAAAAACCTATTATCAATTCAAGGAAGTGAATTTTTAAGTAGTTATCTGCAGTTTTAATGTAGATTTCAGTTCGCTAAATTATGAAAATGCATGTTTTGGCTATAATCTTCCGTAAATCAAGGGCGAAAACCAATTATTTGTCCCAAAAGAAGGTGCTTTAAGTATATATCTGCATTTCTAAGGTAGATTTGGGTACAATAAGAGGCGAAAAAGCAGATTCTGACTAAGATTTTATAGAAATCGGCAACTATTTGACTCAGAATGGTTGCCTTACGTCGAAATCTAATAGTTAATTAAGGTTTTCGTTACTAGAATGCCCAAAGACGCCGATTCTGACTAGAATTTGAAAGATATTGACATGAATATATAACTGTTTGTATCAAAAATTGATAGTTTAAACTGATATTTGCAGTTTTGATGCGGTTTTAGATACGATATGAATCGAAGAAGCCGATTTTGGCTGGAATCTGTTTAAAATGACAAAGAAAAACCTATTATCAATTCAAGGAGGTGAATTTTTAAGTAGTTATCTGCAGTTTTAATGTAGATTTCAGTTCGCTAAGTTATGAAAATGCATGTTTTGGCTATAATCTTCCGTAAATCAAGGGCGAAAACCAATTATTTGTCCCAAAAGAAGGTGTTTTAAGTATATATCTGCATTTCTAAGGTAGATTTGGGTACAATAAGAGGCGAAAAAGCAGATTCTGACTAAGATTTTATCGAAATCGGCAACTATTTGACTCAGAAAGGTTGCCTTACGTCGAAATCTAATAGTTTATTAAGGTTTTCGTTACTAAAATGCCCAAAGACGCCGATTTTGACTAGAATTTGAAAGATATTGACATGAATATATAACTGTTTGTATCAAAAAATGATAGTTTGAACTGATATTTGCAGTTTTGATGCGGTTTTAGATACGATATGAATCGAAGAAGCCGATTTTGACTGGAATCTGTTTAAAATGACAAAGAAAAACCTATTATCAATTCAAGGAAGTGAATTTTTAAGTAGTTATCTGCAGTTTTAATGTAGATTTCAGTTCGCTAAATTATGAAAATGCATGTTTTGGCTATAATCTTCCGTAAATCAAGGGCGAAAACCAATTATTTGTCCCAAAAGAAGGTGTTTTAAGTATATATCTGCATTTCTAAGGTAGATTTGGGTACAATAAGAGGCGAAAAAGCAGATTCTGACTAAGATTTTATCGAAATCGGCATTTGACTCAGAATGGTTGCCTTACGTCGAAATCTAATAGTTTATTAAGGTTTTCGTTACTAAAATGCCCAAAGACGCCGATTTTGACTAGAATTTGAAAGATATTGACATGAATATATAACTGTATCAAAAAATGATAGTTTAAACTGATATTTGCAGTTTTGATGCGGTTTTAGATACGATATGAATCGAAGAAGCCGATTTTGGCTTTAATCTGTTTAAAATGACAAAGAAAAACCTATTACCAATTCAAGGAAGTGAATTTTTAAGTAGTTATCTGCAGTTTTAATGTAGATTTCAGTTCGCTAAGTTATGAAAATGCATGTTTTGGCTATAATCTTCCGTAAATCAAGGGCGAAAACCAATTATTTGTCCCAAAAGAAGGTGTTTTAAGTATATATCTGCATTTCTAAGGTAGATTTGGGTACAATAAGAGGCGAAAAAGCAGATTCTGACTAAGATTTTATCGAAATCGGCAACTATTTGACTCAGAATGGTTGCCTTACGTCGAAATCTAATAGTTTATTAAGGTTTTCGTTACTAAAATGCCCAAAGACGCCGATTTTGACTAGAATTTGAAGGATATTGACATGAATATATAACTGTTTGTATCAAAAAATGATAGTTTAAACTGATATTTGCAGTTTTGATGCGGTTTTAGGTACGATATGAGTCGAAGAAGCCGATTTTGACTGGAATCTGTTTAAAATGACAAAGAAAAACCTATTATCATTTCAAGGAAGTGAATTTTTAAGTAGTTATCTGCAGTTTTAATGTAGATTTCAGTTCGCTTAGTTATGAAAATGCATGTTTTGGCTATAATCTTCCGTAAATCAAGGGCGAAAACCAATTATTTTTCCCAAAAGAAGGTGTTTTAAGTATATATCTGCATTTCTAAGGTAGATTTGGGTACAATAAGAGGCGAAAAAGCAGATTCTGACTAAGATTTTATCGAAATCGGCAACTATTTGACTCAGAATGGTTGCCTTACGTCGAAATCTAATAGTTAATTAAGGTTTTCGTTACTAGAATGCCCAAAGACGCCGATTTTGACTAGAATTTGAAAGATATTGACATGAATATATAACTGTTTGTATCAAAAAATGATAGTTTAAACTGATATTTGCAGTTTTGATGCGGTTTTAGATACGATATGAATCGAAGAAGCCGATTTTGGCTGGAATCTGTTTAAAATGACAAAGAAAAACCTATTACCAATTCAAGGAAGTGAATTTTTAAGTAGTTATCTGCAGTTTTAATGTAGATTTCAGTTCGCTAAGTTATGAAAATGCATGTTTTGGCTATAATCTTCCGTAAATCAAGGACGAAAACCAATTATTTGTCCCAAAAGAAGGTGTTTTAAGTATATATCTGCATTTCTAAGGTAGATTTGGGTACAATAAGAGGCGAAAAAGCAGATTTTGACTAAGATTTTATCGAAATCGGCAACTATTTGACTCAGAATGGTTGCCTTACGTCGAAATCTAATAGTTTATTAAGGTTTTCGTTACTCAAATGCCCAAAGACGCCGATTTTGACTAGAATTTGAAGGATATTGACATGAATATATAACTGTTTGTATCAAAAAATGATAGTTTAAACTGATATTTGCAGTTTTGATGCGGTTTTAGGTACGATATGAGTCGAAGAAGCCGATTTTGACTGGAATCTGTTTAAAATGACAAAGAAAAACCTATTATCAATTCAAGGAAGTGAATTTTTAAGTAGTTATCTGCAGTTTTAATGTAGATTTCAGTTCGCTTAGTTATGAAAATGCATGTTTTGGCTATAATCTTCCGTAAATCAAGGGCGAAAACCAATTATTTGTCCCAAAAGAAGGTGTTTTAAGTATATATCTGCATTTCTAAGGTAGATTTGGGTACAATAAGAGGCGAAAAAGCAGATTCTGACTAAGATTTTATCGAAGTCGGCAACTATTTGACTCAGAAAGGTTGCCTTACGTCGAAATCTAATAGTTTATTAAGGTTTTCGTTACTAAAATGCCCAAAGACGCCGATTTTGACTAGAATTTGAAAGATATTGACATGAATATATAACTGTTTGTATCAAAAAATGATAGTTTAAACTGATATTTGCAGTTTTGATGCGGTTTTAGATACGATATGAATCGAAGAAGCCGATTTTGACTGGAATCTGTTTAAAATGACAAAGAAAAACCTATTATCAATTCAAGGAAGTGAATTTTTAAGTAGTTATCTGCAGTTTTAATGTAGATTTCAGTTCGCTAAGTTATGAAAATGCATGTTTTGGCTATAATCTTCCGTAAATCAAGGGCGAAAACCAATTATTTGTCCCAAAAGAAGGTGTTTTAAGTATATATCTGCATTTCTAAGGTAGATTTGGGTACAATAGGAGGCGAAAAAGCAGATTCTGACTAAGATTTTATCGAAATCGGCAACTATTTGACTCAGAAAGGTTGCCTTACGTCGAAATCTAATAGTTTATTAAGGTGTTCGTTACTAAAATGCCCAAAGACGCCGATTTTTACTAGAATTTGAAAGATATTGACATGAATATATAACTGTTTGTATCAAAAAATGATAGTTTAAACTGATATTTGCAGTTCTGATGCGGTTTTAGATACGATATGAATCGAAGAAGCCGATTTTGACTGGAATCTGTTTAAAATGACAAAGAAAAACCTATTATCAATTCAAGGAAGTGAATTTTTAAGTAGTAATCTGCAGTTTTAATGTAGATTTCAGTTCGCTAAGTTATGAAAATGCATGTTTTGGCTATAATCTTCCGTAAATCAAGGGCGAAAACCAATTATTTGTCCCAAAAGAAGGTGTTTTAAGTATATATCTGCATTTCTAAATTAGATTTGGGTACAATAAGAGGCGAAAAAGCAGATTCTGACTAAGATTTTATCGAAATCGGCAACTATTTGACTCAGAAAGGTTGCCTTACGTCGAAATCTAATAGTTTATTAAGGTTTTCGTTACTAAAATGCCCAAAGACGCCGATTTTGACTAGAATTTGAAAGATATTGACATGAATATATAACTGTTTGTATCAAAAAATGATAGTTTAAACTGATATTTGCAGTTTTGATGCGGTTTTAGATACGATATGAATCGAAGAAGCCGATTTTGACTGGAATATGTTTAAAATGACAAAGAAAAACCTATTATCAATTCAAGGAAGTGAATTTTTAAGTAGTTATCTGCAGTTTTAATGTAGATTTCAGTTCGCTAAATTATGAAAATGCATGTTTTGGCTATAATCTTCCGTAAATCAAGGGCGAAAACCAATTATTTGTCCCAAAAGAAGGTGCTTTAAGTATATATCTGCATTTCTAAGGTAGATTTGGGTACAATAAGAGGCGAAAAAGCAGATTCTGACTAAGATTTTATAGAAATCGGCAACTATTTGACTCAGAATGGTTGCCTTACGTCGAAATCTAATAGTTTATTAAGGTTTTCGTTACTAGAATGCCCAAAGACGCCGATTTTGACTAGAATTTGAAAGATATTGACATGAATATATAACTGTTTGTATCAAAAAATGATAGTTTAAACTGATATTTGCAGTTTTGATGCGGTTTTAGATACGATATGAATCGAAGAAGCCGATTTTGGCTGGAATCTGTTTAAAATGACAAAGAAAAACCTATTACCAATTCAAGGAAGTGAATTTTTAAGTAGTTATCTGCAGTTTTAATGTAGATTTCAGTTCGCTAAGTTATGAAAATGCATGTTTTGGCTATAATCTTCCGTAAATCAAGGACGAAAACCAATTATTTGTCCCAAAAGAAGGTGTTTTAAGTATATATCTGCATTTCTAAGGTAGATTTGGGTACAATAAGAGGCGAAAAAGCAGATTTTGACTAAGATTTTATCGAAATCGGCAACTATTTGACTCAGAATGGTTGCCTTACGTCGAAATCTAATAGTTTATTAAGGTTTTCGTTACTCAAATGCCCAAAGACGCCGATTTTGACTAGAATTTGAAGGATATTGACATGAATATATAACTGTTTGTATCAAAAAATGATAGTTTAAACTGATATTTGCAGTTTTGATGCGGTTTTAGGTACGATATGAGTCGAAGAAGCCGATTTTGACTGGAATCTGTTTAAAATGACAAAGAAAAACCTATTATCAATTCAAGGAAGTGAATTTTTAAGTAGTTATCTGCAGTTTTAATGTAGATTTCAGTTCGTTAAGTTATGAAAATGCATGTTTTGGCTATAATCTTTCGTAAATCAAGGGCGAAAACCAATTATTTGTCCCAAAAGAAGGTGTTTTAAGTATATATATAGCTTTTTCGGATCTTATTGTACCCAAATCTAATTTAGAAATGCAGATATATACTTAAAACACCTTCTTTTGGGACAAATAATTGGTTTTCGCCCTTGATTTACGGAAGATTATAGCCAAAACATGCATTTTCATAACTTAGCGAACTGAAATCTACATTAAAACTGCAGATTACTACTTAAAAATTCACTTCCTTGAATTGATAATAGGTTTTTCTTTGTCATTTTAAACAGATTCCAGTCAAAATCGGCTTCTTCGATTCATATCGTATCTAAAACCGCATCAGAACTGCAAATATCAGTTTAAACTATCATTTTTTGATACAAACAGTTATATATTCATGTCAATATCTTTCAAATTCTAGTCAAAATCGGCGTCTTTGGGCATTTTAGTAACGAACACCTTAATAAACTATTAGATTTCGACGTAAGGCAACCTTTCTGAGTCAAATAGTTGCCGATTTCGATAAAATCTTAGTCAGAATCTGCTTTTTCGCCTCCTATTGTACCCAAATCTACCTTAGAAATGCAGATATATACTTAAAACACCTTCTTTTGGGACAAATAATTGGTTTTCGCCCTTGATTTACGGAAGATTATAGCCAAAACATGCATTTTCATAACTTAGCGAACTGAAATCTACATTAAAACTGCAGATAACTACTTAAAAATTCACTTCCTTGGATTGATAGTAGGTTTTTCCTTACCATTTTAAACAGATTCCAGTCAAAATCGACTTCTTCGATTCATATCGTATCTAAAACCGCATCAAAACTGCAAATATCAGTTTAAACTATCATTTTTTGATACAAACAGTTATATATTCATGTCAATATCTTTCAAATTCTAGTCAAAATCGGCGTCTTTGGCCATTTTAGTAACGAAAACCTTAATAAACTATTAGATTTCGACGTAAGGCAACTATTTCTGAGTCAAATAGTTGCCGACTTCGATAAAATCTTAGTCAGAATCTGCTTTTTCGCCTCTTATTGTACCCAAATCTACCTTAGAAATGCAGATATATACTTAAAACACCTTCTTTTGGGACAAATAATTGGTTTTCGCCCTTGATTTACGAAAGATTATAGCCAAAACATGCATTTTCATAACTTAACGAACTGAAATCTACATTAAAACTGCAGATAACTACTTAAAAATTCACTTCCTTGAATTGATAATAGGTTTTTCTTTGTCATTTTAAACAGATTCCAGTCAAAATCGGCTTCTTCGATTCATATCGTATCTAAAACCGCATCAAAACTGCAAATATCAGTTTAAACTATCATTTTTTGATACAAACAGTTATATATTCATGTCAATATCTTTCAAATTCTAGTCAAAATCGGCGTCTTTGGGCATTTTAGTAACGAAAACCTTAATAAACTATTAGATTTCGACGTAAGGCAACCTTTCTGAGTCAAATAGTTGCCGATTTTGATAAAATCTTAGTCAGAATCTGCTTTTTCGCCTCTTATTGTACCCAAATCTACCTTAGAAATGCAGATATATTCTTAAAACACCTTCTTTTGGGACAAATAATTGGTTTTCGCCCTTGATTTACGGAAGATTATAGCCAAAACATGCATTTTCATAACTTAGCGAACTGAAATCTACATTAAAACTGCAGATAACTACTTAAAAATTCACTTCCTCGAATTGATAATAGGTTTTTCATTGTCATTTTAAACAGATTCCAGTCAAAATCGGCTTCTTCGACTCATATCGTACCTAAAACCGCATCAAAACTGCAAATATCAGTTGAAACTATCATTTTTTGATACAAACAGATATATTCATGTCAATATCTTTCAAATTCTAGTCAAAATCGGCGTCTTTGGGCATTTTAGTAACGAAAACCTTAATAAACTATTAGATTTCGACGTAAGGCAACCTTTCTGAGTCAAATAGTTGCCGATTTCGATAAAATCTTAGTCAGAATCTGCTTTTTCGCCTCTTATTGTACCCAAATCTACCTTAGAAATGCAGATATATACTTAAAACACCTTCTTTTGGGACAAATAATTGGTTTTCGCCCTTGATTTACGGAAGATTATAGCCAAAACATGCATTTTCATAACTTAGCGAACTGAAATCTACATTAAAACTGCAGATAACTACTTAAAAATTCACTTCCTTGAATTGATATTAGGTTTTTTTTCTTTGTCATTTTAAACAGACTCCAGTCAAAATCGGCTTCTTCGATTCATATCGAATCTAAAACCGCATCAAAACTGCAAATATCAGTTTAAACTATCATTTTTTGATGCAAACAGTTATATATTCATGTCAATATCTTTCAAATTCTAGTCAAAATCGGCGTCTTTGGGCATTTTAGTAACGAAAACCTTAATAAACTATTAGATTTCGACGTAAGGCAACCTTTCTGAGTCAAATAGTTGCCGATTTCGATAAAATCTTAGTCAGAATCTGCTTTTTCGCCTCTTATTGTACCCAAATCTACCCTAGAAATGCAGATATATTCTTAAAACACCTTCTTTTGGGACAAATAATTGGTTTTCGCCTTTGATTTACGGAAGATTATAGCCAAAACATGCATTTTCATAACTTAGCGAACTGAAATCTACATTAAAACTGCAGATAACTACTTAAAAATTCACCTCCTTGAATTGATAATAGGTTTTTCTTTGTCATTTTAAACAGATTCCAGCCAAAATCGGCTTCTTCGATTCATATCGTATCTAAAACCGCATCAAAACTGCAAATATCAGTTTAAACTATCATTTTTTGATACAGTTATATATTCATGTCAATATCTTTCAAATTCTAGTCAAAATCGGCGTCTTTGGGCATTTTAGTAACGAAAACCTTAATAAACCATTAGATTTCGACGTAAGGCAACCTTTCTGAGTCAAATAGTTGCCGATTTCGATAAAATCTTAGTCAGAATCTGCTTTTTCGCCTCTTATTGTACCCAAATCTACCTTAGAAGTGCAGAGATATACTTAAAACACCTCCTTTTGGGACAAATAATTGGTTTTCGCCCTTGATTTACGGAAGATTATAGTTAAAACATGCATTTTCATAAATTTGCGAACTGAAATCTACATTAAAACTGCAGATAACTACTTAAAAATTCACTTCCTTGAATTGATAATAGGTTTTTCTTTGTCATTTTAAACAGATTCCAGTCAAAATCGGCTTCTTCGATTCATATCGTATCTAAAACCGCATCAAAACTGCAAATATCAGTTTAAACTATCATTTTTTGATACAAACAGTTATATATTCATGTCAATATCTTTCAAATTCTAGTCAAAATCGGCGTCTTTGGGCATTTTAGTAACGAAAACCTTAATAAACTATTAGATTTCGACGTAAGGCAACCTTTCTGAGTCAAATAGTTGCCGACTTCGATAAAATCTTAGTCAGAATCTGCTTTTTCGCCTCTTATTATACCCAAATCTACCTTAGAAATGCAGATATATACTTAAAACACCTTCTTTTGGGACAAATAATTGGTTTTCGCCCTTGATTTACGGAAGATTATAGCCAAAACATGCATTTTCATAACTTAGCGAACTGAAATCTACATTAAAACTGCAGATAACTACTTAAAAATTCACTTCCTTGAATTGATAATAGGTTTTTCTTTGTCATTTTAAACAGATTCCAGTCAAAATCGGCTTCTTCGATTCATATCGTATCTAAAACCGCATCAAAACTGCAAATATCAGTTTAAACTATCATTTTTTGATACAAACAGTTATATATTCATGTCAATATCTTTCAAATTCTAGTCAAAATCGGCGTCTTTGGGCATTTTAGTAACGAAAACCTTAATAAACTATTAGATTTCGACGTAAGGCAACTTTACTGAGTCAAATAGTTGCCGATTTCGATAAAATCTTAGTCAGAATCTGCTTTTTCGCCTCTTATTGTACCCAAATCTACCTTAGAAATGCAGATATATACTTAAAACACCATCTTTTGGGACAAATAATTGGTTTTCGCCCTTGATTTACGGAAGATTATAGCCAAAACATGCATTTTCATAACTTAGCGAACTGAAATCTACATTAAAACTGCAGATAACTACTTAAAAATTCACTTCCTTGAATTGATAATAAGTTTTTCTTTGTCATTTTAAACAGATTCCAGTCAAAATCGGCTCCTTCGACTCATATCGTACCTAAAACCGCATCAAAACTGCAAATATCAGTTTAAACTATCATTTTTTGATACAAACAGTTATATATTCATGTCAATATCTTTCAAATTCTAGCCAAAATCGGCGTCTGTGGGCATTTTAGTAACGAAAACCTTAATAAACTATTAGATTTCGACGTAAGGCAACCTTTCTGAGTCAAATAGTTGCCGATTTCGATAAAATCTTAGTCAGAATCTGCTTTTTCGCCTCTTATTGTACCCAAATCTACCTTAGAAATGCAGATATATACATAAAACACCTTCTTTTGGGACATATAATTGGTTTTCGCCCTTGATTTACGGAAGATTATAGCCAAAACATGCATTTTCATAACTTAGCGAACTGAAATCTACATTAAAACTGCAGATAACTACTTAAAAATTCACTTCCTTGAATTGATAATAGGTTTTTCTTTGTCATTTTAAACAGATTCCAGTCAAAATCGGCTTCTTCGATTCATATCGTATCTAAAACCGCATCAAAACTGCAAATATCAGTTTAAACTATCATTTTTTGATACAAACAGTTATATATTCATGTCAATATCTTTCAAATTCTAGTCAAAATCGGCGTCTTTGGGCATTTTAGTAACGAAAACCTTAATAAACTATTAGATTTCGACGTAAGGCAACCATTCTGAGTCGAATAGTTGCCGATTTCGATAAAATCTTAGTCAGAATCTGCTTTTTCGCCTCTTATTGTACCCAAATCTACCTTAGAAATGCAGATATATACTTAAAACACCTTCTTTTGGGACAAATAATTGGTTTTCGCCCTTGATTTACGGAAGATTATAGCCAAAACATGCATTTTCATAACTTAGCGAACTGAAATCTACATTAAAACTGCAGATAACTACTTAAAAATTCACCTCCTTGAATTGATAATAGGGTTTTCTTTGTCATTTTAAACAGATTCCAGCCAAAATCGGCTTCTTCGACTCATATCGTACCTAAAAAAGCATCAAAACTGCAAATATCAGTTTAAACTATCATTTTTTGATACAGTTATATATTCATGTCAATATCTTTCAAATTCTAGTCAAAATCGGCGTCTTTGGGCATTTTAGTAACGAAAACCTTAATAAACTATTAGATTTCGACGTAAGGCAACCATTCTGAGTCAAATAGTTGCCGATTTCGATAAAATCTTAGTCAGAATCTGCTTTTTCGCCTCTTATTGTACCCAAATCTACCTTAGAAATGCAGATATATACATAAAACACCTTCTTTTGGGACATATAATTGGTTTTCGCCCTTGATTTACGGAAGATTATAGCCAAAACATGCATTTTCATAACTTAGCGAACTGAAATCTACATTAAAACTGCAGATAACTACTTAAAAATTCACTTCCTTGAATTGATAATAGGTTTTTCTTTGTCATTTTAAACAGATTCCAGTCAAAATCGGCTTCTTCGATTCATATCGTATCTAAAACCGCATCAAAACTGCAAATATCAGTTTAAACTATCATTTTTTGATTCAAACAGTTATATATTCATGTCAATATCTTTCAAATTCTAGTCAAAATCGGCGTCTTTGGGCATTTTAGTAACGAAAACCTTAATAAACTATTAGATTTCGACGTAAGGCAACCATTCTGAGTCGAATAGTTGCCGATTTCGATAAAATCTTAGTCAGAATCTGCTTTTTCGCCTCTTATTGTACCCAAATCTACCTTAGAAATGCAGATATATACTTAAAACATCTTCTTTTGGGACAAATAATTGGTTTTCGCCCTTGATTTACGGAAGATTATAGCCAAAACATGCATTTTCATAACTTAGCGAACTGAAATCTACATTAAAACTGCAGATAACTACTTAAAAATTCACCTCCTTGAATTGATAATAGGTTTTTCTTTGTCATTTTAAACAGATTCCAGCCAAAATCGGCTTCTTCGATTCATATCGTATCTAAAACCGCATCAAAACTGCAAATATCAGTTTAAACTATCAATTTTTGATACAAACAGTTATATATTCATGTCAATATCTTTCAAATTCTAGTCAAAATCGGCGTCTTTGGGCATTTTAGTAACGAAAACCTTAATAAACTATTAGATTTCGACGTAAGGCAACCTTTCTGAGTCAAATAGTTGCCGATTTCGATAAAATCTTAGTCAGAATCTGCTTTTTCGCCTCTTATTGTACCCAAATCTACCTTAGAAATGCAGATATATACTCAAAACACCTTCTTTTGGACAAATAATTGGTTTTCGCCCTTGATTTACGGAAGATTATAGCCAAAACATGCATTTTCATAACTTAGCGAACTGAAATCTACATTAAAACTGCAGATAACTACTTAAAAATTCACTTCCTGGAATTGATAATAGGGTTTTCTTTGTCATTTTAAACAGATTCCAGTCAAAATCGGCTTCTTCGACTCATATCGTACCTAAAAAAGCATCAAAACTGCAAATATCAGTTTAAACTATCATTTTTTGATACAGTTATATATTCATGTCAATATCTTTCAAATTCTAGTCAAAATCGGCGTCTTTGGGCATTTTAGTAACGAAAACCTTAATAAACTATTAGATTTCGACGTAAGGCAACCATTCTGAGTCAAATAGTTGCCGATTTCGATAAAATCTTAGTCAGAATCTGCTTTTTCGCCTCTTATTGTACCCAAATCTACCTTAGAAATGCAGATATATACTTAAAACACCTTCTTTTGGGACAAATAATTGGTTTTCGCCCTTGATTTACGGAAGATTATAGCCAAAACATGCATTTTCATAACTTAGCGAACTGAAATCTACATTAAAACTGCAGATAACTACTTAAAAATTCACCTCCTTGAATTGATAATAGGTTTTTCTTTGTCATTTTAAACAGATTCCAGCCAAAATCGGCTTCTTCGATTCATATCGTATCTAAAACCGCATCAAAACTGCAAATATCAGTTTAAACTATCAATTTTTGATACAAACAGTTATATATTCATGTCAATATCTTTCAAATTCTAGTCAAAATCGGCGTCTTTGGGCATTTTAGTAACGAAAACCTTAATAAACTATTAGATTTCGACGTAAGGCAACCTTTCTGAGTCAAATAGTTGCCGATTTCGATAAAATCTTAGTCAGAATCTGCTTTTTCGCCTCTTATTGTACCCAAATCTACCTTAGAAATGCAGATATATACTCAAAACACCTTCTTTTGGGACAAATAATTGGTTTTCGCCCTTGATTTACGGAAGATTATAGCCAAAACATGCATTTTCATAACTTAGCGAACTGAAATCTACATTAAAACTGCAGATAACTACTTAAAAATTCACTTCCTGGAATTGATAATAGGGTTTTCTTTGTCATTTTAAACAGATTCCAGTCAAAATCGGCTTCTTCGACTCATATCGTACCTAAAACCGCATCAAAACTGCAAATATCAGTTTAAACTATCATTTTTTGATACAAACAGTTATATATTCATGTCAATATCTTTCAAATTCTAGTCAAAATCGGCGTCTTTGGGAATTTTAGTAACGAAAACCTTAATAAACTATTAGATTTCGACGTAAGGCAACCTTTCTGAGTCAAATAGTTGCCGATTTCGATAAAATCTTAGTCAGAATCTGCTTTTTCGCCTCTTATTGTACCCAAATCTACCTTAGAAATGCAGATATATACTTAAAACACCTTCTTTTGGGACAAATAATTGGTTTTCGCCCTTGATTTACGGAAGATTATAGCCAAAACATGCATTTTCATAACTTAGCGAACTGAAATCTACATTAAAACTGCAGATAACTACTTAAAAATTCACTTCCTTGAATTGATAATAGGTTTTTGTCATTTTAAACAGATTCCAGTCAAAATCGGCTTCTACGATTCATATCGTATCTAAAACCGCATCAAAACTGCAAATATCAGTTTAAACTATCATTTTTTGATACAAACAGTTATATATTCATGTCAATATCTTTCAAATTCTAGTCAAAATCGGCGTCTTTGGGCATTTTAGTAACGAAAACCTTAATAAACTATTAGATTTCGACGTAAGGCAACTTTACTGAGTCAAATAGTTGCCGATTTCGATAAAATCTTAGTCAGAATCTGCTTTTTCGCCTCTTATTGTACTCAAATCTACCTTAGAAATGCAGATATATTCTTAAAACACCTTCTTTTGGGACAAATAATTGGTTTTCGCCCTTGATTTACGGAAGATTATAGCCAAAACATGCATTTTCATAACTTAGCGAACTGAAATCTACATTAAAACTGCAGATAACTACTTAAAAATTCACTTCCTCGAATTGATAATAGGTTTTTCATTGTCATTTTAAACAGATTCCAGTCAAAATCGGCTTCTTCGACTCATATCGTACCTAAAACCGCATCAAAACTGCAAATATCAGTTTAAACTATCATTTTTTGATACAAACAGTTATATATTCATGTCAATATCTTTCAAATTCTAGTCAAAATCGGCGTCTTTGGGCATTTTAGTAACGAAAACCTTAATAAACTATTAGATTTCGACGTAAGGCAACCTTTCTGAGACAAATAGTTGCCGACTTCGATAAAATCTTAGTCAGAATCTGCTTTTTCGCCTCTTATTGTACCCAAATCTAGCTTAGAAATGCAGATATATACTTAAAACACCTTCTTTTGGGACAAATAATTGGTTTTCGCCCTTGATTTACGGAAGATTATAGCCAAAACATGCATTTTCATAACTTAGCGAACTGAAATCTACATTAAAACTGCAGATAACTACTTAAAAATTCACTTCCTTGAATTGATAATAGGTTTTTCTTTGTCATTTTAAACAGATTCCAGTCAAAATCGGCTTCTTCGATTCATATCGTATCTAAAACCGCATCAAAACTGCAAATATCAGTTTAAACTATCATTTTTTGATACAAACAGTTATATATTCATGTCAATATCTTTCAAATTCTAGTCAAAATCGGCGTCTTTGGGCATTTTAGTAACGAAAACCTTAATAAACTATTAGATTTCGACGTAAGGCAAATTTACTGAGTCAAATAGTTGCCGATTTCGATAAAATCTTAGTCAGAATCTGCTTTTTCGCCTCTTATTGTACCCAAATCTACCTTAGAAATGCAGATATATACTTAAAACACCATCTTTTGTGACAAATAATTGGTTTTCGCCCTTGATTTACGGAAGATTATAGCCAAAACATGCATTTTCATAACTTAGCGAACTGAAATCTACATTAAAACTGCAGATAACTACTTAAAAATTCACTTCCTTGAATTGATAATAAGTTTTTCTTTGTCATTTTAAACAGATTCCAGTCAAAATCGGCTCCTTCGACTCATATCGTACCTAAAACCGCATCAAAACTGCAAATATTAGTTTAAACTATCATTTTTTGATACAAACAGTTATATATTCATGTCAATATCTTTCAAATTCTAGTCAAAATCGGCGTCTTTGGGCATTTTAGTAACGAAAACCTTAATAAACTATTAGATTTCGACGTTAGGCAACCTTTCTGAGTCAAATAGTTGCCGATTTCGATAAAATCTTAGTCAGAATCTGCTTTTTCACCTCTTATTGTACTCAAATCTACCTTAGAAATACAGATATATACTTAAAACACCTTCTTTTGGGACAAATAATTGGTTTTCGCCCTTGATTTACGGAAGATTATAGCCAAAACATGCATTTTCATAACTTAGCGAACTGAAATCTACATTAAAACTGCAGATAGCTACTTAAAAATTCACTTCCTTGAATTAATAATAGGTTTTTCTTTGTCATTTTAAACAGATTCCAGTCAAAATTGGCTTCTTCGATTCATATCGTATCTAAAACCGCATCAAAACTGCAAATATCAGTTTAAACTATCATTTTTTGATACAAACAGTTATGTATTCATGTCAATATCTTTCAAATTCTAGTCAAAATCGGCGTCTTTGGGCATTTTAGTAACGAAAACCTTAATAAACTATTAGATTTCGACGTAAGGCAACCTTTCTGAGTCAAATAGTTGCCGATTTCGATAAAATCTTACTCAGAATCTGCTTTTTCGCCTCTTATTGTACCCAAATCTACCTTAGAAATGCAGATATATACTTAAAACACCTTCTTTTGGGACATATAATTGGTTTTCGCCCTTGATTTACGGAAGATTATAGCCAAAACATGCATTTTCATAACTTAGCGAACTGAAATCTACATTAAAACTGCAGATAACTACTTAAAAATTCACTTCCTTGATTTGATAATAGGTTTTTCTTTGTCATTTTAAACAGATTCCAGTCAAAATCGGCTTCTTCGATTCATATCGTATCTAAAACCGCATCAAAACTGCAAATATCAGTTTAAACTATCATTTTTTGATACAAACAGTTATATATTCATGTCAATATCTTTCAAATTCTAGTCAAAATCGGCGTCTTTGGGCATTTTAGTAACGAAAACCTTAATAAACTATTAGATTTCGACGTAAGGCAACCATTCTGAGTCAAATAGTTGCCGATTTCGATAAAATCTTAGTCAGAATCTGCTTTTTCGCCTCTTATTGTACCCAAATCTACCTTAGAAATGCAGATATATACTTAAAACACCTTCTTTTGGGACAAATAATTGGTTTTCGCCCTTGATTTACGGAAGATTATAGCCAAAACATGCATTTTCATAACTTAGCCAACTGAAATCTACATTAAAACTGCAGATAACTACTTAAAAATTCACCTCCTTGAATTGATAATAGGTTTTTCTTTGTCATTTTAAACAGATTCCAGCCAAAATCGGCTTCTTCGATTCATATCGTATCTAAAACCGCATCAAAACTGCAAATATCAGTTTAAACTATCAATTTTTGATACAAACAGTTATATATTCATGTCAATATCTTTCAAATTCTAGTCAAAATCGGCGTCTTTGGGCATTTTAGTAACGAAAACCTTAATAAACTATTAGATTTCGACGTAAGGCAACTTTACTGAGTCAAATAGTTGCCGATTTCGATAAAATCTTAGTCAGAATCTGCTTTTTCGCCTCTTATTGTACTCAAATCTACCTTAGAAATGCAGATATATTCTTAAAACACCTACTTTTGGGACAAATAATTGGTTTTCGCCCTTGATTTACGGAAGATTATAGCCAAAACATGCATTTTCATAACTTAGCGAACTGAAATCTACATTAAAACTGCAGATAACTACTTAAAAATTCACTTCCTCGAATTGATAATAGGTTTTTCATTGTCATTTTAAACAGATTCCAGTCAAAATCGGCTTCTTCGACTCATATCGTACCTAATACCGCATCAAAACTGCAAATATCAGTTTAAACTATCATTTTTTGATACAAACAGTTATATATTCATGTCAATATCTTTCAAATTCTAGTCAAAATCGGCGTCTTTGGGCATTTTAGTAACGAAAACCTTAATAAACTATTAGATTTCGACGTAAGGCAACCTTTCTGAGTCAAATAGTTGCCGACTTCGATAAAATCTTAGTCAGAATCTGCTTTTTCGCCTCTTATTGTACCCAAATCTAGCTTAGAAATGCAGATATATACTTAAAACACCTTCTTTTGGGACAAATAATTGGTTTTCGCCCTTGATTTACGGAAGATTATAGCCAAAACATGCATTTTCATAACTTAGCGAACTGAAATCTACATTAAAACTGCAGATAACTACTTAAAAATTCACTTCCTTGAATTGATAATAGGTTTTTCTTTGTCATTTTAAACAGATTCCAGTCAAAATCGGCTTCTTCGATTCATATCGTATCTAAAACCGCATCAAAACTGCAAATATCAGTTTAAACTATCATTTTTTGATACAAACAGTTATATATTCATGTCAATATCTTTCAAATTCTAGTCAAAATCGGCGTCTTTGGGCATTTTAGTAACGAAAACCTTAATAAACTATTAGATTTCGACGTAAGGCAAATTTACTGAGTCAAATAGTTGCCGATTTCGATAAAATCTTAGTCAGAATCTGCTTTTTCGCCTCTTATTGTACCCAAATCTACCTTAGAAATGCAGATATATACTTAAAACACCATCTTTTGTGACCGATAATTGGTTTTCGCCCTTGATTTACGGAAGATTATAGCCAAAACATGCATTTTCATAACTTAGCGAACTGAAATCTACATTAAAACTGCAGATAACTACTTAAAAATTCACTTCCTTGAATTGATAATAAGTTTTTCTTTGTCATTTTAAACAGATTCCAGTCAAAATCGGCTCCTTCGACTCATATCGTACCTAAAACCGCATCAAAACTGCAAATATCAGTTTAAACTATCATTTTTTGATACAAACAGTTATATATTCATGTCAATATCTTTCAAATTCTAGTCAAAATCGGCGTCTTTGGGCATTTTAGTAACGAAAACCTTAATAAACTATTAGATTTCGACGTAAGGCAACCTTTCTGAGTCAAATAGTTGCCGACTTCGATAAAATCTTAGTCAGAATCTGCTTTTTCGCCTCTTATTGTACCCAAATCTAGCTTAGAAATGCAGATATATACTTAAAACACCTTCTTTTGGGACAAATAATTGGTTTTCGCCCTTGATTTACGGAAGATTATAGCCAAAACATGCATTTTCATAACTTAGCGAACTGAAATCTACATTAAAACTGCAGATAACTACTTAAAAATTCACTTCCTTGAATTGATAATAGGTTTTTCTTTGTCATTTTAAACAGATTCCAGTCAAAATCGGCTTCTTCGATTCATATCGTATCTAAAACCGCATCAAAACTGCAAATATCAGTTTAAACTATCATTTTTTGATACAAACAGTTATATATTCATGTCAATATCTTTCAAATTCTAGTCAAAATCGGCGTCTTTGGGCATTTTAGTAACGAAAACCTTAATAAACTATTAGATTTCGACGTAAGGCAAATTTACTGAGTCAAATAGTTGCCGATTTCGATAAAATCTTAGTCAGAATCTGCTTTTTCGCCTCTTATTGTACCCAAATCTACCTTAGAAATGCAGATATATACTTAAAACACCATCTTTTGTGACCGATAATTGGTTTTCGCCCTTGATTTACGGAAGATTATAGCCAAAACATGCATTTTCATAACTTAGCGAACTGAAATCTACATTAAAACTGCAGATAACTACTTAAAAATTCACTTCCTTGAATTGATAATAAGTTTTTCTTTGTCATTTTAAACAGATTCCAGTCAAAATCGGCTCCTTCGACTCATATCGTACCTAAAACCGCATCAAAACTGCAAATATTAGTTTAAACTATCATTTTTTGATACAAACAGTTATATATTCATGTCAATATCTTTCAAATTCTAGTCAAAATCGGCGTCTTTGGGCATTTTAGTAACGAAAACCTTAATAAACTATTAGATTTCGACGTTAGGCAACCTTTCTGAGTCAAATAGTTGCCGATTTCGATAAAATCTTAGTCAGAATCTGCTTTTTCACCTCTTATTGTACTCAAATCTACCTTAGAAATACAGATATATACTTAAAACACCTTCTTTTGGGACAAATAATTGGTTTTCGCCCTTGATTTACGGAAGATTATAGCCAAAACATGCATTTTCATAACTTAGCGAACTGAAATCTACATTAAAACTGCAGATAGCTACTTAAAAATTCACTTCCTTGAATTAATAATAGGTTTTTCTTTGTCATTTTAAACAGATTCCAGTCAAAATTGGCTTCTTCGATTCATATCGTATCTAAAACCGCATCAAAACTGCAAATATCAGTTTAAACTATCATTTTTTGATACAAACAGTTATGTATTCATGTCAATATCTTTCAAATTCTAGTCAAAATCGGCGTCTTTGGGCATTTTAGTAACGAAAACCTTAATAAACTATTAGATTTCGACGTAAGGCAACCTTTCTGAGTCAAATAGTTGCCGATTTCGATAAAATCTTACTCAGAATCTGCTTTTTCGCCTCTTATTGTACCCAAATCTACCTTAGAAATGCAGATATATACTTAAAACACCTTCTTTTGGGACATATAATTGGTTTTCGCCCTTGATTTACGGAAGATTATAGCCAAAACATGCATTTTCATAACTTAGCGAACTGAAATCTACATTAAAACTGCAGATAACTACTTAAAAATTCACTTCCTTGATTTGATAATAGGTTTTTCTTTGTCATTTTAAACAGATTCCAGTCAAAATCGGCTTCTTCGATTCATATCGTATCTAAAACCGCATCAAAACTGCAAATATCAGTTTAAACTATCATTTTTTGATACAAACAGTTATATATTCATGTCAATATCTTTCAAATTCTAGTCAAAATCGGCGTCTTTGGGCATTTTAGTAACGAAAACCTTAATAAACTATTAGATTTCGACGTAAGGCAACCATTCTGAGTCAAATAGTTGCCGATTTCGATAAAATCTTAGTCAGAATCTGCTTTTTCGCCTCTTATTGTACCCAAATCTACCTTAGAAATGCAGATATATACTTAAAACACCTTCTTTTGGGACAAATAATTGGTTTTCGCCCTTGATTTACGGAAGATTATAGCCAAAACATGCATTTTCATAACTTAGCGAACTGAAATCTACATTAAAACTGCAGATAACTACTTAAAAATTCACCTCCTTGAATTGATAATAGGTTTTTCTTTGTCATTTTAAACAGATTCCAGCCAAAATCGGCTTCTTCGATTCATATCGTATCTAAAACCGCATCAAAACTGCAAATATCAGTTTAAACTATCAA
Source organism: Cylas formicarius (assembly GCF_029955315.1). Lineage (NCBI taxonomy): Eukaryota > Metazoa > Arthropoda > Insecta > Coleoptera > Brentidae > Cylas > Cylas formicarius. The sequence continues at coordinate 1,620,383 of NW_026844268.1, forward strand.
TTTTTGATACAAACAGTTATATATTCATGTCAATATCTTTCAAATTCTAGTCAAAATCGGCGTCTTTGGGCATTTTAGTAACGAAAACCTTAATAAACTATTAGATTTCGACGTAAGGCAACCTTTCTGAGTCAAATAGTTGCCGATTTCGATAAAATCTTATTCAGAATCTGCTTTTTCGCCTCTTATTGTACCCAAATCTACCTTAGAAATGCAGATATATACTCAAAACACCTTCTTTTGGGACAAATAATTGGTTTTCGCCCTTGATTTACGGAAGATTATAGCCAAAACATGCATTTTCATAACTTAGCGAACTGAAATCTACATTAAAACTGCAGATAACTACTTAAAAATTCACTTCCTTGAATTGATAATAGGTTTTTCTTTGTCATTTTTAACAGATTCCAGTCAAAATCGGCTTCTTCGATTCATATCGTATCTAAAACCGCATCAAAACTGCAAATATCAGTTTAAACTATCATTTTTTGATACAAACAGTTATATATTCATGTCAATATCTTTCAAATTCTAGTCAAAATCGGCGTCTTTGGGCATTTTAGTAACGAAAACCTTAATAAACTATTAGATTTCGACGTAAGGCAACCATTCTGAGTCAAATAGTTGCCGATTTCGATAAAATCTTAGTCAGAATCTGCTTTTTCGCCTCTTATTGTACCCAAATCTACCTTAGAAATGCAGATATATACTTAAAACACCTTCTTTTGGGACAAATAATTGGTTTTCGCCCTTGATTTACGGAAGATTATAGCCAAAACATGCATTTTCATAACTTAGCGAACTGAAATCTACATTAAAACTGCAGATAACTACTTAAAAATTCACCTCCTTGAATTGATAATAGGTTTTTCTTTGTCATTTTAAACAGATTCCAGCCAAAATCGGCTTCTTCGATTCATATCGTATCTAAAACCGCATCAAAACTGCAAATATCAGTTTAAACTATCAATTTTTGATACAAACAGTTATATATTCATGTCAATATCTTTCAAATTCTAGTCAAAATCGGCGTCTTTGGGCATTTTAGTAACGAAAACCTTAATAAACTATTAGATTTCGACGTAAGGCAACCTTTCTGAGTCAAATAGTTGCCGATTTCGATAAAATCTTAGTCAGAATCTGCTTTTTCGCCTCTTATTGTACCCAAATCTACCTTAGAAATGCAGATATATACTCAAAACACCTTCTTTTGGGACAAATAATTGGTTTTCGCCCTTGATTTACGGAAGATTATAGCCAAAACATGCATTTTCATAACTTAGCGAACTGAAATCTACATTAAAACTGCAGATAACTACTTAAAAATTCACTTCCTGGAATTGATAATAGGGTTTTCTTTGTCATTTTAAACAGATTCCAGTCAAAATCGGCTTCTTCGACTCATATCGTACCTAAAACCGCATCAAAACTGCAAATATCAGTTTAAACTATCATTTTTTGATACAAACAGTTATATATTCATGTCAATATCTTTCAAATTCTAGTCAAAATCGGCGTCTTTGGGCATTTTAGTAACGAAAACCTTAATAAACTATTAGATTTCGACGTAAGGCAACCTTTCTGAGTCAAATAGTTGCCGATTTCGATAAAATCTTAGTCAAGGTTTTCGCCCTTGATTTACAGAAGATTATAGCCAAAACATGCATTTTCATAACTTAGCGAACTGAAATCTACATTAAAACTGCAGATAACTACTTAAAAATTTACTTCCTTGAATTGATTATAGGTTTTTCTTTGTCATTTTAAACAGATTCCAGTCAAAATCGGCTTCTTCGATTCATATCGTATCTAAAACCGCATCAAAACTGCAAATATCAGTTTAAACTATCATTTTTTGATTCAAACAGTTATATATTCATGTCAATATCTTTCAAATTCTAGTCAAAATCGGCGTCTTTGGGCATTTTAGTAACGAAAACCTTAATAAACTATTAGATTTCGACGTAAGGCAACCATTCTGAGTCAAATAGTTGCCGATTTCGATAAAATCTTAGTCAGAATCTGCTTTTTGGCCTCTTATTGTACCCAAACCTACCTTAGAAATGCAGATATATACTTAAAACACCTTCTTTTGGGACAAATAATTGGTTTTCGCCCTTGATTTACGGAAGATTATAGCCAAAACATGCATTTTCACAACTTAGCGAACTGAAATCTACATTAAAACTGCAGATAACTACTTAAAAATTCACTTCCTTGAATTGATAATAGGTTTTTCTTTGTCATTTTAAACAGATTCCAGTCAAAATCGGCTTCTTCGATTCATATCGTATCTAAAACCGCATCAAAACTGCAAATATCAGTTTAAACTATCATTTTTTGATACAAACAGTTATATATTCATGTCAATATCTTTCAAATTCTAGTCAAAATCGGCGTCTTTGGGCATTTTAGTAACGAAAACCTTAATTAACTATTAGATTTCGACGTAAGGCAACCTTTCTGAGTCAAATAGTTGTTGATTTCGATAAAATCTTAGTCAGAATCTGCTTTTTCGCCTCTTATTGTACCCAAATCTACCTTAGAAATGCAGATATATACTTAAAACAATTTCTTTTGGGAGAAATAATTGGTTTTCGCCCTTGATTTACGGAAGATTATAGCCAAAACATGCATTTTTATAACTTAGCGAACTGAAATCTACATTAAAACTGCAGATAACTACTTAAAAATTCACTTCCTTGAATTGATAATAGGTTTTTCTTTGTCATTTTAAACAGATTCCAGTCAAAATCGGCTTCTTCGATTCATATCGTATCTAAAACTGCATCAAAACTGCAAATATCAGTTTAAACTATCATTTTTTGATACAAACAGTTATATATTCATGTCAATATCTTTCAAATTCTAGTCAAAATCGGCGTCTTTGGGCATTTTAGTAACGAAAACCTTAATTAACTATTAGATTTCGACGTAAGGCAACCTTTCTGAGTCAAATAGTTGTTGATTTCGATAAAATCTTAGTCAGAATCTGCTTTTTCGCCTCTTATTGTACCCAAATCTACCTTAGAAATGCAGATATATACTTAAAACACCTTTTTTGGGACAAATAATTGGTTTTCGCCCTTGATTTACGGAAGATTATAGCCAAAACATGCATGTTCATAACTTAGCGAACTGCATTAAAACTGCAGATAACTACTTAAAAATTCACTTCCTTGAATTGATAATAGGTTTTTCTTTGTCATTTTAAACAGATTCCAGTCAAAATCGGCTTCTTCGATTCATATCGTATCTAAAACCGCATCAAAACTGCAAATATCACTTTAAACTATCATTTTTTGATACAAACAGTTATATATTCATGTCAATATCTTTCAAATTCTAGTCAAAATCGGCGTCTTTGGGCATTTTAGTAACGAAAACCTTAATAAACTATTAGATTTCGACGTAAGGCAACCTTTCTGAGTCAAATAGTTGCCGATTTCGATAAAATCTTATTCAGAATCTGCTTTTTCGCCTCTTATTGTACCCAAATCTACCTTAGAAATGCAGATATATACTTAAAACACCTTCTTTTGGGAGAAATAATTGGTTTTCGCCCTTGATTTGCGGAAGATTATAGCCAAAACATGCATTTTCATAACTTAGCGAACTGAAATCTACATTAAAACTGCAGATAACTACTTAAAAATTCACTTCCTTGAATTGATAATAGGTTTTTCTTTGTCATTTTAAACAGATTCCATTCAAAATCGGCTACTTCGATTCATATCGTATCTAAAACCGCATCAAAACTGCAAATATCAGTTTAAACTATCATTTTTTGATACAAACAGTTATATATTCATGTCAATATCTTTCAAATTCTAGTCAAAATCGGCGTCTTTGGGCATTTTAGTAACGAAAACCCTAATAAACTATTAGATTTCGACGTAAGGCAACCTTTCTGAGTCAAATAGTTGCCGATTTCGATAAAATCTTAGTCAGAATCTGCTTTTTCGCCTCTTATTGTACCCAGATCTACCTTAGAAATGCAGATATATACTTAAAACACCTTCTTTTGGGACAAATAATTGGTTTTCGCCCTTGATTTACGGAAGATTATAGCCAAAACATGCATTTTCATAACTTAGCGAACTGAAATCTAAATTAAAACTGCAGATAACTACTTAAAAATTCACTTCCTTGAATTGATAATAGGTTTTTCTTTGTCATTTTAAACAGATTCCAGTCAAAATCGGCTTCTTCGATTCATATCGTATCTAAAACCGCATCAAAACTGCAAATATCAGTTTAAAGTACCATTTTTTGATACAAACAGTTATATATTCATGTCAATATCTTTCAAATTCTAGTCAAAATCGGCGTCTTTGGGCATTTTCGTAACGAAAACCTTAATAAACTATTAGATTTCGACGTAAGGCAACCTTTCTGAGTCAAATAGTTGCCGATTTCAATAAAATCTTAGTCAGAATCTGCTTTTTCGCCTCTTATTGTACCCAAATCTACCTTAGAAATGCAGATATATACTTAAAACACCTTCTTTTGGGACAAATAATTGGTTTTCGCCCTTGATTTACGGAAGATTATAGCCAAAACATGCATTTTCATAACTTAGCGAACTGAAATCTACATTAAAACTGCAGATAACTACTTAAAAATTCACTTCCTTGAATTGATAATAGGTTTTTCTTTGTCATTTTAAACAGATTCCAGTCAAAATCGGCTTCTTCGACTCATATCGTACCTAAAACCGCATCAAAACTGCAAATATCAGTTTAATCTATCATTTTTTGATACAAACAGTTATATATTCATGTCAATATCTTTCAAATTCTAGTCAAAATCGGCGTCTTTGGGCATTTTAGTAACGAAAACCTTAATAAACTATTAGATTTCGACGTAAGGCAACCTTTCTGAGTCAAATAGTTGCCGATTTCGATAAAATCTTAGTCAGAATCTGCTTTTTCGCCTCTTATTGTAACCAAATCTACCTTAGAAATGCAGATAAATACTTAAATCACCTTCTTTTGGGACAAATAATTGGTTTTCGCCCTTGATTTACGGAAGATTATAGCCAAAACATGCATTTTCATAACTTCGCGAACTGAAATCTACATTAAAACTGCAGATAACTACTTAAAAATTCACTTCCTTGAATTGATAATAGGTTTTTCTTTGTCATTTTAAACAGATTCCAGTCAAAATCGGCTTCTTCGACCCATATCGTACCTAAAACCGCATCAAAACTGCAAATATCAGTTTAAACTATCATTTTTTGATACAAACAGTTATATATTCATGTCAATATCTTTCAAATTCTAGTCAAAATCGGCGTCTTTGGGCATTTTAGTAACGAAAACCTTAATAAACTATTAGATTTCGACGTAAGGCAACCTTTCTGAGTCAAATAGTTGCCGATTTCAATAAAATCTTAGTCAGAATCTGCTTTTTCGCCTCTTATTGTACCCAAATCTACCTTAGAAATGCAGATATATACTTAAATCACCTTCTTTTGGGACAAATAATTGGTTTTCGCCCTTGATTTACGGAAGATTATAGCCAAAACATGCATTTTCATAACTTCGCGAACTGAAATCTACATTAAAACTGCAGATAACTACTTAAAAATTCACTTCCTTGAATTGATAATAGGTTTTTCTTTGTCATTTTAAACAGATTCCAGTCAAAATCGGCTTCTTCGACCCATATCGTACCTAAAACCGCATCAAAACTGCAAATATCAGTTTAAACTATCATTTTTTGATACAAACAGTTATATATTCATGTCAATATCTTTCAAATTCTAGTCAAAATCGGCGTCTTTGGGCATTTTAGTAACGAAAACCTTAATAAACTATTAGATTTCGACGTAAGGCAACCTTTCTGAGTCAAATAGTTGCCGATTTCGATAAAATCTTAGTCAGAATCTGCTTTTTCGCCTCTTATTGTACCCAAATCTACCTTAGAAATGCAGATATATACTTAAAACACCTTCTTTTGGACAAATAATTGGTTTTCGCCCTTGATTTACGGAAGATTATAGCCAAAACATGCATTTTCATAACTTAGCGAACTGAAATCTACATTAAAACTGCAGATAACTACTTAAAAATTCACTTCCTTGAATTGATAATAGGTTTTTCTTTGTCATTTTAAACAGATTCCAGTCAAAATCGGCTTCTACGATTCATATCGTATCTAAAACCGCATCAAAACTGCAAATATCAGTTTAAACTATCATTTTTTGATACAAACAGTTATATATTCATGTCAATATCTTTCAAATTCTAGTCAAAATCGGCGTCTTTGGGCATTTTAGTAACGAAAACCTTAATAAACTATTAGATTTCGACGTAAGGCAACCTTTCTGAGTCAATTAGTTGCCGATTTCGATAAAATCTTAGTCAGAATCTGCTTTTTCGCCTCTTATTGTACCCAAATCTACCTTAGAAATGCAGATATATACTTAAAACACCTTCTTTTGGGACAAATAATTGGTTTTCGCCCTTGATTTACGGAAGATTATAGCCAAAACATGCATTTTCATAATTTAGCGAACTGAAATCTACATTAAAACTGCAGATAACTACTTAAAAATTCACTTCCTTGAATTGATAATAGGTTTTTCTTTGTCATTTTAAACAGATTCCAGGCAAAATCGGCTTCTTCGATTCATATCGTATCTAAAACCGCATCAAAACTGCAAATATCAGTTTAAACTATCATTTCTTGATACAAACAGTTATATATTCATGTCAATATCTTTCAAATTCTAGTCAAAATCGGCGTCTTTGGGCATTTTAGTAACGAAAACCTTAATAAACTATTAGATTTCGACGTAAAGCAACCTTTCTGAGTCAAATAGTTACCGATTTCGATAAAATCTTAGTCAGAATCTGCTTTTTCGCCTCTTATTGTACCCAAATCTACCTTAGAAATGCAGATATATACTTAAAACACCTTCTTTTGGACAAATAATTGGTTTTCGCCCTTGATTTACGGAAGATTATAGCCAAAACATGCATTTTCATAACTTAGCGAACTGAAATCTACATTAAAACTGCAGATAACTACTTAAAAATTCACTTCCTTGAATTGATAATAGGTTTTTCTTTGTCATTTTAAACAGATTCCAGTCAAAATCGGCTTCTTCGATTCATATCGTATCTAAAACCGAATCAAAACTGCAAATATCAGTTTAAACTATCATTTTTTGATACAAACAGTTATATATTCATGTCAATATCTTTCAAATTCTAGTCAAAATCGGCGTCTTTGGGCATTTTAGTAACGAAAACCTTAATAAACTATTAGATTTCGACGTAAGGCAACCTTTCTGAGTCAAATAGTTGCCGATTTCGATAAAATCTTAGTCAGAATCTGCTTTTTCGCCTCTTATTGTACCCAAATCTACCTTAGAAATGCAGATATAGACTTAAAACACCTTCTTTTGGACAAATAATTGGTTTTCGCCCTTGATTTACGGAAGATTATAGCCAAAACATGCATTTTCATAACTTAGCGAACTGAAATCTACATTAAAACTGCAGATAACTACTTAAAAATTCACTTCCTTGAATTGATAATAGGTTTTTCTTTGTCATTTTAAACAGATTCCAGTCAAAATCGGCTTCTACGATTCATATCGTATCTAAAACCGCATCAAAACTGCAAATATCAGTTTAAACTATCATTTTTTGATACAAACAGTTATATATTCATGTCAATATCTTTCAAATTCTAGTCAAAATCGGCGTCTTTGGGCATTTTAGTAACGAAAACCTTAATAAACTATTAGATTTCGACGTAAGGCAACCTTTCTGAGTCAATTAGTTGCCGATTTCGATAAAATCTTAGTCAGAATCTGCTTTTTCGCCTCTTATTGTACCCAAATCTACCTTAGAAATGCAGATATATACTTAAAACACCTTCTTTTGGGACAAATAATTGGTTTTCGCCCTTGATTTACGGAAGATTATAGCCAAAACATGCATTTTCATAACTTAGCGAACTGAAATCTACATTGAAACTGCAGATAACTACTTAAAAATTCACTTCCTTGAATTGATAATAGGTTTTTCTTTGTCATTTTAAACAGCTTCCAGGCAAAATCGGCTTCTTCGATTCATATCGTATCTAAAACCGCATCAAAACTGCAAATATCAGTTTAAACTATCATTTCTTGATACAAACAGTTATATATTCATGTCAATATCTTTCAAATTCTAGTCAAAATCGGCGTCTTTGGGCATTTTAGTAACGAAAACCTTAATAAACTATTAGATTTCGACGTAAAGCAACCTTTCTGAGTCAAATAGTTACCGATTTCGATAAAATCTTAGTCAGAATCTGCTTTTTCGCCTCTTATTGTACCCAAATCTACCTTAGAAATGCAGATATATACTTAAAACACCTTCTTTTGGACAAATAATTGGTTTTCGCCCTTGATTTACGGAAGATTATAGCCAAAACATGCATTTTCATAACTTAGCGAACTGAAATCTACATTAAAACTGCAGATAACTACTTAAAAATTCACTTCCTTGAATTGATAATAGGTTTTTCTTTGTCATTTTAAACAGATTCCAGTCAAAATCGGCTTCTTCGATTCATATCGTATCTAAAACCGCATCAAAACTGCAAATATCAGTTTAAACTATCATTTTTTGATACAAACAGTTATATATTCATGTCAATATCTTTCAAATTCTAGTCAAAATCGGCGTCTTTGGGCATTTTAGTAACGAAAACCTTAATAAACTATTAGATTTCGACGTAAGGCAACCTTTCTGAGTCAAATAGTTGCCGATTTCGATAAAATCTTAGTCAGAATCTGCTTTTTCGCCTCTTATTGTACCCAAATCTACCTTAGAAATGCAGATATAGACTTAAAACACCTTCTTTTGGACAAATAATTGGTTTTCGCCCTTGATTTACGGAAGATTATAGCCAAAACATGCATTTTCATAACTTAGCGAACTGAAATCTACATTAAAACTGCAGATAACTACTTAAAAATTCACTTCCTTGAATTGATAATAGGTTTTTCTTTGTCATTTTAAACAGATTCCAGTCAAAATCGGCTTCTACGATTCATATCGTATCTAAAACCGCATCAAAACTGCAAATATCAGTTTAAACTATCATTTTTTGATACAAACAGTTATATATTCATGTCAATATCTTTCAAATTCTAGTCAAAATCGGCGTCTTTGGGCATTTTAGTAACGAAAACCTTAATAAACTATTAGATTTCGACGTAAGGCAACCTTTCTGAGTCAAATAGTTGCCGATTTCGATAAAATCTTAGTCAGAATCTGCTTTTTCGCCTCTTATTGTACCCAAATCTACCTTAGAAATGCAGATATATACTTAAAACACCTTCTTTTGGGACAAATAATTGGTTTTCGCCCTTGATTTACGGAAGATTATAGCCAAAACATGCATTTTCATAACTTAGCGAACTGAAATCTACATTAAAACTGCAGATAACTACTTAAAAATTCACTTCCTTGAATTGATAATAGGTTTTTCTTTGTCATTTTAAACAGATTCCAGTCAAAATCGGCTTCTTCGATTCATATCGTATCTAAAACCGAATCAAAACTGCAAATATCAGTTTAAACTATCATTTTTTGATACAAACAGTTATATATTCATGTCAATATCTTTCAAATTCTAGTCAAAATCGGCGTCTTTGGGCATTTTAGTAACGAAAACCTTAATAAACTATTAGATTTCGACGTAAGGCAACCTTTCTGAGTCAAATAGTTGCGATTTCGATAAAATCTTAGTCAGAATCTGCTTTTTCGCCTCTTATTGTACCCAAATCTACCTTAGAAATGCAGATATATACTTAAAACACCTTCTTTTGGGACAAATAATTGGTTTTCGCCCTTGATTTACGGAAGATTATAGCCAAAACATGCATTTTCATAACTTAGCGAACTGAAATCTACATTAAAACTGCAGATAACTACTTAAAAATTCACTTCCTTGAATTGATAATAGGTTTTTCTTTGTCATTTTAAACATATTCCAATCAAAATCGGCTTCTTCGACTCATATCGTACCTAAAACCGCATCAAAACTGCAAATATCAGTGTAAACTATCATTTTTTGATACAAACAGTTATATATTCATGTCAATATCTTTCAAATTCTAGTCAAAATCGGCGTCTTTGGGAATTTTAGTAACGAAAACCTTAATAAACTATTAGATTTCGACGTAAGGCAACCTTTCTGAGTCAAATAGTTGCCGATTTCGATAAAATCTTAGTCAGAATCTGCTTTTTCGCCTCTTATTGTACCCAAATCTACCTTAGAAATGCAGATATATACTTAAAACACCTTCTTTTGGGACAAATAATTGGTTTTCGCCCTTGATTTACTCAAGATTATAGGCAAAACATGCATTGTCATAACTTAGCGAACTGAAATCTACATTAAAACTGCAGATAACTACTTAAAAATTCACTTCCTTGAATTGATAATAGGTTTTTCTTTGTCATTTTAAACAGATTCCAGTCAAAATCGGCTTCTTCGATTCATATCGTATCTAAAACCGCATCAAAACTGCAGATATCAGTTTAAACTATCATTTTTTGATACAAACAGTTATATATTCATGTCAATATCTTTCAAATTCTAGTCAAAATCGGCGTCTTTGGGCATTTTAGTAACGAAAACCTTAATAAACTATTAGATTTCGACACAAGGCAACCTTTCTGAGTCAAATAGTTGCCGATTTCGATAAAATCTTAGTCAGAATCTGCTTTTTCGCCTCTTATTGTACTCAGATCTACCTTAGAAATGCAGATATATACTTAAAACACCTTCTTTTGGGACAAATAATTGGTTTTCGCCCTTGATTTACGGAAGATTATAGCCAAAACATGCATTTTCATAACTTAGCGAACTGAAATCTACATTAAAACTGCAGATAGCTACTTAAAAATTCACTTCCTTGAATTGATAATAGGTTTTTCTTTGTCATTTTAAACAGATTCCAGTCAAAATCGGCTTCTTCGATTCATATCGTATCTAAAACCGCATCAAAACTGCAGATATCAGTTTAAACTATCATTTTTTGATACAAACAGTTATATATTCATGTCAATATCTTTCAAATTCTAGTCAAAATCGGCGTCTTTGGGCATTTTAGTAACGAAAACCTTAATAAACTATTAGATTTCGACGTAAGGCAACCTTTCTGAGTCAAATAGTTGCCGATTTCGATAAAATCTTAGTCAGAATCTGCTTTTTCGCCTCTTATTGTACCCAAATCTACCTTAGAAATGCAGATATATACTTAAAACACCTTCTTTTGGGACAAATAATTGGTTTTCGCCCTTGATTTACGGAAGATTATAGCCAAAACATGCATTTTCATAACTTAGCGAACTGAAATTTACATTAAAACTGCAGATAACTACTTAAAAATTGACTTCCTTGAATTGATAATAGGTTTTTCTTTGTCATTTTAAACAGATTCCAGTCAAAATCGGCTTCTTCGATTCATATCGTATCTAAAACCGCATCAAAACTGCAGATATCAGTTTAAACTATCATTTTTTGATACAAACAGTTATATATTCATGTCAATATCTTTCAAATTCTAGTCAAAATCGGCGTCTTTGGGCATTTTAGTAACGAAAACCTTAATAAACTATTAGATTTCGACGTAAGGCAACCTTTCTGAGTCAAATAGTTGCCGATTTCGATAAAATCTTAGTCAGAATCTGCTTTTTCGCCTCTTATTGTACCCAAATCTACCTTAGAAATGCAGATATATACTTAAAACACCTTCTTTTGGGACAAATAATTGGTTTTCGCCCTTGATTTACGGAAGATTATAGCCAAAACATGCATTTTCATAACTTAGCGAACTGAAATTTACATTAAAACTGCAGATAACTACTTAAAAATTGACTTCCTTGAATTGATAATAGGTTTTTCTTTGTCATTTTAAACAGATTCCAGTCAAAATCGGCTTCTTCGATTCATATCGTATCTAAAACCGCATCAAAACTGCAAATATCAGTTTAAACTATCATTTTTTGATACAAACAGTTATATATTCATGTCAATATCTTTCAAATTCTAGTCAAAATCGGCGTCTTTGGGCATTTTAGTAACGAAAACCTTAATAAACTATTAGATTTCGACGTAAGGCAACCTTTCTGAGTCAAATAGTTGCCGATTTCGATAAAATCTTAGTCAGAATCTGCTTTTTCGCCTCTTATTGTACCCAAATCTACCTTAGAAATGCAGATATATACTTAAAACACCTTCTTTTGGGACAAATAATTGGTTTTCGCCCTTGATTTACGGAAGATTATAGCCAAAACATGCATTTTCATAACTTAGCGAACTGAAATCTACATTAAAACTGCAGATAACTACTTAAAAATTCACTTCCTTGAATTGATAATAGGTTTTTCTTTGTCATTTTAAACAGATTCCAGTCAAAATCGGCTTCTTCGATTCATATCGTATCTAAAACCGCATCAAAACTGCAAATATCAGTTTAAACTATCATTTTTTGATACAAACAGTTATATATTCATGTCAATATCTTTCAAATTCTAGTCAAAATCGGCGTCTTTGGGCATTTTGGTAACGAAAACCTTAATAAACTATTAGATTTCGACGTAAGGCAACCTTTCTGAGTCAAATAGTTGCCGATTTCGATAAAATCTTAGTCAGAATCTGCTTTTTCGCCTCTTATTGTACCCAAATCTACCTTAGAAACGCAGATATATACTTAAAACACCTTCTTTTGGGCCAAATAATTGGTTTTCGCCCTTGATTTACTGAAGATTATAGCCAAAACATGCATTTTCATAACTTAGCGAACTGAAATCTACATTAAAACTGCAGATAACTACTTAAAAATTCACTTCCTTGAATTGATAATAGGTTTTTCTTTGTCATTTTAAACAGATTCCAGTCAAAATCGGCTTCTTCGATTCATATCGTATCTAAAACCGCATCAAAACTGCAAATGTCAGTTTAAACTATCATTTTTTGATACAAACAGTTATATATTCATGTCAATATCTTTCAAATTCTAGTCAAAATCGGCGTCTTTGAGCATTTTAGTAACGAAAACCTTAATAAACTATTAGATTTCGACGTAAGGCAACCTTTCTGAGTCAAATAGTTGCCGATTTCGATAAAATCTAAGTCAGAATCTGCTTTTTCGCCTCTTATTGTACCCAAATCTACCTTAGAAATGCAGATATATACTTAAAACACCTTCTTTTGGGACAAATAATTGGTTTTCGCCCTTGATTTACTGAAGATTATAGCCAAAACATGCATTCTCATAACTTAGCGAACTGAAATCTACATTAAAACTGCAGATAACTACTTAAAAATTCACTTCCTTGAATTGATAATAGGTTTTTCTTTGTCATTTTAAACAGATTTTAGTCAAAATCGGCTTCTTCGATTCATATCGTATCTAAAACCGCATCAAAACTGCAAATATCAGTTTAAACTATCATTTTTTGATACAAACAGTTATATATTCATGTCAATATCTTTCAAATTCTAGCCAAAATCGGCGTCTTTGGGCATTTTAGTAACGAAAACCTTAATAAACTATTAGATTTCGACGTAAGGCAACCTTTCTTAGTCAAATAGTTGCCGATTTCGATAAAATCTTAGTCAGAATCTGCTTTTTCGCCTCTTATTGTACCCAAATCTACCTTAGAAATGCAGATATATACTTAAAACACCTTCTTTTGGGACAAATAATTGGTTTTCGCCCTTGATTTACGGAAGATTATAGCCAAAACATGCATTTTCATAACTTAGCGAACTGAAATCTACATTAAAACTGCAGATAACTACTTAAAAATTCACTTCCTTGAATTGATAATAGGTTTTTCTTTGTCATTTTAAACAGATTCCAGTCAAAATCGGCTTCTTCGATTCATATCGTATCTAAAACCGCATCAAAACTGCAAATATCAGTTTAAACTATCATTTTTTGATACAAACAGTTATATATTCATGTCAATATCTTTCAAATTATAGTCAAAATCGGCGTCTTTGGGCATTTTAGTAACGAAAACCTTAATAAACTATTAGATTTTGACGTAAGGCAACCTTTCTGAGTCAAATAGTTGCCGATTTCGATAAAATCTTAGTCAGAATCTGCTTTTTCGCCTCTTATTGTACCCAAATCTACCTTAGAAATGCAGATATATGCTTAAAACACCTTCTTTAGTGACAAATAATTGGTTTTCGCCCTTGATTTACGGAAGATTATAGCCAAAACATGCATTTTCATAACTTAGCGAACTGAAATCTACATTAAAACTGCAGATAACTACTTAAAAATTCACTTCCTTGAATTGATAATAGGTTTTTCTTTGTCATTTTAAACAGCTTCCAGTCAAAATCGGCTTCTTCGATTCATATCGTATCTAAAACCGCATCAAAACTGCAAATATCAGTTTGAACTATCATTTTTTGATACAAACAGTTATATATTCATGTCAATATCTTTCAAATTCTAGTCAAAATCGGCGTCTTTGGGCATTTTCGTAACGAAAACCTTAATAAACTATTAGATTTCGACGTAAGGCAACCTTTCTGAGTCAAATAGTTGCCGATTTCGATAAAATCTTAGTCAGAATCTGCTTTTTCGCCTCTTATTGTACCCAAATCTACCTTAGAAATGCAGATATATACTTAAAACACCTTCTTTTGGGACAAATAATTGGTTTTCGCCCTTGATTTACGGAAGATTATAGCCAAAACATTCATTTTCATAACTTAGCGAACTGAAATCTACATTAAAACGGCAGATAACTACTTAAAAATTCACTTCCTTGAATTGATAATAGGTTTTTCTTTGTCATTTTAAACAGATTCCAGTCAAAATCGGCTTCTTCGATTCATATCGTATCTAAAACCGCATCAAAACTGCAAATATCAGTTTAAACTAACATTTTTTGATACAAACAGTTATATATTCATGTCAATATCTTTCTAATTCTAGTCAAAATCGGCGTCTTTGGGCATTTTAGTAACGAAAACCTTAATAAACTATTAGATTTCGACGTAAGGCAACCTTTCTGAGTCAAATAGTTGCCGATTTCGATAAAATCTTAGTCAGAATCTGCTTTTTCGCCTCTTATTGTACCCAAATCTACCTTAGAAATGCAGATATATACTTAAAACACCTTCTTTTGGGACAAATAATTGGTTTTCGCCCTTGATTTACGGAAGATTATAGCCAAAACATGCATTTTCATAACTTAGCGAACTGAAATCTACATTAAAACTGCAGATAACTACTTAAAAATTCACTACCTTGAATTGATAATAGGTTTTTCTTTGTCATTTTAAACAGATTCCAGTCAAAATCGGCTTCTTCGATTCATATCGTATCTAAAACCGAATCAAAACTGCAAATATCAGTTTAAACTATCATTTTTTGATACAAACAGTTATATATTCATGTCAATATCTTTCAAATTCTAGTCAAAATCGGCGTCTTTGGGCATTTTAGTAACGAAAACCTTAATAAACTATTAGATTTCGACGTAAGGCAACCTTTCTGAGTCAAATAGTTGCCGATTTCGATAAAATCTTAGTCAGAATCTGCTTTTTCGCCTCTTATTGTACCCAAATCTACCTTAGAAATGCAGATATATACTTAAAACACCTTCTTTTGGGACAAATAATTGGTTTTCGCCCTTGATTTACGGAAGATTATAGCCAAAACATGCATTTTCATAACTTAGCGAACTGAAATCTACATTAAAACTGCAGATAACTACTTAAAAATTCACTTCCTTGAATTGATAATAGGTTTTTCTTTGTCATTTTAAACAGATTCCAGTCAAAATCGGCTTCTTCGATTCATATCGTATCTAAAACCGCATCAAAACTGCAAATATCAGTTTAAACTATCATTTTTTGATACAAACAGTTATATATTCATGTCAATATCTTTCAAATTCTAGTCAAAATCGGCGTCTTTGGGCATTTTAGTAACGAAAACCTTAATAAACTATTAGATTTCGACGTAAGGCAACCTTTCTTAGTCAAATAGTTGCCGATTTCGATAAAATCTTAGTCAGAATCTGCTTTTTCGAATCTTATTGTACCCAAATCTACCTTAGAAATGCAGATATATACTTAAAACACCTTCTTTTGGGACAAATAATTGGTTTTCGCCCTTGATTTACGGAAGATTATAGCCAAAACATGCATTTTCATAACTTAGCGAACTGAAATCTACATTAAAACTGCAGATAACTACGTAAAAATTCACTTCCTTGAATTGATAATAGGTTTTTCTTTGTCATTTTAAACAGATTCCAGTCAAAATCGGCTTCTTCGATTCATATCGTATCTAAAACCGCATCAAAACTGCAAATATCAGTTTAAACTATCATTTTTTGATACAAACAGTTATATATTCATGTCAATATCTTTCAAATTCTAGTCAAAATCGGCGTCTTTGGGCATTTTCGTAACGAAAACCTTAATAAACTATTAGATTTCGACGTAAGGCAACCTTTCTGAGTCAAATATTTGCCGATTTCGATAAAATCTTAGTCAGAATCTGCTTTTTCGCCTCTTATTGTACCCAAATCTACCTTAGAAACGCAGATATATACTTAAAACACCTTCTTTTGGGACAAATAATTGGTTTTCGCCCTTGATTTACTGAAGATTATAGCCAAAACATGCATTTTCATAACTTAGCGAACTGAAATCTACATTAAAACTGCAGATAACTACTTAAAAATTCACTTCCTTGAATTGATAATAGGTTTTTCTTTGTCATTTTAAACAGATTCCAGTCAAAATCGGCTTCTTCGATTCATATCGTATCTAAAACCGCATCAAAACTGCAAATGTCAGTTTAAACTATCATTTTTTGATACAAACAGTTATATATTCATGTCAATATCTTTCAAATTCTAGTCAAAATCGGCGTCTTTGAGCATTTTAGTAACGAAAACCTTAATAAACTATTAGATTTCGACGTAAGGCAACCTTTCTGAGTCAAATAGTTGCCGATTTCGATAAAATCTTAGTCAGAATCTGCTTTTTCGCCTCTTATTGTACCCAAATCTACCTTAGAAATGCAGATATATACTTAAAACACCTTCTTTTGGGACAAATAATTGGTTTTCGCCCTTGATTTACTGAAGATTATAGCCAAAACATGCATTCTCATAACTTAGCGAACTGAAATCTACATTAAAACTGCAGATAACTACTTAAAAATTCACTTCCTTGAATTGATAATAGGTTTTTCTTTGTCATTTTAAACAGATTTTAGTCAAAATCGGCTTCTTCGATTCATATCGTATCTAAAACCGCATCAAAACTGCAAATATCAGTTTAAACTATCATTTTTTGATACAAACAGTTATATATTCATGTCAATATCTTTCAAATTCTAGCCAAAATCGGCGTCTTTGGGCATTTTAGTAACGAAAACCTTAATAAACTATTAGATTTCGACGTAAGGCAACCTTTCTTAGTCAAATAGTTGCCGATTTCGATAAAATCTTAGTCAGAATCTGCTTTTTCGCCTCTTATTGTACCCAAATCTACCTTAGAAATGCAGATATATACTTAAAACACCTTCTTTTGGGACAAATAATTGGTTTTCGCCCTTGATTTACGGAAGATTATAGCCAAAACATGCATTTTCATAACTTAGCGAACTGAAATCTACATTAAAACTGCAGATAACTACTTAAAAATTCACTTCCTTGAATTGATAATAGGTTTTTCTTTGTCATTTTAAACAGATTCCAGTCAAAATCGGCTTCTTCGATTCATATCGTATCTAAAACCGCATCAAAACTGCAAATATCAGTTTAAACTATCATTTTTTGATACAAACAGTTATATATTCATGTCAATATCTTTCAAATTATAGTCAAAATCGGCGTCTTTGGGCATTTTAGTAACGAAAACCTTAATAAACTATTAGATTTTGACGTAAGGCAACCTTTCTGAGTCAAATAGTTGCCGATTTCGATAAAATCTTAGTCAGAATCTGCTTTTTCGCCTCTTATTGTACCCAAATCTACCTTAGAAATGCAGATATATGCTTAAAACACCTTCTTTAGGGACAAATAATTGGTTTTCGCCCTTGATTTACGGAAGATTATAGCCAAAACATGCATTTTCATAACTTAGCGAACTGAAATCTACATTAAAACTGCAGATAACTACTTAAAAATTCACTTCCTTGAATTGATAATAGGTTTTTCTTTGTCATTTTAAACAGCTTCCAGTCAAAATCGGCTTCTTCGATTCATATCGTATCTAAAACCGCATCAAAACTGCAAATATCAGTTTAAACTATCATTTTTTGATACAAACAGTTATATATTCATGTCAATATCTTTCAAATTCTAGTCAAAATCGGCGTCTTTGGGCATTTTCGTAACGAAAACCTTAATAAACTATTAGATTTCGACGTAAGGCAACCTTTCTGAGTCAAATAGTTGCCGATTTCGATAAAATCTTAGTCAGAATCTGCTTTTTCGCCTCTTATTGTACCCAAATCTACCTTAGAAATGCAGATATATACTTAAAACACCTTCTTTTGGGACAAATAATTGGTTTTCGCCCTTGATTTACGGAAGATTATAGCCAAAACATTCATTTTCATAACTTAGCGAACTGAAATCTACATTAAAACGGCAGATAACTACTTAAAAATTCACTTCCTTGAATTGATAATAGGTTTTTCTTTGTCATTTTAAACAGATTCCAGTCAAAATCGGCTTCTTCGATTCATATCGTATCTAAAACCGCATCAAAACTGCAAATATCAGTTTAAACTAACATTTTTTGATACAAACAGTTATATATTCATGTCAATATCTTTCTAATTCTAGTCAAAATCGGCGTCTTTGGGCATTTTAGTAACGAAAACCTTAATAAACTATTAGATTTCGACGTAAGGCAACCTTTCTGAGTCAAATAGTTGCCGATTTCGATAAAATCTTAGTCAGAATCTGCTTTTTCGCCTCTTATTGTACCCAAATCTACCTTAGAAATGCAGATATATACTTAAAACACCTTCTTTTGGGACAAATAATTGGTTTTCGCGATTGATTTACGGAAGATTATAGCCAAAACATGCATTTTCATAACTTAGCGAACTGAAATCTACATTAAAACTGCAGATAACTACTTAAAAATTCACTACCTTGAATTGATAATAGGTTTTTCTTTGTCATTTTAAACAGATTCCAGTCAAAATCGGCTTCTTCGATTCATATCGTATCTAAAACCGAATCAAAACTGCAAATATCAGTTTAAACTATCATTTTTTGATACAAACAGTTATATATTCATGTCAATATCTTTCAAATTCTAGTCAAAATCGGCGTCTTTGGGCATTTTAGTAACGAAAACCTTAATAAACTATTAGATTTCGACGTAAGGCAACCTTTCTGAGTCAAATAGTTGCCGATTTCGATAAAATCTTAGTCAGAATCTGCTTTTTCGCCTCTTATTGTACCCAAATCTACCTTAGAAATGCAGATATATACTTAAAACACCTTCTTTTGGGACAAATAATTGGTTTTCGCCCTTGATTTACGGAAGATTATAGCCAAAACATGCATTTTCATAACTTGGCGAACTGAAATCTACATTAAAACGGCAGATAACTACTTAAAAATTCACTTCCTTGAATTGATAATAGGTTTTTCTTTGTCATTTTAAACAGATTCCAGTCAAAATCGGCTTCTTCGATTCATATCGTATCTAAAACCGCATCAAAACTGCAAATATCAGTTTAAACTATCATTTTTTGATACAAACAGTTATATATTCATGTCAATATCTTTCAAATTCTAGTCAAAATCGGCGTCTTTGGGCATTTTAGTAACGAAAACCTTAATAAACTATTAGATTTCGACGTAAGGCAACCTTTCTTAGTCAAATAGTTGCCGATTTCGATAAAATCTTAGTCAGAATCTGCTTTTTCGAATCTTATTGTACCCAAATCTACCTTAGAAATGCAGATATATACTTAAAACACCTTCTTTTGGGACAAATAATTGGTTTTCGCCCTTGATTTACGGAAGATTATAGCCAAAACATGCATTTTCATAACTTAGCGAACTGAAATCTACATTAAAACTGCAGATAACTACTTAAAAATTCACTTCCTTGAATTGATAATAGGTTTTTCTTTGTCATTTTAAACAGATTTTAGTCAAAATCGGCTTCTACGATTCATATCGTATCTAAAACCGCATCAAAACTGCAAATATCAGTTTAAACTATCATTTTTTGATACAAACAGTTATATATTCATGTCAATATCTTTCAAATTCTAGTCAAAATCGGCGTCTTTGGGCATTTTAGTAACGAAAACCTTAATAAACTATTAGATTTCGACGTAAGGCAACCTTTCTGAGTCAAATAGTTGCCGATTTCGATAAAATCTTAGTCAGAATCTGCTTTTTCGCCTCTTATTGTACCCAAATCTACCTTGGAAATGCAGATATATACTTAAAACACCTTCTTTTTTGACAAATAATTGGTTTTCGCCCTTGATTTACGGAAGATTATAGCCAAAACATGCATTTTCATAACTTAGCGAACTGAAATCTACATTAAAACTGCAGATAACTACTTAAAAATTCACTTCCTTGAATTGATAATAGGTTTTTCTTTGTCATTTTAAACAGATTCCAGTCAAAATCGGCTTCTACGATTCATATCGCATCTAAAACCGCATCAAAACTGCAAATATCAGTTTAAACTATCATTTTTTGATACAAACAGTTATATATTCATGTCAATATCTTTCAAATTCTAGTCAAAATCGGCGTCTTTGGGCATTTTAGTAACGAAAACCTTAATAAACTATTAGATTTCGACGTAAGGCAACCTTTCTGAGTCAATTAGTTGCCGATTTCGATAAAATCTTAGTCAGAATCTGCTTTTTCGCCTCTTATTGTACCCAAATCTACCTTAGAAATGCAGATATATACTTAAAACACCTTCTTTTGGGACAAATAATTGGTTTTCGCCCTTGATTTACGGAAGATTATAGCCAAAACATGCATTTTCATAACTTAGCGAACTGAAATCTACATTAAAACTGCAGATAACTACTTAAAAATTCACTTCCTTGAATTGATAATAGGTTTTTCTTTGTCATTTTAAACAGATTCCAGTCAAAATCGGCTTCTTCGATTCATATCGTATCTAAAACCGCATCAAAACTGCAAATATCAGTTTAAACTATCATTTCTTGATACAAACAGTTATATATTCATGTCAATATCTTTCAAATTCTAGTCAAAATCGGCGTCTTTGGGCATTTTAGTAACGAAAACCTTAATAAACTATTAGATTTCGACGTAAGGCAACCTTTCTGAGTCAAATAGTTGCCGATTTCGATAAAATCTTAGTCAGAATCTGCTTTTTCGCCTCTTATTGTACCCAAATCTACCTTGGAAATGCAGATATATACTTAAAACACCTTCTTTTTTGACAAATAATTGGTTTTCGCCCTTGATTTACGGAAGATTATAGCCAAAACATGCATTTTCATAACTTAGCGAACTGAAATCTACATTAAAACTGCAGATAACTACTTAAAAATTCACTTCCTTGAATTGATAATAGGTTTTTCTTTGTCATTTTAAACAGATTCCAGTCAAAATCGGCTTCTACGATTCATATCGCATCTAAAACCGCATCAAAACTGCAAATATCAGTTTAAACTATCATTTTTTGATACAAACAGTTATATATTCATGTCAATATCTTTCAAATTCTAGTCAAAATCGGCGTCTTTGGGCATTTTAGTAACGAAAACCTTAATAAACTATTAGATTTCGACGTAAGGCAACCTTTCTGAGTCAATTAGTTGCCGATTTCGATAAAATCTTAGTCAGAATCTGCTTTTTCGCCTCTTATTGTACCCAAATCTACCTTAGAAATGCAGATATATACTTAAAACACCTTCTTTTGGGACAAATAATTGGTTTTCGCCCTTGATTTACGGAAGATTATAGCCAAAACATGCATTTTCATAACTTAGCGAACTGAAATCTACATTAAAACTGCAGATAACTACTTAAAAATTCACTTCCTTGAATTGATAATAGGTTTTTCCTTGTCATTTTAAACAGATTCCAGTCAAAATCGGCTTCTTCGATTCATATCGTATCTAAAACCGCATCAAAACTGCAAATATCAGTTTAAACTATCATTTCTTGATACAAACAGTTATATATTCATGTCAATATCTTTCAAATTCTAGTCAAAATCGGCGTCTTTGGGCATTTTAGTATCGAAAACCTTAATAAACTATTAGATTTCGACGTAAGGCAACCTTTCTGAGTCAAATAGTTGCCGATTTCGATAAAATCTTAGTCAGAATCTGCTTTTTCGCCTCTTATTGTACCCAAATCTACCTTAGAAATGCAGATATATACTTAAAACACCTTCTTTTGGGACAAATAATTGGTTTTCGCCCTTGATTTACGGAAGATTATAGCCAAAACATGCATTTTCATAACTTAGCGAACTGAAATCTACATTAAAACTGCAGATAACTACTTAAAAATTCACTACCTTGAATTGATAATAGGTTTTTCTTTGTCATTTTAAACAGATTCCAGTCAAAATCGGCTTCTTCGATTCATATCGTATCTAAAACCGCATCAAAACTGCAAATATCAGTTTAAACTATCATTTCTTGATACAAACAGTTATATATTCATGTCAATATCTTTCAAATTCTAGTCAAAATCGGCGTCTTTGGGCATTTTAGTATCGAAAACCTTAATAAACTATTAGATTTCGACGTAAGGCAACCTTTCTGAGTCAAATAGTTGCCGATTTCGATAAAATCTTAGTCAGAATCTGCTTTTTCGCCTCTTATTGTACCCAAATCTACCTTAGAAATGCAGATATATACTTAAAACACCTTCTTTTGGGACAAATAATTGGTTTTCGCCCTTGATTTACGGAAGATTATAGCCAAAACATGCATTTTCATAACTTAGCGAACTGAAATCTACATTAAAACTGCAGATAACTACTTAAAAATTCACTTCCTTGAATTGATAATAGGTTTTTCTTTGTTATTTTAAACAGATTCCAATCAAAATCGGCTTCTTCGACTCATATCGTACCTAAAACCGCATCAAAACTGCAAATATCAGTATAAACTATCATTTTTTGATACAAACAGTTATATATTCATGTCAATATCTTTCAAATTCTAGTCAAAATCGGCGTCTTTGGGAATTTTAGTAACGAAAACCTTAATAAACTATTAGATTTCGACGTAAGGCAACCTTTCTGAGTCAAATAGTTGCCGATTTCGATAAAATCTTAGTCAGAATCTGCTTTTTCGCCTCTTATTGTACCCAAATCTACCTTAGAAATGCAGATATATACTTAAAACACCTTCTTTTGGGACAAATAATTGGTTTTCGACCTTGATTTACGGAAGATTATAGCCAAAACATGCATTTTCATAACTTAGCGAACTGAAATCTACATTAAAACTGCAGATAACTACTTAAAAATTCACTTCCTTGAATTGATAATAGGTTTTTCTTTGTCATTTTAAACAGATTCCAGTCAAAATCGGCTTCTTCGATTCATATCGTATCTAAAACCGCATCAAAACTGCAAATATCAGTTTAAACTATCATTTTTTGATACAAACAGTTATATATTCATGTCAATATCTTTCAAATTCTAGTCAAAATCGGCGTCTTTGGGCATTTTAGTAACGAAAACCCTAATAAACTATTAGATTTCGACCTAAGGCAACCTTTCTGAGTCAAATAGTTGCCGATTTCGATAAAATCTTAGTCAGAATCTGCTTTTTCGCCTCTTATTGTACCCAAATCTACCTTAGAAATGCAGATATAGACTTAAAACACCTTCTTTTGGACAAATAATTGGTTTTCGCCCTTGATTTACGGAAGATTATAGCCAAAACATGCATTTTCATAACTTAGCGAACTGAAATCTACATTAAAACTGCAGATAACTACTTAAAAATTCACTTCCTTGAATTGATAATAGGTTTTTCTTTGTCATTTTAAACAGATTAAAGTCAAAATCGGCTTCTACGATTCATATCGTATCTAAAACCGCATCAAAACTGCAAATATCAGTTTAAACTATCATTTTTTGATACAAACAGTTATATATTCATGTCAATATCTTTCAAATTCTAGTCAAAATCGGCGTCTTTGGGCATTTTAGTAACGAAAACCTTAATAAACTATTAGATTTCTACGTAAGGCAACCTTTCTGAGTCAAATAGTTGCCGATTTCGATAAAATCTTAGTCAGAATCTGCTTTTTCGCCTCTTATTGTACCCAAATCTAAGTTAGAAATGCAGATATATACTTAAAACACCTTCTTTTGGGACAAATAATTGGTTTTCGCCCTTGATTTACGGAAGATTATAGCCAAAACATGCATTTTCATAACTTAGCGAACTGAAATCTACATTAAAACTGCAGATAACTACTTAAAAATTCACTTCCTTGAATTGATAATAGGTTTTTCTTTGTCATTTTAAACAGATTCCAGTCAAAATCGGCTTCTTCGATTCATATCGTATCTAAAACCGAATCAAAACTGCAAATATCAGTTTAAACAATCATTTTTTGATACAAACAGTTATATATTCATGTCAATATCTTTCAAATTCTAGTCAAAATCGGCGTCTTTGGGCATTTTAGTAACGAAAACCTTAATAAACTATTAGATTTCGACGTAAGGCAACCTTTCTGAGTCAAATAGTTGCGATTTCGATAAAATCTTAGTCAGAATCTGCTTTTTCGCCTCTTATTGTACCCAAATCTACCTTAGAAATGCAGATATATACTTAAAACACCTTCTTTTGGGACAAATAATTGGTTTTCGCCCTTGATTTACGGAAGATTATAGCCAAAACATGCATTTTCATAACTTAGCGAACTGAAATCTACATTAAAACTGCAGATAACTACTTAAAAATTCACTTCCTTGAATTGATAATAGGTTTTTCTTTGTCATTTTAAACATATTCCAATCAAAATCGGCTTCTTCGACTCATATCGTACCTAAAACCGCATCAAAACTGCAAATATCAGTGTAAACTATCATTTTTTGATACAAACAGTTATATATTCATGTCAATATCTTTCAAATTCTAGTCAAAATCGGCGTCTTTGGGAATTTTAGTAACGAAAACCTTAATAAACTATTAGATTTCGACGTAAGGCAACCTTTCTGAGTCAAATAGTTGCCGATTTCGATAAAATCTTAGTCAGAATCTGCTTTTTCGCCTCTTATTGTACCCAAATCTACCTTAGAAATGCAGATATATACTTAAAACACCTTCTTTTGGGACAAATAATTGGTTTTCGCCCTTGATTTACTCAAGATTATAGGCAAAACATGCATTGTCATAACTTAGCGAACTGAAATCTACATTAAAACTGCAGATAACTACTTAAAAATTCACTTCCTTGAATTGATAATAGGTTTTTCTTTGTCATTTTAAACAGATTCCAGTCAAAATCGGCTTCTTCGATTGATATCGTATCTAAAACCGCATCAAAACTGCAAATATCAGTTTAAACTATCATTTTTTGATACAAACAGTTATATATTCATGTCAATATCTTTCAAATTCTAGTCAAAATCGGCGTCTTTGGGCATTTTAGTAACGAAAACCTTAATAAACTATTAGATTTCGACGTAAGGCAACCTTTCTGAGTCAAATAGTTGCCGATTTCGATAAAATCTTAGTCAGAATCTGCTTTTTCGCCTCTTATTGTACTCAGATCTACCTTAGAAATGCAGATATATACTTAAAACACCTTCTTTTGGGACAAATAATTGGTTTTCGCCCTTGATTTACGGAAGATTATAGCCAAAACATGCATTTTCATAACTTAGCGAACTGAAATCTACATTAAAACTGCAGATAGCTACTTAAAAATTCACTTCCTTGAATTGATAATAGGTTTTTCTTTGTCATTTTAAACAGATTCCAGTCAAAATCGGCTTCTTCGATTCATATCGTATCTAAAACCGCATCAAAACTGCAGATATCAGTTTAAACTATCATTTTTTGATACAAACAGTTATATATTCATGTCAATATCTTTCAAATTCTAGTCAAAATCGGCGTCTTTGGGCATTTTAGTAACGAAAACCTTAATAAACTATTAGATTTCGACGTAAGGCAACCTTTCTGAGTCAAATAGTTGCCGATTTCGATAAAATCTTAGTCAGAATCTGCTTTTTCGCCTCTTATTGTACCCAAATCTACCTTAGAAATGCAGATATATACTTAAAACACCTTCTTTTGGGACAAATAATTGGTTTTCGCCCATGATTTACAGAAGATTATAGCCAAAACATGCATTTTCATAACTTAGCGAACTGAAATTTACATTAAAACTGCAGATAACTACTTAAAAATTGACTTCCTTGAATTGATAATAGGTTTTTCTTTGTCATTTTAAACAGATTCCAGTCAAAATCGGCTTCTTCGATTCATATCGTATCTAAAACCGCATCAAAACTGCAAATATCAGTTTAAACTATCATTTTTTGATACAAACAGTTATATATTCATGTCAATATCTTTCAAATTCTAGTCAAAATCGGCGTCTTTGGGCATTTTAGTAACGAAAACCTTAATAAACTATTAGATTTCGACGTAAGGCAACCTTTCTGAGTCAAATAGTTGCCGATTTCGATAAAATCTTAGTCAGAATCTGCTTTTTCGCCTCTTATTGTACCCAAATCTACCTTAGAAATGCAGATATATACTTAAAACACCTTCTTTTGGGACAAATAATTGGTTTTCGCCCTTGATTTACGGAAGATTATAGCCAAAACGTGCATTTTCATAACTTAGCGAACTGAAATCTACATTAAAACTGCAGATAACTACTTAAAAATTCACTTCCTTGAATTGATAATAGGTTTTTCTTTGTCATTTTAAACAGATTCCAGTCAAAATCGGCTTCTTCGATTCATATCGTATCTAAAACCGCATCAAAACTGCAAATATCAGTTTAAACTATCATTTTTTGATACAAACAGTTATATATTCATGTCAATATCTTTCAAATTCTAGTCAAAATCGGCGTCTTTGGGCATTTTAGTAACGAAAACCTTAATAAACTATTAGATTTCGACGTAAGGCAACCTTTCTGAGTCAAATAGTTGCCGATTTCGATAAAATCTTAGTCAGAATCTGCTTTTTCGCCTCTTATTGTACCCAAATCTACCTTAGAAACGCAGATATATACTTAAAACACCTTCTTTTGGGACAAATAATTGGTTTTCGCCCTTGATTTACGAAAGATTATAGCCAAAACATGCATTTTCATAACTTAACGAACTGAAATCTACATTAAAACTGCAGATAACTACTTAAAAATTCACTTCCTTGAATTGATAATAGGTTTTTCTTTGTCATTTTAAACAGATTCCAGTCAAAATCGGCTTCTTCGATTCATATCGTATCTAAAACCGCATCAAAACTGCAAATATCAGTTTAAACTATCATTTTTTGATACAAACAGTTATATATTCATGTCAATATCTTTCAAATTCTAGTCAAAATCGGCGTCTTTGGGCATTTTAGTAACGAAAACCTTAATAAACTATTAGATTTCGACGTAAGGCAACCTTTCTGAGTCAAATAGTTGCCGATTTTGATAAAATCTTAGTCAGAATCTGCTTTTTCGCCTCTTATTGTACCCAAATCTACCTTAGAAATGCAGATATATTCTTAAAACACCTTCTTTTGGGACAAATAATTGGTTTTCGCCCTTGATTTACGGAAGATTATAGCCAAAACATGCATTTTCATAACTTAGCGAACTGAAATCTACATTAAAACTGCAGATAACTACTTAAAAATTCACTTCCTCGAATTGATAATAGGTTTTTCATTGTCATTTTAAACAGATTCCAGTCAAAATCGGCTTCTTCGACTCATATCGTACCTAAAACCGCATCAAAACTGCAAATATCAGTTGAAACTATCATTTTTTGATACAAACAGATATATTCATGTCAATATCTTTCAAATTCTAGTCAAAATCGGCGTCTTTGGGCATTTTAGTAACGAAAACCTTAATAAACTATTAGATTTCGACGTAAGGCAACCTTTCTGAGTCAAATAGTTGCCGATTTCGATAAAATCTTAGTCAGAATCTGCTTTTTCGCCTCTTATTGTACCCAAATCTACCTTAGAAATGCAGATATATACTTAAAACACCTTCTTTTGGGACAAATAATTGGTTTTCGCCCTTGATTTACGGAAGATTATAGCCAAAACATGCATTTTCATAACTTAGCGAACTGAAATCTACATTAAAACTGCAGATAACTACTTAAAAATTCACTTCCTTGAATTGATATTAGGTTTTTTTTCTTTGTCATTTTAAACAGACTCCAGTCAAAATCGGCTTCTTCGATTCATATCGAATCTAAAACCGCATCAAAACTGCAAATATCAGTTTAAACTATCATTTTTTGATGCAAACAGTTATATATTCATGTCAATATCTTTCAAATTCTAGTCAAAATCGGCGTCTTTGGGCATTTTAGTAACGAAAACCTTAATAAACTATTAGATTTCGACGTAAGGCAACCTTTCTGAGTCAAATAGTTGCCGATTTCGATAAAATCTTAGTCAGAATTTGCTTTTTCGCCTCTTATTGTACCCAAATCTACCCTAGAAATGCAGATATATTCTTAAAACACCTTCTTTTGGGACAAATAATTGGTTTTCGCCTTTGATTTACGGAAGATTATAGCCAAAACATGCATTTTCATAACTTAGCGAACTGAAATCTACATTAAAACTGCAGATAACTACTTAAAAATTCACCTCCTTGAATTGATAATAGGTTTTTCTTTGTCATTTTAAACAGATTCCAGCCAAAATCGGCTTCTTCGATTCATATCGTATCTAAAACCGCATCAAAACTGCAAATATCAGTTTAAACTATCATTTTTTGATACAGTTATATATTCATGTCAATATCTTTCAAATTCTAGTCAAAATCGGCGTCTTTGGGCATTTTAGTAACGAAAACCTTAATAAACCATTAGATTTCGACGTAAGGCAACCTTTCTGAGTCAAATAGTTGCCGATTTCGATAAAATCTTAGTCAGAATCTGCTTTTTCGCCTCTTATTGTACCCAAATCTACCTTAGAAGTGCAGAGATATACTTAAAACACCTCCTTTTGGGACAAATAATTGGTTTTCGCCCTTGATTTACGGAAGATTATAGTTAAAACATGCATTTTCATAAATTTGCGAACTGAAATCTACATTAAAACTGCAGATAACTACTTAAAAATTCACTTCCTTGAATTGATAATAGGTTTTTCTTTGTCATTTTAAACAGATTCCAGTCAAAATCGGCTTCTTCGATTCATATCGTATCTAAAACCGCATCAAAACTGCAAATATCAGTTTAAACTATCATTTTTTGATACAAACAGTTATATATTCATGTCAATATCTTTCAAATTCTAGTCAAAATCGGCGTCTTTGGGCATTTTAGTAACGAAAACCTTAATAAACTATTAGATTTCGACGTAAGGCAACCTTTCTGAGTCAAATAGTTGCCGACTTCGATAAAATCTTAGTCAGAATCTGCTTTTTCGCCTCTTATTATACCCAAATCTACCTTAGAAATGCAGATATATACTTAAAACACCTTCTTTTGGGACAAATAATTGGTTTTCGCCCTTGATTTACGGAAGATTATAGCCAAAACATGCATTTTCATAACTTAGCGAACTGAAATCTACATTAAAACTGCAGATAACTACTTAAAAATTCACTTCCTTGAATTGATAATAGGTTTTTCTTTGTCATTTTAAACAGATTCCAGTCAAAATCGGCTTCTTCGATTCATATCGTATCTAAAACCGCATCAAAACTGCAAATATCAGTTTAAACTATCATTTTTTGATACAAACAGTTATATATTCATGTCAATATCTTTCAAATTCTAGTCAAAATCGGCGTCTTTGGGCATTTTAGTAACGAAAACCTTAATAAACTATTAGATTTCGACGTAAGGCAACTTTACTGAGTCAAATAGTTGCCGATTTCGATAAAATCTTAGTCAGAATCTGCTTTTTCGCCTCTTATTGTACCCAAATCTACCTTAGAAATGCAGATATATACTTAAAACACCATCTTTTGGGACAAATAATTGGTTTTCGCCCTTGATTTACGGAAGATTATAGCCAAAACATGCATTTTCATAACTTAGCGAACTGAAATCTACATTAAAACTGCAGATAACTACTTAAAAATTCACTTCCTTGAATTGATAATCAGTTTTTCTTTGTCATTTTAAACAGATTCCAGTCAAAATCGGCTCCTTCGACTCATATCGTACCTAAAACCGCATCAAAACTGCAAATATCAGTTTAAACTATCATTTTTTGATACAAACAGTTATATATTCATGTCAATATCTTTCAAATTCTAGCCAAAATCGGCGTCTGTGGGCATTTTAGTAACGAAAACCTTAATAAACTATTAGATTTCGACGTAAGGCAACCTTTCTGAGTCAAATAGTTGCCGATTTCGATAAAATCTTAGTCAGAATCTGCTTTTTCGCCTCTTATTGTACCCAAATCTACCTTAGAAATGCAGATATATACATAAAACACCTTCTTTTGGGACATATAATTGGTTTTCGCCCTTGATTTACGGAAGATTATAGCCAAAACATGCATTTTCATAACTTAGCGAACTGAAATCTACATTAAAACTGCAGATAACTACTTAAAAATTCACTTCCTTGAATTGATAATAGGTTTTTCTTTGTCATTTTAAACAGATTCCAGTCAAAATCGGCTTCTTCGATTCATATCGTATCTAAAACCGCATCAAAACTGCAAATATCAGTTTAAACTATCATTTTTTGATACAAACAGTTATATATTCATGTCAATATCTTTCAAATTCTAGTCAAAATCGGCGTCTTTGGGCATTTTAGTAACGAAAACCTTAATAAACTATTAGATTTCGACGTAAGGCAACCATTCTGAGTCGAATAGTTGCCGATTTCGATAAAATCTTAGTCAGAATCTGCTTTTTCGCCTCTTATTGTACCCAAATCTACCTTAGAAATGCAGATATATACTTAAAACACCTTCTTTTGGGACAAATAATTGGTTTTCGCCCTTGATTTACGGAAGATTATAGCCAAAACATGCATTTTCATAACTTAGCGAACTGAAATCTACATTAAAACTGCAGATAACTACTTAAAAATTCACCTCCTTGAATTGATAATAGGGTTTTCTTTGTCATTTTAAACAGATTCCAGCCAAAATCGGCTTCTTCGACTCATATCGTACCTAAAAAAGCATCAAAACTGCAAATATCAGTTTAAACTATCATTTTTTGATACAGTTATATATTCATGTCAATATCTTTCAAATTCTAGTCAAAATCGGCGTCTTTGGGCATTTTAGTAACGAAAACCTTAATAAACTATTAGATTTTGACGTAAGGCAACCATTCTGAGTCAAATAGTTGCCGATTTCGATAAAATCTTAGTCAGAATCTGCTTTTTCGCCTCTTATTGTACCCAAATCTACCTTAGAAATGCAGATATATACATAAAACACCTTCTTTTGGGACATATAATTGGTTTTCGCCCTTGATTTACGGAAGATTATAGCCAAAACATGCATTTTCATAACTTAGCGAACTGAAATCTACATTAAAACTGCAGATAACTACTTAAAAATTCACTTCCTTGAATTGATAATAGGTTTTTCTTTGTCATTTTAAACAGATTCCAGTCAAAATCGGCTTCTTCGATTCATATCGTATCTAAAACCGCATCAAAACTGCAAATATCAGTTTAAACTATCATTTTTTGATACAAACAGTTATATATTCATGTCAATATCTTTCAAATTCTAGTCAAAATCGGCGTCTTTGGGCATTTTAGTAACGAAAACCTTAATAAACTATTAGATTTCGACGTAAGGCAACCATTCTGAGTCGAATAGTTGCCGATTTCGATAAAATCTTAGTCAGAATCTGCTTTTTCGCCTCTTATTGTACCCAAATCTACCTTAGAAATGCAGATATACACTTAAAACACCTTCTTTTGGGACAAATAATTGGTTTTCGCCCTTGATTTACGGAAGATTATAGCCAAAACATGCATTTTCATAACTTAGCGAACTGAAATCTACATTAAAACTGCAGATAACTACTTAAAAATTCACCTCCTTGAATTGATAATAGGTTTTTCTTTGTCATTTTAAACAGATTCCAGCCAAAATCGGCTTCTTCGATTCATATCGTATCTAAAACCGCATCAAAACTGCAAATATCAGTTTAAACTATCAATTTTTGATACAAACAGTTTTATATTCATGTCAATATCTTTCAAATTCTAGTCAAAATCGGCGTCTTTGGGCATTTTAGTAACGAAAACCTTAATAAACTATTAGATTTCGACGTAAGGCAACCTTTCTGAGTCAAATAGTTGCCGATTTCGATAAAATCTTAGTCAGAATCTGCTTTTTCGCCTCTTATTGTACCCAAATCTACCTTAGAAATGCAGATATATACTCAAAACACCTTCTTTTGGACAAATAATTGGTTTTCGCCCTTGATTTACGGAAGATTATAGCCAAAACATGCATTTTCATAACTTAGCGAACTGAAATCTACATTAAAACTGCAGATAACTACTTAAAAATTCACTTCCTGGAATTGATAATAGGGTTTTCTTTGTCATTTTAAACAGATTCCAGTCAAAATCGGCTTCTTCGACTCATATCGTACCTAAAAAAGCATCAAAACTGCAAATATCAGTTTAAACTATCATTTTTTGATACAGTTATATATTCATGTCAATATCTTTCAAATTCTAGTCAAAATCGGCGTCTTTGGGCATTTTAGTAACGAAAACCTTAATAAACTATTAGATTTCGACGTAAGGCAACCATTCTGAGTCAAATAGTTGCCGATTTCGATAAAATCTTAGTCAGAATCTGCTTTTTCGCCTCTTATTGTACCCAAATCTACCTTAGAAATGCAGATATATACTTAAAACACCTTCTTTTGGGACAAATAATTGGTTTTCGCCCTTGATTTACGGAAGATTATAGCCAAAACATGCATTTTCATAACTTAGCGAACTGAAATCTACATTAAAACTGCAGATAACTACTTAAAAATTCACCTCCTTGAATTGATAATAGGTTTTTCTTTGTCATTTTAAACAGATTCCAGCCAAAATCGGCTTCTTCGATTCATATCGTATCTAAAACCGCATCAAAACTGCAAATATCAGTTTAAACTATCAATTTTTGATACAAACAGTTATATATTCATGTCAATATCTTTCAAATTCTAGTCAAAATCGGCGTCTTTGGGCATTTTAGTAACGAAAACCTTAATAAACTATTAGATTTCGACGTAAGGCAACCTTTCTGAGTCAAATAGTTGCCGATTTCGATAAAATCTTAGTCAGAATCTGCTTTTTCGCCTCTTATTGTACCCAAATCTACCTTAGAAATGCAGATATATACTCAAAACACCTTCTTTTGGGACAAATAATTGGTTTTCGCCCTTGATTTACGGAAGATTATAGCCAAAACATGCATTTTCATAACTTAGCGAACTGAAATCTACATTAAAACTGCAGATAACTACTTAAAAATTCACTTCCTGGAATTGATAATAGGGTTTTCTTTGTCATTTTAAACAGATTCCAGTCAAAATCGGCTTCTTCGACTCATATCGTACCTAAAACCGCATCAAAACTGCAAATATCAGTTTAAACTATCATTTTTTGATACAAACAGTTATATATTCATGTCAATATCTTTCAAATTCTAGTCAAAATCGGCGTCTTTGGGAATTTTAGTAACGAAAACCTTAATAAACTATTAGATTTCGACGTAAGGCAACCTTTCTGAGTCAAATAGTTGCCGATTTCGATAAAATCTTAGTCAGAATCTGCTTTTTCGCCTCTTATTGTACCCAAATCTACCTTAGAAATGCAGATATATACTTAAAACACCTTCTTTTGGGACAAATAATTGGTTTTCGCCCTTGATTTACGGAAGATTATAGCCAAAACATGCATTTTCATAACTTAGCGAACTGAAATCTACATTAAAACTGCAGATAACTACTTAAAAATTCACTTCCTTGAATTGATAATAGGTTTTTGTCATTTTAAACAGATTCCAGTCAAAATCGGCTTCTACGATTCATATCGTATCTAAAACCGCATCAAAACTGCAAATATCAGTTTAAACTATCATTTTTTGATACAAACAGTTATATATTCATGTCAATATCTTTCAAATTCTAGTCAAAATCGGCGTCTTTGGGCATTTTAGTAACGAAAACCTTAATAAACTATTAGATTTCGACGTAAGGCAACTTTACTGAGTCAAATAGTTGCCGATTTCGATAAAATCTTAGTCAGAATCTGCTTTTTCGCCTCTTATTGTACTCAAATCTACCTTAGAAATGCAGATATATTCTTAAAACACCTTCTTTTGGGACAAATAATTGGTTTTCGCCCTTGATTTACGGAAGATTATAGCCAAAACATGCATTTTCATAACTTAGCGAACTGAAATCTACATTAAAACTGCAGATAACTACTTAAAAATTCACTTCCTCGAATTGATAATAGGTTTTTCATTGTCATTTTAAACAGATTCCAGTCAAAATCGGCTTCTTCGACTCATATCGTACCTAAAACCGCATCAAAACTGCAAATATCAGTTTAAACTATCATTTTTTGATACAAACAGTTATATATTCATGTCAATATCTTTCAAATTCTAGTCAAAATCGGCGTCTTTGGGCATTTTAGTAACGAAAACCTTAATAAACTATTAGATTTCGACGTAAGGCAACCTTTCTGAGACAAATAGTTGCCGACTTCGATAAAATCTTAGTCAGAATCTGCTTTTTCGCCTCTTATTGTACCCAAATCTAGCTTAGAAATGCAGATATATACTTAAAACACCTTCTTTTGGGACAAATAATTGGTTTTCGCCCTTGATTTACGGAAGATTATAGCCAAAACATGCATTTTCATAACTTAGCGAACTGAAATCTACATTAAAACTGCAGATAACTACTTAAAAATTCACTTCCTTGAATTGATAATAGGTTTTTCTTTGTCATTTTAAACAGATTCCAGTCAAAATCGGCTTCTTCGATTCATATCGTATCTAAAACCGCATCAAAACTGCAAATATCAGTTTAAACTATCATTTTTTGATACAAACAGTTATATATTCATGTCAATATCTTTCAAATTCTAGTCAAAATCGGCGTCTTTGGGCATTTTAGTAACGAAAACCTTAATAAACTATTAGATTTCTACGTAAGGCAAATTTACTGAGTCAAATAGTTGCCGATTTCGATAAAATCTTAGTCAGAATCTGCTTTTTCGCTTCTTATTGTACCCAAATCTACCTTAGAAATGCAGATATATACTTAAAACACCATCTTTTGTGACAAATAATTGGTTTTCGCCCTTGATTTACGGAAGATTATAGCCAAAACATGCATTTTCATAACTTAGCGAACTGAAATCTACATTAAAACTGCAGATAACTACTTAAAAATTCACTTCCTTGAATTGATAATAAGTTTTTCTTTGTCATTTTAAACAGATTCCAGTCAAAATCGGCTCCTTCGACTCATATCGTACCTAAAACCGCATCAAAACTGCAAATATTAGTTTAAACTATCATTTTTTGATACAAACAGTTATATATTCATGTCAATATCTTTCAAATTCTAGTCAAAATCGGCGTCTTTGGGCATTTTAGTAACGAAAACCTTAATAAACTATTAGATTTCGACGTTAGGCAACCTTTCTGAGTCAAATAGTTGCCGATTTCGATAAAATCTTAGTCAGAATCTGCTTTTTCACCTCTTATTGTACTCAAATCTACCTTAGAAATACAGATATATACTTAAAACACCTTCTTTTGGGACAAATAATTGGTTTTCGCCCTTGATTTACGGAAGATTATAGCCAAAACATGCATTTTCATAACTTAGCGAACTGAAATCTACATTAAAACTGCAGATAGCTACTTAAAAATTCACTTCCTTGAATTAATAATAGGTTTTTCTTTGTCATTTTAAACAGATTCCAGTCAAAATTGGCTTCTTCGATTCATATCGTATCTAAAACCGCATCAAAACTGCAAATATCAGTTTAAACTATCATTTTTTGATACAAACAGTTATGTATTCATGTCAATATCTTTCAAATTCTAGTCAAAATCGGCGTCTTTGGGCATTTTAGTAACGAAAACCTTAATAAACTATTAGATTTCGACGTAAGGCAACCTTTCTGAGTCAAATAGTTGCCGATTTCGATAAAATCTTACTCAGAATCTGCTTTTTCGCCTCTTATTGTACCCAAATCTACCTTAGAAATGCAGATATATACTTAAAACACCTTCTTTTGGGACATATAATTGGTTTTCGCCCTTGATTTACGGAAGATTATAGCCAAAACATGCATTTTCATAACTTAGCGAACTGAAATCTACATTAAAACTGCAGATAACTACTTAAAAATTCACTTCCTTGATTTGATAATAGGTTTTTCTTTGTCATTTTAAACAGATTCCAGTCAAAATCGGCTTCTTCGATTCATATCGTATCTAAAACCGCATCAAAACTGCAAATATCAGTTTAAACTATCATTTTTTGATACAAACAGTTATATATTCATGTCAATATCTTTCAAATTCTAGTCAAAATCGGCGTCTTTGGGCATTTTAGTAACGAAAACCTTAATAAACTATTAGATTTCGACGTAAGGCAACCATTCTGAGTCAAATAGTTGCCGATTTCGATAAAATCTTAGTCAGAATCTGCTTTTTCGCCTCTTATTGTACCCAAATCTACCTTAGAAATGCAGATAACTACTTAAAACACCTTCTTTTGGGACAAATAATTGGTTTTCGCCCTTGATTTACGGAAGATTATAGCCAAAACATGCATTTTCATAACTTAGCGAACTGAAATCTACATTAAAACTGCAGATAACTACTTAAAAATTCACCTCCTTGAATTGATAATAGGTTTTTCTTTGTCATTTTAAACAGATTCCAGCCAAAATCGGCTTCTTCGATTCATATCGTATCTAAAACCGCATCAAAACTGCAAATATCAGTTTAAACTATCAATTTTTGATACAAACAGTTATATATTCATGTCAATATCTTTCAAATTCTAGTCAAAATCGGCGTCTTTGGGCATTTTAGTAACGAAAACCTTAATAAACTATTAGATTTCGACGTAAGGCAACTTTACTGAGTCAAATAGTTGCCGATTTCGATAAAATCTTAGTCAGAATCTGCTTTTTCGCCTCTTATTGTACTCAAATCTACCTTAGAAATGCAGATATATTCTTAAAACACCTTCTTTTGGGACAAATAATTGGTTTTCGCCCTTGATTTACGGAAGATTATAGCCAAAACATGCATTTTCATAACTTAGCGAACTGAAATCTACATTAAAACTGCAGATAACTACTTAAAAATTCACTTCCTCGAATTGATAATAGGTTTTTCATTGTCATTTTAAACAGATTCCAGTCAAAATCGGCTTCTTCGACTCATATCGTACCTAAAACCGCATCAAAACTGCAAATATCAGTTTAAACTATCATTTTTTGATACAAACAGTTATATATTCATGTCAATATCTTTCAAATTCTAGTCAAAATCGGCGTCTTTGGGCATTTTAGTAACGAAAACCTTAATAAACTATTAGATTTCGACGTAAGGCAACCTTTCTGAGTCAAATAGTTGCCGACTTCGATAAAATCTTAGTCAGAATCTGCTTTTTCGCCTCTTATTGTACCCAAATCTAGCTTAGAAATGCAGATATATACTTAAAACACCTTCTTTTGGGACAAATAATTGGTTTTCGCCCTTGATTTACGGAAGATTATAGCCAAAACATGCATTTTCATAACTTAGCGAACTGAAATCTACATTAAAACTGCAGATAACTACTTAAAAATTCACTTCCTTGAATTGATAATAGGTTTTTCTTTGTCATTTTAAACAGATTCCAGTCAAAATCGGCTTCTTCGATTCATATCGTACCTAAAACCGCATCAAAATTGCAAATATCAGTTTAAACTATCATTTTTTGATACAAACAGTTATATATTCATGTCAATATCTTTCAAATTCTAGTCAAAATCGGCGTCTTTGGGCATTTTAGTAACGAAAACCTTAATAAACTATTAGATTTCGACGTAAGGCAAATTTACTGAGTCAAATAGTTGCCGATTTCGATAAAATCTTAGTCAGAATCTGCTTTTTCGCCTCTTATTGTACCCAAATCTACCTTAGAAATGCAGATATATACTTAAAACACCATCTTTTGTGACAAATAATTGGTTTTCGCCCTTGATTTACGGAAGATTATAGCCAAAACATGCATTTTCATAACTTAGCGAACTGAAATCTACATTAAAACTGCAGATAACTACTTAAAAATTCACTTCCTTGAATTGATAATAAGTTTTTCTTTGTCATTTTAAACAGATTCCAGTCAAAATCGGCTCCTTCGACTCATATCGTACCTAAAACCGCATCAAAACTGCAAATATTAGTTTAAACTATCATTTTTTGATACAAACAGTTATATATTCATGTCAATATCTTTCAAATTCTAGTCAAAATCGGCGTCTTTGGGCATTTTAGTAACGAAAACCTTAATAAACTATTAGATTTCGACGTTAGGCAACCTTTCTGAGTCAAATAGTTGCCGATTTCGATAAAATCTTAGTCAGAATCTGCTTTTTCACCTCTTATTGTACTCAAATCTACCTTAGAAATACAGATATATACTTAAAACACCTTCTTTTGGGACAAATAATTGGTTTTCGCCCTTGATTTACGGAAGATTATAGCCAAAACATGCATTTTCATAACTTAGCGAACTGAAATCTACATTAAAACTGCAGATAGCTACTTAAAAATTCACTTCCTTGAATTAATAATAGGTTTTTCTTTGTCATTTTAAACAGATTCCAGTCAAAATTGGCTTCTTCGATTCATATCGTATCTAAAACCGCATCAAAACTGCAAATATCAGTTTAAACTATCATTTTTTGATACAAACAGTTATGTATTCATGTCAATATCTTTCAAATTCTAGTCAAAATCGGCGTCTTTGGGCATTTTAGTAACGAAAACCTTAATAAACTATTAGATTTCGACGTAAGGCAACCTTTCTGAGTCAAATAGTTGCCGATTTCGATAAAATCTTACTCAGAATCTGCTTTTTCGCCTCTTATTGTACCCAAATCTACCTTAGAAATGCAGATATATACTTAAAACACCTTCTTTTGGGACATATAATTGGTTTTCGCCCTTGATTTACGGAAGATTATAGCCAAAACATGCATTTTCATAACTTAGCGAACTGAAATCTACATTAAAACTGCAGATAACTACTTAAAAATTCACTTCCTTGATTTGATAATAGGTTTTTCTTTGTCATTTTAAACAGATTCCAGTCAAAATCGGCTTCTTCGATTCATATCGTATCTAAAACCGCATCAAAACTGCAAATATCAGTTTAAACTATCATTTTTTGATACAAACAGTTATATATTCATGTCAATATCTTTCAAATTCTAGTCAAAATCGGCGTCTTTGGGCATTTTAGTAACGAAAACCTTAATAAACTATTAGATTTCGACGTAAGGCAACCATTCTGAGTCAAATAGTTGCCGATTTCGATAAAATCTTAGTCAGAATCTGCTTTTTCGCCTCTTATTGTACCCAAATCTACCTTAGAAATGCAGATATATACTTAAAACACCTTCTTTTGGGACAAATAATTGGTTTTCGCCCTTGATTTACGGAAGATTATAGCCAAAACATGCATTTTCATAACTTAGCGAACTGAAATCTACATTAAAACTGCAGATAACTACTTAAAAATTCACCTCCTTGAATTGATAATAGGTTTTTCTTTGTCATTTTAAACAGATTCCAGCCAAAATCGGCTTCTTCGATTCATATCGTATCTAAAACCGCATCAAAACTGCAAATATCAGTTTAAACTATCAATTTTTGATACAAACAGTTATATATTCATGTCAATATCTTTCAAATTCTAGTCAAAATCGGCGTCTTTGGGCATTTTAGTAACGAAAACCTTAATAAACTATTAGATTTCGACGTAAGGCAACCTTTCTGAGTCAAATAGTTGCCGATTTCGATAAAATCTTAGTCAGAATCTGCTTTTTCGCCTCTTATTGTACCCAAATCTACCTTAGAAATGCAGATATATACTCAAAACACCTTCTTTTGGGACAAATAATTGGTTTTCGCCCTTGATTTACGGAAGATTATAGCCAAAACATGCATTTTCATAACTTAGCGAACTGAAATCTACATTAAAACTGCAGATAACTACTTAAAAATTCACTTCCTGGAATTGATAATAGGGTTTTCTTTGTCATTTTAAACAGATTCCAGTCAAAATCGGCTTCTTCGACTCATATCGTACCTAAAACCGCATCAAAACTGCAAATATCAGTTTAAACTATCATTTTTTGATACAAACAGTTATATATTCATGTCAATATCTTTCAAATTCTAGTCAAAATCGGCGTCTTTGGGCATTTTAGTAACGAAAACCTTAATAAACTATTAGATTTCGACGTAAGGCAACCTTTCTGAGTCAAATAGTTGCCGATTTCGATAAAATCTTAGTCAAGGTTTTCGCCCTTGATTTACAGAAGATTATAGCCAAAACATGCATTTTCATAACTTAGCGAACTGAAATCTACATTAAAACTGCAGATAACTACTTAAAAATTTACTTCCTTGAATTGATTATAGGTTTTTCTTTGTCATTTTAAACAGATTCCAGTCAAAATCGGCTTCTTCGATTCATATCGTATCTAAAACCGCATCAAAACTGCAAATATCAGTTTAAACTATCATTTTTTGATTCAAACAGTTATATATTCATGTCAATATCTTTCAAATTCTAGTCAAAATCGGCGTCTTTGGGCATTTTAGTAACGAAAACCTTAATAAACTATTAGATTTCGACGTAAGGCAACCATTCTGAGTCAAATAGTTGCCGATTTCGATAAAATCTTAGTCAGAATCTGCTTTTTGGCCTCTTATTGTACCCAAACCTACCTTAGAAATGCAGATATATACTTAAAACACCTTCTTTTGGGACAAATAATTGGTTTTCGCCCTTGATTTACGGAAGATTATAGCCAAAACATGCATTTTCACAACTTAGCGAACTGAAATCTACATTAAAACTGCAGATAACTACTTAAAAATTCACTTCCTTGAATTGATAATAGGTTTTTCTTTGTCATTTTAAACAGATTCCAGTCAAAATCGGCTTCTTCGATTCATATCGTATCTAAAACCGCATCAAAACTGCAAATATCAGTTTAAACTATCATTTTTTGATACAAACAGTTATATATTCATGTCAATATCTTTCAAATTCTAGTCAAAATCGGCGTCTTTGGGCATTTTAGTAACGAAAACCTTAATTAACTATTAGATTTCGACGTAAGGCAACCTTTCTGAGTCAAATAGTTGTTGATTTCGATAAAATCTTAGTCAGAATCTGCTTTTTCGCCTCTTATTG
Organism: Cylas formicarius; assembly: GCF_029955315.1. Taxonomy (NCBI): domain Eukaryota; kingdom Metazoa; phylum Arthropoda; class Insecta; order Coleoptera; family Brentidae; genus Cylas; species Cylas formicarius. The sequence goes on from NW_026844268.1 coordinate 1,662,076, forward strand.
TACCCAAATCTACCTTAGAAATGCAGATATATACTTAAAACAATTTCTTTTGGGAGAAATAATTGGTTTTCGCCCTTGATTTACGGAAGATTATAGCCAAAACATGCATTTTTATAACTTAGCGAACTGAAATCTACATTAAAACTGCAGATAACTACTTAAAAATTCACTTCCTTGAATTGATAATAGGTTTTTCTTTGTCATTTTAAACAGATTCCAGTCAAAATCGGCTTCTTCGATTCATATCGTATCTAAAACTGCATCAAAACTGCAAATATCAGTTTAAACTATCATTTTTTGATACAAACAGTTATATATTCATGTCAATATCTTTCAAATTCTAGTCAAAATCGGCGTCTTTGGGCATTTTAGTAACGAAAACCTTAATTAACTATTAGATTTCGACGTAAGGCAACCTTTCTGAGTCAAATAGTTGTTGATTTCGATAAAATCTTAGTCAGAATCTGCTTTTTCGCCTCTTATTGTACCCAAATCTACCTTAGAAATGCAGATATATACTTAAAACACCTTTTTTGGGACAAATAATTGGTTTTCGCCCTTGATTTACGGAAGATTATAGCCAAAACATGCATGTTCATAACTTAGCGAACTGCATTAAAACTGCAGATAACTACTTAAAAATTCACTTCCTTGAATTGATAATAGGTTTTTCTTTGTCATTTTAAACAGATTCCAGTCAAAATCGGCTTCTTCGATTCATATCGTATCTAAAACCGCATCAAAACTGCAAATATCACTTTAAACTATCATTTTTTGATACAAACAGTTATATATTCATGTCAATATCTTTCAAATTCTAGTCAAAATCGGCGTCTTTGGGCATTTTAGTAACGAAAACCTTAATAAACTATTAGATTTCGACGTAAGGCAACCTTTCTGAGTCAAATAGTTGCCGATTTCGATAAAATCTTATTCAGAATCTGCTTTTTCGCCTCTTATTGTACCCAAATCTACCTTAGAAATGCAGATATATACTTAAAACACCTTCTTTTGGGAGAAATAATTGGTTTTCGCCCTTGATTTGCGGAAGATTATAGCCAAAACATGCATTTTCATAACTTAGCGAACTGAAATCTACATTAAAACTGCAGATAACTACTTAAAAATTCACTTCCTTGAATTGATAATAGGTTTTTCTTTGTCATTTTAAACAGATTCCATTCAAAATCGGCTTCTTCGATTCATATCGTATCTAAAACCGCATCAAAACTGCAAATATCAGTTTAAACTATCATTTTTTGATACAAACAGTTATATATTCATGTCAATATCTTTCAAATTCTAGTCAAAATCGGCGTCTTTGGGCATTTTAGTAACGAAAACCCTAATAAACTATTAGATTTCGACGTAAGGCAACCTTTCTGAGTCAAATAGTTGCCGATTTCGATAAAATCTTAGTCAGAATCTGCTTTTTCGCCTCTTATTGTACCCAGATCTACCTTAGAAATGCAGATATATACTTAAAACACCTTCTTTTGGGACAAATAATTGGTTTTCGCCCTTGATTTACGGAAGATTATAGCCAAAACATGCATTTTCATAACTTAGCGAACTGAAATCTAAATTAAAACTGCAGATAACTACTTAAAAATTCACTTCCTTGAATTGATAATAGGTTTTTCTTTGTCATTTTAAACAGATTCCAGTCAAAATCGGCTTCTTCGATTCATATCGTATCTAAAACCGCATCAAAACTGCAAATATCAGTTTAAAGTACCATTTTTTGATACAAACAGTTATATATTCATGTCAATATCTTTCAAATTCTAGTCAAAATCGGCGTCTTTGGGCATTTTAGTAACGAAAACCTTAATAAACTATTAGATTTCGACGTAAGGCAACCTTTCTGAGTCAAATAGTTGCCGATTTCGATAAAATCTTAGTCAGAATCTGCTTTTTCGATTCTTATTGTACCCAAACCTACCTTAGAAATGCAGATATATACTCAAAACACCTTCTTTTGGGACAAATAATTGGTTTTCGCCCTTGATTTACGGAAGATTATAGCCAAAACATGCATTTTCATAACTTAGCGAACTGAAATCTACATTAAAACTGCAGATAACTACTTAAAAATTCACTTCCTTAAATTGATAATAGGTTTTTCTTTGTCATTTTAAACAGATTCCGGTCAAAATCGGCTTCTTCGATTCATATCGTATCTAAAACCGCATCAAAACTGCAAATATCAGTTTAAACTATCATTTTTTGATACAAACAGTTATATATTCATGTCAATATCTTTCAAATTCTAGTCAAAATCGGCGTCTTTGGGCATTTTAGTAACGAAAACTTTAATAATCTATTAGATTTCGACGTAAGGCAACCTTTCTGAGTCAAATAGTTGCCGATTTCGATAAAATCTTAGTCAGAATCTGCTTTTTCGCCTCTTATTGTACCCAAATCTACCTTAGAAATGCAGATATATACTTAAAACACCTTCTTTTGGGACAAATAATTGGTTTTCGCCCTTGATTTACGGAAGATTATAGCCAAAACATGCATTTTCAAAACTTAGCGAACTGAAATCTACATTAAAACTGCAGATAACTACTTAAAAATTCACTTCCTTGAGTTGATAATAGTTTTTTCTTTGTCATTTTAAACAGATTCCAGTCAAAATCGGCTTCTTCGATTCATATCGTATCTAAAACCGCATCAAAACTGCAAATATCAGTTTAAACTATCATTTTTTGATACAAACAGTTATATATTCATGTCAATATCTTTCAAATTCTAGTCAAAATCGGCGTCTTTGGGCATTTTAGTAACGAAAACCCTAATAAAGTATTAGATTTCGACGTAAGGCAACCTTTCTGAGTCAAATAGTTGCCGATTTCGATAAAATCTTAGTCAGAATCTGCTTTTTCGCCTCTTATTGTACCCAGATCTACCTTAGAAATGCAGATATATACTTAAAACACCTTCTTTTGGGACAAATAATTGGTTTTCGCCCTTGATTTACGGAAGATTATAGCCAAAACATGCATTTTCAAAACTTAGCGAACTGAAATCTACATTGAAACTGCAGATAACTACTTAAAAATTCACTTCCTTGAGTTGATAATAGTTTTTTCTTTGTCATTTTAAACAGATTCCAGTCAAAATCGGCTTCTTCGATTCATATCGTATCTAAACCCGCATCAAAACTGCAAATATCAGTTTAAAATATCATTTTTTGATACAAACAGTTATATATTCATGTCAATATCTTTCAAATTCTAGTCAAAATCGGCGTCTTTGGGCATTTTAGTAACGAAAACCCTAATAAACTATTAGATTTCGACGTAAGGCAACCTTTCTGAGTCAAATAGTTGCCGATTTCGATAAAATCTTAGTCAGAATCTGCTTTTTCGCCTCTTATTGTACCCAGATCTACCTTAGAAATGCAGATATATACTTAAAACACCTTCTTTTGGGACAAATAATTGGTTTTCGCCCTTGATTTACTTAAGATTATAGCCAAAACATGCATTTTCATAACTTAGCGAACTGAAATCTACATTAAAACTGCAGATAACTACTTAAAAATTCACTTCCTTGAATTGATAATAGGTTTTTCCTTGTCATTTTAAACAGATTCCAGTCAAAATCGGCTTCTTCGACTCATATCGTACCTAAAACCGCATCAAAACTGCAAATATCAGTTTAAACTATCATTTTTTGATACAAACAGTTATATATTCATGTCAATATCTTTTAAATTCTAGTCAAAATCGGCGTCTTTGGGCATTTTAGTAACGAAAACCTTAATAAACTATTAGATTTCGACGTAAGGCAACCTTTCTGAGTCAAATAGTTGCCGATTTCGATAAAATCTTAGTCAGAATCTGCTTTTTCGCCTCTTATTGTACCCAAATCTACCTTAGAAATGCAGATATATACTTAAAACACCTTCTTTTGGGACAAATAATTGGTTTTCGCCCTTGATTTACGGAAGATTATAACCAAAACATGCATTTTCATAACTTAGCGAACTGAAATCTACATTAAAACTGCAGAAAACTACTTAAAAATTCACTTCCTTGAATTGATAATAGGTTTTTCTTTGTCATTTTAAACAGATTCCAGTCAAAATCGGCTTCTTCGATTCATATCGTATCTAAAACCGCATCAAAACTGCAAATATCAGTTTAAACTATCATTTTTTGATACAAACAGTTATATATTCATGTCAATATCTTTCAAATTCTAGTCAAAATCGGCGTCTTTGGGCATTTTAGTAACGAAAACCCTAATAAAGTATTAGATTTCGACGTAAGGCAACCTTTCTGAGTCAAATAGTTGCCGATTTCGATAAAATCTTAGTCAGAATCTGCTTTTTCGCCTCTTATTGTACCCAGATCTACCTTAGAAATGGAGATATGTACTTAAAACACCTTCTTTTGGGACAAATAATTGGTTTTCGCCCTTGATTTACGGAAGATTATAGCCAAAACATGCATTTTCATAACTTAGCGAACTGAAATCTATATTAAAACTGCAGATAGCTACTTAAAAATTCACTTCCTTGAATTGATAATAGGTTTTTCTTTGTCATTTTAAACAGATTCCAGTCAAAATCGGCTTCTTCGATTCATATCGTATCTAAAACCGCATCAAAACTGCAGATATCAGTTTAAACTATCATTTTTTGATACAAACAGTTATATATTCATGTCAATATCTTTCAAACTCTAGTCAAAATCGGCGTCTTTGGGCATTTTAGTAACGAAAACCTTAATAAACTATTAGATTTCGACGTAAGGCAACCCTTCTGAGTCAAATAGTTGCCGATTTCGATAAAATCTTAGTCAGAATCTGCTTTTTCGCCTCTTATTGTACCCAAATCTACCTTAGAAATGCAGATATATACTTAAAACACCTTCTTTTGGGACAAATAATTGGTTTTCGCCCTTGATTTACGGAAGATTATAGACAAAACATGCATTTTCATAACTTAGCGAACTGAAATCTATATTAAAACTGCAGATAGCTACTTAAAAATTCACTTCCTTGAATTGATAATAGGTTTTTCTTTGTCATTTTAAACAGATTCCAGTCAAAATCGGCTTCTTCGATTCATATCGTATCTAAAACCGCATCAAAACTGCAGATATCAGTTTAAACTATCATTTTTTGATACAAACAGTTATATATTCATGTCAATATCTTTCAAACTCTAGTCAAAATCGGCGTCTTTGGGCATTTTAGTAACGAAAACCTTAATAAACTATTAGATTTCGACGTAAGGCAACCCTTCTGAGTCAAATAGTTGCCGATTTCGATAAAATCTTAGTCAGAATCTGCTTTTTCGCCTCTTATTGTACCCAAATCTACCTTAGAAATGCAGATATATACTTAAAACACCTTCTTTTGGGACAAATAATTGGTTTTCGCCCTTGATTTACGGAAGATTATAGCCAAAACATGCATTTTCATAACTTAGCGAACTGAAATTTACATTAAAACTGCAGATAACTACTTAAAAATTCACTTCCTTGAATTGATAATAGGTTTTTCTTTGTCATTTTAAACAGATTCCAGTCAAAATCGGCTTCTTCGATTCATATCGTATCTAAAACCGCATCAAAACTGCAAATATCAGTTTAAACTATCATTTTTTGATACAAACAGTTATATATTCATGTCAATATCTTTCAAATTCTAGTCAAAATCGGCGTCTTTGGGCATTTTAGTAACGAAAACCTTAATAAACTATTAGATTTCGACGTAAGGCAACCTTTCTGAGCCAAATAGTTGCCGATTTCGATAAAATCTTAGTCAGAATCTGCTTTTTCGCCTCTTATTGTACCCAAATCTACCTTAGAAATGCAGATATATACTTAAAACACCTTCTTTTGGGACAAATAATTGGTTTTCGCCCTTGATTTACGGAAGATTATAGCCAAAACATGCATTTTCATAACTTAGCGAACTGAAATCTACATTAAAACTGCAGATAACTACTTAAAAATTCACTTCCTTGAATTGATAATAGGTTTTTCTTTGTCATTTTAAACAGATTCCAGTCAAAATCGGCTTCTTCGATTCATATCGTATCTAAAACCGCATCAAAACTGAAAATGTCAGTTTAAACTATCATTTTTTGATACAAACAGTTATATATTCATGTCAATATCTTTCAAATTCTAGTAAAAATCGGCGTCTTTGAGCATTTTAGTAACGAAAACCTTAATAAACTATTAGATTTCGACGTAAGGCAACCTTTCTGAGTCAAATAGTTGCCGATTTCGATAAAATCTTAGTCAGAATCTGCTTTTTCGCCTCTTATTGTACCCAAATCTACCTTAGAAATGCAGATATATACTTAAAACACCTTCTTTTGGGACAAATAATTGGTTTTCGCCCTTGATTTACGGAAGATTATAGCCAAAACATGCATTCTCATAACTTAGCGAACTGAAATCTACATTAAAACTGCAGATAACTACTTAAAAATTCAATTCCTTGAATTGATAATAGGTTTTTCTTTGTCATTTTAAACAGATTCCAGTCAAAATCTACTTCTTCGATTCATATCGTATCTAAAACCGCATCAAAACTGCAAATATCAGTTTAAACTATCATTTTTTGATACAAACAGTTATATATTCATGTCAATATCTTTCAAATTCTAGCCAAAATCGGCGTCTTTGGGCATTTTAGTAACGAAAACAATAATAAACTATTAGATTTCGACGTAAGGCAACCTTTCTGAGTCAAATAGTTGCCGATTTCGATAAAATCTTAGTCAGAATCTGCTTTTTCGCCTCTTATTGTACCCAAATCTACCTTAGAAATGCAGATATATACATAAAACACCTTCTTTTGGGACAAATAATTGGTTTTCGCCCTTGATTTACGGAAGATTATAGCCAAAACATGCATTTTCATAAGTTAGCGAACTGAAATCAACATTAAAACTGCAGATAACTACTTAAAAATTCACTTCCTTGAATTGATAATAGGTTTTTCTTTGTCATTTTAAACAGATTCCAGTCAAAATCGGCTTCTTCGATTCATATCGTATCTAAAACCGCATCAAAACTGCAAATATCAGTTTAAACTATCATTTTTTGATACAAACAGTTATATATTCATGTCAATATCTTTCAAATTCTAGTCAAAATCGGCGTCTTTGGGCATTTTCGTAACGAAAACCTTAATAAACTATTAGATTTCGACGTAAGGCAACCTTTCTGAGTCAAATAGTTGCCGATTTCGATAAAATCTTAGTCAGAATCTGCTTTTTCGCCTCTTATTGTACCCAAATCTACCTTAGAAATGCAGATATATACTTAAAACACCTTCTTTTGGGACAAATAATTGGTTTTCGCCCTTGATTTACGGAAGATTATAGCCAAAACATGCATTTTCATAACTTAGCGAACTGAAATCTACATTAAAACTGCAGATAACTACTTAAAAATTCACTTCCTTGAATTGATAATAGGTTTTTCTTTGTCATTTTAAACAGATTCCAGTCAAAATCGGATTCTTCGACTCATATCGTACCTAAAACCGCATCAAAACTGCAAATATCAGTTTAATCTATCATTTTTTGATACAAACAGTTATATATTCATGTCAATATCTTTCAAATTCTAGTCAAAATCGGCGTCTTTGGGCATTTTAGTAACGAAAACCTTAATAAACTATTAGATTTCGACGTAAGGCAACCTTTCTGAGTCAAATAGTTGCCGATTTCGATAAAATCTTAGTCAGAATCTGCTTTTTCGCCTCTTATTGTAACCAAATCTACCTTAGAAATGCAGATAAATACTTAAATCACCTTCTTTTGGGACAAATAATTGGTTTTCGCCCTTGATTTACGGAAGATTATAGCCAAAACATGCATTTTCATAACTTCGCGAACTGAAATCTACATTAAAACTGCAGATAACTACTTAAAAATTCACTTCCTTGAATTGATAATAGGTTTTTCTTTGTCATTTTAAACAGATTCCAGTCAAAATCGGCTTCTTCGACCCATATCGTACCTAAAACCGCATCAAAACTGCAAATATCAGTTTAAACTATCATTTTTTGATACAAACAGTTATATATTCATGTCAATATCTTTCAAATTCTAGTCAAAATCGGCGTCTTTGGGCATTTTAGTAACGAAAACCTTAATAAACTATTAGATTTCGACGTAAGGCAACCTTTCTGAGTCAAATAGTTGCCGATTTCGATAAAATCTTAGTCAGAATCTGCTTTTTCGCCTCTTATTGTACCCAAATCTACCTTAGAAATGCAGATATATACTTAAATCACCTTCTTTTGGGACAAATAATTGGTTTTCGCCCTTGATTTACGGAAGATTATAGCCAAAACATGCATTTTCATAACTTCGCGAACTGAAATCTACATTAAAACTGCAGATAACTACTTAAAAATTCACTTCCTTGAATTGATAATAGGTTTTTCTTTGTCATTTTAAACAGATTCCAGTCAAAATCGGCTTCTTCGACCCATATCGTACCTAAAACCGCATCAAAACTGCAAATATCAGTTTAAACTATCATTTTTTGATACAAACAGTTATATATTCATGTCAATATCTTTCAAATTCTAGTCAAAATCGGCGTCTTTGGGCATTTTAGTAACGAAAACCTTAATAAACTATTAGATTTCGACGTAAGGCAACCTTTCTGAGTCAAATAGTTGCCGATTTCGATAAAATCTTAGTCAGAATCTGCTTTTTCGCCTCTTATTGTACCCAAATCTACCTTAGAAATGCAGATATATACTTAAAACACCTTCTTTTGGACAAATAATTGGTTTTCGCCCTTGATTTACGGAAGATTATAGCCAAAACATGCATTTTCATAACTTAGCGAACTGAAATCTACATTAAAACTGCAGATAACTACTTAAAAATTCACTTCCTTGAATTGATAATAGGTTTTTCTTTGTCATTTTAAACAGATTCCAGTCAAAATCGGCTTCTACGATTCATATCGTATCTAAAACCGCATCAAAACTGCAAATATCAGTTTAAACTATCATTTTTTGATACAAACAGTTATATATTCATGTCAATATCTTTCAAATTCTAGTCAAAATCGGCGTCTTTGGGCATTTTAGTAACGAAAACCTTAATAAACTATTAGATTTCGACGTAAGGCAACCTTTCTGAGTCAATTAGTTGCCGATTTCGATAAAATCTTAGTCAGAATCTGCTTTTTCGCCTCTTATTGTACCCAAATCTACCTTAGAAATGCAGATATATACTTAAAACACCTTCTTTTGGGACAAATAATTGGTTTTCGCCCTTGATTTACGGAAGATTATAGCCAAAACATGCATTTTCATAACTTAGCGAACTGAAATCTACATTAAAACTGCAGATAACTACTTAAAAATTCACTTCCTTGAATTGATAATAGGTTTTTCTTTGTCATTTTAAACAGATTCCAGGCAAAATCGGCTTCTTCGATTCATATCGTATCTAAAACCGCATCAAAACTGCAAATATCAGTTTAAACTATCATTTCTTGATACAAACAGTTATATATTCATGTCAATATCTTTCAAATTCTAGTCAAAATCGGCGTCTTTGGGCATTTTAGTAACGAAAACCTTAATAAACTATTAGATTTCGACGTAAAGCAACCTTTCTGAGTCAAATAGTTACCGATTTCGATAAAATCTTAGTCAGAATCTGCTTTTTCGCCTCTTATTGTACCCAAATCTACCTTAGAAATGCAGATATATACTTAAAACACCTTCTTTTGGACAAATAATTGGTTTTCGCCCTTGATTTACGGAAGATTATAGCCAAAACATGCATTTTCATAACTTAGCGAACTGAAATCTACATTAAAACTGCAGATAACTACTTAAAAATTCACTTCCTTGAATTGATAATAGGTTTTTCTTTGTCATTTTAAACAGATTCCAGTCAAAATCGGCTTCTTCGATTCATATCGTATCTAAAACCGAATCAAAACTGCAAATATCAGTTTAAACTATCATTTTTTGATACAAACAGTTATATATTCATGTCAATATCTTTCAAATTCTAGTCAAAATCGGCGTCTTTGGGCATTTTAGTAACGAAAACCTTAATAAACTATTAGATTTCGACGTAAGGCAACCTTTCTGAGTCAAATAGTTGCCGATTTCGATAAAATCTTAGTCAGAATCTGCTTTTTCGCCTCTTATTGTACCCAAATCTACCTTAGAAATGCAGATATAGACTTAAAACACCTTCTTTTGGACAAATAATTGGTTTTCGCCCTTGATTTACGGAAGATTATAGCCAAAACATGCATTTTCATAACTTAGCGAACTGAAATCTACATTAAAACTGCAGATAACTACTTAAAAATTCACTTCCTTGAATTGATAATAGGTTTTTCTTTGTCATTTTAAACAGATTCCAGTCAAAATCGGCTTCTACGATTCATATCGTATCTAAAACCGCATCAAAACTGCAAATATCAGTTTAAACTATCATTTTTTGATACAAACAGTTATATATTCATGTCAATATCTTTCAAATTCTAGTCAAAATCGGCGTCTTTGGGCATTTTAGTAACGAAAACCTTAATAAACTATTAGATTTCGACGTAAGGCAACCTTTCTGAGTCAATTAGTTGCCGATTTCGATAAAATCTTAGTCAGAATCTGCTTTTTCGCCTCTTATTGTACCCAAATCTACCTTAGAAATGCAGATATATACTTAAAACACCTTCTTTTGGGACAAATAATTGGTTTTCGCCCTTGATTTACGGAAGATTATAGCCAAAACATGCATTTTCATAACTTAGCGAACTGAAATCTACATTGAAACTGCAGATAACTACTTAAAAATTCACTTCCTTGAATTGATAATAGGTTTTTCTTTGTCATTTTAAACAGATTCCAGGCAAAATCGGCTTCTTCGATTCATATCGTATCTAAAACCGCATCAAAACTGCAAATATCAGTTTAAACTATCATTTCTTGATACAAACAGTTATATATTCATGTCAATATCTTTCAAATTCTAGTCAAAATCGGCGTCTTTGGGCATTTTAGTAACGAAAACCTTAATAAACTATTAGATTTCGACGTAAAGCAACCTTTCTGAGTCAAATAGTTACCGATTTCGATAAAATCTTAGTCAGAATCTGCTTTTTCGCCTCTTATTGTACCCAAATCTACCTTAGAAATGCAGATATATAATTAAAACACCTTCTTTTGGACAAATAATTGGTTTTCGCCCTTGATTTACGGAAGATTATAGCCAAAACATGCATTTTCATAACTTAGCGAACTGAAATCTACATTAAAACTGCAGATAACTACTTAAAAATTCACTTCCTTGAATTGATAATAGGTTTTTCTTTGTCATTTTAAACAGATTCCAGTCAAAATCGGCTTCTTCGATTCATATCGTATCTAAAACCGCATCAAAACTGCAAATATCAGTTTAAACTATCATTTTTTGATACAAACAGTTATATATTCATGTCAATATCTTTCAAATTCTAGTCAAAATCGGCGTCTTTGGGCATTTTAGTAACGAAAACCTTAATAAACTATTAGATTTCGACGTAAGGCAACCTTTCTGAGTCAAATAGTTGCCGATTTCGATAAAATCTTAGTCAGAATCTGCTTTTTCGCCTCTTATTGTACCCAAATCTACCTTAGAAATGCAGATATAGACTTAAAACACCTTCTTTTGGACAAATAATTGGTTTTCGCCCTTGATTTACGGAAGATTATAGCCAAAACATGCATTTTCATAACTTAGCGAACTGAAATCTACATTAAAACTGCAGATAACTACTTAAAAATTCACTTCCTTGAATTGATAATAGGTTTTTCTTTGTCATTTTAAACAGATTCCAGTCAAAATCGGCTTCTACGATTCATATCGTATCTAAAACCGCATCAAAACTGCAAATATCAGTTTAAACTATCATTTTTTGATACAAACAGTTATATATTCATGTCAATATCTTTCAAATTCTAGTCAAAATCGGCGTCTTTGGGCATTTTAGTAACGAAAACCTTAATAAACTATTAGATTTCGACGTAAGGCAACCTTTCTGAGTCAAATAGTTGCCGATTTCGATAAAATCTTAGTCAGAATCTGCTTTTTCGCCTCTTATTGTACCCAAATCTACCTTAGAAATGCAGATATATACTTAAAACACCTTCTTTTGGGACAAATAATTGGTTTTCGCCCTTGATTTACGGAAGATTATAGCCAAAACATGCATTTTCATAACTTAGCGAACTGAAATCTACATTAAAACTGCAGATAACTACTTAAAAATTCACTTCCTTGAATTGATAATAGGTTTTTCTTTGTCATTTTAAACAGATTCCAGTCAAAATCGGCTTCTTCGATTCATATCGTATCTAAAACCGAATCAAAACTGCAAATATCAGTTTAAACTATCATTTTTTGATACAAACAGTTATATATTCATGTCAATATCTTTCAAATTCTAGTCAAAATCGGCGTCTTTGGGCATTTTAGTAACGAAAACCTTAATAAACTATTAGATTTCGACGTAAGGCAACCTTTCTGAGTCAAATAGTTGCGATTTCGATAAAATCTTAGTCAGAATCTGCTTTTTCGCCTCTTATTGTACCCAAATCTACCTTAGAAATGCAGATATATACTTAAAACACCTTCTTTTGGGACAAATAATTGGTTTTCGCCCTTGATTTACGGAAGATTATAGCCAAAACATGCATTTTCATAACTTAGCGAACTGAAATCTACATTAAAACTGCAGATAACTACTTAAAAATTCACTTCCTTGAATTGATAATAGGTTTTTCTTTGTCATTTTAAACATATTCCAATCAAAATCGGCTTCTTCGACTCATATCGTACCTAAAACCGCATCAAAACTGCAAATATCAGTGTAAACTATCATTTTTTGATACAAACAGTTATATATTCATGTCAATATCTTTCAAATTCTAGTCAAAATCGGCGTCTTTGGGAATTTTAGTAACGAAAACCTTAATAAACTATTAGATTTCGACGTAAGGCAACCTTTCTGAGTCAAATAGTTGCCGATTTCGATAAAATCTTAGTCAGAATCTGCTTTTTCGCCTCTTATTGTACCCAAATCTACCTTAGAAATGCAGATATATACTTAAAACACCTTCTTTTGGGACAAATAATTGGTTTTCGCCCTTGATTTACTCAAGATTATAGGCAAAACATGCATTGTCATAACTTAGCGAACTGAAATCTACATTAAAACTGCAGATAACTACTTAAAAATTCACTTCCTTGAATTGATAATAGGTTTTTCTTTGTCATTTTAAACAGATTCCAGTCAAAATCGGCTTCTTCGATTGATATCGTATCTAAAACCACATCAAAACTGCAAATATCAGTTTAAACTATCATTTTTTGATACAAACAGTTATATATTCATGTCAATATCTTTCAAATTCTAGTCAAAATCGGCGTCTTTGGGCATTTTAGTAACGAAAACCTTAATAAACTATTAGATTTCGACGTAAGGCAACCTTTCTGAGTCAAATAGTTGCCGATTTCGATAAAATCTTAGTCAGAATCTGCTTTTTCGCCTCTTATTGTACTCAGATCTACCTTAGAAATGCAGATATATACTTAAAACACCTTCTTTTGGGACAAATAATTGGTTTTCGCCCTTGATTTACGGAAGATTATAGCCAAAACATGCATTTTCATAACTTAGCGAACTGAAATCTACATTAAAACTGCAGATAGCTACTTAAAAATTCACTTCCTTGAATTGATAATAGGTTTTTCTTTGTCATTTTAAACAGATTCCAGTCAAAATCGGCTTCTTCGATTCATATCGTATCTAAAACCGCATCAAAACTGCAGATATCAGTTTAAACTATCATTTTTTGATACAAACAGTTATATATTCATGTCAATATCTTTCAAATTCTAGTCAAAATCGGCGTCTTTGGGCATTTTAGTAACGAAAACCTTAATAAACTATTAGATTTCGACGTAAGGCAACCTTTCTGAGTCAAATAGTTGCCGATTTCGATAAAATCTTAGTCAGAATCTGCTTTTTCGCCTCTTATTGTACCCAAATCTACCTTAGAAATGCAGATATATACTTAAAACACCTTCTTTTGGGACAAATAATTGGTTTTCGCCCTTGATTTACGGAAGATTATAGCCAAAACATGCATTTTCATAACTTAGCGAACTGAAATTTACATTAAAACTGCAGATAACTACTTAAAAATTGACTTCCTTGAATTGATAATAGGTTTTTCTTTGTCATTTTAAACAGATTCCAGTCAAAATCGGCTTCTTCGATTCATATCGTATCTAAAACCGCATCAAAACTGCAAATATCAGTTTAAACTATCATTTTTTGATACAAACAGTTATATATTCATGTCAATATCTTTCAAATTCTAGTCAAAATCGGCGTCTTTGGGCATTTTAGTAACGAAAACCTTAATAAACTATTAGATTTCGACGTAAGGCAACCTTTCTGAGTCAAATAGTTGCCGATTTCGATAAAATCTTAGTCAGAATCTGCTTTTTCGCCTCTTATTGTACCCAAATCTACCTTAGAAATGCAGATATATACTTAAAACACCTTCTTTTGGGACAAATAATTGGTTTTCGCCCTTGATTTACGGAAGATTATAGCCAAAACATGCATTTTCATAACTTAGCGAACTGAAATCTACATTAAAACTGCAGATAGCTACTTAAAAATTCACTTCCTTGAATTGATAATAGGTTTTTCTTTGTCATTTTAAACAGATTCCAGTCAAAATCGGCTTCTTCGATTCATATCGTATCTAAAACCGCATCAAAACTGCAGATATCAGTTTAAACTATCATTTTTTGATACAAACAGTTATATATTCATGTCAATATCTTTCAAATTCTAGTCAAAATCGGCGTCTTTGGGCATTTTAGTAACGAAAACCTTAATAAACTATTAGATTTCGACGTAAGGCAACCTTTCTGAGTCAAATAGTTGCCGATTTCGATAAAATCTTAGTCAGAATCTGCTTTTTCGCCTCTTATTGTACCCAAATCTACCTTAGAAATGCAGATATATACTTAAAACACCTTCTTTTGGGACAAATAATTGGTTTTCGCCCTTGATTTACGGAAGATTATAGCCAAAACATGCATTTTCATAACTTAGCGAACTGAAATTTACATTAAAACTGCAGATAACTACTTAAAAATTGACTTCCTTGAATTGATAATAGGTTTTTCTTTGTCATTTTAAACAGATTCCAGTCAAAATCGGCTTCTTCGATTCATATCGTATCTAAAACCGCATCAAAACTGCAAATATCAGTTTAAACTATCATTTTTTGATACAAACAGTTATATATTCATGTCAATATCTTTCAAATTCTAGTCAAAATCGGCGTCTTTGGGCATTTTAGTAACGAAAACCTTAATAAACTATTAGATTTCGACGTAAGGCAACCTTTCTGAGTCAAATAGTTGCCGATTTCGATAAAATCTTAGTCAGAATCTGCTTTTTCGCCTCTTATTGTACCCAAATCTACCTTAGAAATGCAGATATATACTTAAAACACCTTCTTTTGGGACAAATAATTGGTTTTCGCCCTTGATTTACGGAAGATTATAGCCAAAACATGCATTTTCATAACTTAGCGAACTGAAATCTACATTAAAACTGCAGATAACTACTTAAAAATTCACTTCCTTGAATTGATAATAGGTTTTTCTTTGTCATTTTAAACAGATTCCAGTCAAAATCGGCTTCTTCGATTCATATCGTATCTAAAACCGCATCAAAACTGCAAATATCAGTTTAAACTATCATTTTTTGATACAAACAGTTATATATTCATGTCAATATCTTTCAAATTCTAGTCAAAATCGGCGTCTTTGGGCATTTTAGTAACGAAAACCTTAATAAACTATTAGATTTCGACGTAAGGCAACCTTTCTGAGTCAAATAGTTGCCGATTTCGATAAAATCTTAGTCAGAATCTGCTTTTTCGCCTCTTATTGTACCCAAATCTACCTTAGAAACGCAGATATATACTTAAAACACCTTCTTTTGGGCCAAATAATTGGTTTTCGCCCTTGATTTACTGAAGATTATAGCCAAAACATGCATTTTCATAACTTAGCGAACTGAAATCTACATTAAAACTGCAGATAACTACTTAAAAATTCACTTCCTTGAATTGATAATAGGTTTTTCTTTGTCATTTTAAACAGATTCCAGTCAAAATCGGCTTCTTCGATTCATATCGTATCTAAAACCGCATCAAAACTGCAAATGTCAGTTTAAACTATCATTTTTTGATACAAACAGTTATATATTCATGTCAATATCTTTCAAATTCTAGTCAAAATCGGCGTCTTTGAGCATTTTAGTAACGAAAACCTTAATAAACTATTAGATTTCGACGTAAGGCAACCTTTCTGAGTCAAATAGTTGCCGATTTCGATAAAATCTAAGTCAGAATCTGCTTTTTCGCCTCTTATTGTACCCAAATCTACCTTAGAAATGCAGATATATACTTAAAACACCTTCTTTTGGGACAAATAATTGGTTTTCGCCCTTGATTTACTGAAGATTATAGCCAAAACATGCATTCTCATAACTTAGCGAACTGAAATCTACATTAAAACTGCAGATAACTACTTAAAAATTCACTTCCTTGAATTGATAATAGGTTTTTCTTTGTCATTTTAAACAGATTTTAGTCAAAATCGGCTTCTTCGATTCATATCGTATCTAAAACCGCATCAAAACTGCAAATATCAGTTTAAACTATCATTTTTTGATACAAACAGTTATATATTCATGTCAATATCTTTCAAATTCTAGCCAAAATCGGCGTCTTTGGGCATTTTAGTAACGAAAACCTTAATAAACTATTAGATTTCGACGTAAGGCAACCTTTCTTAGTCAAATAGTTGCCGATTTCGATAAAATCTTAGTCAGAATCTGCTTTTTCGCCTCTTATTGTACCCAAATCTACCTTAGAAATGCAGATATATACTTAAAACACCTTCTTTTGGGACAAATAATTGGTTTTCGCCCTTGATTTACGGAAGATTATAGCCAAAACATGCATTTTCATAACTTAGCGAACTGAAATCTACATTAAAACTGCAGATAACTACTTAAAAATTCACTTCCTTGAATTGATAATAGGTTTTTCTTTGTCATTTTAAACAGATTCCAGTCAAAATCGGCTTCTTCGATTCATATCGTATCTAAAACCGCATCAAAACTGCAAATATCAGTTTAAACTATCATTTTTTGATACAAACAGTTATATATTCATGTCAATATCTTTCAAATTATAGTCAAAATCGGCGTCTTTGGGCATTTTAGTAACGAAAACCTTAATAAACTATTAGATTTTGACGTAAGGCAACCTTTCTGAGTCAAATAGTTGCCGATTTCGATAAAATCTTAGTCAGAATCTGCTTTTTCGCCTCTTATTGTACCCAAATCTACCTTAGAAATGCAGATATATGCTTAAAACACCTTCTTTAGGGACAAATAATTGGTTTTCGCCCTTGATTTACGGAAGATTATAGCCAAAACATGCATTTTCATAACTTAGCGAACTGAAATCTACATTAAAACTGCAGATAACTACTTAAAAATTCACTTCCTTGAATTGATAATAGGTTTTTCTTTGTCATTTTAAACAGCTTCCAGTCAAAATCGGCTTCTTCGATTCATATCGTATCTAAAACCGCATCAAAACTGCAAATATCAGTTTAAACTAACATTTTTTGATACAAACAGTTATATATTCATGTCAATATCTTTCTAATTCTAGTCAAAATCGGCGTCTTTGGGCATTTTAGTAACGAAAACCTTAATAAACTATTAGATTTCGACGTAAGGCAACCTTTCTGAGTCAAATAGTTGCCGATTTCGATAAAATCTTAGTCAGAATCTGCTTTTTCGCCTCTTATTGTACCCAAATCTACCTTAGAAATGCAGATATATACTTAAAACACCTTCTTTTGGGACAAATAATTGGTTTTCGCCCTTGATTTACGGAAGATTATAGCCAAAACATGCATTTTCATAACTTAGCGAACTGAAATCTACATTAAAACTGCAGATAACTACTTAAAAATTCACTACCTTGAATTGATAATAGGTTTTTCTTTGTCATTTTAAACAGATTCCAGTCAAAATCGGCTTCTTCGATTCATATCGTATCTAAAACCGAATCAAAACTGCAAATATCAGTTTAAACTATCATTTTTTGATACAAACAGTTATATATTCATGTCAATATCTTTCAAATTCTAGTCAAAATCGGCGTCTTTGGGCATTTTAGTAACGAAAACCTTAATAAACTATTAGATTTCGACGTAAGGCAACCTTTCTGAGTCAAATAGTTGCCGATTTCGATAAAATCTTAGTCAGAATCTGCTTTTTCGCCTCTTATTGTACCCAAATCTACCTTAGAAATGCAGATATATACTTAAAACACCTTCTTTTGGGACAAATAATTGGTTTTCGCCCTTGATTTACGGAAGATTATAGCCAAAACATGCATTTTCATAACTTAGCGAACTGAAATCTACATTAAAACTGCAGATAACTACTTAAAAATTCACTTCCTTGAATTGATAATAGGTTTTTCTTTGTCATTTTAAACAGATTCCAGTCAAAATCGGCTTCTTCGATTCATATCGTATCTAAAACCGCATCAAAACTGCAAATATCAGTTTAAACTATCATTTTTTGATACAAACAGTTATATATTCATGTCAATATCTTTCTAATTCTAGTCAAAATCGGCGTCTTTGGGCATTTTAGTAACGAAAACCTTAATAAACTATTAGATTTCGACGTAAGGCAACCTTTCTGAGTCAAATAGTTGCCGATTTCGATAAAATCTTAGTCAGAATCTGCTTTTTCGCCTCTTATTGTACCCAAATCTACCTTAGAAATGCAGATATATACTTAAAACACCTTCTTTTGGGACAAATAATTGGTTTTCGCCCTTGATTTACGGAAGATTATAGCCAAAACATGCATTTTCATAACTTAGCGAACTGAAATCTACATTAAAACTGCAGATAACTACTTAAAAATTCACTACCTTGAATTGATAATAGGTTTTTCTTTGTCATTTTAAACAGATTCCAGTCAAAATCGGCTTCTTCGATTCATATCGTATCTAAAACCGAATCAAAACTGCAAATATCAGTTTAAACTATCATTTTTTGATACAAACAGTTATATATTCATGTCAATATCTTTCAAATTCTAGTCAAAATCGGCGTCTTTGGGCATTTTAGTAACGAAAACCTTAATAAACTATTAGATTTCGACGTAAGGCAACCTTTCTGAGTCAAATAGTTGCCGATTTCGATAAAATCTTAGTCAGAATCTGCTTTTTCGCCTCTTATTGTACCCAAATCTACCTTAGAAATGCAGATATATACTTAAAACACCTTCTTTTGGGACAAATAATTGGTTTTCGCCCTTGATTTACGGAAGATTATAGCCAAAACATGCATTTTCATAACTTAGCGAACTGAAATCTACATTAAAACTGCAGATAACTACTTAAAAATTCACTTCCTTGAATTGATAATAGGTTTTTCTTTGTCATTTTAAACAGATTCCAGTCAAAATCGGCTTCTTCGATTCATATCGTATCTAAAACCGCATCAAAACTGCAAATATCAGTTTAAACTATCATTTTTTGATACAAACAGTTATATATTCATGTCAATATCTTTCAAATTCTAGTCAAAATCGGCGTCTTTGGGCATTTTAGTAACGAAAACCTTAATAAACTATTAGATTTCGACGTAAGGCAACCTTTCTTAGTCAAATAGTTGCCGATTTCGATAAAATCTTAGTCAGAATCTGCTTTTTCGAATCTTATTGTACCCAAATCTACCTTAGAAATGCAGATATATACTTAAAACACCTTCTTTTGGGACAAATAATTGGTTTTCGCCCTTGATTTACGGAAGATTATAGCCAAAACATGCATTTTCATAACTTAGCGAACTGAAATCTACATTAAAACTGCAGATAACTACTTAAAAATTCACTTCCTTGAATTGATAATAGGTTTTTCTTTGTCATTTTAAACAGATTCCAGTCAAAATCGGCTTCTTCGATTCATATCGTATCTAAAACCGCATCAAAACTGCAAATATCAGTTTAAACTATCATTTTTTGATACAAACAGTTATATATTCATGTCAATATCTTTCAAATTCTAGTCAAAATCGGCGTCTTTGGGCATTTTCGTAACGAAAACCTTAATAAACTATTAGATTTCGACGTAAGGCAACCTTTCTGAGTCAAATAGTTGCCGATTTCGATAAAATCTTAGTCAGAATCTGCTTTTTCGCCTCTTATTGTACCCAAATCTACCTTAGAAACGCAGATATATACTTAAAACACCTTCTTTTGGGACAAATAATTGGTTTTCGCCCTTGATTTACTGAAGATTATAGCCAAAACATGCATTTTCATAACTTAGCGAACTGAAATCTACATTAAAACTGCAGATAACTACTTAAAAATTCACTTCCTTGAATTGATAATAGGTTTTTCTTTGTCATTTTAAACAGATTCCAGTCAAAATCGGCTTCTTCGATTCATATCGTATCTAAAACCGCATCAAAACTGCAAATGTCAGTTTAAACTATCATTTTTTGATACAAACAGTTATATATTCATGTCAATATCTTTCAAATTCTAGTCAAAATCGGCGTCTTTGAGCATTTTAGTAACGAAAACCTTAATAAACTATTAGATTTCGACGTAAGGCAACCTTTCTGAGTCAAATAGTTGCCGATTTCGATAAAATCTTAGTCAGAATCTGCTTTTTCGCCTCTTATTGTACCCAAATCTACCTTAGAAATGCAGATATATACTTAAAACACCTTCTTTTGGGACAAATAATTGGTTTTCGCCCTTGATTTACTGAAGATTATAGCCAAAACATGCATTCTCATAACTTAGCGAACTGAAATCTACATTAAAACTGCAGATAACTACTTAAAAATTCACTTCCTTGAATTGATAATAGGTTTTTCTTTGTCATTTTAAACAGATTTTAGTCAAAATCGGCTTCTTCGATTCATATCGTATCTAAAACCGCATCAAAACTGCAAATATCAGTTTAAACTATCATTTTTTGATACAAACAGTTATATATTCATGTCAATATCTTTCAAATTCTAGCCAAAATCGGCGTCTTTGGGCATTTTAGTAACGAAAACCTTAATAAACTATTAGATTTCGACGTAAGGCAACCTTTCTTAGTCAAATAGTTGCCGATTTCGATAAAATCTTAGTCAGAATCTGCTTTTTCGCCTCTTATTGTACCCAAATCTACCTTAGAAATGCAGATATATACTTAAAACACCTTCTTTTGGGACAAATAATTGGTTTTCGCCCTTGATTTACGGAAGATTATAGCCAAAACATGCATTTTCATAACTTAGCGAACTGAAATCTACATTAAAACTGCAGATAACTACTTAAAAATTCACTTCCTTGAATTGATAATAGGTTTTTCTTTGTCATTTTAAACAGATTCCAGTCAAAATCGGCTTCTTCGATTCATATCGTATCTAAAACCGCATCAAAACTGCAAATATCAGTTTAAACTATCATTTTTTGATACAAACAGTTATATATTCATGTCAATATCTTTCAAATTATAGTCAAAATCGGCGTCTTTGGGCATTTTAGTAACGAAAACCTTAATAAACTATTAGATTTTGACGTAAGGCAACCTTTCTGAGTCAAATAGTTGCCGATTTCGATAAAATCTTAGTCAGAATCTGCTTTTTCGCCTCTTATTGTACCCAAATCTACCTTAGAAATGCAGATATATGCTTAAAACACCTTCTTTAGGGACAAATAATTGGTTTTCGCCCTTGATTTACGGAAGATTATAGCCAAAACATGCATTTTCATAACTTAGCGAACTGAAATCTACATTAAAACTGCAGATAACTACTTAAAAATTCACTTCCTTGAATTGATAATAGGTTTTTCTTTGTCATTTTAAACAGCTTCCAGTCAAAATCGGCTTCTTCGATTCATATCGTATCTAAAACCGCATCAAAACTGCAAATATCAGTTTAAACTATCATTTTTTGATACAAACAGTTATATATTCATGTCAATATCTTTCAAATTCTAGTCAAAATCGGCGTCTTTGGGCATTTTCGTAACGAAAACCTTAATAAACTATTAGATTTCGACGTAAGGCAACCTTTCTGAGTCAAATAGTTGCCGATTTCGATAAAATCTTAGTCAGAATCTGCTTTTTCGCCTCTTATTGTACCCAAATCTACCTTAGAAATGCAGATATATACTTAAAACACCTTCTTTTGGGACAAATAATTGGTTTTCGCCCTTGATTTACGGAAGATTATAGCCAAAACATTCATTTTCATAACTTAGCGAACTGAAATCTACATTAAAACGGCAGATAACTACTTAAAAATTCACTTCCTTGAATTGATAATAGGTTTTTCTTTGTCATTTTAAACAGATTCCAGTCAAAATCGGCTTCTTCGATTCATATCGTATCTAAAACCGCATCAAAACTGCAAATATCAGTTTAAACTAACATTTTTTGATACAAACAGTTATATATTCATGTCAATATCTTTCTAATTCTAGTCAAAATCGGCGTCTTTGGGCATTTTAGTAACGAAAACCTTAATAAACTATTAGATTTCGACGTAAGGCAACCTTTCTGAGTCAAATAGTTGCCGATTTCGATAAAATCTTAGTCAGAATCTGCTTTTTCGCCTCTTATTGTACCCAAATCCACCTTAGAAATGCAGATATATACTTAAAACACCTTCTTTTGGGACAAATAATTGGTTTTCGCGATTGATTTACGGAAGATTATAGCCAAAACATGCATTTTCATAACTTAGCGAACTGAAATCTACATTAAAACTGCAGATAACTACTTAAAAATTCACTACCTTGAATTGATAATAGGTTTTTCTTTGTCATTTTAAACAGATTCCAGTCAAAATCGGCTTCTTCGATTCATATCGTATCTAAAACCGAATCAAAACTGCAAATATCAGTTTAAACTATCATTTTTTGATACAAACAGTTATATATTCATGTCAATATCTTTCAAATTCTAGTCAAAATCGGCGTCTTTGGGCATTTTAGTAACGAAAACCTTAATAAACTATTAGATTTCGACGTAAGGCAACCTTTCTGAGTCAAATAGTTGCCGATTTCGATAAAATCTTAGTCAGAATCTGCTTTTTCGCCTCTTATTGTACCCAAATCTACCTTAGAAATGCAGATATATACTTAAAACACCTTCTTTTGGGACAAATAATTGGTTTTCGCCCTTGATTTACGGAAGATTATAGCCAAAACATGCATTTTCATAACTTAGCGAACTGAAATCTACATTAAAACTGCAGATAACTACTTAAAAATTCACTTCCTTGAATTGATAATAGGTTTTTCTTTGTCATTTTAAACAGATTCCAGTCAAAATCGGCTTCTTCGATTCATATCGTATCTAAAACCGCATCAAAACTGCAAATATCAGTTTAAACTATCATTTTTTGATACAAACAGTTATATATTCATGTCAATATCTTTCAAATTCTAGTCAAAATCGGCGTCTTTGGGCATTTTAGTAACGAAAACCTTAATAAACTATTAGATTTCGACGTAAGGCAACCTTTCTTAGTCAAATAGTTGCCGATTTCGATAAAATCTTAGTCAGAATCTGCTTTTTCGAATCTTATTGTACCCAAATCTACCTTAGAAATGCAGATATATACTTAAAACACCTTCTTTTGGGACAAATAATTGGTTTTCGCCCTTGATTTACGGAAGATTATAGCCAAAACATGCATTTTCATAACTTAGCGAACTGAAATCTACATTAAAACTGCAGATAACTACTTAAAAATTCACTTCCTTGAATTGATAATAGGTTTTTCTTTGTCATTTTAAACAGATTCCAGTCAAAATCGGCTTCTACGATTCATATCGTATCTAAAACCGCATCAAAACTGCAAATATCAGTTTAAACTATCATTTTTTGATACAAACAGTTATATATTCATGTCAATATCTTTCAAATTCTAGTCAAAATCGGCGTCTTTGGGCATTTTAGTAACGAAAACCTTAATAAACTATTAGATTTCGACGTAAGGCAACCTTTCTGAGTCAAATAGTTGCCGATTTCGATAAAATCTTAGTCAGAATCTGCTTTTTCGCCTCTTATTGTACCCAAATCTACCTTGGAAATGCAGATATATACTTAAAACACCTTCTTTTTTGACAAATAATTGGTTTTCGCCCTTGATTTACGGAAGATTATAGCCAAAACATGCATTTTCATAACTTAGCGAACTGAAATCTACATTAAAACTGCAGATAACTACTTAAAAATTCACTTCCTTGAATTGATAATAGGTTTTTCTTTGTCATTTTAAACAGATTCCAGTCAAAATCAGCTTCTACGATTCATATCGCATCTAAAACCGCATCAAAACTGCAAATATCAGTTTAAACTATCATTTTTTGATACAAACAGTTATATATTCATGTCAATATCTTTCAAATTCTAGTCAAAATCGGCGTCTTTGGGCATTTTAGTAACGAAAACCTTAATAAACTATTAGATTTCGACGTAAGGCAACCTTTCTGAGTCAATTAGTTGCCGATTTCGATAAAATCTTAGTCAGAATCTGCTTTTTCGCCTCTTATTGTACCCAAATCTACCTTAGAAATGCAGATATATACTTAAAACACCTTCTTTTGGGACAAATAATTGGTTTTCGCCCTTGATTTACGGAAGATTATAGCCAAAACATGCATTTTCATAACTTAGCGAACTGAAATCTACATTAAAACTGCAGATAACTACTTAAAAATTCACTTCCTTGGATTGATAATAGGTTTTTCTTTGTCATTTTAAACAGATTCCAGTCAAAATCGGCTTCTTCGATTCATATCGTATCTAAAACCGCATCAAAACTGCAAATATCAGTTTAAACTATCATTTTTTGATACAAACAGTTATATATTCATGTCAATATCTTTCAAATTCTAGTCAAAATCGGCGTCTTTGGGCATTTTAGTAACGAAAACCTTAATAAACTATTAGATTTCGACGTAAGGCAACCTTTCTGAGTCAAATAGTTGCCAATTTCGATAAAATCTTAGTCAGAATCTGCTTTTTCGCCTCTTATTGTACCCAAATCTACTTTAGAAATGCAGATATATACTTAAAACACCTTCTTTTGGGACAAATAATTGGTTTTCGCCCTTGATTTACGGAAGATTATAGCCAAAACATGCATTTTCATAACTTAACGAACTGAAATCTACATTAAAACTGCAGATTACTTAAAAATTCACTTCCTTGAATTGATAATAGGTTTTTCTTTGTCATTTTAAACAGATTCCAGTCAAAATCGGCTTCTTCGATTCATATCGTATCTAAAACCGCATCAAAACTGCAAATATCAGTTTAAACTATCATTTTTTTATACAAACAGTTATATATTCATGTCAATATCTTTCAAATTCTAGTCAAAATCGGCGTCTTTGGGCATTTTAGTAACGAAAACCTTAATAAACTATTAGATTTCGACGTAAGGCAACCTTTCTGAGTCAAATAGTTGCCGATTTCGATAAAATCTTAGTCAGAATCTGCTTTTTCGCCTCTTATTGTACCCAAATCTACCTTAGAAATGCAGATATATACTTAAAACACCTTCTTTTGGGACAAATAATTGGTTTTCGCCCTTGATTTACGGAAGATTATAGCCAAAACATGCATTTTCATAACTTAGCGAACTGAAATCTACATTAAAACTGCAGATAACTACTTAAAAATTCACTTCCTTGAATTGATAATAGGTTTTTCTTTGTTATTTTAAACAGATTCCAATCAAAATCGGCTTCTTCGACTCATATCGTACCTAAAACCGCATCAAAACTGCAAATATCAGTATAAACTATCATTTTTTGATACAAACAGTTATATATTCATGTCAATATCTTTCAAATTCTAGTCAAAATCGGCGTCTTTGGGAATTTTAGTAACGAAAACCTTAATAAACTATTAGATTTCGACGTAAGGCAACCTTTCTGAGTCAAATAGTTGCCGATTTCGATAAAATCTTAGTCAGAATCTGCTTTTTCGCCTCTTATTGTACCCAAATCTACGTTAGAAATGCAGATATATACTTAAAACACCTTCTTTTGGGACAAATAATTGGTTTTCGCCCTTGATTTACGGAAGATTATAGCCAAAACATGCATTTTCATAACTTAGCGAACTGAAATCTACATTAAAACTGCAGATAACTACTTAAAAATTCACTTCCTTGAATTGATAATAGGTTTTTCTTTGTCATTTTAAACAGATTCCAGTCAAAATCGGCTTCTTCGATTCATATCGTATCTAAAACCGCATCAAAACTGCAAATATCAGTTTAAACTATCATTTTTTGATACAAACAGTTATATATTCATGTCAATATCTTTCAAATTCTAGTCAAAATCGGCGTCTTTGGGCATTTTAGTAACGAAAACCCTAATAAACTATTAGATTTCGACCTAAGGCAACCTTTCTGAGTCAAATAGTTGCCGATTTCGATAAAATCTTAGTCAGAATCTGCTTTTTCGCCTCTTATTGTACCCAAATCTACCTTAGAAATGCAGATATATACTTAAAACACCTTCTTTTGGGACAAATAATTGGTTTTCGCCCTTGATTTACGGAAGATTATAGCCAAAACATGCATTTTCATAACTTAGCGAACTGAAATCTACATTAAAACTGCAGATAACTACTTAAAAATTCACTTCCTTGAATTGATAATAGGTTTTTCTTTGTCATTTTAAACAGATTCCAGTCAAAATCGGCTTCTTCGATTCATATCGTATCTAAAACCGCATCAAAACTGCAAATATCAGTTTAAACTATCATTTCTTGATACAAACAGTTATATATTCATGTCAATATCTTTCAAATTCTAGTCAAAATCGGCGTCTTTGGGCATTTTAGTAACGAAAACCTTAATAAACTATTAGATTTCGACGTAAGGCAACCTTTCTGAGTCAAATAGTTGCCGATTTCGATAAAATCTTAGTCAGAATCTGCTTTTTCGCCTCTTATTGTACCCAAATCTACCTTAGAAATGCAGATATATACTTAAAACACCTTCTTTTGGGACAAATAATTGGTTTTCGCCCTTGATTTACGGAAGATTATAGCCAAAACATGCATTTTCATAACTTAGCGAACTGAAATCTACATTAAAACTGCAGATAACTACTTAAAAATTCACTTCCTTGAATTGATAATAGGTTTTTCTTTGTTATTTTAAACAGATTCCAATCAAAATCGGCTTCTTCGACTCATATCGTACCTAAAACCGCATCAAAACTGCAAATATCAGTATAAACTATCATTTTTTGATACAAACAGTTATATATTCATGTCAATATCTTTCAAATTCTAGTCAAAATCGGCGTCTTTGGGAATTTTAGTAACGAAAACCTTAATAAACTATTAGATTTCGACGTAAGGCAACCTTTCTGAGTCAAATAGTTGCCGATTTCGATAAAATCTTAGTCAGAATCTGCTTTTTCGCCTCTTATTGTACCCAAATCTACGTTAGAAATGCAGATATATACTTAAAACACCTTCTTTTGGGACAAATAATTGGTTTTCGCCCTTGATTTACGGAAGATTATAGCCAAAACATGCATTTTCATAACTTAGCGAACTGAAATCTACATTAAAACTGCAGATAACTACTTAAAAATTCACTTCCTTGAATTGATAATAGGTTTTTCTTTGTCATTTTAAACAGATTCCAGTCAAAATCGGCTTCTTCGATTCATATCGTATCTAAAACCGCATCAAAACTGCAAATATCAGTTTAAACTATCATTTTTTGATACAAACAGTTATATATTCATGTCAATATCTTTCAAATTCTAGTCAAAATCGGCGTCTTTGGGCATTTTAGTAACGAAAACCCTAATAAACTATTAGATTTCGACCTAAGGCAACCTTTCTGAGTCAAATAGTTGCCGATTTCGATAAAATCTTAGTCAGAATCTGCTTTTTCGCCTCTTATTGTACCCAAATCTACCTTAGAAATGCAGATATAGACTTAAAACACCTTCTTTTGGACAAATAATTGGTTTTCGCCCTTGATTTACGGAAGATTATAGCCAAAACATGCATTTTCATAACTTAGCGAACTGAAATCTACATTAAAACTGCAGATAACTACTTAAAAATTCACTTCCTTGAATTGATAATAGGTTTTTCTTTGTCATTTTAAACAGATTAAAGTCAAAATCGGCTTCTACGATTCATATCGTATCTAAAACCGCATCAAAACTGCAAATATCAGTTTAAACTATCATTTTTTGATACAAACAGTTATATATTCATGTCAATATCTTTCAAATTCTAGTCAAAATCGGCGTCTTTGGGCATTTTAGTAACGAAAACCTTAATAAACTATTAGATTTCTACGTAAGGCAACCTTTCTGAGTCAAATAGTTGCCGATTTCGATAAAATCTTAGTCAGAATCTGCTTTTTCGCCTCTTATTGTACCCAAATCTAAGTTAGAAATGCAGATATATACTTAAAACACCTTCTTTTGGGACAAATAATTGGTTTTCGCCCTTGATTTACGGAAGATTATAGCCAAAACATGCATTTTCATAACTTAGCGAACTGAAATCTACATTAAAACTGCAGATAACTACTTAAAAATTCACTTCCTTGAATTGATAATAGGTTTTTCTTTGTCATTTTAAACAGATTCCAGTCAAAATCGGCTTCTTCGATTCATATCGTATCTAAAACCGAATCAAAACTGCAAATATCAGTTTAAACAATCATTTTTTGATACAAACAGTTATATATTCATGTCAATATCTTTCAAATTCTAGTCAAAATCGGCGTCTTTGGGCATTTTAGTAACGAAAACCTTAATAAACTATTAGATTTCGACGTAAGGCAACCTTTCTGAGTCAAATAGTTGCGATTTCGATAAAATCTTAGTCAGAATCTGCTTTTTCGCCTCTTATTGTACCCAAATCTACCTTAGAAATGCAGATATATACTTAAAACACCTTCTTTTGGGACAAATAATTGGTTTTCGCCCTTGATTTACGGAAGATTATAGCCAAAACATGCATTTTCATAACTTAGCGAACTGAAATCTACATTAAAACTGCAGATAACTACTTAAAAATTCACTTCCTTGAATTGATAATAGGTTTTTCTTTGTCATTTTAAACATATTCCAATCAAAATCGGCTTCTTCGACTCATATCGTACCTAAAACCGCATCAAAACTGCAAATATCAGTGTAAACTATCATTTTTTGATACAAACAGTTATATATTCATGTCAATATCTTTCAAATTCTAGTCAAAATCGGCGTCTTTGGGAATTTTAGTAACGAAAACCTTAATAAACTATTAGATTTCGACGTAAGGCAACCTTTCTGAGTCAAATAGTTGCCGATTTCGATAAAATCTTAGTCAGAATCTGCTTTTTCGCCTCTTATTGTACCCAAATCTACCTTAGAAATGCAGATATATACTTAAAACACCTTCTTTTGGGACAAATAATTGGTTTTCGCCCTTGATTTACTCAAGATTATAGGCAAAACATGCATTGTCATAACTTAGCGAACTGAAATCTACATTAAAACTGCAGATAACTACTTAAAAATTCACTTCCTTGAATTGATAATAGGTTTTTCTTTGTCATTTTAAACAGATTCCAGTCAAAATCGGCTTCTTCGATTGATATCGTATCTAAAACCGCATCAAAACTGCAAATATCAGTTTAAACTATCATTTTTTGATACAAACAGTTATATATTCATGTCAATATCTTTCAAATTCTAGTCAAAATCGGCGTCTTTGGGCATTTTAGTAACGAAAACCTTAATAATCTATTAGATTTCGACGTAAGGCAACCTTTCTGAGTCAAATAGTTGCCGATTTCGATAAAATCTTAGTCAGAATCTGCTTTTTCGCCTCTTATTGTACTCAGATCTACCTTAGAAATGCAGATATATACTTAAAACACCTTCTTTTGGGACAAATAATTGGTTTTCGCCCTTGATTTACGGAAGATTATAGCCAAAACATGCATTTTCATAACTTAGCGAACTGAAATCTACATTAAAACTGCAGATAGCTACTTAAAAATTCACTTCCTTGAATTGATAATAGGTTTTTCTTTGTCATTTTAAACAGATTCCAGTCAAAATCGGCTTCTTCGATTCATATCGTATCTAAAACCGCATCAAAACTGCAGATATCAGTTTAAACTATCATTTTTTGATACAAACAGTTATATATTCATGTCAATATCTTTCAAATTCTAGTCAAAATCGGCGTCTTTGGGCATTTTAGTAACGAAAACCTTAATAAACTATTAGATTTCGACGTAAGGCAACCTTTCTGAGTCAAATAGTTGCCGATTTCGATAAAATCTTAGTCAGAATCTGCTTTTTCGCCTCTTATTGTACCCAAATCTACCTTAGAAATGCAGATATATACTTAAAACACCTTCTTTTGGGACAAATAATTGGTTTTCGCCCTTGATTTACGGAAGATTATAGCCAAAACATGCATTTTCATAACTTAGCGAACTGAAATTTACATTAAAACTGCAGATAACTACTTAAAAATTGACTTCCTTGAATTGATAATAGGTTTTTCTTTGTCATTTTAAACAGATTCCAGTCAAAATCGGCTTCTTCGATTCATATCGTATCTAAAACCGCATCAAAACTGCAAATATCAGTTTAAACTATCATTTTTTGATACAAACAGTTATATATTCATGTCAATATCTTTCAAATTCTAGTCAAAATCGGCGTCTTTGGGCATTTTAGTAACGAAAACCTTAATAAACTATTAGATTTCGACGTAAGGCAACCTTTCTGAGTCAAATAGTTGCCGATTTCGATAAAATCTTAGTCAGAATCTGCTTTTTCGCCTCTTATTGTACCCAAATCTACCTTAGAAATGCAGATATATACTTAAAACACCTTCTTTTGGGACAAATAATTGGTTTTCGCCCTTGATTTACGGAAGATTATAGCCAAAACATGCATTTTCATAACTTAGCGAACTGAAATCTACATTAAAACTGCAGATAACTACTTAAAAATTCACTTCCTTGAATTGATAATAGGTTTTTCTTTGTCATTTTAAACAGATTCCAGTCAAAATCGGCTTCTTCGATTCATATCGTATCTAAAACCGCATCAAAACTGCAAATATCAGTTTAAACTATCATTTTTTGATACAAACAGTTATATATTCATGTCAATATCTTTCAAATTCTAGTCAAAATCGGCGTCTTTGGGCATTTTAGTAACGAAAACCTTAATAAACTATTAGATTTCGACGTAAGGCAACCTTTCTGAGTCAAATAGTTGCCGATTTCGATAAAATCTTAGTCAGAATCTGCTTTTTCGCCTCTTATTGTACCCAAATCTACCTTAGAAACGCAGATATATACTTAAAACACCTTCTTTTGGGACAAATAATTGGTTTTCGCCCTTGATTTACGGAAGATTATAGCCAAAACATGCATTTTCATAACTTAGCGAACTGAAATCTACATTAAAACTGCAGATAACTACTTAAAAATTCACTTCCTTGAATTGATAATATGTTTTTCTTTGTCATTTTAAACAGATTCCAGTCAAAATCGGCTTCTTCGATTCATATCGTTATCTAAAACCGCATCAAAACTGCAAATGTCAGTTTAAACTATCATTTTTTGATACAAACAGTTATATATTCATGTCAATATCTTTCAAATTCTAGTCAAAATCGGCGTCTTTGAGCATTTTAGTAACGAAAACCTTAATAAACAATTAGATTTCGACGTAAGGCAACCTTTCTGAGTCAAATAGTTGCCGATTTCGATAAAATCTTAGTCAGAATCTGCTTTTTCGCCTCTTATTGTACCCAAATCTACCTTAGAAATGCAGATATATACTTAAAACACCTTCTTTTGGGACAAATAATTGGTTTTCGCCCTTGATTTACGGAAGATTATAGCCAAAACATGCATTTTCATAACTTAGCGAACTGAAATCTACATTAAAACTGCAGATAACTACTTAAAAATTCACTTCCTTGAATTGATAATAGGTTTTTCTTTGTCATTTTAAACAGATTCCAGTCAAAATCGGCTTCTTCGATTCATATCGTATCTAAAACCGCATCAAAACTGCAAATATCAGTTTAAACTATCATTTTTTGATACAAACAGTTATATATTCATGTCAATATCTTTCAAATTATAGTCAAAATCGGCGTCTTTGGGCATTTTAGTAACGAAAACCTTAATAAACTATTAGATTTTGACGTAAGGCAACCTTTCTGAGTCAAATAGTTGCCGATTTCGATAAAATCTTAGTCAGAATCTGCTTTTTCGCCTCTTATTGTACCCAAATCTACCTTAGAAATGCAGATATATGCTTAAAACACCTTCTTTAGGGACAAATAATTGGTTTTCGCCCTTGATTTACGGAAGATTATTGCCAAAACATGCATTTTCATAACTTAGCGAACTGAAATCTACATTAAAACTGCAGATAACTACTTAAAAATTCACTTCCTTGAATTGATAATAGGTTTTTCTTTGTCATTTTAAACAGCTTCCAGTCAAAAACGGCTTCTTCGATTCATATCGTATCTAAAACCGCATCAAAACTGCAAATATCAGTTTAAACTATCATTTTTTGATACAAACAGTTATATATTCATGTCAATATCTTTCAAATTCTAGTCAAAATCGGCGTCTTTGGGCATTTTCGTAACGAAAACCTTAATAAACTATTAGATTTCGACGTAAGGCAACCTTTCTGAGTCAAATAGTTGCCGATTTCGATAAAATCTTAGTCAGAATCTGCTTTTTCGCCTCTTATTGTACCCAAATCTACCTTAGAAATGCAGATATATACTTAAAACACCTTCTTTTGGGACAAATAATTGGTTTTCGCCCTTGATTTACGGAAGATTATAGCCAAAACATTCATTTTCATAACTTAGCGAACTGAAATCTACATTAAAACGGCAGATAACTACTTAAAAATTCACTTCCTTGAATTGATAATAGGTTTTTCTTTGTCATTTTAAACAGATTCCAGTCAAAATCGGCTTCTTCGATTCATATCGTATCTAAAACCGCATCAAAACTGCAAATATCAGTTTAAACTAACATTTTTTGATACAAACAGTTATATATTCATGTCAATATCTTTCTAATTCTAGTCAAAATCGGCGTCTTTGGGCATTTTAGTAACGAAAACCTTAATAAACTATTAGATTTCGACGTAAGGCAACCTTTCTGAGTCAAATAGTTGCCGATTTCGATAAAATCTTAGTCAGAATCTGCTTTTTCGCCTCTTATTGTACCCAAATCTACCTTAGAAATGCAGATATATACTTAAAACACCTTCTTTTGGGACAAATAATTGGTTTTCGCCCTTGATTTACGGAAGATTATAGCCAAAACATGCATTTTCATAACTTAGCGAACTGAAATCTACATTAAAACTGCAGATAACTACTTAAAAATTCACTACCTTGAATTGATAATAGGTTTTTCTTTGTCATTTTAAACAGATTCCAGTCAAAATCGGCTTCTTCGATTCATATCGTATCTAAAACCGAATCAAAACTGCAAATATCAGTTTAAACTATCATTTTTTGATACAAACAGTTATATATTCATGTCAATATCTTTCAAATTCTAGTCAAAATCGGCGTCTTTGGGCATTTTAGTAACGAAAACCTTAATAAACTATTAGATTTCGACGTAAGGCAACCTTTCTGAGTCAAATAGTTGCCGATTTCGATAAAATCTTAGTCAGAATCTGCTTTTTCGCCTCTTATTGTACCCAAATCTACCTTAGAAATGCAGATATATACTTAAAACACCTTCTTTTGGGACAAATAATTGGTTTTCGCCCTTGATTTACGGAAGATTATAGCCAAAACATGCATTTTCATAACTTAGCGAACTGAAATCTACATTAAAACTGCAGATAACTACTTAAAAATTCACTTCCTTGAATTGATAATAGGTTTTTCTTTGTCTTTTTAAACAGATTCCAGTCAAAATCGGCTTCTTCGATTCATATCGTATCTAAAACCGCATCAAAACTGCAAATATCAGTTTAAACTATCATTTTTTGATACAAACAGTTATATATTCATGTCAATATCTTTCAAATTCTAGTCAAAATCGGCGTCTTTGGGCATTTTAGTAACGAAAACCTTAATAAACTATTAGATTTCGACGTAAGGCAACCTTTCTGAGTCAAATAGTTGCCGATTTCGATAAAATCTTAGTCAGAATCTGCTTTTTCGCCTCTTATTGTACCCAAATCTACCTTAGAAACGCAGATATATACTTAAAACACCTTCTTTTGGGACAAATAATTGGTTTTCGCCCTTGATTTACGGAAGATTATAGCCAAAACATGCATTTTCATAACTTAGCGAACTGAAATCTACATTAAAACTGCAGATAACTACTTAAAAATTCACTTCCTTGAATTGATAATAGGTTTTTCTTTGTCATTTTAAGCAGATTCCAGTCAAAATCGGCTTCTTCGATTCATATCGTTATCTAAAACCGCATCAAAACTGCAAATGTCAGTTTAAACTATCATTTTTTGATACAAACAGTTATATATTCATGTCAATATCTTTCAAATTCTAGTCAAAATCGGCGTCTTTGAGCATTTTAGTAACGAAAACCTTAATAAACTATTAGATTTCGACGTACGGCAACCTTTCTGAGTCAAATAGTTGCCGATTTCGATAAAATCTTAGTCAGAATCTGCTTTTTCGCCTCTTATTGTACCCAAATCTACCTTAGAAATGCAGATATATACTTAAAACACCTTCTTTTGGGACAAATAATTGGTTTTCGCCCTTGATTTACGGAAGATTATAGCCAAAACATGCATTTTCATAACTTAGCGAACTGAAATCTACATTAAAACTGCAGATAACTACTTAAAAATTCACTTCCTTGAATTGATAATAGGTTTTTCTTTGTCATTTTAAACAGATTCCAGTCAAAATCGGCTTCTTCGATTCATATCGTATCTAAAACCGCATCAAAACTGCAAATATCAGTTTAAACTATCATTTTTTGATACAAACAGTTATATATTCATGTCAATATCTTTCAAATTATAGTCAAAATCGGCGTCTTTGGGCATTTTAGTAACGAAAACCTTAATAAACTATTAGATTTTGACGTAAGGCAACCTTTCTGAGTCAAATAGTTGCCGATTTCGATAAAATCTTAGTCAGAATCTGCTTTTTCGCCTCTTATTGTACCCAAATCTACCTTAGAAATGCAGATATATGCTTAAAACACCTTCTTTAGGGACAAATAATTGGTTTTCGCCCTTGATTTACGGAAGATTATAGCCAAAACATGCATTTTCATAACTTAGCGAACTGAAATCTACATTAAAACTGCAGATAACTACTTAAAAATTCACTTCCTTGAATTGATAATGGGTTTTTCTTTGTCATTTTAAACAGCTTCCAGTCAAAATCGGCTTCTTCGATTCATATCGTATCTAAAACCGCATCAAAACTGCAAATATCAGTTTAAACTATCATTTTTTGATACAAACAGTTATATATTCATGTCAATATCTTTCAAATTCTAGTCAAAATCGGCGTCTTTGGGCATTTTCGTAACGAAAACCTTAATAAACTATTAGATTTCGACGTAAGGCAACCTTTCTGAGTCAAATAGTTGCCGATTTCGATAAAATCTTAGTCAGAATCTGCTTTTTCGCCTCTTATTGTACCCAAATCTACCTTAGAAATGCAGATATATACTTAAAACACCTTCTTTTGGGACAAATAATTGGTTTTCGCCCTTGATTTACGGAAGATTATAGCCAAAACATTCATTTTCATAACTTAGCGAACTGAAATCTACATTAAAACGGCAGATAACTACTTAAAAATTCACTTCCTTGAATTGATAATAGGTTTTTCTTTGTCATTTTAAACAGATTCCAGTCAAAATCGGCTTCTTCGATTCATATCGTATCTAAAACCGCATCAAAACTGCAAATATCAGTTTAAACTAACATTTTTTGATACAAACAGTTATATATTCATGTCAATATCTTTCTAATTCTAGTCAAAATCGGCGTCTTTGGGCATTTTAGTAACGAAAACCTTAATAAACTATTAGATTTCGACGTAAGGCAACCTTTCTGAGTCAAATAGTTGCCGATTTCGATAAAATCTTAGTCAGAATCTGCTTTTTCGCCTCTTATTGTACCCAAATCTACCTTAGAAATGCAGATATATACTTAAAACACCTTCTTTTGGGACAAATAATTGGTTTTCGCCCTTGATTTACGGAAGATTATAGCCAAAACATGCATTTTCATAACTTAGCGAACTGAAATCTACATTAAAACTGCAGATAACTACTTAAAAATTCACTACCTTGAATTGATAATAGGTTTTTCTTTGTCATTTTAAACAGATTCCAGTCAAAATCGGCTTCTTCGATTCATATCGTATCTAAAACCGAATCAAAACTGCAAATATCAGTTTAAACTATCATTTTTTGATACAAACAGTTATATATTCATGTCAATATCTTTCAAATTCTAGTCAAAATCGGCGTCTTTGGGCATTTTAGTAACGAAAACCTTAATAAACTATTAGATTTCGACGTAAGGCAACCTTTCTGAGTCAAATAGTTGCCGATTTCGATAAAATCTTAGTCAGAATCTGCTTTTTCGCCTCTTATTGTACCCAAATCTACCTTAGAAATGCAGATATATACTTAAAACACCTTCTTTTGGGATAAATAATTGGTTTTCGCCCTTGATTTACGGAAGATTATAGCCAAAACATGCATTTTCATAACTTAGCGAACTGAAATCTACATTAAAACTGCAGATAACTACTTAAAAATTCACTTCCTTGAATTGATAATAGGTTTTTCTTTGTCATTTTAAACAGATTCCAGTCAAAATCGGCTTCTTCGTTTCATATCGTATCTAAAACCGCATCAAAACTGCAAATATCAGTTTAAACTATCATTTTTTGATACAAACAGTTATATATTCATGTCAATATCTTTCAAATTCTAGTCAAAATCGGCGTCTTTGGGCATTTTAGTAACGAAAACCTTAATAAACTATTAGATTTCGACGTAAGGCAACCTTTCTTAGTCAAATAGTTGCCGATTTCGATAAAATCTTAGTCAGAATCTGCTTTTTCGAATCTTATTGTACCCAAATCTACCTTAGAAATGCAGATATATGCTTAAAACACCTTCTTTTGGGACAAATAATTGGTTTTCGCTCTTGATTTACGGAAGATTATAGCCAAAACATGCATTTTCATAACTTAGCGAACTGAAATCTACATTAAAACTGCAGATAACTACTTAAAAATTCACTTCCTTGAAATGATAATAGGTTTTTCTTTGTCATTTTAAACAGATTCCAGTCAAAATCGGCCTCTTCGATTCATATCGTATCTAAAACCGAATCAAAACTGCAAATATCAGTTTAAACTATCATTTTTTGATACAAACAGTTATATATTCATGTCAATATCTTTCAAATTCTAGTCAAAATCGGCGTCTTTGGGCATTTTAGTAACGAAAACCTTAATAAACTATTAGATTTCGACGTAAGGCAACCTTTCTGAGTCAAATAGTTGCCGATTTCGATAAAATCATAGTCAGAATCTGCTTTTTCGCCTCTTATTGTACCCAAATCTACCTTAGAAATGCAGATATATACTTAAAACACCTTCTTTTGGGACAAATAATTGGTTTTCGCCCTTGATTTACGGAAGATTATAGCCAAAACATGCATTTTCATAACTTAGCGAACTGAAATCTACATTAAAACTGCAGATAACTACTTAAAAATTCACTTCCTTGAATTGACAATAGGTTTTTCTTTGTCATTTTAAACAGATTCCAGTCAAAATCGGCTTCTTCGATTCATATCGTATCTAAAACCGAATCAAAACTGCAAATATCAGTTTAAACTATCATTTTTTGATACAAACAGTTATATATTCTAGTCAAAATCGGCGTCTTTGGGCATTTTAGTAACGAAAACCTTAATAAACTATTAGATTTCGACGTAAGGCAACCTTTCTGAGTCAAATAGTTGCCGATTTCGATAAAATCTTAGTCAGAATCTGCTTTTTCGCCTCTTATTGTACCCAAATCTACCTTAGAAATGCAGATATATACTTAAAACACCTTCTTTTGGGACAAATAATTGGTTTTCGCCCTTGATTTACGGAAGATTATAGCCAAAACATGCATTTTCATAACTTAGCGAACTGAAATCTACATTAAAACTGCAGATAACTACTTAAAAATTCACTTCCTTGAATTGATAATAGGTTTTTCTTTGTCATTTTAAACAGATTCCAGTCAAAATCGGCTTCTTCGATTCATATCGTATCTAAAACCGCATCAAAACTGCAAATATCAGTTTAAACTATCATTTTTTGATACAAACAGTTACATATTCATATCAATATCTTTCAAATTCTAGTCAAAATCGGCGTCTTTGGGCATTTTAGTAACGAAAACCTTAATAAACTATTAGATTTCGACGTAAGGCAACCTTTCTGAGTCAAATAGTTGCCGATTTCGATAAAATCTTAGTCAGAATCTGCTTTTTCGCCTCTTATTGTACCCAAATCTACCTTAGAAATGCAGATATATACTTAAAACACCTTCTTTTGGGACAAATAATTGGTTTTCGCCCTTGATTTACGGAAGATTATAGCCAAAACATGCATTTTCATAACTTAGCGAACTGAAATCTACATTAAAACTGCAGATAACTACTTAAAAATTCACTTCCTTGGATTGATGATAGGTTTTTCTTTGTCATTTTAAACAGATTCCAGTCAAAATCGGCTTCTTCGATTCATATCGTATCTAAAACCGCATCAAAACTGCAAATATCAGTTTAAACTATCATTTTTTGATACAAACAGTTATATATTCATGTCAATATCTTTCAAATTCTAGTCAAAATCGGCGTCTTTGGGCATTTTAGTAACGAAAACCTTAATAAACTATTAGATTTCGACGTAAGGCAACCATTCTGAGTCAAATAGTTGCCGATTTCGATAAAATCTTAGTCAGAATCTGCTTTTTCGCCTCTTATTGTACCCAAATCTACCTTAAAAATGCAGATATATACTTAAAACACCTTCTTTTGGGACAAATAATTGGTTTTCGCCCTTGATTTACGGAAGATTATAGCCAAAACATGCATTTTCATAACTTAGCGAACTGAAATCTACATTAAAACTGCAGATAACTACTTAAAAATTCACTTCCTTGAATTGATAATAGGTTTTTCTTTGTCATTTTAAACAGATTCCAGTCAAAATCGGCTTCTTCGATTCATATCGTATATAAAACCGCATCAAAACTGCAAATATCAGTTTAAACTATCATTTTTTGATACAAACAGTTATATATTCATGTCAATATCTTTCAAATTCTAGTCAAAATCGGCGTCTTTGGGCATTTTAGTAACGAAAACCTTAATAAACTATTAGATTTCGACGTAAGGCAACCTTTCTGAGTCAAATAGTTGCCAATTTCGATAAAATCTTAGTCAGAATCTGCTTTTTCGCCTCTTATTGTACCCAAATCTACTTTAGAAATGCAGATATATACTTAAAACACCTTCTTTTGGGACAAATAATTGGTTTTCGCCCTTGATTTACGGAAGATTATAGCCAAAACATGCATTTTCATAACTTAACGAACTGAAATCTACATTAAAACTGCAGATTACTTAAAAATTCACTTCCTTGAATTGATAATAGGTTTTTCTTTGTCATTTTAAACAGATTCCAGTCAAAATCGGCTTCTTCGATTCATATCGTATCTAAAACCGCATCAAAACTGCAAATATCAGTTTAAACTATCATTTATTGATACAAACAGTTATATATTCATGTCAATATCTTTCAAATTCTAGTCAAAATCGGCGTCTTTGGGCATTTTAGTAACGAAAACCTTAATAAACTATTAGATTTCGACGTAAGGCAACCTTTCTGAGTCAAATAGTTGCCGATTTCGATAAAATCTTAGTCAGAATCTGCTTTTTCGCCTCTTATTGTACCCAAATCTACCTTAGAAATGCAGATATATACTTAAAACACCTTCTTTTGGGACAAATAATTGGTTTTCGCCCTTGATTTACTGAAGATTATAGCCAAAACATGCATTTTCATAACTTAGCGAACTGAAATCTACATTAAAACTGCAGATAACTACTTAAAAATTCACTTCCTTGAATTGATAATAGGTTTTTCTTTGTCATTTTAAACAGATTCCAGTCAAAATCGGCTTCTTCGATTCATATCGTATCTAAAACCGCATCAAAACTGCAAATATCAGTTTAAACTATCATTTTTTGATACAAACAGTTATATATTCATGTCAATATCTTTCAAATTCTAGTCAAAATCGGCGTCTTTGGGCATTTTCGTAACGAAAACCTTAATAAACTATTAGATTTCGACGTAAGGCAACCTTTCTGAGTCAAATAGTTGCCGATTTCGATAAAATCTTAGTCAGAATCTGCTTTTTCGCCTCTTATTGTACCCAAATCTACCTTAGAAATGCAGATATATACTTAAAACACCTTCTTTTGGGACAAATAATTGGTTTTCGCCCTTGATTTACGGAAGATTATAGCCAAAACATGCATTTTCATAACTTAGCGAACTGAAATCTACATTAAAACGGCAGATAACTACTTAAAAATTCACTTCCTTGAATTGATAATAGGTTTTTCTTTGTCATTTTAAACAGATTCCAGTCAAAATCGGCTTCTTCGATTCATATCGTATCTAAAACCGCATCAAAACTGCAAATATCAGTTTAAACTAACATTTTTTGATGCAAACAGTTATATATTCATGTCAATATCTTTCTAATTCTAGTCAAAATCGGCGTCTTTGGGCATTTTAGTAACGAAAACCTTAATAAACTATTAGATTTCGACGTAAGGCAACCTTTCTGAGTCAAATAGTTGCCGATTTCGATAAAATCTTAGTCAGAATCTGCTTTTTCGCCTCTTATTGTACCCAAATCTACCTTAGAAATGCAGATATATACTTAAAACACCTTCTTTTGGGACAAATAATTGGTTTTCGCCCTTGATTTACGGAAGATTATAGCCAAAACATGCATTTTCATAACTTAGCGAACTGAAATCTACATTAAAACTGCAGATAACTACTTAAAAATTCACTACCTTGAATTGATAATAGGTTTTTCTTTGTCATTTTAAACAGATTCCAGTCAAAATCGGCTTCTTCGATTCATATCGTATCTAAAACCGAATCAAAACTGCAAATATCAGTTTAAACTATCATTTTTTGATACAAACAGTTATATATTCATGTCAATATCTTTCAAATTCTAGTCAAAATCGGCGTCTTTGGGCATTTTAGTAACGAAAACCTTAATAAACTATTAGATTTCGACGTAAGGCAACCTTTCTGAGTCAAATAGTTGCCGATTTCGATAAAATCTTAGTCAGAATCTGCTTTTTCGCCTCTTATTGTACCCAAATCTACCTT
Organism: Cylas formicarius; assembly: GCF_029955315.1. Taxonomy (NCBI): domain Eukaryota; kingdom Metazoa; phylum Arthropoda; class Insecta; order Coleoptera; family Brentidae; genus Cylas; species Cylas formicarius. The sequence continues at coordinate 1,703,761 of NW_026844268.1, forward strand.
AGAAATGCAGATATATACTTAAAACACCTTCTTTTGGGACAAATAATTGGTTTTCGCCCTTGATTTACGGAAGATTATAGCCAAAACATGCATTTTCATAACTTAGCGAACTGAAATCTACATTAAAACTGCAGATAACTACTTAAAAATTCACTTCCTTGAATTGATAATAGGTTTTTCTTTGTCATTTTAAACAGATTCCAGTCAAAATCGGCTTCTTCGATTCATATCGTATCTAAAACCGCATCAAAACTGCAAATATCAGTTTAAACTATCATTTTTTGATACAAACAGTTATATATTCATGTCAATATCTTTCAAATTCTAGTCAAAATCGGCGTCTTTGGGCATTTTAGTAACGAAAACCTTAATAAACTATTGGATTTCGACGTAAGGCAACCTTTCTTAGTCAAATAGTTGCCGATTTCGATAAAATCTTAGTCAGAATCTGCTTTTTCGAATCTTATTGTACCCAAATCTACCTTAGAAATGCAGATATATACTTAAAACACCTTCTTTTGGGACAAATAATTGGTTTTCGCCCTTGATTTAGGGAAGATTATAGCCAAAACATGCATTTTCATAACTTAGCGAACTGAAATCTACATTAAAACTGCAGATAACTACTTAAAAATTCACTTCCTTGAATTGATAATAGGTTTTTCTTTGTCATTTTAAACAGATTCCAGTCAAAATCGGCCTCTTCGATTCATATCGTATCTAAAACCGAATCAAAACTGCAAATATCAGTTTAAACTATCATTTTTTGATACAAACAGTTATATATTCATGTCAATATCTTTCAAATTCTAGTCAAAATCGGCGTCTTTGGGCATTTTAGTAACGAAAACCTTAATAAACTATTAGATTTCGACGTAAGGCAACCTTTCTGAGTCAAATAGTTGCCGATTTCGATAAAATCATAGTCAGAATCTGCTTTTTCGCCTCTTATTGTACCCAAATCTACCTTAGAAATGCAGATATATACTTAAAACACCTTCTTTTGGGACAAATAATTGGTTTTCGCCCTTGATTTACGGAAGATTATAGCCAAAACATGCATTTTCATAACTTAGCGAACTGAAATCTACATTAAAACTGCAGATAACTACTTAAAAATTCACTACCTTGAATTGATAATAGGTTTTTCTTTGTCATTTTAAACAGATTCCAGTCAAAATCGGCTTCTTCGATTCATATCGTATCTAAAACCGAATCAAAACCGCAAATATCAGTTTAAACTATCATTTTTTGATACAAACAGTTATATATTCATGTCAATATCTTTCAAATTCTAGTCAAAATCGGCGTCTTTGTGCATTTTAGTAACGAAAACCTTAATAAACTATTAGATTTCGACGTAAGGCAACCTTTCTGAGTCAAATAGTTGCCGATTTCGATAAAATCTTAGTCAGAATCTGCTTTTTCGCCTCTTATTGTACCCAAATCTACCTTAGAAATGCAGATATATACTTAAAACACCTTCTTTTGGGATAAATAATTGGTTTTCGCCCTTGATTTACGGAAGATTATAGCCAAAACATGCATTTTCATAACTTAGCGAACTGAAATCTACATTAAAACTGCAGATAACTACTTAAAAATTCACTTCCTTGAATTGATAATAGGTTTTTCTTTGTCATTTTAAACAGATTCCAGTCAAAATCGGCTTCTTCGATTCATATCGTATCTAAAACCGCATCAAAACTGCAAATATCAGTTTAAACTATCATTTTTTGATACAAACAGTTATATATTCATGTCAATATCTTTCAAATTCTAGTCAAAATCGGCGTCTTTGGGCATTTTAGTAACGAAAACCTTAATAAACTATTGGATTTCGACGTAAGGCAACCTTTCTTAGTCAAATAGTTGCCGATTTCGATAAAATCTTAGTCAGAATCTGCTTTTTCGAATCTTATGGTACCCAAATCTACCTTAGAAATGCAGATATATACTTAAAACACCTTCTTTTGGGACAAATAATTGGTTTTCGCCCTTGATTTACGGAAGATTATAGCCAAAACATGCATTTTCATAACTTAGCGAACTGAAATCTACATTAAAACTGCAGATAACTACTTAAAAATTCACTACCTTGAAGTGATAATAGGTTTTTCTTTGTCATTTTAAACAGATTCCAGTCAAAATCGGCTTCTTCGATTCATATCGTATCTAAAACCGAATCAAAACTGCAAATATCAGTTTAAACTATCATTTTTTGATACAAACAGTTATATATTCATGTCAATATCTTTCAAATTCTAGTCAAAATCGGCGTCTTTGGGCATTTTAGTAACGAAAACCTTAATAAACTATTAGATTTCGACGTAAGGCAACCTTTCTGAGTCAAATAGTTGCCGATTTCGATAAAATCTTAGTCAGAATCTGCTTTTTCGCCTCTTATTGTACCCAAATCTACCTTAGAAATGCAGATATATACTTAAAACACCTTCTTTTGGGACAAATAATTGGTTTTCGCCCTTGATTTACGGAAGATTATAGCCAAAACATGCATTTTCATAACTTAGCGAACTGAAATCTACATTAAAACTGCAGATAACTACTTAAAAATTCACTTCCTTGAATTGATAATAGGTTTTTCTTTGTCATTTTAAACAGATTCCAGTCAAAATCGGCTTCTTCGATTCATATCGTATCTAAAACCGCATCAAAACTGCAAATATCAGTTTAAACTATCATTTTTTGATACAAACAGTTATATATTCATGTCAATATCTTTCAAATTCTAGTCAAAATCGGCGTCTTTGGGCATTTTAGTAACGAAAACCTTAATAAACTATTGGATTTCGACGTAAGGCAACCTTTCTTAGTCAAATAGTTGCCGATTTCGATAAAATCTTAGTCAGAATCTGCTTTTTCGAATCTTATTGTACCCAAATCTACCTTAGAAATGCAGATATATACTTAAAACACCTTCTTTTGGGACAAATAATTGGTTTTCGCCCTTGATTTAGGGAAGATTATAGCCAAAACATGCATTTTCATAACTTAGCGAACTGAAATCTACATTAAAACTGCAGATAACTACTTAAAAATTCACTTCCTTGAATTGATAATAGGTTTTTCTTTGTCATTTTAAACAGATTCCAGTCAAAATCGGCCTCTTCGATTCATATCGTATCTAAAACCGAATCAAAACTGCAAATATCAGTTTAAACTATCATTTTTTGATACAAACAGTTATATATTCATGTCAATATCTTTCAAATTCTAGTCAAAATCGGCGTCTTTGGGCATTTTAGTAACGAAAACCTTAATAAACTATTAGATTTCGACGTAAGGCAACCTTTCTGAGTCAAATAGTTGCCGATTTCGATAAAATCATAGTCAGAATCTGCTTTTTCGCCTCTTATTGTACCCAAATCTACCTTAGAAATGCAGATATATAATTAAAACACCTTCTTTTGGGACAAATAATTGGTTTTCGCCCTTGATTTACGGAAGATTATAGCCAAAACATGCATTTTCATAACTTAGCGAACTGAAATCTACATTAAAACTGCAGATAACTACTTAAAAATTCACTACCTTGAATTGATAATAGGTTTTTCTTTGTCATTTTAAACAGATTCCAGTCAAAATCGGCTTCTTCGATTCATATCGTATCTAAAACCGAATCAAAACCGCAAATATCAGTTTAAACTATCATTTTTTGATACAAACAGTTATATATTCATGTCAATATCTTTCAAATTCTAGTCAAAATCGGCGTCTTTGTGCATTTTAGTAACGAAAACCTTAATAAACTATTAGATTTCGACGTAAGGCAACCTTTCTGAGTCAAATAGTTGCCGATTTCGATAAAATCTTAGTCAGAATCTGCTTTTTCGCCTCTTATTGTACCCAAATCTACCTTAGAAATGCAGATATATACTTAAAACACCTTCTTTTGGGATAAATAATTGGTTTTCGCCCTTGATTTACGGAAGATTATAGCCAAAACATGCATTTTCATAACTTAGCGAACTGAAATCTACATTAAAACTGCAGATAACTACTTAAAAATTCACTTCCTTGAATTGATAATAGGTTTTTCTTTGTCATTTTAAACAGATTCCAGTCAAAATCGGCTTCTTCGATTCATATCGTATCTAAAACCGCATCAAAACTGCAAATATCAGTTTAAACTATCATTTTTTGATACAAACAGTTATATATTCATGTCAATATCTTTCAAATTCTAGTCAAAATCGGCGTCTTTGGGCATTTTAGTAACGAAAACCTTAATAAACTATTGGATTTCGACGTAAGGCAACCTTTCTTAGTCAAATAGTTGCCGATTTCGATAAAATCTTAGTCAGAATCTGCTTTTTCGAATCTTATGGTACCCAAATCTACCTTAGAAATGCAGATATATACTTAAAACACCTTCTTTTGGGACAAATAATTGGTTTTCGCCCTTGATTTACGGAAGATTATAGCCAAAACATGCATTTTCATAACTTAGCGAACTGAAATCTACTTTAAAACTGCAGATAACTACTTAAAAATTCACTTCCTTGAATTGATAATAGGTTTTTCTTTGTCATTTTAAACAGATTCCAGTCAAAATCGGCCTCTTCGATTCATATCGTATCTAAAACCGAATCAAAACTGCAAATATCAGTTTAAACTATCATTTTTTGATACAAACAGTTATATATTCATGTCAATATCTTTCAAATTCTAGTCAAAATCGGCGTCTTTGGGCATTTTAGTAACGAAAACCTTAATAAACTATTAGATTTCGACGTAAGGCAACCTTTCTGAGTCAAATAGTTGCCGATTTCGATAAAATCATAGTCAGAATCTGCTTTTTCGCCTCTTATTGTACCCAAATCTACCTTAGAAATGCAGATATATACTTAAAACACCTTCTTTTGGGACAAATAATTGGTTTTCGCCCTTGATTTACGGAAGATTATAGCCAAAACATGCATTTTCATAACTTAGCGAACTGAAATCTACATTAAAACTGCAGATAACTACTTAAAAATTCACTTCCTTGAATTGACAATAGGTTTTTCTTTGTCATTTTAAACAGATTCCAGTCAAAATCGGCTTCTTCGATTCATATCGTATCTAAAACCGAATCAAAACTGCAAATATCAGTTTAAACTATCATTTTTTGATACAAACAGTTATATATTCATGTCAATATCTTTCAAATTCTAGTCAAAATCGGCGTCTTTGGGCATTTTAGTAACGAAAACCTTAATATACTATTAGATTTCGACGTAAGGCAACCTTTCTGAGTCAAATAGTTGCCGATTTCGATAAAATCTTAGTCAGAATCTGCTTTTTCGCCTCTTATTGTACCCAAATCTACCTTAGAAATGCAGATATATACTTAAAACACCTTCTTTTGGGACAAATAATTGGTTTTCGCCCTTGATTTACGGAAGATTATAGCCAAAACATGCATTTTCATAACTTAGCGAACTGAAATCTACATTAAAACTGCAGATAACTACTTAAAAATTCACTTCCTTGAATTGATAATAGGTTTTTCTTTGTCATTTTAAACAGATTCCAGTCAAAATCGGCTTCATCGATTCATATCGTATCTAAAACGGCATCAAAACTGCAAATATCAGTTTAAACTATCATTTTTTGATACAAACAGTTATATATTCATGTCAATATCTTTCAAATTCTAGTCAAAATCGGCGTCTTTGGGCATTTTAGTAACGAAAACCTTACTAAACAATTAGATTTCGACGTAAGGCAACCTTTCTGAGTCAAATAGTTGCCGATTTCGATAAAATCTTAGACAGAATCTGCTTTTTCGCCTCTTATTGTACCCAAATCTACCTTAGAAATGCAGATATATACTTAAAACACCTTCTTTTGGGACAAATAATTGGTTTTCGCCCTTGATTTACGGAAGATTATAGCCAAAACATGCATTTTCATAACTTAGCGAACTGAAATCTACATTAAAACTGCAGATAACTACTTAAAAATTCACCTCCTTGAATTGATAATAGGTTTTTCTTTGTCATTTTAAACAGATTCCAGTCAAAATCGGCTTCTTCGACTCATATCGTACCTAAAACCGCATCAAAACTTCAAATATCAGTTTAAACTATCATTTTTTGATACAAACAGTAATATATTCATGTCGATATCTTTCAAATTCTAGTCAAAATCGTCGTCTTTGGGCATTTTAGTAACGAAAACCTTAATAAACTATTAGATTTCGACGTAAGGCAACCTTTCTGAGTCAAATAGTTGCCGATTTCGATAAAATCTTAGTCAGAATCTGCTTTTTCGCCTCTTATTGTACCCAAATCTACCTTAGAAATGCAGATATATACTTAAAACACCTTCTTTTGGGACAAATAATTGGTTTTCGCCCTTGATTTACGGAAGATTATAGCCAAAACATGCATTTTCATAACTTAGCGAACTGAAATCTACATTAAAACTGCAGATAACTACTTAAAAATTCACTTCCTTGAATTGATAATAGGTTTTTATTTGTCATTTTAAACAGATTCCAGTCAAAATCGGCTTCTTCGATTCATATCGTATCTAAAACCGCATCAAAACTGCAAATATCAGTTTAAACTATCATTTTTTGATACAAACAGTTATATATTCATGGCAATATCTTTCAAATTCTAGTCAAAATCGGCGTCTTTGGGCATTTTAGTAACGAAAACCTTAATAAACTATTAGATTTCGACGTAAGGCAACCTTTCTGAGTCAAATAGTTGCCGATTTCGATAAAATTTTAGTCAGAATCTGCTTTTTCGCCTCTTATTGTACCCAAATCTACCTTAGAAATGCAGATATATATTTAAAACACCTTCTTTTGGGACAAATAATTGGTTTTCGCCCTTGATTTACGGAAGATTATAGCCAAAACATGCATTTTCATAACTTAGCGAACTGAAATCTACATTAAAACTGCATATAACTACTTAAAAATTCACTTCCTTGAATTGATAATAGGTTTTTCTTTGTCATTTTAAACAGATTCCAGTCAAAATCGGCTTCATCGATTCATATCGTATCTAAAACGGCATCAAAACTGCAAATATCAGTTTAAACTATCATTTTTTGATACAAACATTTATATATTCATGTCAATATCTTTCAAATTCTAGTCAAAATCGGCGTCTTTGGGCATTTTAGTAACGAAAACCTTACTAAACAATTAGATTTCGACGTAAGGCAACCTTTCTGAGTCAAATAGTTGCCGATTTCGATAAAATCTTAGACAGAATCTGCTTTTTCGCCTCTTATTGTACCCAAATCCACCTTAGAAATGCAGATATATACTTAAAACACCTTCTTTTGGGACAAATAATTGGTTTTCGCCCTTGATTTACGGAAGATTATAGCCAAAACATGCATTTTCATAACTTAGCGAACTGAAATCTACATTAAAACTGCAGATAACTACTTAAAAATTCACCTCCTTGAATTGATAATAGGTTTTTCTTTGTCATTTTAAACAGATTCCAGTCAAAATCGGCTTCTTCGACTCATATCGTACCTAAAACCGCATCAAAACTTCAAATATCAGTTTAAACTATCATTTTTTGATACAAACAGTAATATATTCATGTCGATATCTTTCAAATTCTAGTCAAAATCGTCGTCTTTGGGCATTTTAGTAACGAAAACCTTAATAAACTATTAGATTTCGACGTAAGGCAACCTTTCTGAGTCAAATAGTTGCCGATTTCGATAAAATCTTAGTCAGAATCTGCTTTTTCGCCTCTTATTGTACCCAAATCTACCTTAGAAATGCAGATATATACTTAAAACACCTTCTTTTGGGACAAATAATTGGTTTTCGCCCTTGATTTACGGAAGATTATAGCCAAAACATGCATTTTCATAACTTAGCGAACTGAAATCTACATTAAAACTGCAGATAACTACTTAAAAATTCACTTCCTTGAATTGATAATAGGTTTTTATTTGTCATTTTAAACAGATTCCAGTCAAAATCGGCTTCTTCGATTCATATCGTATCTAAAACCGCATCAAAACTGCAAATATCAGTTTAAAGTATCATTTTTTGATACAAATAGTTATATATTCATGTCACTATCTTTCAAATTCTAGTCAAAATCGGCGTCTTTGGGCATTTTAGTAACGAAAACCTTAATAAACTATTAGATTTCGACGTAAGGCAACCTTTCTGAGTCAAATAGTTGCCGATTTCGATAAAATCTTAGTCAGAATCTGCTTTTTCGCCTCTTATTGTACCCAAATCTACCTTGGAAATGCAGATATATACTTAAAACACTTTCTTTTGGGACAAATAATTGGTTTTCGCCCTTGATTTACGGAAGATTATAGCCAAAACATGCATTTTCATAACTTAGCGAACTGAAATCTACATTAAAACTGCAGATAACTACTTAAAAATTCACTTCCTTGAATTGATAATAGGTTTTTCTTTGCATTTTAAACAGATTCCAGTCAAAATCGGCTTCATCGATTCATATCGTATCTAAAACCGCATCAAAACTGCAAATATCAGTTTAAACTATCATTTTTTGATACAAACAGTTATATATTCATGTCAATATCTTTCAAATTCTAGTCAAAATTTTCGTCTTTGGGCATTTTAGTAACGAAAACCTTAATAAACTATTAGATTTCGACGTAAGGCAACCTTTCTGAGTCAAATAGTTGCCGATTTCGATAAAATCTTAGTCAGAATCTGCTTTTTCGCCTCTTATTGTACCCAAATCTACCTTAGAAATGCAGATATATACTTAAAACACCTGCTTTTGGGACAAAAAATTGGTTTTCGCCCTTGATTTACGGAAGATTATAGCCAAAACATGCATTTTCATAACTTAGTGAACTGAAATCTACATTAAAACTGCAGATAACTACTTAAAAATTCACCTCCTTGAATTGATAATAGGTTTTTCTTTGTCATTTTAAACAGATTCCAGTCAAAATCGGCTTCTTCGACTCATATCGTACCTAAAACCGCATCAAAACTTCAAATATCAGTTTAAACTATCATTTTTTGATACAAAGAGTTATATATTCATGTCAATATCTTTCAAATTCTAGTCAAAATCGGCGTCTTTGGGCATTTTAGTAACGAAAACCTTAATAAACTATTAGATTTCGACGTAAGGCAACCTTTCTGAGTCAAATAGTTGCCGATTTCGATAAAATCTTAGTCAGAATCTGCTTTTTCGCCTCTTATTGTACCCAAATCTACCTTAGAAATGCAGATATATACTTAAAACACCTTCTTATGGGACAAATAATTGGTTTTCGCCCTTGATTTACGGAAGATTATAGCCAAAACATGCATTTTCATTACTTAGCGAACTGAAATCTACATTAAAACTGCAGATAACTACTTAAAAATTCACTTCCTTGAATTGATAATAGGTTTTTCTTTGTCATTTTAAACAGATTCCAGTCAAAATCGGCTTCTTCGATTCATATCGTATCTAAAACCGCATCAAAACTGCAAATATCAGTTTAAAGTATCATTTTTTGATACAAACAGTTATATATTCATGTCACTATCTTTCAAATTCTAGTCAATATCGGCGTCTTTGGGCATTTTAGTAACGAAAACCTTAATAAACTATTAGATTTCGACGTAAGGCAACCTTTCTGAGTCAAATAGTTGCCGATTTCGATAAAATCTTAGTCAGAATCTGCTTTTTCGCCTCTTATTGTACCCAAATCTACCTTAGAAATGCAGATATATACTTAAAACACCTTTTTTTGGGACAAATAATTGGTTTTCGCCCTTGATTTACGGAAGATTATAGCCAAAACATGCATTTTCATAACTTAGCGAACTGAAATCTACATTAAAACTGCAGATAATTACTTAAAAATTCACTTCCTTGAATTGATAATAGGTTTTTCTTTGTCATTTTAAACAGATTCCAGTCAAAATCGGCTTCATCGATTCATATCGTATCTAAAACCGCATCAAAACTGCAAATATCAGTTTAAACTATCATTTTTTGATACAAACAGTTATATATTCATGTCAATATCTTTCAAATTCTAGTCAAAATCGGCGTCTTTGGGCATTTTAGTAACGAAAACCTTAATAAACTATTAGATTTCGACGTAAGGCAACCTTTCTGAGTCAAATAGTTGCCGATTTCGATAAAATCTTAGTCAGAATCTGCTTTTTCGCCTCTTATTGTACCCAAATCTACCTTAGAAATGCAGATATATACTTAAAACACCTTCTTTTGGGACAAATAATTGGTTTTCGCCCTTGATTTACGGAAGATTATAGCCAAAACATGCATTTTCATAACTTAGCGAACTGAAATCTACATTAAAACTGCAGATAACTACTTAAAAATTCACTTCCTTGAATTGATAATAGGTTTTTCTTTGTCATTTTAAACAGATTCCAGTCAAAATCGGCTTCTTCGACTCATATCGTACCTAAAACCGCATCAAAACTGCAAATATCAGTTTAAACTATCATTTTTTGATACAAACAGTTATATATTCATGTCAATATCTTTCAAATTCTAGTCAAAATCGGCGTCTTTGGGCATTTTAGTAACGAAAACCTTAATAAACTATTAGATTTCGACGTAAGGCAACCTTTCTGAGTCAAATAGTTGCGATTTCGATAAAATCTTAGTCAGAATCTGCTTTTTCGCCTCTTATTGTACCCAAATCTACCTTAGAAATGCAGATATATACTTAAAACACCTTCTTTTGGGACAAATAATTGGTTTTCGCCCTTGATTTACGGAAGATTATAGCCAAAACATGCATTTTCATAACTTAGCGAACTGAAATCTACATTAAAACTGCAGATAACTACTTAAAAATTCACTTCCTTGAATTGATAATAGGTTTTTCTTTGTCATTTTAAACAGATTCCAGTCAAAATCGGCTTCTTCGATTCATATCATATCTAAAACCGCATCAAAACTGCAAATATCAGTTTAAACTATCATTTTTTGATACAAACAGTTATATATTCATGTCAATATCTTTCAAATTCTAGTCAAAATCGGCGTCTTTGGGCATTTTAGTAACGAAAACCTTAATAAACTATTAGATTTCGACGTAAGGCAACCTTTCTGAGTCAAATAGTTGCCGATTTCGAAAAAATCTTAGTCAGAATCTGCTTTTTCGCCTCTTATTGTACCCAAATCTACCTTAGAAATGCAGATATATACTTAAAACACCTTCTTTTGGGACAAATAATTGGTTTTCGCCCTTGATTTACGGAAGATTATAGCCAAAACATGCATTTTCATAACTTAGCGAACTGAAATCTACATTAAAACTGCAGATAACTACTTAAAAATTCACTTCCTTGAATTGATAATAGGTTTTTCTTTGTCATTTTAAACAGATTCCAGTCAAAATCGGCTTCTTCGATTCATGTCGAATCTAAAACCGCATCAAAACTGCAAATATCAGTTTAAACTATCATTTTTTGATACAAACAGTTATATATTCATGTCAATATCTTTCAAATTCTAGTCAAAATCGGCGTCTTTGGGCATTTTAGTAACGAAAACCTTAATAAACTATTAGATTTCGACGTAAGGCAACCTTTCTGAGTCAAATAGTTGCCGATTTCGATAAAATCTTAGTCAGAATCTGCTTTTTCGCCTCTTATTGTACCCAAATCTACCTTAGAAATGCAGATATATACTTAAAACACCTTCTTTTGGGACAAATAATTGGTTTTCGCCCTTGATTTACGGAAGATTATAGCCAAAACATGCATTTTCATAACTTAGCGAACTGAAATCTACATTAAAACTGCAGATAACTACTTAAAAATTCACTTCCTTGAATTGATAATAGGTTTTTCTTTGTCATTTTAAACAGATTCCATTCAAAATCGGCTTCTTCGATTCATATCGTATCTAAAACCGCATCAAAACTGCAAATATCAGTTTAAACTATCATTTTTTGATACAAACAGTTATATATTCATGTCAATATCTTTCAAATTCTAGTCAAAATCGGCGTCTTTGGGCATTTTAGTAACGAAAACCTTAATAAACTATTAGAATTCGACGTAAGGCAACCTTTCTGAGTCAAATAGTTGCCGATTTCGATAAAATCTTAGTCAGAATCTGCTTTTTCGCCTCTTATTGTACCCAAATCTACCTTAGAAATGCAGATATATACTTAAAACACCTTCTTTTGGGACAAATAATTGGTTTTCGCCCTTGATTTACTAAAGATTATAGCCAAAACATGCATTTTCATAATTTAGCGAACTGAAATCTACATTAAAACTCCAGATAACTACTTAAAAATTCACTTCCTTGAATTGATAATAGGTTTTTCTTTGTCATTTTAAATAGATTCCAGTCAAAATCGGCTTCTTCGACTCATATCGTACCTAAAACCGCATCAAAACTGCAAATATCAGTTTAAACTATCATTTTTTGATACAAACAGTTATATATTCTTGTCAATATCTTTCAAATTCTAGTCAAAATCGGCGTCTTTGGGCATTTTAGTAACGAAAACCGTAATAAACTATTAGATTTCGACGTAAGGCAACCTTTCTGAGTCAAATAGTTGCCGATTTCGATAAAATCTTAGTCAGAATCTGCTTTTTCGCCTCTTATTGTACCCAAATCTACCTTAGAAATGCAGATATATACTTAAAACACCTTCTTTTGGGACAAATAATTGGTTTTCGCCCTTGATTTACGGAAGATTATAGCCAAAACATGCATTTTCATAACTTAGCGAACTGAAATCTACATTAAAACTGCAGATAATTACTTAAAAATTCACTTCCTTGAATTGATAATAGGTTTTTCTTTGTCATTTTAAACAGATTCCAGTCAAAATCGGCTTCTTCGATTCATATCGTATCTAAAACCGCATCAAAACTGCAAATATCAGTTTAAACTATCATTTTTTGATACAAACAGTTATATATTCATGTCAATATCTTTCAAATTCTAGTCAAAATCGGCGTCTTTGGGCATTTTAGTAACGAAAACCTTAATAAACTATTAGATTTCGACGTAAGGCAACCTTTCTGAGTCAAATAGTTGCCGATTTCGATAAAATCTTAGTCAGAATCTGCTTTTTCGCCTCTTACTGTACCCAAATCTACCTTAGAAATGCAGATATATACTTAAAACACCTTCTTTTGGGACAAATAATTGGTTTTCGCCCTTGATTTACGGAAGATTATAGCCAAAACATGCATTTTCATACCTTAGCGAACTGAAATCTACATTAAAACTGCAGATAACTACTTAAAAATTCACTTCCTTGAATTGATAATAGGTTTTTCTTTGTCATTTTAAACAGATTCCAGTCAAAATCGGCTTCTTCGACTCATATCGTACCTAAAACCGCATCAAAACTGCAAATATCAGTTTAAACTATCATTTTTTGATACAAACAGTTATATATTCATGTCAATATCTTTCAAATTCTAGTCAAAATCGGCGTCTTTGGGCATTTTATTAACGAAAACCTTAATAAACTATTAGATTTCGACGTAAGGCAACCTTTCTGAGTCAAATAGTTGCGATTTCGATAAAATCTTAGTCAGAATCTGCTTTTTCGCCTCTTATTGTACCCAAATCTACCTTAGAAATGCAGATATATACTTAAAACACCTTCTTTTGGGACAAATAATTGGTTTTCGCCCTTGATTTACGGAAGATTATAGCCAAAACGTGCATTTTCATAACTTAGCGAACTGAAATCTACATTAAAACTGCAGATAACTACTTAAAAATTCACTTCCTTGAATTGATAATAGGTTTTTCTTTGTCATTTTAAACAGATTCCAGTCAAAATCGGCTTCTTCGATTCATATCATATCTAAAACCGCATCAAAACTGCAAATATCAGTTTAAACTATCATTTTTTGATACAAACAGTTATATATTCATGTCAATATCTTTCAAATTCTAGTCAAAATCGGCGTCTTTGGGCATTTTAGTAACGAAAACCTTAATAAACTATTAGATTTCGACGTAAGGCAACCTTTCTGAGTCAAATAGTTGCCGATTTCGAAAAAATCTTAGTCAGAATCTGCTTTTTCGCCTCTTATTGTACCCAAATCTACCTTAGAAATGCAGATATATACTTAAAACACCTTCTTTTGGGACAAATAATTGGTTTTCGCCCTTGATTTACGGAAGATTATAGCCAAAACATGCATTTTCATAACTTAGCGAACTGAAATCTACATTAAAACTGCAGATAACTACTTAAAAATTCACTTCCTTGAATTGATAATAGGTTTTTCTTTGTCATTTTAAACAGATTCCAGTCAAAATCGGCTTCTTCGATTCATGTCGTATCTAAAACCGCATCAAAACTGCAAATATCAGTTTAAACTATCATTTTTTGATACAAACAGTTATATATTCATGTCAATATCTTTGAAATTCTAGTCAAAATCGGCGTCTTTGGGCATTTTAGTAACGAAAACCTTAATAAACTATTAGATTTCGACGTAAGGCAACCTTTCTGAGTCAAATAGTTGCCGATTTCGATAAAATCTTAGTCAGAATCTGCTTTTTCGCCTCTTATTGTACCCAAATCTACCTTAGAAATGCAGATATATACTTAAAACACCTTCTTTTGGGACAAATAATTGGTTTTCGCCCTTGATTTACGGAAGATTATAGCCAAAACATGCATTTTCATAACTTAGCGAACTGAAATCTACATTAAAACTGCAGATAACTACTTAAAAATTCACTTCCTTGAATTGATAATAGGTTTTTCTTTGTCATTTTAAACAGATTCCATTCAAAATCGGCTTCTTCGATTCATATCGTATCTAAAACCGCATCAAAACTGCAAATATCAGTTTAAACTATCATTTTTTGATACAAACAGTTATATATTCATGTCAATATCTTTCAAATTCTAGTCAAAATCGGCGTCTTTGGGCATTTTAGTAACGAAAACCTTAATAAACTATTAGAATTCAACGTAAGGCAACCTTTCTGAGTCAAATAGTTGCCGATTTCGATAAAATCTTAGTCAGAATCTGCTTTTTCGCCTCTTATTGTACCCAAATCTACCTTAGAAATGCAGATATATACTTAAAACACCTTCTTTTGGGACAAATAATTGGTTTTCGCCCTTGATTTACTAAAGATTATAGCCAAAACATGCATTTTCATAATTTAGCGAACTGAAATCTACATTAAAACTCCAGATAACTACTTAAAAATTCACTTCCTTGAATTGATAATAGGTTCTTCTTTGTCATTTTAAATAGATTCCAGTCAAAATCGGCTTCTTCGACTCATATCGTACCTAAAACCGCATCAAAACTGCAAATATCAGTTTAAACTATCATTTTTTGATACAAACAGTTATATATTCTTGTCAATATCTTTCAAATTCTAGTCAAAATCGGCGTCTTTGGGCATTTTAGTAACGAAAACCGTAATAAACTATTAGATTTCGACGTAAGGCAACCTTTCTGAGTCAAATAGTTGCCGATTTCGATAAAATCTTAGTCAGAATCTGCTTTTTCGCCTCTTATTGTACCCAAATCTACCTTAGAAATGCAGATATATACTTAAAACACCTTCTTTTGGGACAAATAATTGGTTTTCGCCCTTGATTTACGGAAGATTATAGCCAAAACATGCATTTTCATAACTTAGCGAACTGAAATCTACATTAAAACTGCAGATAACTACTTAAAAATTCACCTCCTTGAATTGATAATAGGTTTTTCTTTGTCATTTTAAACAGATTCCAGTCAAAATCGGCTTCTTCGACTCATATCGTACCTAAAACCGCATCAAAACTTCAAATATCAGTTTAAACTATCAATTTTTGATACAAACAGTTATATATTCATGTCGATATCTTTCAAATTCTAGTCAAAATCGGCGTCTTTGGGCATTTTAGTAACGAAAACCTTAATAAACTATTAGATTTCGACGTAAGGCAACCTTTCTGAGTCAAATAGTTGCCGATTTCGATAAAATCTTAGTCAGAATCTGCTTTTTCGCCTCTTATTGTACCCAAATCTACCTTAGAAATGCAGGTATATACTTAAAACACCTTCTTTTGGGACAAATAATTGGTTTTCGCCCTTGATTTACGGAAGATTATAGCCAAAACATGCATTTTCATAACTTAGCGAACTAAAATCTACATTAAAACTGCAGATAACTACTTAAAAATTCACTTCCTTGAATTGATAATATGTTTTTCTTTGTCATTTTAAACAGATTCCAGTCAAAATCGGCTTCTTCGATTCATATCGTATCTAAAACCGCATCAAAACTGCAAATATCAGTTTAAAGTATCATTTTTTGATACAAACAGTTATATATTCATGTCACTATCTTTCAAATTCTAGTCAAAATCGGCGTCTTTGGGCATTTTAGTAACGAAAACCTTAATAAACTATTAGATTTCGACGTAAGGCAACCTTTCTGAGTCAAATGGTTGCCGATTTCGATAAAATCTTAGTCAGAATCTGCTTTTTCGCCTCTTATTGTACCCAAATCTACCTTAGAAATGCAGATATATACTTAAAACACTTTCTTTTGGGACAAATAATTGGTTTTCGCCCTTGATTTACGGAAGATTATAGCCAAAACATGCATTTTCATAACTTAGCGAACTGAAATCTACATTAAAACTGCAGATAACTACTTAAAAATTCACTTCCTTGAATTGATAATAGGTTTTTCTTTGTCATTTTAAACAGATTCCAGTCAAAATCGGCTTCATCGATTCATATCGTATCTAAAACCGCATCAAAACTGCAAATATCAGTTTAAACTATCATTTTTTGATACAAACAGTTATATATTCATGTCAATATCCTTCAAATTCTAGTCAAAATCGGCGTCTTTGGGCATTTTAGTAACGAAAACCTTAATAAACTATTAGATTTCGACGTAAGGCAACCTTTCTGAGTCAAATAGTTGCCGATTTCGATAAAATCTTAGTCAGAATCTGCTTTTTCGCCTCTTATTGTACCCAAATCTACCTTAGAAATGCAGATATATACTTAAAACACCTTCTTTTGGGACAAATAATTGGTTTTCGCCCTTGATTTACGGAAGATTATAGCCAAAACATGCATTTTCATAACTTAGCGAGCTGAAATCTACATTAAAACTGCAGATAACTACTTAAAAATTCACTTCCTTGAAATGATTATAGGTTTTTCTTTGTCATTTTAAACAGATTCCAGTCAAAATCGGCTTCTTCGATTCATATCGTATCTAAAACCGCAACAAAACTGCAAATATCAGTTTAAACTATCATTTTTTGATACAAACAGTTATATATTCATGTCAATATCTTTCAAATTCTAGTCAAAATCGGCGTCTTTGGGCATTTTAGTAACGAAAACCCTAATAAACTATTAGATTTCGACGTAAGGCAACCTTTCTGAGTCAAATAGTTGCCGATTTCGATAAAATCTTAGTCAGAATCTGCTTTTTCGCCTCTTATTGTACCCAAATCTACCTTAGAAATGCAGATATATACTTAAAACACCTTCTTTTGGGACAAATAATTGGTTTTCGCCCTTGATTTACGGAAGATTATAGCCAAAACATGCATTTTCATAACTTAGCGAACTGAAATCTACGTTAAAACTGCAGATAACTACTTAAAAATTCACTTCCTTGAATTGATAATAGGTTTTTCTTTGTCATTTTAAACAGATTCCAGTCAAAATCGGCTTCTTCGATTCATATCGTATCTAAAACCGCATCAAAACTGCAAATATCAGTTTAAACTATCAATTTTTGATACAAACAGTTATATATTCATGTTAATTTCTTTCAAATTCTAGTCAAAATCGGCGTCTTTGGGCATTTTAGTAACGAAAACCTTAATAAACTATTAGATTTCGACGTAAGGCAACCTTTCTGAGTCAAATAGTTGCGATTTCGATAAAATCTTAGTCAGAATTTGTTTTTTCGCCTCTTATTGTACCCAAATCTACCTTAGAAATGCAGATATATACTTAAAACTCCTTCTTTAGGACAAATAATTGGTTTTCGCCCTTGATTTACGGAAGATTATAGCCAAAACATGCATTTTCATAACTTAGCGAACTGAAATCTACATTAAAACTGCAGATAACTACTTAAAAATTCACTTCCTTGAATTGATAATAGGTTTTTCTTTGTCATTTTAAACAGATTCCAGTCAAAATCGGCTTCTTCGATTCATATCGTATCTAAAACCGCATCAAAACTGCAAATATCAGTTTAAACTATCAATTTTTGATACAAACAGTTATATATTCATGTCAATTTCTTTCAAATTCTAGTCAAAATCGGCGTCTTTGGGCATTTTGGTAACGAAAACCTTAATAAACTATTAGATTTCGACGTAAGGCAACCTTTCTGAGTCAAATAGTTGCCGATTTCGATAAAATCTTAGTCAGAATCTGCTTTTTCGCCTCTTATTGTACCCAAATCTACCTTAGAAATGCAGATATATACTTAAAACACCTTCTTTTGGGACAAATAATTGGTTTTTGCCCTTGATTTACGGAAGATTATAGCCAAAACATGCATTTTCATAACTTAGCAAACTGAAATCTACATTAAAACTGCAGATAACTACTTAAAAATTCACTTCCTTGAATTGATAATAGGTTTTTCTTTGTCATTTTAAACAGATTCCAGTCAAAATCGGCTTCTTCGATTCATATCGTATCTAAAACCGAACCAAAACTGCAAATATCAGTTTAAACTATCATCTTTTGATACAAACAGTTATATATTCATGTCAATATCTTTCAAATTCTAGTCAAAATCGGCGTCTTTGGGCATTTTAGTAACGAAAACCTTAATAAACTATTAGATTTCGACGTAAGGCAACCTTTCTGAGTCAAATAGTTGCGATTTCGATAAAATCTTAGTCAGAATCTGTTTTTTCGCCTCTTATTGTACCCAAATCTACCTTAGAAATGCAGATATATACTTAAAACACCTTCTTTAGGACAAATAATTGGTTTTCGCCCTTGATTTACGGAAGATTATAGCCAAAACATGCATTTTCATAACTTAGCGAACTGAAATCTACATTAAAACTGCAGATAACTACTTAAAAATTCACTTCCTTGAATTGATAATAGGTTTTTCTTTGTCATTTTAAACAGATTCCAGTCAAAATCGGCTTCTTCGATTCATATCGTATCTAAAACCGCATCAAAACTGCAAATATCAGTTTAAACTATCAATTTTTGATACAAACAGTTATATATTCATGTCAATTTCTTTCAAATTCTAGTCAAAATCGGCGTCTTTGGGCATTTTAGTAACGAAAACCTTAATAAACTATTAGATTTCGACGTAAGGCAACCTTTCTGAGTCAAATAGTTGCGATTTCGATAAAATCTTAGTCAGAATCTGTTTTTTCGCCTCTTATTGTACCCAAATCTACCTTAGAAATGCAGATATATACTTAAAACACCTTCTTTAGGACAAATAATTGGTTTTCGCCCTTGATTTACGGAAGATTATAGCCAAAACATGCATTTTCATAACTTAGCGAACTGAAATCTACATTAAAACTGCAGATAACTACTTAAAAATTCACTTCCTTGAATTGATAATAGGTTTTTCTTTGTCATTTTAAACAGATTCCAGTCAAAATCGGCTTCTTCGATTCATATCGTATCTAAAACCGCATCAAAACTGCAAATATCAGTTTAAACTATCAATTTTTGATACAAACAGTTATATATTCATGTCAATTTCTTTCAAATTCTAGTCAAAATCGGCGTCTTTGGGCATTTTGGTAACGAAAACCTTAATAAACTATTAGATTTCGACGTAAGGCAACCTTTCTGAGTCAAATAGTTGCCGATTTCGATAAAATCTTAGTCAGAATCTGCTTTTTCGCCTCTTATTGTACCCAAATCTACCTTAGAAATGCAGATATATACTTAAAACACCTTCTTTTGGGACAAATAATTGGTTTTTGCCCTTGATTTACGGAAGATTATAGCCAAAACATGCATTTTCATAACTTAGCAAACTGAAATCTACATTAAAACTGCAGATAACTACTTAAAAATTCACTTCCTTGAATTGATAATAGGTTTTTCTTTGTCATTTTAAACAGATTCCAGTCAAAATCGGCTTCTTCGATTCATATCGTATCTAAAACCGAACCAAAACTGCAAATATCAGTTTAAACTATCATCTTTTGATACAAACAGTTATATATTCATGTCAATATCTTTCAAATTCTAGTCAAAATCGGCGTCTTTGGGCATTTTAGTAACGAAAACCTTAATAAACTATTATATTTCGACGTAAGGCAACCTTTCTGAGTCAAATAGTTGCGATTTCGATAAAATCTTAGTCAGAATCTGTTTTTTCGCCTCTTATTGTACCCAAATCTACCTTAGAAATGCAGATATATACTTAAAACACCTTCTTTTGGGACAAATAATTGGTTTTCGCCCTTGATTTACGGAAGATTATAGCCAAAACATGCATTTTCATAACTTAGCGAACTGAAATCTACATTAAAACTGCAGATAACTACTTAAAAATTCACCTCCTTGAATTGATAATAGGTTTTTCTTTGTCATTTTAAACAGATTCCAGTCAAAATCGGCTTCTTCGACTCATATCGTACCTAAAACCGCATCAAAACTTCAAATATCAGTTTAAACTATCAATTTTTGATACAAACAGTTATATATTCATGTCGATATCTTTCAAATTCTAGTCAAAATCGGCGTCTTTGGGCATTTTAGTAACGAAAACCTTAATAAACTATTAGATTTCGACGTAAGGCAACCTTTCTGAGTCAAATAGTTGCCGATTTCGATAAAATCTTAGTCAGAATCTGCTTTTTCGCCTCTTATTGTACCCAAATCTACCTTAGAAATGCAGGTATATACTTAAAACACCTTCTTTTGGGACAAATAATTGGTTTTCGCCCTTGATTTACGGAAGATTATAGCCAAAACATGCATTTTCATAACTTAGCGAACTAAAATCTACATTAAAACTGCAGATAACTACTTAAAAATTCACTTCCTTGAATTGATAATATGTTTTTCTTTGTCATTTTAAACAGATTCCAGTCAAAATCGGCTTCTTCGATTCATATCGTATCTAAAACCGCATCAAAACTGCAAATATCAGTTTAAAGTATCATTTTTTGATACAAACAGTTATATATTCATGTCACTATCTTTCAAATTCTAGTCAAAATCGGCGTCTTTGGGCATTTTAGTAACGAAAACCTTAATAAACTATTAGATTTCGACGTAAGGCAACCTTTCTGAGTCAAATGGTTGCCGATTTCGATAAAATCTTAGTCAGAATCTGCTTTTTCGCCTCTTATTGTACCCAAATCTACCTTAGAAATGCAGATATATACTTAAAACACTTTCTTTTGGGACAAATAATTGGTTTTCGCCCTTGATTTACGGAAGATTATAGCCAAAACATGCATTTTCATAACTTAGCGAACTGAAATCTACATTAAAACTGCAGATAACTACTTAAAAATTCACTTCCTTGAATTGATAATAGGTTTTTCTTTGTCATTTTAAACAGATTCCAGTCAAAATCGGCTTCATCGATTCATATCGTATCTAAAACCGCATCAAAACTGCAAATATCAGTTTAAACTATCATTTTTTGATACAAACAGTTATATATTCATGTCAATATCCTTCAAATTCTAGTCAAAATCGGCGTCTTTGGGCATTTTAGTAACGAAAACCTTAATAAACTATTAGATTTCGACGTAAGGCAACCTTTCTGAGTCAAATAGTTGCCGATTTCGATAAAATCTTAGTCAGAATCTGCTTTTTCGCCTCTTATTGTACCCAAATCTACCTTAGAAATGCAGATATATACTTAAAACACCTTCTTTTGGGACAAATAATTGGTTTTCGCCCTTGATTTACGGAAGATTATTGCCAAAACATGCATTTTCATAACTTAGCGAACTGAAATCTACATTAAAACTGCAGATAACTACTTAAAAATTCACTTCCTTGAATTGATAATAGGTTTTTCTTTGTCATTTTAAACAGATTCCAGTCAAAATCGGCTTCTTCGATTCATATCGTATCTAAAACCGCATCAAAACTGCAAATATCAGTTTAAGCTATCATTTTTTGATACAAACAGTTATATATTCATGTCAATATCTTTCAAATTCTAGTCAAAATCGGCGTCTTTGGGCAATTTTAGTAACGAAAACCTTAATAAACTATTAGATTTCGACGTAAGGCAACCTTTCTGAGTCATATAGTTGCCGATTTCGATAAAATCTTAGTCAGAATCTGCTTTTTCGCCTCTTATTGTACCCAAATCTACCTTAGAAATGCAGATATATACTTAAAACACCTTCTTTTGGGACAAATAATTGGTTTTCGCCCTTGATTTACGGAAGATTATAGCCAAAACATGCATTTTCATAACTTAGCGAGCTGAAATCTACATTAAAACTGCAGATAACTACTTAAAAATTCACTTCCTTGAAATGATTATAGGTTTTTCTTTGTCATTTTAAACAGATTCCAGTCAAAATCGGCTTCTTCGATTCATATCGTATCTAAAACCGCAACAAAACTGCAAATATCAGTTTAAACTATCATTTTTTGATACAAACAGTTATATATTCATGTCAATATCTTTCAAATTCTAGTCAAAATCGGCGTCTTTGGGCATTTTAGTAACGAAAACCCTAATAAACTATTAGATTTCGACGTAAGGCAACCTTTCTGAGTCAAATAGTTGCCGATTTCGATAAAATCTTAGTCAGAATCTGCTTTTTCGCCTCTTATTGTACCCAAATCTACCTTAGAAATGCAGATATATACTTAAAACACCTTCTTTTGGGACAAATAATTGGTTTTCGCCCTTGATTTACGGAAGATTATAGCCAAAACATGCATTTTCATAACTTAGCGAACTGAAATCTACGTTAAAACTGCAGATAACTACTTAAAAATTCACTTCCTTGAATTGATAATAGGTTTTTCTTTGTCATTTTAAACAGATTCCAGTCAAAATCGGCTTCTTCGATTCATATCGTATCTAAAACCGCATCAAAACTGCAAATATCAGTTTAAACTATCAATTTTTGATACAAACAGTTATATATTCATGTTAATTTCTTTCAAATTCTAGTCAAAATCGGCGTCTTTGGGCATTTTAGTAACGAAAACCTTAATAAACTATTAGATTTCGACGTAAGGCAACCTTTCTGAGTCAAATAGTTGCGATTTCGATAAAATCTTAGTCAGAATTTGTTTTTTCGCCTCTTATTGTACCCAAATCTACCTTAGAAATGCAGATATATACTTAAAACTCCTTCTTTAGGACAAATAATTGGTTTTCGCCCTTGATTTACGGAAGATTATAGCCAAAACATGCATTTTCATAACTTAGCGAACTGAAATCTACATTAAAACTGCAGATAACTACTTAAAAATTCACTTCCTTGAATTGATAATAGGTTTTTCTTTGTCATTTTAAACAGATTCCAGTCAAAATCGGCTTCTTCGATTCATATCGTATCTAAAACCGCATCAAAACTGCAAATATCAGTTTAAACTATCAATTTTTGATACAAACAGTTATATATTCATGTCAATTTCTTTCAAATTCTAGTCAAAATCGGCGTCTTTGGGCATTTTGGTAACGAAAACCTTAATAAACTATTAGATTTCGACGTAAGGCAACCTTTCTGAGTCAAATAGTTGCCGATTTCGATAAAATCTTAGTCAGAATCTGCTTTTTCGCCTCTTATTGTACCCAAATCTACCTTAGAAATGCAGATATATACTTAAAACACCTTCTTTTGGGACAAATAATTGGTTTTTGCCCTTGATTTACGGAAGATTATAGCCAAAACATGCATTTTCATAACTTAGCAAACTGAAATCTACATTAAAACTGCAGATAACTACTTAAAAATTCACTTCCTTGAATTGATAATAGGTTTTTCTTTGTCATTTTAAACAGATTCCAGTCAAAATCGGCTTCTTCGATTCATATCGTATCTAAAACCGAACCAAAACTGCAAATATCAGTTTAAACTATCATCTTTTGATACAAACAGTTATATATTCATGTCAATATCTTTCAAATTCTAGTCAAAATCGGCGTCTTTGGGCATTTTAGTAACGAAAACCTTAATAAACTATTAGATTTCGACGTAAGGCAACCTTTCTGAGTCAAATAGTTGCGATTTCGATAAAATCTTAGTCAGAATCTGTTTTTTCGCCTCTTATTGTACCCAAATCTACCTTAGAAATGCAGATATATACTTAAAACACCTTCTTTAGGACAAATAATTGGTTTTCGCCCTTGATTTACGGAAGATTATAGCCAAAACATGCATTTTCATAACTTAGCGAACTGAAATCTACATTAAAACTGCAGATAACTACTTAAAAATTCACTTCCTTGAATTGATAATAGGTTTTTCTTTGTCATTTTAAACAGATTCCAGTCAAAATCGGCTTCTTCGACTCATATCGTACCTAAAACCGCATCAAAACTGCAAATATCAGTTTAAACTATCATTTTTTGATACAAACAGTTATATATTCATGTCAATATCTTTCAAATTCTAGTCAAAATCGGCGTCTTTGGGCATTTTAGTAACGAAAACCTTAATAAACTATTAGATTTCGACGTAAGGCAACCTTTCTGAGTCAAATAGTTGCCGATTTCGATAAAATCTTAGTCAGAATCTGCTTTTTCGCCTCTTATTGTACCCAAATCTACCTTAGAAATGCAGATATATACTTAAAACACCTTCTTTTGGGACAAATAATTGGTTTTCGCCCTTGATTTACGGAAGATTATAGCCAAAACATGCATTTTCATAACTTAGCGAACTGAAATCTACATTAAAACTGCAGATAACTACTTAAAAATTCACTTCCTTGAATTGATAATAGGTTTTTCTTTGTCATTTTAAACAGATTCCAGTCAAAATCGGCTTCTTCGATTCATATCGTATCTAAAACCGCATCAAAACTGCAAATATCAGTTTAAACTATCAATTTTTGATACAAACAGTTATATATTCATGTCAATTTCTTTCAAATTCTAGTCAAAATCGGCGTCTTTGGGCATTTTAGTAACGAAAACCTTAATAAACTATTAGATTTCGACGTAAGGCAACCTTTCTGAGTCAAATAGTTGCGATTTCGATAAAATCTTAGTCAGAATCTGTTTTTTCGCCTCTTATTGTACCCAAATCTACCTTAGAAATGCAGATATATACTTAAAACACCTTCTTTAGGACAAATAATTGGTTTTCGCCCTTGATTTACGGAAGATTATAGCCAAAACATGCATTTTCATAACTTAGCGAACTGAAATCTACATTAAAACTGCAGATAACTACTTAAAAATTCACTTCCTTGAATTGATAATAGGTTTTTCTTTGTCATTTTAAACAGATTCCAGTCAAAATCGGCTTCTTCGATTCATATCGTATCTAAAACCGCATCAAAACTGCAAATATCAGTTTAAACTATCAATTTTTGATACAAACAGTTATATATTCATGTCAATTTCTTTCAAATTCTAGTCAAAATCGGCGTCTTTGGGCATTTTGGTAACGAAAACCTTAATAAACTATTAGATTTCGACGTAAGGCAACCTTTCTGAGTCAAATAGTTGCCGATTTCGATAAAATCTTAGTCAGAATCTGCTTTTTCGCCTCTTATTGTACCCAAATCTACCTTAGAAATGCAGATATATACTTAAAACACCTTCTTTTGGGACAAATAATTGGTTTTTGCCCTTGATTTACGGAAGATTATAGCCAAAACATGCATTTTCATAACTTAGCAAACTGAAATCTACATTAAAACTGCAGATAACTACTTAAAAATTCACTTCCTTGAATTGATAATAGGTTTTTCTTTGTCATTTTAAACAGATTCCAGTCAAAATCGGCTTCTTCGATTCATATCGTATCTAAAACCGAACCAAAACTGCAAATATCAGTTTAAACTATCATCTTTTGATACAAACAGTTATATATTCATGTCAATATCTTTCAAATTCTAGTCAAAATCGGCGTCTTTGGGCATTTTAGTAACGAAAACCTTAATAAACTATTAGATTTCGACGTAAGGCAACCTTTCTGAGTCAAATAGTTGCGATTTCGATAAAATCTTAGTCAGAATCTGTTTTTTCGCCTCTTATTGTACCCAAATCTACCTTAGAAATGCAGATATATACTTAAAACACCTTCTTTAGGACAAATAATTGGTTTTCGCCCTTGATTTACGGAAGATTATAGCCAAAACATGCATTTTCATAACTTAGCGAACTGAAATCTACATTAAAACTGCAGATAACTACTTAAAAATTCACTTCCTTGAATTGATAATAGGTTTTTCTTTGTCATTTTAAACAGATTCCAGTCAAAATCGGCTTCTTCGACTCATATCGTACCTAAAATCGCATCAAAACTGCAAATATCAGTTTAAACTATCATTTTTTGATACAAACAGTTATATATTCATGTCAATATCTTTCAAATTCTAGTCAAAATCGGCGTCTTTGGGAATTTTAGTAACGAAAACCTTAATAAACTATTAGATTTCGACGTAAGGCAACCTTTCTGAGTCAAATAGTTGCCGATTTCGATAAAATCTTAGTCAGAATCTGCTTTTTCGCCTCTTATTGTACCCAAATCTACCTTAGAAATGCAGATATATACCTAAAACACCTTCTTTTGGGACAAATAATTGGTTTTCGCCCTTGATTTACGGAAGATTATAGCCAAAACATGCATTTTCATAACTTAGCGAACTGAAATCTACATTAAAACTGCAGATAACTACTTAAAAATTCACTTCCTTGAATTGATAATAGGTTTTTCTTTGTCATTTTAAACAGATTCCAGTCAAATACGGCTTCTTCGATTCATATCGTATCTAAAACCGCATCAAAACTGCAAATATCAGTTTAAACTATCATTTTTTGATACAAACAGTTATATATTCATGTTAATATCTTTCAAATTCTAGTCAAAATCGGCGTCTTTGGGCATTTTAGTAACGAAAACCTTAATAAACTATTAGATTTCGACGTAAGGCAACCTTTCTGAGTCAAATAGTTGCCGATTTCGATAAAATCTTAGTCAGAATCTGCTTTTTCGCCTCTTATTGTAATCAAATCTACCTTAGAAATGCAGATATATACTTAAAACACCTTCTTTTGGGACAAATAATTGGTTTTCGCCCTTGATTTACGGAAGATTATAGCCAAAACATGCATTTTCATAACTTAGCGAACTGAAATCTACATTAAAACTGCAGATAACTACTTAAAAATTCACTTCCTTGAATTGATAATAGGTTTTTCTTTGTCATTTTAAACAGATTCCAGTCAAAATCGGCTTCTTCGATTCATATCGTATCTAAAACCGCATCAAAACTGCAAATATCAGTTTAAACTATCATTTTTTGATACAAACAGTTATATATTCATGTCAATATCTTTCAAATTCTAGTCAAAATCGGCGTCTTTGGGAATTTTAGTAACGAAAACCTTAATAAACTATTAGATTTCGACGTAAGGCAACCTTTCTGAGTCAAATAGTTGCCGATTTCGATAAAATCTTAGTCAGAATCTGTTTTTCGCCTCTTATTGTACCCAAATCTACCTTAGAAATGCAGATATATACTTAAAACACCTTCTTTTGGGACAAATAATTGGTTTTCGCCCTTGATTTACGGAAGATTATAGCCAAAATATACATTTTCATAACTTAGCGAACTGAAATCTACATTAAAACTGCAGATAACTACTTAAAAATTCACTTCCTTGAATTGATAATAGGTTTTTCTTTGTCATTTTAAACAGATTCCAGTCAAAATTGGCTTCTTCGATTCATATCGTATCTAAAACCGAATCAAAACTGCAAATATCAGTTTAAACTATCATTTTTTGATACAAACAGTTATATATTCATGTCAATATCTTTCAAATTCTAGTCAAAATCGGCGTCTTTGGGCATTTTAGTAACGAAAACCTTAATAAACTATTAGATTTCGACGTAAGGCAACCTTTCTGAGTCAAATAGTTGCCGATTTCTATAAAATCTTAATCAGAATCTGCTTTTTCGCCTCTTATTCTACCCAAATCTACCTTAGAAATGCAGATATATACTTAAAACACCTTCTTTTGGGACAAATAATTAGTTTTCGCCCTTGATTTACGGAAGATTATAGCCAAAACATGCATTTTCATAACTTAGCGAACTGAAATCTACATTAAAACTGCAGATAACTACTTAAAAATTCACTTCCTTGAATTGATAATAGGTTTTTCTTTGTCATTTTAAACAGATTCCAGTCAAAATCGGCTTCTTCGATTCATATCGTATCTAAAGCCGCATCAAAACTGCAAATATCAGTTTAAAGTATCATTTTTTGATACAAACAGTTATATATTCATGTCAATATCTTTCAAATTCTAGTCAAAATCGGCGTCTTTGGGCATTTTAGTAACGAAAACCTTAATAAACTATTAGATTTCGACGTAAGGCAACCTTTCTGAGTCAAATAGTTGCCGATTTCGATAAAATCTTAGTCAGAATCTGCTTTTTCGCCTCTTATTGTACCCAAATCTACCTTAGAAATGCAGATATATACTTAAAACACCTTCTTTTGGGACAAATAATTGGTTTTCGCCCTTGATTTACTTAAGATTATAGCCAAAACATGCATTTTCATAACTTAGCGAACTGAAATCTACATTAAAACTGCAAATAACTACTTAAAAATTCACTTCCTTGAATTGATAATAGGTTTTTCTTTGTCATTTTAAACAGATTCCAATCAAAATCGGCTTCTTCGACTCATATCGTACCTAAAACCGCATCAAAACTGCAAATATCAGTTTAAACTATCATTTTTTGATACAAACAGTTATATATTCATGTCAATATCTTTCAAATTCTAGTCAAAATCGGCGTCTTTGGGCATTTTAATAACGAAAACCTTAATAAACTATTAGATTTCGACGTAAGGCAACCTTTCTGAGTCAAATAGTTGCCGATTTCGATAAAATCTTAGTCAGAATCTGCTTTTTCGCCTCTTATTTTACCCAAATCCACCTTAGAAATGCAGATATATACTTAAAACACCTTCTTTTGGGACAAATAATTGGTTTTCGCCCTTGATTTACGGAATATTATAGCCAAAACATGCATTTTCATAACTTAGCGAACTGAAATCTACATTAAAACTGCAGATAACTACTTAAAAATTCACTTCCTTGAATTGATAATAGGTTTTTCTTTGTCATTTTAAACAGATTCCAGTCAAAATCGGCTTCTTCGACTCATATCGTACCTAAAACCGCATCAAAACTGCAAATATCAGTTTAAACTATCATTTTTTGATACAAACAGTTATATATTCATGTCAATATCTTTCAAATTCTAGTCAAAATCGGCGTCTTTGGGCATTTTAGTAACGAAAACCTTAATAAACTATTAGATTTCGACGTAAGGCAACCTTTCTGAGTCAAATAGTTGCGATTTCGATAAAATCTTAGTCAGAATCTGCTTTTTCGCCTCTTATTGTACCCAAATCTACCTTAGAAATGCAGATATATACTTAAAACACCTTCTTTTGGGACAAATAATTGGTTT
Organism: Cylas formicarius; assembly: GCF_029955315.1. Taxonomy (NCBI): domain Eukaryota; kingdom Metazoa; phylum Arthropoda; class Insecta; order Coleoptera; family Brentidae; genus Cylas; species Cylas formicarius. Next base: position 1,733,380 of record NW_026844268.1, read on the forward strand.
TCGCCCTTGATTTACGGAAGATTATAGCCAAAACATGCATTTTCATAACTTAGCGAAGTGAAATCTACATTAAAACTGCAGATAACTACGTAAAAATTCACTTCCTTGAATTGGTAATAGGTTTTTCTTTGTCATTTTAAACAGATTCCAGTCAAAATCGGCTTCTTCGATTCATATCGTATCTAAAACCGCATCAAAACTGCAAATATCAGTTTAAACTATCATTTTTTGATACAAACAGTTATATATTCATGTCAATATCTTTCAAATTCTAGTCAAAATCGGCGTCTTCGGGCATTTTAGTAACGAAAACCTTAATAAACTATTAGATTTCGACGTAAGGCAACCTTTCTGAGTCAAATAGTTGCCGATTTCGATAAAATCTTAGTCAGAATCTGCTTTTTCGCCTCTTATTGTACCCAAATCTACCTTAGAAATGCAGATATAGACTTAAAACACCTTTTGGGACAAATAATTGGTTTTCGCCCTTGATTTACGGAAGATTATAGCCAAAACATGCATTTTCATAACTTAGCGAACTGAAATCTACATTAAAACTGCAGATAACTACTTAAAAATTCACTTCCTTGAATTGATAATAGGTTTTTCTTTGTCATTTTAAACAGATTCCAGTCAAAATCGGCTTCTTCGATTCATATCGTATCTAAAACCGCATCAAAACTGCAAATATCAGTTTAAACTATCATTTTTTGATACAAACAGTTATATATTCATGTCAATATCTTTCAAATTCTAGTCAAAATCGGCGTCTTTGGGCATTTTAGTAACGAAAAGCTTAATAAACTATTAGATTTCGACGTAAGGCAACCTTTCTGAGTCAAATAGTTGCCGATTTCGATAAAATCTTAGTCAGAATCTGCTTTTTCGCCTCTTATTGTACCCAAATCTACCTTAGAAATGCAGATATATACTTAAAACACCTTCTTTTGGGACAAATAATTGGTTTTCGCCCTTGATTTACGGAAGATTATAGCCAAAACATGCATTTTCATTACTTAGCGAACTGAAATCTACATTAAAACTGCAAATAACTACTTAAAAAATCACTTCCTTGAATTGATAATAGGTTTTTCTTTGTCATTTTAAACAGATTCCAGTCAAAATCGGCTTCTTCGACTCATATCGTAATTAAAACCGCATCAAAACTGCAAATATCAGTTTAAACTATCATTTTTTGATACAAACAGTTATATATTCATGTCAATATCTTTCAAATTCTAGTCAAAATCGGCGTCTTTGGGCATTTTAGTAACGAAAACCTTAATAAACTATTAGATTTCGACGTAAGGCAACCTTTCTGAGTCAAATAGTTGCCGATTTCGATAAAATCTTAGTCAGAATCTGCTTTTTCGCCTCTTATTGTACCCAAATCTACCTTAGAAATGCAGATATATACTTAAAACACCTTCTTTTGGGACAAATAATTGGTTTTCGCCCTTGATTTACGGAAGATTATAGCCAAAACATGCATTTTCATAACTTAGCGAACTGAAATCTACATTAAAACTGCAGATAACTACTTAAAAATTCACTTCCTTGAATTGATAATAGGTTTTTCTTTGTCATTTTAAACAGATTCCAGTCAAAATCGGCTTCTTCGATTCATATCGTATCTAAAACCGCATCAAAACTGCAAATATCAGTTTAAGCTATCATTTTTTGATACAAACAGTTATATATTCATGTCAATATCTTTCAAATTCTAGTCAAAATCGGCGTCTTTGGGCATTTTAGTAACGAAAACCTTAATAAACTATTAGATTTTGACGTAAGGCAACCTTTCTGAGTCAAATAGTTGCCGATTTCGATAAAATCTTAGTCAGAATCTGTTTTTCGCCTCGTATTGTACCCAAATCTACCTTAGAAATGCAGATATATACTTAAAACACCTTCTTTTGGGACAAATAATTGGTTTTCGCCCTTGATTTACGGAAGATTATAGCCAAAATATGCATTTTCATAACTTAGCGAACTGAAATCTACATTAAAACTGCAGATAACTACTTAAAAATTCACTTCCTTGAATTGATAATAGGTTTTTCTTTGTCATTTTAAACAGATTCCAGTCAAAATCGGCTTCTTCGATTCATATCGTATCTAAAACCGAATCAAAACTGCAAATATCAGTTTAAACTATCATTTTTTGATACAAACAGTTATATATTCATGTCAATATCTTTCAAATTCTAGTCAAAATCGGCGTCTTTGGGCATTTTAGTAACGAAAACCTTAATAAACTATTAGATTTCGACGTAAGGCAACCTTTCTGAGTCAAATAGTTGCCGATTTCGATAAAATCTTAGTCAGAATCTGCTTTTTCGCCTCTTATTTTACCCAAGTCTACCTTAGAAATGCAGATATATACTTAAAACACCTTCTTTTGGGACAAATAATTGGTTTTCGCCCTTGATTTACGGAAGATTATAGCCAAAACATGCATTTTCATAACTTATCGAACTGAAATCTACATTAAAACTGCAGATAACTACTTAAAAATTCACTTCCTTGAATTGATAATAGGTTTTTCTTTGTCATTTTAAACAGATTCCAGTCAAAATCGGCTTCTTCGATTCATATCGTATCTAAAACCGCATCAAAACTGCAAATATCAGTTTAAACTATCATTTTTTGATACAAACAGTTATATATTCATGTCAATATCTTTCAAATTCTAGTCAAAATCGGCGTCTTTGGGCATTTTAGTAACGAAAACCTTAATAAACTATTAGATTTCGACGTAAGGCAACCTTTCTGAGTCAAATAGTTGCCGATTTCGATAAAATCTTAGTCAGAATCTGCTTTTTCGCCTCTTATTGTACCCAAATCTACCTTAGAAATGCAGATATATACTTAAAACACCTTCTTTTGGGACAAATAATTGGTTTTCGCCCTTGATTTACGGAAGATTATAGCCAAAACATGCATTTTCATAACTTAGCGAACTGAAATCTACATTAAAACTGCAAATAACTACTTAAAAATTCACTTCCTTGAATTGATAATAGGTTTTTCTTTGTCATTTTAAACAGATTCCAGTCAAAATCGGCTTCTTCGATTCATATCGTATCTAAAACCGCATCAAAACTGCAAATATCAGTTTAAACTATCATTTTTTGATACAAACAGTTATATATTCATGTCAATGTCTTTCAAATTCTAGTCAAAATCGGCGTCTTTGGGCATTTTAGTAACGAAAACCTTAATAAACTATTAGATTTCGACGTAAGGCAACCTTTCTGAGTCAAATAGTTGCCGATTTCGATAAAATCTTAGTCAGAATCTGCTTTTTCGCCTCTTATTGTACCCAAATCTACCTTAGAAATGCAGATATATACTTAAAACACCTTCTTTTGGGACAAATAATTAGTTTTCGCCCTTGATTTACGGAAGATTATAGCCAAAACATGCATTTTCATAACTTAGCGAACTGAAATCTACATTAAAACTGCAGATAACTACTTAAAAATTCACTTCCTTGAATTGATAATAGGTTTTTCTTTGTCATTTTAAACAGATTCCAGTCAAAATCGGCTTCTTCGATTCATATCGTATCTAAAACCGCATCAAAACCGCAAATATCAGTTTAAACTATCATTTTTTGATACAAACAGTTATATATTCACGTCAATATCTTTCAAATTCTAGTCAAAATCGGCGTCTTTGGGCATTTTAGTAACGAAAACCTTAATAAACTATTAGATTTCGACGTAAGGCAACCTTTCTGAGTCAAATAGTTGCCGATTTCGATAAAATCTTAGTCAGAATCTGCTTTTTCGCCTCTTATTGTACCCAAATCTACCTTAGAAATGCAGATATATACTTAAAACACCTTCTTTTGGGACAAATAATTGGTTTTCGCCCTTGATTTACGGAAGATTATAGCCAAAACATGCATTTTCATAACTTATCGAACTGAAATCTACATTAAAACTGCAGATAACTACTTAAAAATTCACTTCCTTGAATTGAGAATACGTTTTTCTTTGTCATTTTAAACAGATTCCAGTCAAAATCGGCTTCTTCGATTCATATCGTATCTAAAACCGCATCAAAACCGCAAATATCAGTTTAAACTATAATTTTTTGATACAAACAGTTATATATTCATGTCAATATCTTTCAAATTCTAGTCAAAATCGGCGTCTTTGGGCATTTTAGTAACGAAAACCTTAATAAACTATTAGATTTCGACGTAAGGCAACCTTTCTGAGTCAAATAGTTGCCGATTTCGATAAAATCTTAGTCAGAATCTGCTTTTTCGCCTCTTATTGTACCCAAATCTACCTTAGAAATGCAGATATATACTTAAAACACCTTCTTTTGGGACAAATAATTGGTTTTCGCCCTTGATTTACGGAAGATTATAGCCAAAACATGCATTTTCATAACTTAGCGAACTGAAATCTACATTAAAACTGCAAATAACTACTTAAAAAATCACTTCCTTGAATTGATAATAGGTTTTTCTTTGTCATTTTAAACAGATTCCAGTCAAAATCGGCTTCTTCGACTCATATCGTAATTAAAACCGCATCAAAACTGCAAATATCAGTTTAAACTATCATTTTTTGAAACAAACAGTTATATATTCATGTCAATATCTTTCAAATTCTAGTCAAAATCGGCGTCTTTGGGCATTTTAGTAACGAAAACCTTAATAAACTATTAGATTTCGACGTAAGGCAACCTTTCTGAGTCAAATAGTTGCCGATTTCGATAAAATCTTAGTCAGAATCTGCTTTTTCGCCTCTTATTGTACCCAAATCTACCTTAGAAATGCAGATATATACTTAAAACACCTTCTTTTGGGACAAATAATTGGTTTTCGCCCTTGATTTACGGAAGATTATAGCCAAAACATGCATTTTCATAACTTAGCGAACTGAAATCTACATTAAAACTGCAGATAACTACTTAAAAATTCACTTCCTTGAATTGATAATAGGTTTTTCTTTGTCATTTTAAACAGATTCCAGTCAAAATCGGCTTCTTCGATTCATATCGTATCTAAAACCGCATCAAAACTGCAAATATCAGTTTAAGCTATCATTTTTTGATACAAACAGTTATATATTCATGTCAATATCTTTCAAATTCTAGTCAAAATCGGCGTCTTTGGGCATTTTAGTAACGAAAACCTTAATAAACTATTAGATTTCGACGTAAGGCAACCTTTCTGAGTCAAATAGTTGCCGATTTCGATAAAATCTTAGTCAGAATCTGCTTTTTCGCCTCCTATTGTACCCAAATCTACCTTAGAAATACAGATATATACTTAAAACACCTTCTTTTGGGACAAATAATTGGTTTTCGCCCTTGATTCAGGGAAGATTATAGCCAAAACATGCATTTTCATAACTTAGCGAACTGAAATCTACATTAAAACTGCAAATAACTACTTAAAAATTCACTTCCTTGAATTGATAATAGGTTTTTCTTTGTCATTTTAAACAGATTCCAGTCAAAATCGGCTTCTTCGACTCATATCGTACCTAAAACCGCATCAAAACTGCAAATATCAGTTTAAACTATCATTTTTTGATACAAACAGTTATATATTCATGTCAATATCTTTCAAATTCTAGTCAAAATCGGCGTCTCTGGGCATTTTAGTAACGAAAACCTTAATAAACTATTAGATTTCGACGTAAGGCAACCTTCCTGAGTCAAATAGTTGGCGATTTCGATAAAATCTTAGTCAGAGTCTGCTTTTTCGCCTCTTATTGTACCCAAATCTACCTTAGAAATGCAGATATATACTTAAAACACCTTCTTTTGGGACAAATAATTGGTTTTCGCCCTTGATTTACGGAAGATTATAGCCAAAACATGCATTTTCATAACTTAGCGAACTGAAATCTACATTAAAACTGCAGATAACTACTTAAAAATTCACTTCCTTGAATTGATAATAAGTTTTTCTTTGTCATTTTAAACAGATTCCAGTCAAAATCGGCTTCTTCGATTCATATCGTATCTAAAACCGCATCAAAACTGCAAATATCAGTTTAAACTATCATTTTTTGATACAAACAGTTATATATTCATGTCAATATCTTTCAAATTCTACTCAAAATCGGCGTCTTTGGGCATTTTAGTAACGAAAACCTTAATAAACTATTAGATTTCGACGTAAGGCAACCTTTCTGAGTCAAATAGTTGCCGATTTCGAAAAAATCTTAGTCAGAATCTGCTTTTTCGCCTCTTATTGTACCCAAATCTACCTTAGAAATGCAGATATATACTTAAAACACCTTCTTTTGAGACAAATAATTGCTTTTCGCCCTTGATTTACGGAAGATTATAGCCAAAACATGCATTTTCATAACTTAGCGAACTGAAATCTACATTAAAACTGCAGATAACTACTTAAAAATTCACTTCCTTGAATTGATAATAGGTTTTTCTTTGTCATTTTAAACAGATTCCAGTCAAAATCGGCTTCTTCGATTCATATCGTATCTAAAACCGCATCAAAACTGCAAATATCAGTTTAAACTATCATTTTTTGATACAAACAGTTATATATTCATGTCAATATCTTTCAAATTCTAGTCAAAATCGGCGTCTTTGGGCATTTTAGTAACGAAAACCTTAATAAACTATTAGATTTCGACGTAAGGCAACCTTTCTGAGTCAAATAGTTGCCGATTTCGATAAAATCTTAGTCAGAATCTGCTTTTTCGCCTCTTATTGTACCCAAATCTACCTTAGAAATGCAGATATATACTTAAAACACCTTCTTTTGGGACAAATAATTGGTTTTCGCCCTTGATTTACGGAAGATTATAGCCAAAACATGCATTTTCATAACTTAGCGAACTGAAATCTACATTAAAACTGCAAATAACTACTTAAAAAATCACTTCCTTGAATTGATAATAGGTTTTTCTTTGTCATTTTAAACAGATTCCAGTCAAAATCGGCTTCTTCGACTCATATCGTACCTAAAATTGCTTCAAAACTGCAAATATCAGTTTAAACTATCATTTTTTGATACAAACAGTTATATATTCATGTCAATATCTTTCAAATTCTAGTCAAAATCGGCGTCTTTGGGCATTTTAGTAACGAAAACCTTAATAAACTATTAGATTTCGACGTAAGGCAACCTTTCTGAGTCAAATAGTTGCCGATTTCGATAAAATCTTAGTCAGAATCTGCTTTTTCGCCTCTTATTGTACCCAAATCTACCTTAGAAATGCAGATATATACTTAAAACACCTTCTTTTGGGACAAATAATTGGTTTTCGCCCTTGATTTACGGAAGATTATAGCCAAAACATGCATTTTCATAACTTAGCGAACTGAAATCTACATTAAAACTGCAGATAACTACTTAAAAATTCACTTCCTTGAATTGATAATAGGTTTTTCTTTGTCATTTTAAACAGATTCCAGTCAAAATCGGCTTCTTCGATTCATATCGTATCTAAAACCGCATCAAAACTGCAAATATCAGTTTAAGCTATCATTTTTTGATACAAACAGTTATATATTCATGTCAATATCTTTCAAAGTCTAGTCAAAATCGGCGTCTTTGGGCATTTTAGTAACGAAAACCTTAATAAACTATTAGATTTCGACGTAAGGCAACCTTTCTGAGTCAAATAGTTGCCGATTTCGATAAAATCTTAGTCAGAATCTGCTTTTTCGCCTCTTATTGTACCCAAATCTACCTTAGAAATGCAGATATATACTTAAAACACCTTCTTTTGGGACAAATAATTGGTTTTCGCCCTTGATTTACGGAAGATTATAGCCAAAACATGCATTTTCATAACTTAGCGAACTGAAATCTACATTAAAACTGCAAATAACTACTTAAAAATTCACTTCCTTGAATTGATAATAGGTTTTTCTTTGTCATTTTAAACAGATTCCAGTCAAAATCGGCTTCTTCGACTCATATCGTACCTAAAACCGCATCAAAACTGCAAATATCAGTTTAAACTATCATTTTTTGATACAAACAGTTATATATTCATGTCAATATCTTTCAAATTCTAGTCAAAATCGGCGTCTTTGGGCATTTTAGTAACGAAAACCTTAATAAACTATTAGATTTCGACGTAAGGCAACCTTTCTGAGTCAAATAGTTGCCGATTTCGATAAAATCTTAGTCAGAATCTGCTTTTTCGCCTCTTATTGTACCCAAATCTACCTTAGAAATGCAGATATATACTTAAAACACCTTCTTTTGGGACAAATAATTGGTTTTCGCCCTTGATTTACGGAAGATTATAGCCAAAACATGCATTTTCATAACTTAGCGAAGTGAAATCTACATTAAAACTGCAGATAACTACTTAAAAATTCACTTCCTTGAATTGATAATAGGTTTTTCTTTGTCATTTTAAACAGATTCCAGTCAAAATCGGCTTCTTCGATTCATATCGTATCTAAAACCGCATCAAAACTGCAAATATCAGTTTAAGCTATCATTTTTTGATACAAACAGTTATATATTCATGTCAATATCTTTCAAATTCTAGTCAAAATCGGCGTCTTTGGGCATTTTAGTAACGAAAACCTTAATAAACTATTAGATTTCGACGTAAGGCAACCTTTCTGAGTCAAATAGTTGCCGATTTCGAAAAAATCTTAGTCAGAATCTGCTTTTTCGAATCTTATTGTACCCAAATCTACCTTAGAAATGCAGATATATACTTAAAACACCTTCTTTTGGGACAAATAATTGGTTTTCGCCTTGATTTACGGAAGATTATAGCCAAAACATGCATTTTCATAACTTATCGAACTGAAATCTACATTAAAACTGCAAATAACTACTTAAAAATTCACTTCCTTGAATTGATAATAGGTTTTTCTTTGTCATTTTAAACAGATTCCAGTCAAAATCGGCTTCTTCGACTCATATCGTACCTAAAACCGCATCAAAACTGCAAATATCAGTTTAAACTATCATTTTTTGATACAAACAGTTATATATTCATGTCAATATCTTTCAAATTCTAGTCAAAATCGGCGTCTTTGGGCATTTTAGTAACGAAAACCTTAATAAACTATTAGATTTCGACGTAAGGCAACCTTTCTGAGTCAAATAGTTGCCGATTTCGATAAAATCTTAGTCAGAATCTGCTTTTTCGCCTCTTATTGTACCCAAATCTACCTTAGAAATGCAGATATATACTTAAAACACCTTCTTTTGGGACAAATAATTGGTTTTCGCCCTTGATTTACGGAAGATTATAGCCAAAACATGCATTTTCATAACTTATCGAACTGAAATCTACATTAAAACTGCAGATAACTACTTAAAAATTCACTTCCTTGAATTGATAATAAGTTTTTCTTTGTCATTTTAAACAGATTCCAGTCAAAATCGGCTTCTTCGATTCATATCGTATCTAAAACCGCATCAAAACTGCAAATATCAGTTTAAACTATCATTTTTTGATACAAACAGTTATATATTCATGTCAATATCTTTCAAAGTCTAGTCAAAATCGGCGTCTTTGGGCATTTTAGTAACGAAAACCTTAATAAACTATTAGATTTCGACGTAAGGCAACCTTTCTGAGTCAAATAGTTGCCGATTTCGATAAAATCTTAGTCAGAATCTGCTTTTTCGCCTCTTATTGTACCCAAATCTACCTTAGAAATGCAGATATATACTTAAAACACCTTCTTTTGGGACAAATAATTGGTTTTCGCCCTTGATTTACGGAAGATTATAGCCAAAACATGCATTTTCATAACTTAGCGAACTGAAATCTACATTAAAACTGCAAATAACTACTTAAAAATTCACTTCCTTGAATTGATAATAGGTTTTTCTTTGTCATTTTAAACAGATTCCAGTCAAAATCGGCTTCTTCGACTCATATCGTACCTAAAACCGCATCAAAACTGCAAATATCAGTTTAAACTATCATTTTTTGATACAAACAGTTATATATTCATGTCAATATCTTTCAAATTCTAGTCAAAATCGGCGTCTTTGGGCATTTTAGTAACGAAAACCTTAATAAACTATTAGATTTCGACGTAAGGCAACCTTTCTGAGTCAAATAGTTGCCGATTTCGATAAAATCTTAGTCAGAATCTGCTTTTTCGCCTCTTATTGTACCCAAATCTACCTTAGAAATGCAGATATATACTTAAAACACCTTCTTTTGGGACAAATAATTGGTTTTCGCCCTTGATTAACGGAAGATTATAGCCAAAACATGCATTTTCATAACTTAGCGAAGTGAAATCTACATTAAAACTGCAGATAACTACTTAAAAATTCACTTCCTTGAATTGATAATAGGTTTTTCTTTGTCATTTTAAACAGATTCCAGTCAAAATCGGCTTCTTCGATTCATATCGTATCTAAAACCGCATCAAAACTGCAAATATCAGTTTAAGCTATCATTTTTTGATACAAACAGTTATATATTCATGTCAATATCTTTCAAATTCTAGTCAAAATCGGCGTCTTTGGGCATTTTAGTAACGAAAACCTTAATAAACTATTAGATTTCGACGTAAGGCAACCTTTCTGAGTCAAATAGTTGCCGATTTCGAAAAAATCTTAGTCAGAATCTGCTTTTTCGAATCTTATTGTACCCAAATCTACCTTAGAAATGCAGATATATACTTAAAACACCTTCTTTTGGGACAAATAATTGGTTTTCGCCCTTGATTTACGGAAGATTATAGCCAAAACATGCATTTTCATAACTTAGCGAACTGAAATCTACATTAAAACTGCAGATAACTACTTAAAAATTCACTTCCTTGAATTGATAATAGGTTTTTCTTTGTCATTTTAAACAGATTCCAGTCAAAATCGGCTTCTTCGATTCATATCGTATCTAAAACCGCATCAAAACTGCAAATATCAGTTTAAACTATCATTTTTTGATACAAACAGTTATATATTCATGTCAATATTTTTCAAATTCTAGTCAAAATCGGCGTCTTTGGGCATTTTAGTAACGAAAACCTTAATAAACTATTAGATTTCGACGTAAGGCAACCTTTCTGAGTCAAATAGTTGCCGATTTCGATAAAATCTTAGTCAAAATCTGCTTTTTCGCCTCTTATTGTACCCAAATCTACGTTAGAAATGCAGATATATACTTAAAACACCTTTTGGGACAAATAATTGGTTTTCGCCCTTGATTTACGGAAGATTATAGCCAAAACATGCATTTTCATAACTTAGCGAACTGAAATCTACATTAAAACTGCAGATAACTACTTAAAAATTCACTTCCTTGAATTGATAATAAGTTTTTCTTTGTCATTTTAAACAGATTCCAGTCAAAATCGGCTTCTTCGATTCATATCGTATCTAAAACCGCATCAAAACTGCAAATATCAGTTTAAACTATCATTTTTTGATACAAACAGTTATATATTCATGTCAATATCTTTCAAATTCTAGTCAAAATCGGCGTCTTTGGGCATTTTAGTAACGAAAACCTTAATAAACTATTAGATTTCGACGTAAGGCAACCTTTCTGAGTCAAATAGTTGCCGATTTCGAAAAAATCTTAGTTAGAATCTGCTTTTTCGCCTCTTATTGTACCCAAATCTACCTTAGAAATGCAGATATATACTTAAAACACCTTCTTTTGGGACAAATAATTGCTTTTCGCCCTTGATTTACGGAAGATTATAGCCAAAACATGCATTTTCATAACTTAGCGAACTGAAATCTACATTAAAACTGCAGATAACTACTTAAAAATTCACTTCCTTGAATTGATAATAGGTTTTTCTTTGTCATTTTAAACAGATTCCAGTCAAAATCGGCTTCTTCGATTCATATCGTATCTAAAACCGCATCAAAACTGCAAATATCAGTTTAAACTATCATTTTTTGATACAAACAGTTATATATTCATGTCAATATCTTTCAAATTCTAGTCAAAATCGGCGTCTTTGGGCATTTTAGTAACGAAAACCTTAATAAACTATTAGATTTCGACGTAAGGCAACCTTTCTGAGTCAAATAGTTGCCGATTTCGATAAAATCTTAGTCAGAATCTGCTTTTTCGCCTCTTATTGTACCCAAATCTACCTTAGAAATGCAGATATATACTTAAAACACCTTCTTTTGGGACAAATAATTGGTTTTCGCCCTTGATTTACGGAAGATTATAGCCAAAACATGCATTTTCATAACTTAGCGAACTGAAATCTACATTAAAACTGCAAATAACTACTTAAAAAATCACTTCCTTGAATTGATAATAGGTTTTTCTTTGTCATTTTAAACAGATTCCAGTCAAAATCGGCTTCTTCGACTCATATCGTACCTAAAACCGCTTCAAAACTGCAAATATCAGTTTAAACTATCATTTTTTGATACAAACAGTTATATATTCATGTCAATATCTTTCAAATTCTAGTCAAAATCGGCGTCTTTGGGCATTTTAATAACGAAAACCTTAATAAACTATTAGATTTCGACGTAAGGCAACCTTTCTGAGTCAAATAGTTGCCGATTTCGATAAAATCTTAGTCAGAATCTGCTTTTTCGCCTCTTATTGTACCCAAATCTACCTTAGAAATGCAGATATATACTTAAAACACCTTCTTTTGGGACAAATAATTGGTTTTCGCCCTTGATTTACGGAAGATTATAGCCAAAACATGCATTTTCATAACTTAGCGAACTGAAATCTACATTAAAACTGCAGATAACTACTTAAAAATTCACTTCCTTGAATTGATAATAGGTTTTTCTTTGTCATTTTAAACAGATTCCAGTCAAAATCGGCTTCTTCGATTCATATCGTATCTAAAACCGCATCAAAACTGCAAATATCAGTTTAAGCTATCATTTTTTGATACAAACAGTTATATATTCATGTCAATATCTTTCAAATTCTAGTCAAAATCGGCGTCTTTGGGCATTTTAGTAACGAAAACCTTAATAAACTATTAGATTTCGACGTAAGGCAACCTTTCTGAGTCAAATAGTTGCCGATTTCGATAAAATCTTAGTCAGAATCTGCTTTTTCGCCTCTTATTGTACCCAAATCTACCTTAGAAATGCAGATATATACTTAAAACACCTTCTTTTGGGACAAATAATTGGTTTTCGCCCTTGATTTACGGAAGATTATAGCCAAAATATGCATTTTCATAACTTAGCGAACTGAAATCTACATTAAAACTGCAGATAACTAATTAAAAATTCACTTCCTTGAATTGATAATAGGTTTTTCTTTGTCATTTTAAACAGATTCCAGTCAAAATCGGCTTCTTCGATTCATATCGTATCTAAAACCGAATCAAAACTGCAAATATCAGTTTAAACTATCATTTTTTGATACAAACAGTTATATATTCATGTCAATATCTTTCAAAGTCTAGTCAAAATCGGCGTCTTTGGGCATTTTAGTAACGAAAACCTTAATAAACTATTAGATTTCGACGTAAGGCAACCTTTCTGAGTCAAATAGTTGCCGATTTCGATAAAATCTTAGTCAGAATCTGCTTTTTCGCCTCTTATTGTACCCAAATCTACCTTAGAAATGCAGATATATACTTAAAACACCTTCTTTTGGGACAAATAATTGGTTTTCGCCCTTGATTTACGGAAGATTATAGCCAAAACATGCATTTTCATAACTTAGCGAACTGAAATCTACATTAAAACTGCAAATAACTACTTAAAAATTCACTTCCTTGAATTGATAATAGGTTTTTCTTTGTCATTTTAAACAGATTCCAGTCAAAATCGGCTTCTTCGACTCATATCGTACCTAAAACCGCATCAAAACTGCAAATATCAGTTTAAACTATCATTTTTTGATACAAACAGTTATATATTCATGTCAATATCTTTCAAATTCTAGTCAAAATCGGCGTCTTTGGGCATTTTAGTAACGAAAACCTTAATAAACTATTAGATTTCGACGTAAGGCAACCTTTCTGAGTCAAATAGTTGCCGATTTCGATAAAATCTTAGTCAGAATCTGCTTTTTCGCCTCTTATTGTACCCAAATCTACCTTAGAAATGCAGATATATACTTAAAACACCTTCTTTTGGGACAAATAATTGGTTTTCGCCCTTGATTTACGGAAGATTATAGCCAAAACATGCATTTTCATAACTTAGCGAAGTGAAATCTACATTAAAACTGCAGATAACTACTTAAAAATTCACTTCCTTGAATTGATAATAGGTTTTTCTTTGTCATTTTAAACAGATTCCAGTCAAAATCGGCTTCTTCGATTCATATCGTATCTAAAACCGCATCAAAACTGCAAATATCAGTTTAAGCTATCATTTTTTGATACAAACAGTTATATATTCATGTCAATATCTTTCAAATTCTAGTCAAAATCGGCGTCTTTGGGCATTTTAGTAACGAAAACCTTAATAAACTATTAGATTTCGACGTAAGGCAACCTTTCTGAGTCAAATAGTTGCCGATTTCGAAAAAATCTTAGTCAGAATCTGCTTTTTCGAATCTTATTGTACCCAAATCTACCTTAGAAATGCAGATATATACTTAAAACACCTTCTTTTGGGACAAATAATTGGTTTTCGCCTTGATTTACGGAAGATTATAGCCAAAACATGCATTTTCATAACTTATCGAACTGAAATCTACATTAAAACTGCAGATAACTACTTAAAAATTCACTTCCTTGAATTGATAATAAGTTTTTCTTTGTCATTTTAAACAGATTCCAGTCAAAATCGGCTTCTTCGATTCATATCGTATCTAAAACCGCATCAAAACTGCAAATATCAGTTTAAACTATCATTTTTTGATACAAACAGTTATATATTCATGTCAATATCTTTCAAATTCTAGTCAAAATCGGCGTCTTTGGGCATTTTAGTAACGAAAACCTTAATAAACTATTAGATTTCGACGTAAGGCAACCTTTCTGAGTCAAATAGTTGCCGATTTCGATAAAATCTTAGTCAGAATCTGCTTTTTCGCCTCTTATTGTACCCAAATCTACCTTAGAAATGCAGATATATACTCAAAACACCTTCTTTTGGGACAAATAATTGGTTTTCGCCCTTGATTTACGGAAGATTATAGCCAAAACATGCATTTTCATAACTTAGCGAAGTGAAATCTACATTAAAACTGCAGATAACTACTTAAAAATTCACTTCCTTGAATTGATAATAGGTTTTTCTTTGTCATTTTAAACAGATTCCAGTCAAAATCGGCTTCTTCGATTCATATCGTATCTAAAACCGCATCAAAACTGCAAATATCAGTTTAAGCTATCATTTTTTGATACAAACAGTTATATATTCATGTCAATATCTTTCAAATTCTAGTCAAAATCGGCGTCTTTGGGCATTTTAGTAACGAAAACCTTAATAAACTATTAGATTTCGACGTAAGGCAACCTTTCTGAGTCAAATAGTTGCCGATTTCGAAAAAATCTTAGTCAGAATCTGCTTTTTCGAATCTTATTGTACCCAAATCTACCTTAGAAATGCAGATATATACTTAAAACACCTTCTTTTGGGACAAATAATTGGTTTTCGCCTTGATTTACGGAAGATTATAGCCAAAACATGCATTTTCATAACTTATCGAACTGAAATCTACATTAAAACTGCAGATAACTACTTAAAAATTCACTTCCTTGAATTGATAATAAGTTTTTCTTTGTCATTTTAAACAGATTCCAGTCAAAATCGGCTTCTTCGATTCATATCGTATCTAAAACCGCATCAAAACTGCAAATATCAGTTTAAACTATCATTTTTTGATACAAACAGTTATATATTCATGTCAATATCTTTCAAAGTCTAGTCAAAATCGGCGTCTTTGGGCATTTTAGTAACGAAAACCTTAATAAACTATTAGATTTCGACGTAAGGCAACCTTTCTGAGTCAAATAGTTGCCGATTTCGATAAAATCTTAGTCAGAATCTGCTTTTTCGCCTCTTATTGTACCCAAATCTACCTTAGAAATGCAGATATATACTTAAAACACCTTCTTTTGGGACAAATAATTGGTTTTCGCCCTTGATTTACGGAAGATTATAGCCAAAACATGCATTTTCATAACTTAGCGAACTGAAATCTACATTAAAACTGCAAATAAATACTTAAAAATTCACTTCCTTGAATTGATAATAGGTTTTTCTTTGTCATTTTAAACAGATTCCAGTCAAAATCGGCTTCTTCGACTCATATCGTACCTAAAACCGCATCAAAACTGCAAATATCAGTTTAAACTATCATTTTTTGATACAAACAGTTATATATTCATGTCAATATCTTTCAAATTCTAGTCAAAATCGGCGTCTTTGGGCATTTTAGTAACGAAAACCATAATAAACTATTAGATTTCGACGTAAGGCAACCTTTGTGAGTCAAATAGTTGCCGATTTCGATAAAATCTTAGTCAGAATCTGCTTTTTCGCCTCTTATTGTACCCAAATCTACCTTAGAAATGCAGATATATACTCAAAACACCTTCTTTTGGGACAAATAATTGGTTTTCGCCCTTGATTTACGGAAGATTATAGCCAAAACATGCATTTTCATAACTTAGCGAAGTGAAATCTACATTAAAACTGCAGATAACTACTTAAAAATTCACTTCCTTGAATTGATAATAGGTTTTTCTTTGTCATTTTAAACAGATTCCAGTCAAAATCGGCTTCTTCGATTCATATCGTATCTAAAACCGCATCAAAACTGCAAATATCAGTTTAAGCTATCATTTTTTGATACAAACAGTTATATATTCATGTCAATATCTTTCAAATTCTAGTCAAAATCGGCGTCTTTGGGCATTTTAGTAACGAAAACCTTAATAAACTATTAGATTTCGACGTAAGGCAACCTTTCTGAGTCAAATAGTTGCCGATTTCGAAAAAATCTTAGTCAGAATCTGCTTTTTCGAATCTTATTGTACCCAAATCTACCTTAGAAATGCAGATATATACTTAAAACACCTTCTTTTGGGACAAATAATTGGTTTTCGAATTGATTTACGGAAGATTATAGCCAAAACATGCATTTTCATAACTTATCGAACTGAAATCTACATTAAAACTGCAGATAACTACTTAAAAATTCACTTCCTTGAATTGATAATAAGTTTTTCTTTGTCATTTTAAACAGATTCCAGTCAAAATCGGCTTCTTCGATTCATATCGTATCTAAAACCGCATCAAAACTACAAATATCAGTTTAAACTATCATTTTTTGATACAAACAGTTATAAATTCATGTCAATATCTTTCAAAGTCTAGTCAAAATCGGCGTCTTTGGGCATTTTAGTAACGAAAACCTTAATAAACTATTAGATTTCGACGTAAGGCAACCTTTCTGAGTCAAATAGTTGCCGATTTCGATAAAATCTTAGTCAGAATCTGCTTTTTCGCCTCTTATTGTACCCAAATCTACCTTAGAAATGCAGATATATACTTAAAACACCTTCTTTTGGGACAAATAATTGGTTTTCGCCCTTGATTTACGGAAGATTATAGCCAAAACATGCATTTTCATAACTTAGCGAACTGAAATCTACATTAAAACTGCAAATAAATACTTAAAAATTCACTTCCTTGAATTGATAATAGGTTTTTCTTTGTCATTTTAAACAGATTCCAGTCAAAATCGGCTTCTTCGACTCATATCGTACCTAAAACCGCATCAAAACTGCAAATATCAGTTTAAACTATCATTTTTTGATACAAACAGTTATATATTCATGTCAATATCTTTCAAATTCTAGTCAAAATCGGCGTCTTTGGGCATTTTAGTAACGAAAACCATAATAAACTATTAGATTTCGACGTAAGGCAACCTTTCTGAGTCAAATAGTTGCCGATTTCGATAAAATCTTAGTCAGAATCTGCTTTTTCGCCTCTTATTGTACCCAAATCTACCTTAGAAATGCAGATATATACTTAAAACACCTTCTTTTGGGACAAATAATTGGTTTTCGCCCTTGATTTACGGAAGATTATAGCCAAAACATGCATTTTCATAACTTAGCGAAGTGAAATCTACATTAAAACTGCAGATAACTACTTAAAAATTCACTTCCTTGAATTGATAATAGGTTTTTCTTTGTCATTTTAAACAGATTCCAGTCAAAATCGGCTTCTTCGATTCATATCGTATCTAAAACCGCATCAAAACTGCAAATATCAGTTTAAGCTATCATTTTTTGATACAAACAGTTATATATTCATGTCAATATCTTTCAAATTCTAGTCAAAATCGGCGTCTTTGGGCATTTTAGTAACGAAAACCTTAATAAACTATTAGATTTCGACGTAAGGCAACCTTTCTGAGTCAAATAGTTGCCGATTTCGAAAAAATCTTAGTCAGAATCTGCTTTTTCGAATCTTATTGTACCCAAATCTACCTTAGAAATGCAGATATATACTTAAAACACCTTCTTTTGGGACAAATAATTGGTTTTCGCCCTTGATTTACGGAAGATTATAGCCAAAACATGCATTTTCATAACTTAGCGAACTGAAATCTACATTAAAACTGCAGATAACTACTTAAAAATTCACTTCCTTGAATTGATAATAGCTTTTTCGCCTCTTATTGTACCCAAATCTACCTTAGAAATGCAGATATATACTTAAAACACCTTCTTTTGGGACAAATAATTGGTTTTCGCCCTTGATTTACGGAAGATTATAGCCAAAACATGCATTTTCATAACTTAGCGAAGTGAAATCTACATTAAAACTGCAGATAACTACTTAAAAATTCACTTCCTTGAATTGATAATAGGTTTTTCTTTGTCATTTTAAACAGATTCCAGTCAAAATCGGCTTCTTCGATTCATATCGTATCTAAAACCGCATCAAAACTGCAAATATCAGTTTAAGCTATCATTTTTTGATACAAACAGTTATATATTCATGTCAATATCTTTCAAATTCTAGTCAAAATCGGCGTCTTTGGGCATTTTAGTAACGAAAACCTTAATAAACTATTAGATTTCGACGTAAGGCAACCTTTCTGAGTCAAATAGTTGCCGATTTCGAAAAAATCTTAGTCAGAATCTGCTTTTTCGAATCTTATTGTACCCAAATCTACCTTAGAAATGCAGATATATACTTAAAACACCTTCTTTTGGGACAAATAATTGGTTTTCGCCTTGATTTACGGAAGATTATAGCCAAAACATGCATTTTCATAACTTATCGAACTGAAATCTACATTAAAACTGCAGATAACTACTTAAAAATTCACTTCCTTGAATTGATAATAAGTTTTTCTTTGTCATTTTAAACAGATTCCAGTCAAAATCGGCTTCTTCGATTCATATCGTATCTAAAACCGCATCAAAACTGCAAATATCAGTTTAAACTATCATTTTTTGATACAAACAGTTATATATTCATGTCAATATCTTTCAAAGTCTAGTCAAAATCGGCGTCTTTGGGCATTTTAGTAACGAAAACCTTAATAAACTATTAGATTTCGACGTAAGGCAACCTTTCTGAGTCAAATAGTTGCCGATTTCGATAAAATCTTAGTCAGAATCTGCTTTTTCGCCTCTTATTGTACCCAAATCTACCTTAGAAATGCAGATATATACTTAAAACACCTTCTTTTGGGACAAATAATTGGTTTTCGCCCTTGATTTACGGAAGATTATAGCCAAAACATGCATTTTCATAACTTAGCGAACTGAAATCTACATTAAAACTGCAGATAACTACTTAAAAATTCACTTCCTTGAATTGATAATAAGTTTTTCTTTGTCATTTTAAACAGATTCCAGTCAAAATCGGCTTCTTCGATTCATATCGTATCTAAAACCGCATCAAAACTGCAAATATCAGTTTAAACTATCATTTTTTGATACAAACAGTTATATATTCATGTCAATATCTTTCAAAGTCTAGTCAAAATCGGCGTCTTTGGGCATTTTAGTAACGAAAACCTTAATAAACTATTAGATTTCGACGTAAGGCAACCTTTCTGAGTCAAATAGTTGCCGATTTCGATAAAATCTTAGTCAGAATCTGCTTTTTCGAATCTTATTGTACCCAAATCTACCTTAGAAATGCAGATATATACTTAAAACACCTTCTTTTGGGACAAATAATTGGTTTTCGCCTTGATTTACGGAAGATTATAGCCAAAACATGCATTTTCATAACTTATCGAACTGAAATCTACATTAAAACTGCAGATAACTACTTAAAAATTCACTTCCTTGAATTGATAATAAGTTTTTCTTTGTCATTTTAAACAGATTCCAGTCAAAATCGGCTTCTTCGATTCATATCGTATCTAAAACCGCATCAAAACTGCAAATATCAGTTTAAACTATCATTTTTTGATACAAACAGTTATATATTCATGTCAATATCTTTCAAAGTCTAGTCAAAATCGGCGTCTTTGGGCATTTTAGTAACGAAAACCTTAATAAACTATTAGATTTCGACGTAAGGCAACCTTTCTGAGTCAAATAGTTGCCGATTTCGATAAAATCTTAGTCAGAATCTGCTTTTTCGCCTCTTATTGTACCCAAATCTACCTTAGAAATGCAGATATATACTTAAAACACCTTCTTTTGGGACAAATAATTGGTTTTCGCCCTTGATTTACGGAAGATTATAGCCAAAACATGCATTTTCATAACTTAGCGAACTGAAATCTACATTAAAACTGCAAATAAATACTTAAAAATTCACTTCCTTGAATTGATAATAGGTTTTTCTTTGTCATTTTAAACAGATTCCAGTCAAAATCGGCTTCTTCGACTCATATCGTACCTAAAACCGCATCAAAACTGCAAATATCAGTTTAAACTATCATTTTTTGATACAAACAGTTATATATTCATGTCAATATCTTTCAAATTCTAGTCAAAATCGGCGTCTTTGGGCATTTTAGTAACGAAAACCATAATAAACTATTAGATTTCGACGTAAGGCAACCTTTCTGAGTCAAATAGTTGCCGATTTCGATAAAATCTTAGTCAGAATCTGCTTTTTCGCCTCTTATTGTACCCAAATCTACCTTAGAAATGCAGATATATACTTAAAACACCTTCTTTTGGGACAAATAATTGGTTTTCGCCCTTGATTTACGGAAGATTATAGCCAAAACATGCATTTTCATAACTTAGCGAAGTGAAATCTACATTAAAACTGCAGATAACTACTTAAAAATTCACTTCCTTGAATTGATAATAGGTTTTTCTTTGTCATTTTAAACAGATTCCAGTCAAAATCGGCTTCTTCGATTCATATCGTATCTAAAACCGCATCAAAACTGCAAATATCAGTTTAAGCTATCATTTTTTGATACAAACAGTTATATATTCATGTCAATATCTTTCAAATTCTAGTCAAAATCGGCGTCTTTGGGCATTTTAGTAACGAAAACCTTAATAAACTATTAGATTTCGACGTAAGGCAACCTTTCTGAGTCAAATAGTTGCCGATTTCGAAAAAATCTTAGTCAGAATCTGCTTTTTCGAATCTTATTGTACCCAAATCTACCTTAGAAATGCAGATATATACTTAAAACACCTTCTTTTGGGACAAATAATTGGTTTTCGCCCTTGATTTACGGAAGATTATAGCCAAAACATGCATTTTCATAACTTAGCGAACTGAAATCTACATTAAAACTGCAGATAACTACTTAAAAATTCACTTCCTTGAATTGATAATAGGTTTTTCTTTGTCATTTTAAACAGATTCCAGTCAAAATCGGCTTCTTCGATTCATATCGTATCTAAAACCGCATCAAAACTGCAAATATCAGTTTAAACTATCATTTTTTGATACAAACAGATATATATTCATGTCAATATTTTTCAAATTCTAGTCAAAATCGGCGTCTTTGGGCATTTTAGTAACGAAAACCTTAATAAACTATTAGATTTCGACGTAAGGCAACCTTTCTGAGTCAAATAGTTGCCGATTTCGATAAAATCTTAGTCAGAATCTGCTTTTTCGCCTCTTATTGTACCCAAATCTACCTTAGAAATGCAGATATATACTTAAAACACCTTTTGGGACAAATAATTGGTTTTCGCCCTTGATTTACGGAAGATTATAGCCAAAACATGCATTTTCATAACTTAGCGAACTGAAATCTACATTAAAACTGCAGATAACTACTTAAAAATTCACTTCCTTGAATTGATAATAGGTTTTTCTTTGTCATTTTAAACAGATTCCAGTCAAAATCGGCTTCTTCGATTCATATCGTATCTAAAACCGCATCAAAACTGCAAATATCAGTTTAAACTATCATTTTTTGATACAAACAGTTATATATTCATGTCAATATCTTTCAAATTCTAGTCAAAATCGGCGTCTTTGGGCATTTTAGTAACGAAAACCTTAATAAACTATTAGATTTCGACGTAAGGCAACCTTTCTGAGTCAAATAGTTGCCGATTTCGATAAAATCTTAGTCAGAATCTGCTTTTTCGCCTCTTATTGTACCCAAATCTACCTTAGAAATGCAGATATATACTTAAAACACCTTCTTTTGGGACAAATAATTGGTTTTCGCCCTTGATTTACGGAAGATTATAGCCAAAACATGCATTTTCATAACTTAGCGAACTGAAATCTACATTAAAACTGCAGATAACTACTTAAAAATTCACTTCCTTGAATTGATAATAGGTTTTTCTTTGTCATTTTAAACAGATTCCAGTCAAAATCGGCTTCTTCGATTCATATCGTATCTAAAACCGCATCAAAACTGCAAATATCAGTTTAAGCTATCATTTTTTGATACAAACAGTTATATATTCATGTCAATATCTTTCAAATTCTAGTCAAAATCGGCGTCTTTGGGCATTTTAGTAACGAAAACCTTAATAAACTATTAGATTTCGACGTAAGGCAACCTTTCTGAGTCAAATAGTTGCCGACTTCGATAAAATCATAGTCAGAATCTGTTTTTCGCCTCTTATTGTACCCAAATCTACCTTAGAAATGCAGATATATACTTAAAACACCTTCTTTTGGGACAAATAATTGGTTTTCGCCCTTGATTTACGGAAGATTATAGCCAAAATATGCATTTTCATAACTTAGCGAACTGAAATCTACATTAAAACTGCAGATAACTACTTAAAAATTCACTTCCTTGAATTGATAATAGGTTTTTCTTTGTCATTTTAAACAGATTCCAGTCAAAATCGGCTTCATCGATTCATATCGTATCTAAAACCGAATCAAAACTGCAAATATCAGTTTAAACTATCATTTTTTGATACAAACAGTTATATATTCATGTCAATATCTTTCAAATTCTAGTCAAAATCGGCGTCTTTGGGCATTTTAGTAACGAAAACCTTAATAAACTATTAGATTTCGACGTAAGGCAACCTTTCTGAGTCAAATAGTTGCCGATTTCGATAAAATCTTAGTCAGAATCTGCTTTTTCGCCTCTTATTGTACCCAAATCTACCTTAGAAATGCAGATATATACTTAAAACACCTTCTTTTGGGACAAATAATTGGTTTTCGCCCTTGATTTACGGAAGATTATAGCCAAAACATGCATTTTCATAACTTAGCGAACTGAAATCTACATTAAAACTGCAAATAAATACTTAAAAATTCACTTCCTTGAATTGATAATAGGTTTTTCTTTGTCATTTTAAACAGATTCCAGTCAAAATCGGCTTCTTCGACTCATATCGTACCTAAAACCGCATCAAAACTGCAAATATCAGTTTAAACTATCATTTTTTGATACAAACAGTTATATATTCATGTCAATATCTTTCAAATTCTAGTCAAAATCGGCGTCTTTGGGCATTTTAGTAACGAAAACCATAATAAACTATTAGATTTCGACGTAAGGCAACCTTTCTGAGTCAAATAGTTGCCGATTTCGATAAAATCTTAGTCAGAATCTGCTTTTTCGCCTCTTATTGTACCCAAATCTACCTTAGAAATGCAGATATATACTTAAAACACCTTCTTTTGGGACAAATAATTGGTTTTCGCCCTTGATTTACGGAAGATTATAGCCAAAACATGCATTTTCATAACTTAGCGAAGTGAAATCTACATTAAAACTGCAGATAACTACTTAAAAATTCACTTCCTTGAATTGATAATAGGTTTTTCTTTGTCATTTTAAACAGATTCCAGTCAAAATCGGCTTCTTCGATTCATATCGTATCTAAAACCGCATCAAAACTGCAAATATCAGTTTAAGCTATCATTTTTTGATACAAACAGTTATATATTCATGTCAATATCTTTCAAATTCTAGTCAAAATCGGCGTCTTTGGGCATTTTAGTAACGAAAACCTTAATAAACTATTAGATTTCGACGTAAGGCAACCTTTCTGAGTCAAATAGTTGCCGATTTCGAAAAAATCTTAGTCAGAATCTGCTTTTTCGAATCTTATTGTACCCAAATCTACCTTAGAAATGCAGATATATACTTAAAACACCTTCTTTTGGGACAAATAATTGGTTTTCGCCCTTGATTTACGGAAGATTATAGCCAAAACATGCATTTTCATAACTTAGCGAACTGAAATCTACATTAAAACTGCAGATAACTACTTAAAAATTCACTTCCTTGAATTGATAATAGGTTTTTCTTTGTCATTTTAAACAGATTCCAGTCAAAATCGGCTTCTTCGATTCATATCGTATCTAAAACCGCATCAAAACTGCAAATATCAGTTTAAACTATCATTTTTTGATACAAACAGATATATATTCATGTCAATATTTTTCAAATTCTAGTCAAAATCGGCGTCTTTGGGCATTTTAGTAACGAAAACCTTAATAAACTATTAGATTTCGACGTAAGGCAACCTTTCTGAGTCAAATAGTTGCCGATTTCGATAAAATCTTAGTCAGAATCTGCTTTTTCGCCTCTTATTGTACCCAAATCTACCTTAGAAATGCAGATATATACTTAAAACACCTTTTGGGACAAATAATTGGTTTTCGCCCTTGATTTACGGAAGATTATAGCCAAAACATGCATTTTCATAACTTAGCGAACTGAAATCTACATTAAAACTGCAGATAACTACTTAAAAATTCACTTCCTTGAATTGATAATAGGTTTTTCTTTGTCATTTTAAACAGATTCCAGTCAAAATCGGCTTCTTCGATTCATATCGTATCTAAAACCGCATCAAAACTGCAAATATCAGTTTAAACTATCATTTTTTGATACAAACAGTTATATATTCATGTCAATATCTTTCAAATTCTAGTCAAAATCGGCGTCTTTGGGCATTTTAGTAACGAAAACCTTAATAAACTATTAGATTTCGACGTAAGGCAACCTTTCTGAGTCAAATAGTTGCCGATTTCGATAAAATCTTAGTCAGAATCTGCTTTTTCGCCTCTTATTGTACCCAAATCTACCTTAGAAATGCAGATATATACTTAAAACACCTTCTTTTGGGACAAATAATTGGTTTTCGCCCTTGATTTACGGAAGATTATAGCCAAAACATGCATTTTCATAACTTAGCGAACTGAAATCTACATTAAAACTGCAGATAACTACTTAAAAATTCACTTCCTTGAATTGATAATAGGTTTTTCTTTGTCATTTTAAACAGATTCCAGTCAAAATCGGCTTCTTCGATTCATATCGTATCTAAAACCGCATCAAAACTGCAAATATCAGTTTAAGCTATCATTTTTTGATACAAACAGTTATATATTCATGTCAATATCTTTCAAATTCTAGTCAAAATCGGCGTCTTTGGGCATTTTAGTAACGAAAACCTTAATAAACTATTAGATTTCGACGTAAGGCAACCTTTCTGAGTCAAATAGTTGCCGACTTCGATAAAATCTTAGTCAGAATCTGTTTTTCGCCTCTTATTGTACCCAAATCTACCTTAGAAATGCAGATATATACTTAAAACACCTTCTTTTGGGACAAATAATTGGTTTTCGCCCTTGATTTACGGAAGATTATAGCCAAAATATGCATTTTCATAACTTAGCGAACTGAAATCTACATTAAAACTGCAGATAACTACTTAAAAATTCACTTCCTTGAATTGATAATAGGTTTTTCTTTGTCATTTTAAACAGATTCCAGTCAAAATCGGCTTCATCGATTCATATCGTATCTAAAACCGAATCAAAACTGCAAATATCAGTTTAAACTATCATTTTTTGATACAAACAGTTATATATTCATGTCAATATCTTTCAAATTCTAGTCAAAATCGGCGTCTTTGGGCATTTTAGTAACGAAAACCTTAATAAACTATTAGATTTCGACGTAAGGCAACCTTTCTGAGTCAAATAGTTGCCGATTTCGATAAAATCTTAGTCAGAATCTGCTTTTTCGCCTCTTATTCTACCCAAATCTACCTTAGAAATGCAGATATATACTTAAAACACCTTCTTTTGGGACAAATAATTAGTTTTCGCCCTTGATTTACGGAAGATTATAGCCAAAACATGCATTTTCATAACTTAGCGAACTGAAATCTACATTAAAACTGCAGATAACTACTTAAAAATTCACTTCCTTGAATTGATAATAGGTTTTTCTTTGTCATTTTAAACAGATTCCAGTTAAAATCGGCTTCTTCGATTCATATCGTATCTAAAACCGCATCAAAACTGCAAATATCAGTTTAAACTATCATTTTTTGATACAAACAGTTATATATTCATGTCAATATCTTTCAAATTCTAGTCAAAATCGGCGTCTTTGGGCATTTTAGTAACGAAAACCTTAATAAACTATTAGATTTCGACGTAAGGCCACCTTTCTGAGTCAAATAGTTGCCGATTTCGATAAAATCTTAGTCAGAATCTGCTTTTTCGCCTCTTATTTTACCCAAATCTACCTTAGAAATGCAGATATATACTTAAAACACCTTCTTTTGGGACAAATAATTGGTTTTCGCCCTTGATTTACGGAAGATTATATCCAAAACTTGCATTTTCATAACTTATCGAACTGAAATCTACATTAAAACTGCAGATAACTACTTAAAAATTCACTTCCTTGAATTGATAATAGGTTTTTCTTTGTCATTTTAAACAGATTCCAGTCAAAATCGGCTTCTTCGATTCATATCGTATCTAAAACCGCATCAAAACTGCAAATATCAGTTTAAACTATCATTTTTTGATACAAACAGTTATATATTCATGTCAATATCTTTCAAATTCTAGTCAAAATCGGCGTCTTTGGGCATTTTAGTAACGAAAACCTTAATAAACTATTAGATTTCGACGTAAGGCAACCTTTCTGAGTCAAATAGTTGCCGATTTCGATAAAATCTTAGTCAGAATCTGCTTTTTCGCCTCTTATTGTACCCAAATCTACCTTAGAAATGCAGATATATACTTAAAACACCTTCTTTTGGGACAAATAATTGGTTTTCGCCCTTGATTTACGGAAGATTATAGCCAAAACATGCATTTTCATAACTTAGCGAACTGAAATCTACATTAAAACTGCAGATAACTACTTAAAAATTCACTTCCTTGAATTGATAATAGGTTTTTCTTTGTCATTTTAAACAGATTCCAGTCAAAATCGGCTTCTTCGATTCATATCGTATCTAAAACCGCATCAAAACTGCAAATATCAGTTTAAACTATCATTTTTTGATACAAACAGTTATATATTCATGTCAATATCTTTCAAATTCCAGTCAAAATCGGCGTCTTTGGGCATTTTAATAACGAAAACCTTAATAAACTATTAGATTTCGACGTAAGGCAACCTTTCTGAGTCAAATAGTTGCCGATTTCGATTAAATCTTAGTCAGAATCTGCTTTTTCGCCTCTTATTTTACCCAAATCTACCTTAGAAATGCAGATATATACTTAAAACACCTTCTTTTGGGACAAATAATTGGTTTTCGCCCTTGATTTACGGAAGATTATAGCCAAAACATGCATTTTCATAACTTATCGAACTGAAATCTACATTAAAACTGCAGATAACTACTTAAAAATTCACTTCTTTGAATTGATAATAGGTTTTTCTTTGTCATTTTAAACAGATTCCAGTCAAAATCGGCTTCTTCGATTCATATCGTATCTAAAACCGCATCAAAACTGCAAATATCAGTTTAAACTATCATTTTTTGATACAAACAGTTATATATTCATGTCAATATCTTTCAAATTCTAGTCAAAATCGGCGTCTTTGGGCATTTTAGTAACGAAAACCATAATAAACTATTAGATTTCGACGTAAGGCAACCTTTCTGAGTCAAATAGTTGCCGATTTCGATAAAATCTTAGTCAGAATCTGCTTTTTCGCCTCTTATTGTACCCAAATCTACCTTAGAAATGCAGATATATACTTAAAACACCTTCTTTTGGGACAAATAATTGGTTTTCGAACTTGATTTACGGAAGATTATAGCCAAAACATGCATTTTCATAACTTAGCGAACTGAAATCTACATTAAAACTGCAAATAACTACTTAAAAATTCACTTCCTTGAATTGATAATAGGTTTTTCTTTGTCATTTTAAACAGATTCCAGTCAAAATCGGCTTCTTCGATTCATATCGTATCTAAAACCGCATCAAAACTGCAAATATCAGTTTAAACTATCATTTTTTGATACAAACAGTTATATATTCATGTCAATGTCTTTCAAATTCTAGTCAAAATCGGCGTCTTTGGGCATTTTAGTAACGAAAACCTTAATAAACTATTAGATTTCGACGTAAGGCAACCTTTCTGAGTCAAATAGTTGCCGATTTCGATAAAATCTTAGTCAGAATCTGCTTTTTCGCCTCTTATTGTACCCAAATCTACCTTAGAAATGCAGATATATACTTAAAACACCTTCTTTTGGGACAAATAATTGGTTTTCGCCCTTGATTTACGGAAGATTATAGCCAAAACATGCATTTTCATAACTTAGCGAACTGAAATCTACATTAAAACTGCAAATAACTACTTAAAAAATCACTTCCTTCAATTGATAATAGGTTTTTCTTTGTCATTTTAAACAGATTCCAGTCAAAATCGGCTTCTTCGATTCATATCGTATCTAAAACCGCATCAAAACTGCAAATATCAGTTTAAACTATCATTTTTTGATACAAACAGTTATATATTCATGTCAATATCTTTCAAATTCTAGTCAAAATCGGCGTCTTTGGGCATTTTAATAACGAAAACCTTAATAAACTATTAGATTTCGACGTAAGGCAACCTTTCTGAGTCAAATAGTTGCCGATTTCGATTAAATCTTAGTCAGAATCTGCTTTTTCGCCTCTTATTTTACCCAAATCTACCTTAGAAATGCAGATATATACTTAAAACACCTTCTTTTGGGACAAATAATTGGTTTTCGCCCTTGATTTACGGAAGATTATAGCCAAAACATGCATTTTCATAACTTATCGAACTGAAATCTACATTAAAACTGCAGATAACTACTTAAAAATTCACTTCTTTGAATTGATAATAGGTTTTTCTTTGTCATTTTAAACAGATTCCAGTCAAAATCGGCTTCTTCGATTCATATCGTATCTAAAACCGCATCAAAACTGCAAATATCAGTTTAAACTATCATTTTTTGATACAAACAGTTATATATTCATGTCAATATCTTTCAAATTCTAGTCAAAATCGGCGTCTTTGGGCATTTTAGTAACGAAAACCATAATAAACTATTAGATTTCGACGTAAGGCAACCTTTCTGAGTCAAATAGTTGCCGATTTCGATAAAATCTTAGTCAGAATCTGCTTTTTCGCCTCTTATTGTACCCAAATCTACCTTAGAAATGCAGATATATACTTAAAACACCTTCTTTTGGGACAAATAATTGGTTTTCGAACTTGATTTACGGAAGATTATAGCCAAAACATGCATTTTCATAACTTAGCGAACTGAAATCTACATTAAAACTGCAGATAACTACTTAAAAATTCACTTCCTTGAATTGATAATAGGTTTTTCTTTGTCATTTTAAACAGATTCCAGTCAAAATCGGCTTCTTCGATTCATATCGTATCTAAAACCGCATCAAAACTGCAAATATCAGTTTAAACTATCATTTTTTGATACAAACAGTTATATATTCATGTCAATGTCTTTCAAATTCTAGTCAAAATCGGCGTCTTTGGGCATTTTAGTAACGAAAACCTTAATAAACTATTAGATTTCGACGTAAGGCAACCTTTCTGAGTCAAATAGTTGCCGATTTCGATAAAATCTTAGTCAGAATCTGCTTTTTCGCCTCTTATTGTACCCAAATCTACCTTAGAAATGCAGATATATACTTAAAACACCTTCTTTTGGGACAAATAATTGGTTTTCGCCCTTGATTTACGGAAGATTATAGCCAAAACATGCATTTTCATAACTTAGCGAACTGAAATCTACATTAAAACTGCAAATAACTACTTAAAAAATCACTTCCTTCAATTGATAATAGGTTTTTCTTTGTCATTTTAAACAGATTCCAGTCAAAATCGGCTTCTTCGATTCATATCGTATCTAAAACCGAATCAAAACTGCAAATATCAGTTTAAACTATCATTTTTTGATACAAACAGTTATATATTCATGTCAATATCTTTCAAATTCTAGTCAAAATCGGCGTCTTTGGGCATTTTAGTAACGAAAACCTTAATAAACTATTAGATTTCGACGTAAGGCAACCTTTCTGAGTCAAATAGTTGCCGATTTCGATAAAATCTTAATCAGAATCTGCTTTTTCGCCTCTTATTGTACCCAAATCTACCTTAGAAATGCAGATATATACTTAAAACACCTTCTTTTGGGACAAATAATTAGTTTTCGCCCTTGATTTACGGAAGATTATAGCCAAAACATGCATTTTCATAACTTAGCGAACTGAAATCTACATTAAAACTGCAGATAACTACTTAAAAATTCACTTCCTTGAATTGATAATGGGTTTTTCCTTGTCATTTTAAACAGATTCCAGTCAAAATCGGCTTCTTCGATTCATATCGTATCTAAAACCGCATCAAAACTGCAAATATCAGTTTAAACTATCATTTTTTGATACAAACAGTTATATATTCATGTCAATATCTTTCAAATTCTAGTCAAAATCGGCGTCTTTGGGCATTTTAGTAACGAAAACCTTAATAAACTATTAGATTTCGACGTAAGGCAACCTTTCTGAGTCAAATAGTTGCCGATTTCGATAAAATCTTAGTCAGAATCTGCTTTTTCGCCTCTTATTTTACCCAAATCTACCTTAGAAATGCAGATATATACTTAAAACACCTTCTTTTGGGACAAATAATTGGTTTTCGCCCTTGATTTACGGAAGATTATAGCCAAAACATGCATTTTCATAACTTATCGAACTGAAATCTACATTAAAGCTGCAGATAACTACTTAAAAATTCACTTCCTTGAATTGATAATAGGTTTTTCTTTGTCATTTTAAACAGATTCCAGTCAAAATCGGCTTCTTCGATTCATATCGTATCTAAAACCGCATCAAAACCGCAAATATCAGTTTAAACTATCATTTTTTGATACAAACAGTTATATATTCATGTCAATATCTTTCAAATTCTAGTCAAAATCGGCGTCTTTGGGCATTTTAGTAACGAAAACCTTAATAAACTATTAGATTTCGACGTAAGGCAACCTTTCTGAGTCAAATAGTTGCCGATTTCGATAAAATCTTAGTCAGAATCTGCTTTTTCGCCTCTTATTGTACCCAAATCTACCTTTAAAATGCAGATATATACTTAAAACACCTTCTTTTGGGACAAATAATTGGTTTTCGCCCTTGATTTACGGAAGATTATAGCCAAAACATGCATTTTCATAACTTAGCGAACTGAAATCTACATTAAAACTGCAAATAACTACTTAAAAATTCACTTGCTTGAATTGATAATAGGTTTTTCTTTGTCATTTTAAACAGATTCCAGTCAAAATCGGCTTCTTCGACTCATATCGTACCTAAAACCGCATCAAAACTGCAAATATCAGTTTAAACTATCATTTTTTGATACAAACAGTTATATATTCATGTCAATATCTTTCAAATTCTAGTCAAAATCGGCGTCTCTGGGCATTTTAGTAACGAAAACCTTAATAAACTATTAGATTTCGACGTAAGGCAACCTTTCTGAGTCAAATAGTTGCGATTTCGATAAAATCTTAGTTAGAATCTGCTTTTTCGCCTCTTATTGTACCCAAATCTACCTTAGAAATGCAGACATATACTTAAAACACCTTCTTTTGGGACAAATAATTGGTTTTCGCCCTTGATTTACGGAAGATTATAGAAAAAACATGCATTTTCATAACTTAGCGAACTGAAATCTACATTAAAACTGCAGATAACTACTTAAAAATTCACTTCCTTGAATTGATAATAGGTTTTTCTTTGTCATTTTAAACAGATTCCAGTCAAAATCGGCTTCTTCGACTCATATCGTACCTAAAACCGCATCAAAACTGCAAATATCAGTTTAAACTATCATTTTTTGATGCAAACAGTTATATATTCATGTCAATATCTTTCAAATTCTAGTCAAAATCGGCGTCTTTGGGCATTTTAGTAACGAAAACCTTAATAAACTATTAGATTTCGACGTAAGGCAACCTTTCTGAGTCAAATAGTTGCCGATTTCGATAAAATCTTAGTCAGAATCTGCTTTTTCGCCTCTTATTGTAAGCAAATCTACCTTAGAAATGCAGATATATACTTAAAACACCTTCTTTTGGGACAAATAATTGGTTTTCGCCCTTGATTTACGGAAGATTATAGCCAAAACATGCATTTTCATAACTTATCGAACTGAAATCTACATTAAAGCTGCAGATAACTACTTAAAAATTCACTTCCTTGAATTGATAATAGGTTTTTCTTTGTCATTTTAAACAGATTCCAGTCAAAATCGGCTTCTTCGATTCATATCGTATCTAAAACCGCATCAAAACCGCAAATATCAGTTTAAACTATCATTTTTTGATACAAACAGTTATATATTCATGTCAATATCTTTCAAATTCTAGTCAAAATCGGCGTCTTTGGGCATTTTAGTAACGAAAACCTTAATAAACTATTAGATTTCGACGTAAGGCAACCTTTCTGAGTCAAATAGTTGCCGATTTCGATAAAATCTTAGTCAGAATCTGCTTTTTCGCCTCTTATTGTACCCAAATCTACCTTAGAAATGCAGATATATACTTAAAACACCTTCTTTTGGGACAAATAATTGGTTTTCGCCCTTGATTTACGGAAGATTATAGCCAAAACATGCATTTTCATAACTTAGCGAACTGAAATCTACATTAAAACTGCAAATAACTACTTAAAAATTCACTTGCTTGAATTGATAATAGGTTTTTCTTTGTCATTTTAAACAGATTCCAGTCAAAATCGGCTTCTTCGACTCATATCGTACCTAAAACCGCATCAAAACTGCAAATATCAGTTTAAACTATCATTTTTTGATACAAACAGTTACATATTCATGTCAATATCTTTCAAATTCTAGTCAAAATCGGCGTCTCTGGGCATTTTAGTAACGAAAACCTTAATAAACTATTAGATTTCGACGTAAGGCAACCTTTCTGAGTCAAATAGTTGCGATTTCGATAAAATCTTAGTTAGAATCTGCTTTTTCGCCTCTTATTGTACCCAAATCTACCTTAGAAATGCAGACATATACTTAAAACACCTTCTTTTGGGACAAATAATTGGTTTTCGCCCTTGATTTACGGAAGATTATAGAAAAAACATGCATTTTCATAACTTAGCGAACTGAAATCTACATTAAAACTGCAGATAACTACTTAAAAATTCACTTCCTTGAATTGATAATAGGTTTTTCTTTGTCATTTTAAACAGATTCCAGTCAAAATCGGCTTCTTCGACTCATATCGTACCTAAAACCGCATCAAAACTGCAAATATCAGTTTAAACTATCATTTTTTGATGCAAACAGTTATATATTCATGTCAATATCTTTCAAATTCTAGTCAAAATCGGCGTCTTTGGGCATTTTAGTAACGAAAACCTTAATAAACTATTAGATTTCGACGTAAGGCAACCTTTCTGAGTCAAATAGTTGCCGATTTCGATAAAATCTTAGTCAGAATCTGCTTTTTCGCCTCTTATTGTACCCAAATCTACCTTAGAAATGCAGATATATACTTAAAACACCTTCTTTTGGGACAAATAATTTTTTTTCGCCCTTGATTCACGGAAGATTATAGCCAAAACATGCATTTTCATAACTTAGCGAACTGAAATCTACATTAAAACTGCAGATAACTACTTAAAAATTCACTTCCTTGAATTGATAATAGGTTTTTCTTTGTCATTTTAAACAGATTCCAGTCAAAATCGGCTTCTTCGATTCATATCGTATCTAAAACCGCATCAAAACTGCAAATATCAGTTTAAACTATCATTTTTTGATACAAACAGTTATATATTCATGTCAATATCTTTCAAATTCTAGTCAAAATCGGCGTCTTTGGGCATTTTAGTAACGAAAACCTTAATAAACTATTAGATTTCGACGTAAGGCAACCTTTCTGAGTCAAATAGTTGCCGATTTCGATAAAATCTTAGTCAGAATCTGCTTTTTCGCCTCTTATTTTACCCAAATCTACCTTAGAAATGCAGATATATACTTAAAACACCTTCTTTTGGGACAAATAATTGGTTTTCGCCCTTGATTTACGG
This sequence comes from Cylas formicarius, assembly GCF_029955315.1. Lineage (NCBI taxonomy): Eukaryota > Metazoa > Arthropoda > Insecta > Coleoptera > Brentidae > Cylas > Cylas formicarius. The sequence continues at coordinate 1,768,016 of NW_026844268.1, forward strand.
AAGATTATAGCCAAAACATGCATTTTCATAACTTATCGAACTGAAATCTACATTAAAGCTGCAGATAACTACTTAAAAATTCACTTCCTTGAATTGATAATAGGTTTTTCTTTGTCATTTTAAACAGATTCCAGTCAAAATCGGCTTCTTCGATTCATATCGTATCTAAAACCGCATCAAAACCGCAAATATCAGTTTAAACTATCATTTTTTGATACAAACAGTTATATATTCATGTCAATATCTTTCAAATTCTAGTCAAAATCGGCGTCTTTGGGCATTTTAGTAACGAAAACCTTAATAAACTATTAGATTTCGACGTAAGGCAACCTTTCTGAGTCAAATAGTTGCCGATTTCGATAAAATCTTAGTCAGAATCTGCTTTTTCGCCTCTTATTGTACCCAAATCTACCTTAGAAATGCAGATATATACTTAAAACACCTTCTTTTGGGACAAATAATTGGTTTTCGCCCTTGATTTACGGAAGATTATAGCCAAAACATGCATTTTCATAACTTAGCGAACTGAAATCTACATTAAAACTGCAAATAACTACTTAAAAATTCACTTCCTTGAATTGATAATAGGTTTTTCTTTGTCATTTTAAACAGATTCCAGTCAAAATCGGCTTCTTCGACTCATATCGTACCTAAAACCGCATCAAAACTGCAAATATCAGTTTAAACTATCATTTTTTGATACAAACAGTTATATATTCATGTCAATATCTTTCAAATTCTAGTCAAAATCGGCGTCTCTGGGCATTTTAGTAACGAAAACCTTAATAAACTATTAGATTTCGACGTAAGGCAACCTTTCTGAGTCAAATAGTTGCCGATTTCAATAAAATCTTAGTCAGAATCTGCTTTTTCGCCTCTTATTGTACCCAAATCTACCTTAGAAATGCAGATATATACTTAAAACACCTTCTTTTGGGACAAATAATTGGTTTTCGCCCATGATTTACGGAAGATTATAGCCAAAACATGCATTTTCATAACTTAGCGAACTGAAATCTACATTAAAACTGCAAATAACTACTTAAAAATTCACTTCCTTGAATTGATAATTGGTTTTTCTTTGTCATTTTAAACAGATTCCAGTCAAAATCGGCTTCTTCGACTCATATCGTACATAAAACCGCATCAAAACTGCAAATATCAGTTTAAACTATCATTTTTTGATACAAACAGTTATATATTCATGTCAATATCTTTCAAATTCTAGTCAAAATCGGCGTCTCTGGGCATTTTAGTAACGAAAACCTTAATAAACTATTAGATTTCGACGTAAGGCAACCTTTCTGAGTCAAATAGTTGCCGATTTCGATAAAATCTTAGTCAGAATCTGCTTTTTCGCCTCTTATTGTACCCAAATCTACCTTAGAAATGCAGATATATACTTAAAACACCTTCTTTTGGGACAAATAATTGGTTTTCGCCCTTGATTTACGGAAGATTATAGCCAAAACATGCATTTTCATAACTTAGCGAACTGAAATCTACATTAAAACTGCAGATAACTACTTAAAAATTCACTTCCTTGAATTGATAATAGGTTTTTCTTTGTCATTTTAAACAGATTCCAGTCAAAATCGGCTTCTTCGATTCATATCGTATCTAAAACCGCATCAAAACTGCAAATATCAGTTTAAGCTATCATTTTTTGATACAAACAGTTATATATTCATGTCAATATCTTTCAAATTCTAGTCAAAATCGGCGTCTTTGGGCATTTTAGTAACGAAAACCTTAATAAACTATTAGATTTCGACGTAAGGCAACCTTTCTGAGTCAAATAGTTGCCGATTTCGATAAAATCTTAGTCAGAATCTGCTTTTTCGCCTCTTATTGTACCCAAATCTACCTTAGAAATGCAGATATATACTTAAAACACCTTCTTTTGGGACAAATAATTGGTTTTCGCCCTTGATTTACGGAAGATTATAGCCAAAATATGCATTTTCATAACTTAGCGAACTGAAATCTACATTAAAACTGCAGATTACTACTTAAAAATTCACTTCCTTGAATTGATAATAGGTTTTTCTTTGTCATTTTAAACAGATTCCAGTCAAAATCGGCTTCTTCGATTCATATCCTATCTAAAACCGAATCAAAACTGCAAATATCAGTATAAACTATCATTTTTTGATACAAACAGTTATATATTCATGTCAATATCTTTCAAATTCTAGTCAAAATCGGCGTCTTTGGGCATTTTAGTAACAAAAACCTTAATAAACTATTAGATTTCGACGTAAGGCAACCTTTCTGAGTCAAATAGTTGCCGATTTCGATAAAATCTTAGTCAGAATCTGCTTTTTCGCCTCTTATTTTACCCAAATCTACCTTAGAAATGCAGATATATACTTAAAACACCTTCTTTTGGGACAAATAATTGGTTTTCGCCTTGATTTACGGAAGATTATAGCCAAAACATGCATTTTCATAACTTATCGAACTGAAATCTACATTAAAACTGCAGATAACTACTTAAAAATTCACTTCCTTGAATTGATAATAAGTTTTTCTTTGTCATTTTAAACAGATTCCAGTCAAAATCGGCTTCTTCGATTCATATCGTATCTAAAACCGCATCAAAACTGCAAATATCAGTTTAAACTATCATTTTTTGATACAAACAGTTATATATTCATGTCAATATCTTTCAAAGTCTAGTCAAAATCGGCGTCTTTGGGCATTTTAGTAACGAAAACCTTAATAAACTATAAGATTTCGACGTAAGGCAACCTTTCTGAGTCAAATAGTTGCCGATTTCGATAAAATCTTAGTCAGAATCTGCTTTTTCGCCTCTTATTGTACCCAAATCTACCTTAGAAATGCAGATATATACTTAAAACACCTTCTTTTGGGACAAATAATTGGTTTTCGCCCTTGATTTACGGAAGATTATAGCCAAAACATGCATTTTCATAACTTAGCGAACTGAAATCTACATTAAAACTGCAAATAACTACTTAAAAATTCACTTCCTTGAATTGATAATAGGTTTTTCTTTGTCATTTTAAACAGATTCCAGTCAAAATCGGCTTCTTCGACTCATATCGTACCTAAAACCGCATCAAAACTGCAAATATCAGTTTAAACTATCATTTTTTGATACAAACAGTTATATATTCATGTCAATATCTTTCAAATTCCAGTCAAAATCGGCGTCTTTGGGCATTTTAGTAACGAAAACCTTAATAAACTATTAGATTTCGACGTAAGGCAACCTTTCTGAGTCAAATAGTTGCCGATTTCGATAAAATCTTAGTCAGAATCTGCTTTTTCGCCTCTTATTGTACCCAAATCTACCTTAGAAATGCAGATATATACTTAAAACACCTTCTTTTGGGACAAATAATTGGTTTTCGCCCTTGATTTACGGAAGATTATAGCCAAAACATGCATTTTCATAACTTAGCGAACAGAAATCTACATTAAAAGTGCAGATAACTACTTAAAAATTCACTTCCTTGAATTGATAATAGGTTTTTCTTTGCCATTTTAAACAGATTCCAGTCAAAATCGGCTTCTTCGATTCATATCGTATCAAAAACCGCATCAAAACTGCAAATATCAGTTTAAACTATCATTTTTTGATACAAACAGTTATATATTCATGTCAATATCTTTCAAATTCTAGTCAAAATCGGCGTCTTTGGGCATTTTAGTAACGAAAACCTTAATAAACTATTAGATTTCGACGAAGGCAACCTTTCTGAGTCAAATAGTTGCCGATTTCGATAAAATCTTAGTCAGAATCTGCTTTTTCGCCTCTTATTGTACCCAAATCTACCTTAGAAATGCAGATATATACTTAAAACACCTTCTTTTGGGACAAATAATTGGTTTTCGCCCTTGATTTACGGAAGATTATAGCCAAAACATGCATTTTCATAACTTAGCGAACTGAAATCTACATTAAAACTGCAGATAACTACTTAAAAATTCACTTCCTTGAATTGATAATAGGTTTTTCTTTGTCATTTTAAACAGATTCCAGTCAAAATCGGCTTCTTCGATTCATATCGTATCTAAAACCGAATCAAAACTGCAAATATCAGTTTAAGCTATCATTTTTTGATACAAACAGTTATATATTCATGTCAATATCTTTCAAATTCTAGTCAAAATCGGCGTCATTGGGCATTTTAGTAACGAAAACCTTAGTAAACTATTAGATTTCGACGTAAGGCAAACTTTCTGAGTCAAATAGTTGCGATTTCGATAAAATCTTAGTCAGAATCTGCTTTTTCGCCTCTTATTGTACCCAAATCTACCTTAGAAATGCAGATATATACTTAAAACACCTTCTTTTGGGACAAATAATTGGTTTTCGCCCTTGATTTACCGAAGATTATAGCCAAAACATGCATTTTCATAACTTAGCGAACTGAAATCTACATTAAAACTGCAGATAACTACTTAAAAATTCACTTCCTTGAATTGATAATAGGTTTTTCTTTGTCATTTTAAACAGATTCCAGTCTAAATCGGCTTCTTCGACTCATATCGTACCTAAAACCGCATCAAAACTGCAAATATCAGTTTAAACTATCATTTTTTGATACAAACAGTTATATATTCATGTCAATATCTTTCAAATTCTAGTCAAAATCGGCGTCTTTGGGCATTTTAGTAACGAAAACCTAAATAAACTATTAGATTTCGACGTAAGGCAACCTTTCTGAGTCAAATAGTTGCGATTTCGATAAAATCTTAGTTAGAATCTGCTTTTTCGCCTCTTATTGTACCCAAATCTACCTTAGAAATGCAGACATATACTTAAAACACCTTCTTTTGGGACAAATAATTGGTTTTCGCCCTTGATTTACGGAAGATTATAGCCAAAACATGCATTTTCATAACTTAGCGAACTGAAATCTACATTAAAACTGCAGATAACTACTTAAAAATTCACTTCCTTGAATTGATAATAGGTTTTTCTTTGTCATTTTAAACAGATTCCAGTCTAAATCGGCTTCTTCGACTCATATCGTACCTAAAACCGCATCAAAACTGCAAATATCAGTTTAAACTATCATTTTTTGATACAAACAGTTATATATTCATGTCAATATCTTTCAAATTCTAGTCAAAATCGGCGTCTTTGGGCATTTTAGTAACGAAAACCTAAATAAACTATTAGATTTCGACGTAAGGCAACCTTTCTGAGTCAAATAGTTGCGATTTCGATAAAATCTTAGTTAGAATCTGCTTTTTCGCCTCTTATTGTACCCAAATCTACCTTAGAAATGCAGACATATACTTAAAACACCTTCTTTTGGGACAAATAATTGGTTTTCGCCCTTGATTTACGGAAGATTATAGAAAAAACATGCATTTTCATAACTTAGCGAACTGAAATCTACATTAAAACTGCAGATAACTACTTAAAAATTCACTTCCTTGAATTGATAATAGGTTTTTCTTTGTCATTTTAAACAGATTCCAGTCAAAATCGGCTTCTTCGACTCATATCGTACCTAAAACCGCATCAAAACTGCAAATATCAGTTTAAACTATCATTTTTTGATGCAAACAGTTATATATTCATGTCAATATCTTTCAAATTCTAGTCAAAATCGGCGTCTTTGGGCATTTTAGTAACGAAAACCTTAATAAACTATTAGATTTCGACGTAAGGCAACCTTTCTGAGTCAAATAGTTGCCGATTTCGATAAAATCTTAGTCAGAATCTGCTTTTTCGCCTCTTATTGTACCCAAATCTACCTTAGAAATGCAGATATATACTTAAAACACCTTCTTTTGGGACAAATAATTTTTTTTCGCCCTTGATTTACGGAAGATTATAGCCAAAACATGCATTTTCATAACTTAGCGAACTGAAATCTACATTAAAACTGCAGATAACTAATTAAAAATTCACTTCCTTGAATTGATAATTGGTTTTTCTTTGTCATTTTAAACAGATTCCAGTCAAAATCGGCTTCTTCTACTCATATCGTACCTAAAACCGCATCAAAACTGCAAAATGCAATTTAAACTATCATTTTTTGATACAAACAGTTATATATTCATGTCAATATCTTTCAATTTCTAGTCAAAATCGGCGTCTTTGGGCATTTTAGTAACGAAAACCTTAATAAACTATTAGATTTCGACGTAAGGCAACCTTTCTGAGTCAAATAGTTGCCGATTTCGATAAAATCTTAGTCAGAATCTGCTTTTTCGCCTCTTATTGTACCCAAATCTACCTTAGAAATGCAGATATATACTTAAAACACCTTCTTTTGGGACAAATAATTTTTTTTCGCCCTTGATTTACGGAAGATTATAGCCAAAACATGCATTTTCATAACTTAGCGAACTGAAATCTACATTAAAACTGCAGATAACTACTTAAAAATTCACTTCCTTGAATTGATAATAGGTTTTTCTTTGTCATTTTAAACAGATTCCAGTCAAAATCGGCTTCTTCGATTCATATCGTATCTAAAACCGCATCAAAACTGCAAATATCAGTTTAAACTATCATTTTTTGATACAAACAGTTATATATTCATGTCAATATCTTTCAAATTCTAGTCAAAATCGGCGTCTTTGGGCATTTTAGTAACGAAAACCTTAATAAACTATTAGATTTCGACGTAAGGCAACCTTTCTGAGTCAAATAGTTGCCGATTTCGATAAAATCTTAGTCAGAATCTGCTTTTTCGCCTCTTATTGTACCCAAATCTACCTTAGAAATGCAGATATATACTTAAAACACCTTCTTTTGGGACAAATAATTGGTTTTCGCCCTTGATTTACGGAAGATTATAGCCAAAACATGCATTTTCATAACTTAGCGAACTGAAATCTACATTAAAACTGCAGATAACTACTTAAAAATTCACTTCCTTGAATTGATAATAGGTTTTTCTTTGTCATTTTAAACAGATTCCAGTCAAAATCGGCTTCTTCGATTCATATCGTATCTAAAACCGCATCAAAACTGCAAATATCAGTTTAAACTATCATTTTTTGATACAAACAGTTATATATTCATGTCAATATCTTTCAAATTCCAGTCAAAATCGGCGTCTTTGGGCATTTTAGTAACGAAAACCTTAATAAACTATTAGATTTCGACGTAAGGCAACCTTTCTGAGTCAAATAGTTGCCGATTTCGATAAAATCTTAGTCAGAATCTGCTTTTTCGCCTCTTATTGTACCCAAATCTACCTTAGAAATGCAGATATATACTTAAAACACCTTCTTTTGTAACAAATAATTGGTTTTCGCCCTTGATTTACGGAAGATTATAGCCAAAACATGCATTTTCATAACTTAGCGAACTGAAATCTACATTAAAACTGCAGATAACTAATTAAAAATTCACTTCCTTGAATTGATAATTGGTTTTTCTTTGTCATTTTAAACAGATTCCAGTCAAAATCGGCTTCTTCTACTCATATCGTACCTAAAACCGCATCAAAACTGCAAAATGCAATTTAAACTATCATTTTTTGATACAAACAGTTATATATTCATGTCAATATCTTTCAAATTCTAGTCAAAATCGGCGTCTTTGGGCATTTTAGTAACGAAAACCTTAATAAACTATTAGATTTCGACGTAAGGCAACCTTTCTGAGTCAAATAGTTGCCGATTTCGATAAAATCTTAGTCAGAATCTGCTTTTTCGCCTCTTATTGTACCCAAATCTACCTTAGAAATGCAGATATATACTTAAAACACCTTCTACTGGGACAAATAATTGGTTTTCGCCCTTGATTTACGGAAGATTATAGCCAAAACATGCATTTTCATAACTTAGCGAACTGAAATCTACATTAAAACTGCAGATAACTACTTAAAAATTCACTTCCTTGAATTGATAATAGGTTTTTCTTTGTCATTTTAAGCAGATTCCAGTCAAAATCGGCTTCTTCGACTCATATCGTACCTAAAACCGCATCAAAACTGCAAATATCAGTTTAAACTATCATTTTTTGATGCAAACAGTTATATATTCATGTCAATATCTTTCAAATTCTAGTCAAAATCGGTGTCTTTGGGCATTTTAGTAACGAAAACCTTAATAAACTATTAGATTTCGACGTAAGGCAACCTTTCTGAATCAAATAGTTGCCGATTTCGATAAAATCTTAGTCAGAATCTGCTTTTTCGCCTCTTATTGTACCCAAATCTACCTTAGAAATGCAGATATATACTTAAAACACCTTCTTTTGGGACAAATAATTTTTTTTCGAAATTGATTTACGGAAGATTATAGCCAAAACATGCATTTTCATAACTTAGCGAACTGAAATCTACATTAAAACTGCAGATAACTACTTAAAAATTCACTTCCTTGAATTGATAATAGGTTTTTCTTTGTCATTTTAAACAGATTCCAGTCAAAATCGGCTTCTTCGATTCATATCGTATCTAAAACCGCATCAAAACTGCAAATATCAGTTTAAACTATCATTTTTTGATACAAACAGTTATATATTCATGTCAATATCTTTCAAATTCTAGTCAAAATCGGCGTCTTTGGGCATTTTAGTAACGAAAACCTTAATAAACTATTAGATTTCGACGTAAGGCAACCTTTCTGAGTCAAATAGTTGCCGATTTCGATAAAATCTTAGTCAGAATCTGCTTTTTCGCCTCTTATTGTACCCAAATCTACCTTAGAAATGCAGATATATACTTAAAACACCTTCTTTGCAGTCAAAATCGGCTTCTTCGATTCATATAGTATCTAAAACCGCATCAAAACTGCAAATATCAGTTTAAACTATCATTTTTTGATACAAACAGTTATATATTCATGTCAATATCTTTCAAATTCTAGTCAAAATCGGCGTCTTTGGGCATTTTAGTAACGAAAACCTTAATAAACTATTAGATTTCGACGTAAGGCAACCTTTCTGAGTCAAATAGTTGCCGATTTCGATAAAATCTTAGTCAGAATCTGCTTTTTCGCCTCTTATTGTACCCAAATCTACCTTAGAAATGCAGATATATACTTAAAACACCTTCTTTTGAAACAAATAATTGGTTTTCGCCCTCGATTTACGGAAGATTATAGCCAAAACATGCATTTTCATAACTTAGCGAACTGAAATCTACATTAAAACTGCAGATAACTACTTAAAAATTCACTTCCTTGGATTGATAATAGGTTTTTCTTTGTCATTTTAAACAGATTCCAGTCAAAATCGGCTTCTTCGATTCATATCGTATCTAAAACCGAATCAAAACTGCAAATATCAGTTTAAGCTATCATTTTTTGAAACAAACAGTTATATATTCATGTCAATATCCTTCAAATTCTAGTCAAAATCGGCGTCTTTGGGCATTTTAGTAACGAAAACCTTAATAAACTATTAGATTTCGACGTAAGGCAACCTTTCTGAGTCAAATAGTTGCCGATTTCGATAAAATCTTAGTCAGAATCTGCTTTTTCGCCTCTTATTGTACCCAAATCTACCTTAGAAATGCAGATATATACTTAAAACACCTTCTTTTGGGACAAATAATTGGTTTTCGCCCTCGATTTACGGAAGATTATAGCCAAAACATGCATTTTCATAACTTAGCGAACTGAAATCTACATTAAAACTGCAGATAACTACTTAAAAATTCACTTCCTTGAATTGATAATAGGTTTTTCTTTGTCATTTTAAACAGATTCCAGTCAAAATCGGCTTCTTCGATTCATATCGTATCTAAAACCGCATCAAAACTGCAAATATCAGTTTAAACTATCATTTTTTGATACAAACAGTTATATATTCATGTCAATATCTTTCAAATTCTAGTCAAAATCGGCGTCTTTGGGCATTTTAGTAACGAAAACCTTAATAAACTATTAGATTTCGACGTAAGGCAACCTTTCTGAGTCAAATAGTTGCCGATTTCGATAAAATCTTAGTCAAAATCTGCTTTTTCGCCCCTTATTGTACCCAAATCTACCTTAGAAATGCAGATATATACTTAAAACACCTCCTTTTGGGACAAATAATTGGTTTTCGCCCTTGATTTACGGAAGATTATAGCCAAAACATGCATTTTCATAACTTAGCGAACTGAAATCTACATTAAAACTGCAGATAACTACTTAAAAATTCACTTCCTTGAATTGATAATAGGTTTTTCTTTGTCATTTTAAACAGATTCCAGTCAAAATCGGCTTCTTCGATTCATATCGTATCTAAAACCGAATCAAAACTGCAAATATCAGTTTAAACTATCATTTTTTGATACAAACAGTTATATATTCATGTCAATATCTTTCAAATTCTAGTCAAAATCGGCGTCTTTGGGCATTTTAGTAACGAAAACCTTAATAAACTATTAGATTTCGACGTAAGGCAACCTTTCTGAGTCAAATAGTTGCGATTTCGATAAAATCTTAGTCAGAATCTGCTTTTTCGCCTCTTATTGTACCCAAATCTACCTTAGAAATGCAGATATATATTTAAAACACCTTCTTTTGGGACAAATAATTGGTTTTCGCCCTTGATTTACGGAAGATTATAGCCAAAACATGCATTTTCATAACTTAGCGAACTGAAATCTACATTAAAACTGCAGATAACTACTTAAAAATTCACTTCCTTGAATTGATAATAGGATTTTCTTTGTCATTTTAAACAGATTCCAGTCAAAATCGGCTTCTTCGACTCAAATCGTACCTAAAACCGCATCAAAATTGCAAATATCAGTTTAAACTATCATTTTTTGATGCAAACAGTTATATATTCATGTCAATATCTTTCAAATTCTAGTCAAAATCGTCGTCTTTGGGCATTTTAGTAACGAAAACCTTAATAAACTATTAGATTTCGACGTAAGGCAACCTTTCTGAGTCAAATAGTTGCCGATTTCGATAAAATCTTAGTCAGAATCTGCTTTTTCGCCTCTTATTGTACCCAAATCTACCTTAGAAATGCAGATATATACTTAAAACACCTTCTTTTGGGACAAATAATTTTTTTTCGCACTTGATTTACGGAAGATTATAGCCAAAACATGCATTTTCATAACTTAGCGAACTGAAATCTACATAAATACTGCAGATAACTACTTAAAAATTCACTTCCTTGAATTGATAATAGGTTTTTCTTTGTCATTTTAAACAGATTCCAGTCAAAATCGGCTTCTTCGATTCATATCGTATCTAAAACCGCATCAAAACTGCAAATATCAGTCTAAACTATCATTTTTTGATACAAACAGTTATATATTCATGTCAATATCTTTCAAATTCTAGTCAAAATCGGCGTCTTTGGGCATTTTAGTAACGAAAACCTTAATAAACAATTAGATTTCGACGTAAGGCAACCTTTCTGAGTCAAATAGTTGCCGATTTCGATAAAATCTTAGTCAGAATCTGCTTTTTCGCCTCTTATTGTACCCAAATCTACCTTAGAAATGCAGATATATACTTAAAACACCTTCTTTTGGGACAAGTAACTGGTTTTCGCCCTTGATTTACGGAAGATTATAGCCAAAACATGCATTTTCATAACTTAGCGAACTGAAATCTACATTAAAACTGCAGATAACTACTTAAAAATTCACTTCCTTGAATTGATAATAGGTTTTTCTTTGTCATTTTAAACAGATTCCAGTCAAAATCGGCTTCTTCGATTCATATCGTATCTAAAACCGCATCAAAACTGCAAATATTAGTTTAAACTATCATTTTTTGATACAAACAGTTATATATTCATGTCAATATCTTTCAAATTCCAGTCAAAATCGGCGTCTTTGGGCATTTTAGTAACGAAAACCTTAATAAACTATTAGATTTCGACGTAAGGCAACCTTTCTGAGTCAAATAGTTGCCGATTTCGATAAAATCTTAGTCAGAATCTGCTTTTTCGCCTCTTATTGTACCCAAATCTACCTTAGAAATGCAGATATATACTTAAAACACCTTCTTTTGGGACAAATAATTGGTTTTCGCCCTTGATTTACGGAAGATTATAACCAAAACTTGCATTTTCATAACTTAGCGAACTGAAATCTACATTAAAACTGCAGATAACTACTTAAAAATTCACTTCCTTGAATTGATAATAGGTTTTTCTTTGTCATTTTAAACAGATTCCAGTCAAAATCGGCTTCTTCGATTCATATCGTATCTAAAACCGCATCAAAACTGCAAATATCAGTTTAAACTATCATTTTTTGATACAAACAGTTATATATTCATGTCAATATCTTTCAATTTCAGAATCTGCTTTTTCGCCTCTTGTTGTACCCAAATCTACCTTAGAAATGCAGATATATATTTAAAACACCTTCTTTTGGGACAAATAATTGGTTTTCGCCCTTGATTTACGGAAGATTATAACCAAAACTTGCATTTTCATAACTTAGCGAACTGAAATCTACATTAAAACTGCAGATAACTACTTAAAAATTCACTTCCTTGAATTGATAATAGGTTTTTCTTTGTCATTTTAAACAGATTCCAGTCAAAATCGGCTTCTTCGATTCATATCGTATCTAAAACCGCATCAAAACTGCAAATATCAGTTTAAACTATCATTTTTTGATACAACCAGTTATATATTCATGTCAATATCTGTCAAATTCTAGTCAAAATCGGCGTCTTTGGGCATTTTAGTAACGAAAACCTTAATAAACTATTAGATTTCGACGTAAGGCAACCTTTCTGAGTCAAATAGTTGCCGATTTCGATAAAATCTTAGTCAGAATCTGCTTTTTCGCCTCTTATTGTACTCAAATCTACCTTAGAAATGCAGATATATACTTAAAACACCTTCTATTGGGACAAATAATTGGTTTTCGCCCTTGATTTACGGAAGATTATAGCCAAAACATGCATTTTCATAACTTAGCGAACTGAAATCTACATTAAAACTGCAGATAACTACTTAAAAATTCACTTCCTTGAATTGATAATAGGTTTTTCTTTGTCATTTTAAACAGATTCCAGCCAAAATCGGCTTCTTCGATTCATATCGTATCTAAAACCGCATCAAAACTGCAAATATCAGTTTAAACTATCAATTTTTGATACAAACAGTTATATATTCATGTCAATATCTTTCAATTTCTAGTCAAAATCGGCGTCTTTGGGCATTTTAGTAACGAAAACCTTAATAAAGTATTAGATTTCGACGTAAGGCAACCTTTCTGAGTCAAATAGTTGCCGATTTCGATAAAACCTTAGTCAGAATCTGCTCTTTCGCCTCTTGTTGTACCCAAATCTACCTTAGAAATGCAGATATATACTTAAAACCCCTTCTTTTGGGACAAATAATTGGTTTTCGCCCTTGATTTACGGAAGATTATAACCAAAACATGCATTTTCATAACTTAGCGAACTGAAATCTACATTAAAACTGCAGATAACTACTTAAAAATTCACTTCCTTGAATTGATAATAGGTTTTTCTTTGTCATTTTAAACAGATTCCAGTCAAAATCGGCTTCTTCGATTCATATCGTATCTAAAACCGCATCAAAACTGCAAATATCAGTTTAAACTATCATTTTTTGATACAAACAGTTATATATTCATGTCAATATCTTTCAAATTCTAGTCAAAATCGGCGTCTTTGGGCATTTTAGTAACGAAAACCTTAATAAACTATTAGATTTCGACGTAAGGCAACCTTTCTGAGTCAAATAGTTGCCGATTTCGATAATATCTTAGTCAGAATCTGCTTTTTCGCCTCTTATTGTACCCAAATCTACATTAGAAATGTTAAAACACCTTCTTTTGGGACAAATAATTGGTTTTCGCCCTTGATTTACGGAAGATTATAACCAAAACATGCATTTTCATAACTTAGCGAACTGAAATCTACATTAAAACTGCAGATAACTACTTAAAAATTCACTTCCTTGAATTGATAATAGGTTTTTCTTTGTCATTTTAAACAGATTCCAGTCAAAATCGGCTTCTTCGATTCATATCGTATCTAAAACCGCATCAAAACTGCAAATATCAGTTTAAACTATCATTTTTTGATACAAACAGTTATATATTCATGTCAATATCTTTCAAATTCTAGTCAAAATCGGCGTCTTTGGGCATTTTAGTAACGAAAACCTTAATAAACTATTAGATTTCGACGTAAGGCAACCTTTCTGAGTCAAATAGTTGCCGATTTCGATAAAATCTTAGTCAGAATCTGCTTTTTCGCCTCTTATTGTACCCAAATCTACCTTAGAAATGCAGATATATACTTAAAACACCTTCTTTTGGGACAAATAATTGGTTTTCGCCCTTGATTTACAGAAGATTATAGCCAAAACATGCATTTTCATAACTTAGCGAACTGAAATCTACATTAAAACTGCAGATAACTACTTGAAAATTCACTTCCTTGAATTGATAATAGGTTTTTCTTTGTCATTTTAAACAGATTCCAGTCAAAATCGGCTTCTTCGACTCATATCGTACCTAAAACCGCATCAAAACTGCAAATATCAGTTTAAACTATCATTTTTTGATACAAACAGTTATATATTCATGTCAATATCTTTCAATTTCAGAATCTGCTTTTTCGCCTCTTGTTGTACCCAAATCTACCTTAGAAATGCAGATATATACTTAAAACACCTTCTTTTGGGACAAATAATTGGTTTTCGCCCTTGATTTACGGAAGATTATAACCAAAACATGCATTTTCATAACTTAGCGAACTGAAATCTACATTAAAACTGCAGATAACTACTTAAAAATTCACTTCCTTGAATTGATAATAGGTTTTTCTTTGTCATTTTAAACAGATTCCAGTCAAAATCGGCTTCTTCGATTCATATCGTATCTAAAACCGCATCAAAACTGCAAATATCAGTTTAAACTATCATTTTTTGATACAAACAGTTATATATTCATGTCAATATCTTTCAAATTCTAGTCAAAATCGGCGTCTTTGGGCATTTTAGTAACGAAAACCTTAATAAACTATTAGATTTTGACGTAAGGCAACCTTTCTGAGTCAAATAGTTGCCGATTTCGATAAAATCTTAGTCAGAATCTGCTTTTTCGCCTCTTATTGTACTCAAATCTACCTTAGAAATGCAGATATATACTTAAAACACCTTCTATTGGGACAAATAACTGGTTTTCGCCCTTGATTTACGGAAGATTATAGCCAAAACATGCATTTTCATAACTTAGCGAACTGAAATCTACATTAAAACTGCAGATAACTACTTAAAAATTCACTTCCTTGAATTGATAATAGGTTTTTCTTTGTCATTTTAAACAGATTCCAGCCAAAATCGGCTTCTTCGATTCATATCGTATCTAAAACCGCATCAAAACTGCAAATATCAGTTTAAACTATCAATTTTTGATACAAACAGTTATATATTCATGTCAATATCTTTCAATTTCTAGTCAAAATCGGCGTCTTTGGGCATTTTAGTAACGAAAACCTTAATAAACTATTAGATTTCGACGTAAGGCAACCTTTCTGAGTCAAATAGTTGCCGATTTCGATAAAACCTTAGTCAGAATCTGCTTTTTCGCCTCTTGTACCCAAATCTACCTTAGAAATGCAGATATATACTTAAAACACCTTCTTTTGGGACAAATAATTGGTTTTCGCCCTTGATTTACGGAAGATTATAACCAAAACATGCATTTTCATAACTTAGCGAACTGAAATCTACATTAAAACTGCAGATAACTACTTAAAAATTCACTTCCTTGAATTGATAATAGGTTTTTCTTTGTCATTTTAAACAGATTCCAGTCAAAATCGGCTTCTTCGATTCATATCGTATCTAAAACCGCATCAAAACTGCAAATATCAGTTTAAACTATCATTTTTTGATACAAACAGTTATATATTCATGTCAATATCTTTCAAATTCTAGTCAAAATCGGCGTCTTTGGGCATTTTAGTAACGAAAACCTTAATAAACTATTAGATTTCGACGTAAGGCAACCTTTCTGAGTCAAATAGTTGCCGATTTCGATAAAATCTTAGTCAGAATCTGCTTTTTCGCCTCTTATTGTACCCAAATCTACCTTAGAAATGTTAAAACACCTTCTTTTGGGACAAATAATTGGTTTTCGCCCTTGATTTACGGAAGATTATAACCAAAACATGCATTTTCATAACTTAGCGAACTGAAATCTACATTAAAACTGCAGATAACTACTTAAAAATTCACTTCCTTGAATTGATAATAGGTTTTTCTTTGTCATTTTAAACAGATTCCAGTCAAAATCGGCTTCTTCGATTCATATCGTATCTAAAACCGCATCAAAACTGCAAATATCAGTTTAAACTATCATTTTTTGATACAAACAGTTATATATTCATGTCAATATCTTTCAAATTCTAGTCAAAATCGGCGTCTTTGGGCATTTTAGTAACGAAAACCTTAATAAACTATTAGATTTCGACGTAAGGCAACCTTTCTGAGTCAAATAGTTGCCGATTTCGATAAAATCTTAGTCAGAATCTGCTTTTTCGCCTCTTATTGTACCCAAATCTACCTTAGAAATGCAGATATATACTTAAAACACCTTCTTTTGGGACAAATAATTGGTTTTCGCCCTTGATTTACGGAAGATTATAGCCAAAACATGCATTTTCATAACTTAGCGAACTGAAATCTACATTAAAACTGCAGATAACTAATTAAAAATTCACTTCCTTGAATTGATAATTGGTTTTCCTTTGTCATTTTAAACAGATTCCAGTCAAAATCGGCTTCTTCTACTCATATCGTGCCTAAAACCGCATCAAAACTGCAAAATGCAATTTAAACTATCATTTTTTGATACAAACAGTTATATATTCATGTCAATATCTTTCAAATTCTACTCAAAATCGGCGTCTTTGGGCATTTTAGTAACGAAAACCTTAATAAACTATTAGATTTCGACGTAAGGCAACCTTTCTGAGTCAAATAGTTGCCGATTTCGATAAAATCTTAGTCAGAATCTGCTTTTTCGCCTCTTATTGTACCCAAATCTACCTTAGAAATGCAGATATATACTTAAAACACCTTCTATTGGGACAAATAATTGGTTTTCGCCCTTGATTAACGGAAGATTATAGCCAAAACATACATTTTCATAACTTAGCGAACTGAAATCTACATTAAAACTGCAGATAACTACTTAAAAATTCACTTCCTTGAATTGATAATAGGTTTTTCTTTGTCATTTTAAACAGATTCCAGTCAAAATCGGCTTCTTCGATTCATATCGTATCTAAAACCGCATCAAAACTGCAAATATCAGTTTAAACTATCATTTTTTGATACAAACAGTTATATATTCATGTCAATATCTTTCAAATTCTAGTCAAAATCGGCGTCTTTGGGCATTTTAGTAACGAAAACCTTAATAAACTATTAGATTTCGACGTAAGGCAACCTTTCTGAGTCAAATAGTTGCCGATTTCGATAAAATCTTAGTCAGAATCTGCTTTTTCGCCTCTTATTGTACCCAAATCTACCTTAGAAATGTTAAAACACCTTCTTTTGGGACAAATAACTGGTTTTCGCCCTTGATTTACGGAAGATTATAGCCAAAACATGCATTTTCATAACTTAGCGAACTGAAATCTACATTAAAACTGCAGATAACTACTTAAAAATTCACTTCCTTGAATTGATAATAGGTTTTTCTTTGTCATTTTAAACAGATTCCAGTCAAAATCGGCTTCTTCGACTCATATCGTACCTAAAACCGCATCAAATTTGCAAATATCAGTTTAAACTATCATTTTTTGATACAAACAGTTATATATTCATGTCAATATCTTTCAAATTCTAGTCAAAATCGGCGTCTTTGGGCATTTTAGTAACGAAAACCTTAATAAACTATTAGATTTCGACGTAAGGCAACCTTTCTGAGTCAAATAGTTGCCGATTTCGATAAAATCTTAGTCAGAATCTGCTTTTTCGCCTCTTATTGTACCCAAATCTACCTTAGAAATGCAGATATATACTTAAAACACCTTCTTTTGGGACAAATAATTGGTTTTCGCCCTTGATTTACGGAAGATTATAGCCAAAACATGCATTTTCATAACTTAGCGAACTGAAATCTACATTAAAACTGCAGATAACTACTTAAAAATTCACTTCCTTGAATTGATAATAGGTTTTTCTTTGTCATTTTAAACAGATTCCAGTCAAAATCGGCTTCTTCGACTCATATCGTACCTAAAACCGCATCAAAACTGCAAATATCAGTTTAAACTATCATTTTTTGATACAAACAGTTATATATTCATGTCAATATCTTTCAAATTCTAGTCAAAATCGGCGTCTTTGGGCATTTTAGTAACGAAAACCTTAATAAACTATTAGATTTCGACGTAAGGCAACCTTTCTGAGTCAAATAGTTGCCGATTTCGATAAAATCTTAGTCAGAATCTGCTTTTTCGCCTCTTATTGTACCCAAATCTACCTTAGAAATGCAGATATATACTTAAAACACCTTCTTTTGGGACAAATAATTGGTTTTCGCCCTTGATTTACGGAAGATTATAGCCAAAACATGCATTTTCATAACTTAGCGAACTGAAATCTACATTAAAACTGCAGATAACTACTTAAAAATTCACTTCCTTGAATTGATAATAGGTTTTTCTTTGTCATTTTAAACAGATTTCAGTCAAAATCGGCTTCTTCGATTCATATCGTATCTAAAACCGCATCAAAACTGCAAATATCAGTTTAAACTATCATTTTTTGATACAAACAGTTATATATTCATGTCAATATCTTTCAATTTCAGAATCTGCTTTTTCGCCTCTTGTTGTACCCAAATCTACTTTAGAAATGCAGATATATACTTAAAACACCTTCTTTTGGGACAAATAATTGGTTTTCGCCCTTGATTTACGGAAGATTATAACCAAAACATGCATTTTCATAACTTAGCGAACTGAAATCTACATTAAAACTGCAGATAACTACTTAAAAATTCACTTCCTTGAATTGATAATAGGTTTTTCTTTGTCATTTTAAACAGATTCCAGTCAAAATCGGCTTCTTCGATTCATATCGTATCTAAAACCGCATCAAAACTGCAAATATCAGTTTAAACTATCATTTTTTGATACAAACAGTTATATATTCATGTCAATATCTTTCAAATTCTAGTCAAAATCGGCGTCTTTGGGCATTTTAGTAACGAAAACCTTAATAAACTATTAGATTTCGACGTAAGGCAACCTTTCTGAGTCAAATAGTTGCAGATTTCGATAAAATCTTAGTCAGAATCTGCTTTTTCGCCTCTTATTGTACCCAAATCTACCTTAGAAATGTTAAAACACCTTCTTTTGGGACAAATAACTGGTTTTTGCCCTTGATTTACGGAAGATTATAGCCAAAACATGCATTTTCATAACTTAGCGAACTGAAATCTACATTAAAACTGCAGATAACTACTTAAAAATTCACTTCCTTGAATTGATAATAGGTTTTTCTTTGTCATTTTAAACAGATTCCAGTCAAAATCGGCTTCTTCGACTCATATCGTACCTAAAACCGCATCAAATTTGCAAATATCAGTTTAAACTATCATTTTTTGATACAAACAGTTATATATTCATGTCAATATCTTTCAAATTCTAGTCAAAATCGGCGTCTTTGGGCATTTTAGTAACGAAAACCTTAATAAACTATTAGATTTCGACGTAAGGCAACCTTTCTGAGTCAAATAGTTGCCGATTTCGATAAAATCTTAGTCAGAATCTGCTTTTTCGCCTCTTATTGTACCCAAATCTACCTTAGAAATGCAGATATATACTTAAAACACCTTCTTTTGGGACAAATAATTGGTTTTCGCCCTTGATTTACGGAAGATTATAGCCAAAACATGCATTTTCATAACTTAGCGAACTGAAATCTACATTAAAACTGCAGATAACTACTTAAAAATTCACTTCCTTGAATTGATAATAGGTTTTTCTTTGTCATTTTAAACAGATTCCAGTCAAAATCGGCTTCTTCGACTCATATCGTACCTAAAACCGCATCAAAACTGCAAATATCAGTTTAAACTATCATTTTTTGATACAAACAGTTATATATTCATGTCAATATCTTTCAAATTCTAGTCAAAATCGGCGTCTTTGGGCATTTTAGTAACGAAAACCTTAATAAACTATTAGATTTCGACGTAAGGCAACCTTTCTGAGTCAAATAGTTGCCGATTTCGATAAAATCTTAGTCAGAATCTGCTTTTTCGCCTCTTATTGTACCCAAATCTACCTTAGAAATGCAGATATATACTTAAAACACCTTCTTTTGGGACAAATAATTGGTTTTCGCCCTTGATTTACGGAAGATTATAGCCAAAACATGCATTTTCATAACTTAGCGAACTGAAATCTACATTAAAACTGCAGATAACTACTTAAAAATTCACTTCCTTGAATTGATAATAGGTTTTTCTTTGTCATTTTAAACAGATTTCAGTCAAAATCGGCTTCTTCGATTCATATCGTATCTAAAACCGCATCAAAACTGCAAATATCAGTTTAAACTATCATTTTTTGATACAAACAGTTATATATTCATGTCAATATCTTTCAATTTCAGAATCTGCTTTTTCGCCTCTTGTTGTACCCAAATCTACTTTAGAAATGCAGATATATACTTAAAACACCTTCTTTTGGGACAAATAATTGGTTTTCGCCCTTGATTTACGGAAGATTATAACCAAAACATGCATTTTCATAACTTAGCGAACTGAAATCTACATTAAAACTGCAGATAACTACTTAAAAATTCACTTCCTTGAATTGATAATAGGTTTTTCTTTGTCATTTTAAACAGATTCCAGTCAAAATCGGCTTCTTCGATTCATATCGTATCTAAAACCGCATCAAAACTGCAAATATCAGTTTAAACTATCATTTTTTGATACAAACAGTTATATATTCATGTCAATATCTTTCAAATTCTAGTCAAAATCGGCGTCTTTGGGCATTTTAGTAACGAAAACCTTAATAAACTATTAGATTTCGACGTAAGGCAACCTTTCTGAGTCAAATAGTTGCAGATTTCGATAAAATCTTAGTCAGAATCTGCTTTTTCGCCTCTTATTCTACCCAAATCTACCTTAGAAATGCAGATATATACTTAAAACACCTTCTATTGGGACAAATAATTGGTTTTCGCCCTTGATTTACGGAAGATTATAGCCAAAACATGCATTTTCATAACTTAGCGAACTGAAATCTACATTAAAACTGCAGATAACTACTTAAAAATTCACTTCCTTGAATTGATAATAGGTTTTTCTTTGTCATTTTAAACAGATTCCAGTCAAAATCGGCTTCTTCGATTCATATCGTATCTAAAACCGCATCAAAACTGCAAATATCAGTTTAAACTATCATTTTTTGATACAAACAGTTATATATTCATGTCAATATCTTTCAAATTCCAGTCAAAATCGGCGTCTTTGGGCATTTTAGTAACGAAAACCTTAATAAACTATTAGATTTCGACGTAGGGCAACCTTTCTGAGTCAAATAGTTGCCGATTTCGATAAAGTCTTAGTCAGAATCTGCTTTTTCGCCTCTTATTGTACCCAAATCTACCTTAGAAATGCAGATATATACTTAAAACACCTTCTTTTGGGACAAATAATTGGTTTTCGCCCTCGATTTACGGAAGATTATAGCCAAAACATGCATTTTCATAACTTAGCGAACTGAAATCTACATTAAAACTGCAGATAACTACTTAAAAATTCACTTCCTTGGATTGATAATAGGTTTTTCTTTGTCATTTTAAACAGATTCCAGTCAAAATCGGCTTCTTCGATTCATATCGTATCTAAAACCGAATCAAAACTGCAAATATCAGTTTAAGCTATCATTTTTTGATACAAACAGTTATATATTCATGTCAATATCTTTCAAATTCTAGTCAAAATCCTCGTCTTTGGGCATTTTAGTAACGAAAACCTTAATAAACTATTAGATTTCGACGTAAGTCAACCTTTCTGAGTCAAATAGTTGCGATTTCGATAAAATCTTAGTCAGAATCTGCTTTTTCGCCTCTTATTGTACCCAAATCTACCTTAGAAATGCAGATATATACTTAAAACACCTTCTTTTGGGACAAATAATTGGTTTTCGCCCTTGATTTACGGAAGATTATAGCCAAAACATGCATTTTCATAACTTAGCGAACTGAAATCTACATTGAAACTGCAGATAACTACTTAAAAATTCACTTCCTTGAATTGATAATAGGTTTTTCTTTGTCATTTTAAACAGATTCCAGTCAAAATCGGCTTCTTCGACTCATATCGTACCTAAAACCGCATCAAATTTGCAAATATCAGTTTAAACTATCATTTTTTGATACAAACAGTTATATATTCATGTCAATATCTTTCAATTTCAGAATCTGCTTTTTCGCCTCTTGTTGTACCCAAATCTACTTTAGAAATGCAGATATATACTTAAAACACCTTCTTTTGGGACAAATAATTGGTTTTCGCCCTTGATTTACGGAAGATTATAGCCAAAACATGCATTTTCATAACTTAGCGAACTGAAATCTACATTAAAACTGCAGATAACTACTTAAAAATTCACTTCCTTGAATTGATAATAGGTTTTTCTTTGTCATTTTAAACAGATTCCAGTCAAAATCGGCTTCTTCGACTCATATCGTACCTAAAACCGCATCAAAACTGCAAATATCAGTTTAAACTATCATTTTTTGATACAAACAGTTATATATTCATGTCAATATCTTTCAAATTCTAGTCAAAATCGGCGTCTTTGGGCATTTTAGTAACGAAAACCTTAATAAACTATTAGATTTCGACGTAAGGCAACCTTTCTGAGTCAAATAGTTGCCGATTTCGATAAAATCTTAGTCAGAATCTGCTTTTTCGCCTCTTATTGTACCCAAATCTACCTTAGAAATGCAGATATATACTTAAAACACCTTCTTTTGGGACAAATAATTGGTTTTCGCCCTTGATTTACGGAAGATTATAGCCAAAACATGCATTTTCATAACTTAGCGAACTGAAATCTACATTAAAACTGCAGATAACTACTTAAAAATTCACTTCCTTGAATTGATAATAGGTTTTTCTTTGTCATTTTAAACAGATTTCAGTCAAAATCGGCTTCTTCGATTCATATCGTATCTAAAACCGCATCAAAACTGCAAATATCAGTTTAAACTATCATTTTTTGATACAAACAGTTATATATTCATGTCAATATCTTTCAATTTCAGAATCTGCTTTTTCGCCTCTTGTTGTACCCAAATCTACTTTAGAAATGCAGATATATACTTAAAACACCTTCTTTTGGGACAAATAATTGGTTTTCGCCCTTGATTTACGGAAGATTATAACCAAAACATGCATTTTCATAACTTAGCGAACTGAAATCTACATTAAAACTGCAGATAACTACTTAAAAATTCACTTCCTTGAATTGATAATAGGTTTTTCTTTGTCATTTTAAACAGATTCCAGTCAAAATCGGCTTCTTCGATTCATATCGTATCTAAAACCGCATCAAAACTGCAAATATCAGTTTAAACTATCATTTTTTGATACAAACAGTTATATATTCATGTCAATATCTTTCAAATTCTAGTCAAAATCGGCGTCTTTGGGCATTTTAGTAACGAAAACCTTAATAAACTATTAGATTTCGACGTAAGGCAACCTTTCTGAGTCAAATAGTTGCAGATTTCGATAAAATCTTAGTCAGAATCTGCTTTTTCGCCTCTTATTGTACCCAAATCTACCTTAGAAATGCAGATATATACTTAAAACACCTTCTATTGGGACAAATAATTGGTTTTCGCCCTTGATTTACGGAAGATTATAGCCAAAACATGCATTTTCATAACTTAGCGAACTGAAATCTACATTAAAACTGCAGATAACTACTTAAAAATTCACTTCCTTGAATTGATAATAGGTTTTTCTTTGTCATTTTAAACAGATTCCAGTCAAAATCGGCTTCTTCGATTCATATCGTATCTAAAACCGCATCAAAACTGCAAATATCAGTTTAAACTATCATTTTTTGATACAAACAGTTATATATTCATGTCAATATCTTTCAAATTCCAGTCAAAATCGGCGTCTTTGGGCATTTTAGTAACGAAAACCTTAATAAACTATTAGATTTCGACGTAGGGCAACCTTTCTGAGTCAAATAGTTGCCGATTTCGATAAAGTCTTAGTCAGAATCTGCTTTTTCGCCTCTTATTGTACCCAAATCTACCTTAGAAATGCAGATATATACTTAAAACACCTTCTTTTGGGACAAATAATTGGTTTTCGCCCTCGATTTACGGAAGATTATAGCCAAAACATGCATTTTCATAACTTAGCGAACTGAAATCTACATTAAAACTGCAGATAACTACTTAAAAATTCACTTCCTTGGATTGATAATAGGTTTTTCTTTGTCATTTTAAACAGATTCCAGTCAAAATCGGCTTCTTCGATTCATATCGTATCTAAAACCGAATCAAAACTGCAAATATCAGTTTAAGCTATCATTTTTTGATACAAACAGTTATATATTCATGTCAATATCTTTCAAATTCTAGTCAAAATCCTCGTCTTTGGGCATTTTAGTAACGAAAACCTTAATAAACTATTAGATTTCGACGTAAGTCAACCTTTCTGAGTCAAATAGTTGCGATTTCGATAAAATCTTAGTCAGAATCTGCTTTTTCGCCTCTTATTGTACCCAAATCTACCTTAGAAATGCAGATATATACTTAAAACACCTTCTTTTGGGACAAATAATTGGTTTTCGCCCTTGATTTACGGAAGATTATAGCCAAAACATGCATTTTCATAACTTAGCGAACTGAAATCTACATTGAAACTGCAGATAACTACTTAAAAATTCACTTCCTTGAATTGATAATAGGTTTTTCTTTGTCATTTTAAACAGATTCCAGTCAAAATCGGCTTCTTCGACTCATATCGTACCTAAAACCGCATCAAATTTGCAAATATCAGTTTAAACTATCATTTTTTGATACAAACAGTTATATATTCATGTCAATATCTTTCAATTTCAGAATCTGCTTTTTCGCCTCTTGTTGTACCCAAATCTACTTTAGAAATGCAGATATATACTTAAAACACCTTCTTTTGGGACAAATAATTGGTTTTCGCCCTTGATTTACGGAAGATTATAGCCAAAACATGCATTTTCATAACTTAGCGAACTGAAATCTACATTAAAACTGCAGATAACTACTTAAAAATTCACTTCCTTGAATTGATAATAGGTTTTTCTTTGTCATTTTAAACAGATTCCAGTCAAAATCGGCTTCTTCGACTCATATCGTACCTAAAACCGCATCAAAACTGCAAATATCAGTTTAAACTATCATTTTTTGATACAAACAGTTATATATTCATGTCAATATCTTTCAAATTCTAGTCAAAATCGGCGTCTTTGGGCATTTTAGTAACGAAAACCTTAATAAACTATTAGATTTCGACGTAAGGCAACCTTTCTGAGTCAAATAGTTGCCGATTTCGATAAAATCTTAGTCAGAATCTGCTTTTTCGCCTCTTATTGTACCCAAATCTACCTTAGAAATGCAGATATATACTTAAAACACCTTCTTTTGGGACAAATAATTGGTTTTCGCCCTTGATTTACGGAAGATTATAGCCAAAACATGCATTTTCATAACTTAGCGAACTGAAATCTACATTAAAACTGCAGATAACTACTTAAAAATTCACTTCCTTGAATTGATAATAGGTTTTTCTTTGTCATTTTAAACAGATTTCAGTCAAAATCGGCTTCTTCGATTCATATCGTATCTAAAACCGCATCAAAACTGCAAATATCAGTTTAAACTATCATTTTTTGATACAAACAGTTATATATTCATGTCAATATCTTTCAATTTCAGAATCTGCTTTTTCGCCTCTTGTTGTACCCAAATCTACTTTAGAAATGCAGATATATACTTAAAACACCTTCTTTTGGGACAAATAATTGGTTTTCGCCCTTGATTTACGGAAGATTATAACCAAAACATGCATTTTCATAACTTAGCGAACTGAAATCTACATTAAAACTGCAGATAACTACTTAAAAATTCACTTCCTTGAATTGATAATAGGTTTTTCTTTGTCATTTTAAACAGATTCCAGTCAAAATCGGCTTCTTCGATTCATATCGTATCTAAAACCGCATCAAAACTGCAAATATCAGTTTAAACTATCATTTTTTGATACAAACAGTTATATATTCATGTCAATATCTTTCAAATTCTAGTCAAAATCGGCGTCTTTGGGCATTTTAGTAACGAAAACCTTAATAAACTATTAGATTTCGACGTAAGGCAACCTTTCTGAGTCAAATAGTTGCAGATTTCGATAAAATCTTAGTCAGAATCTGCTTTTTCGCCTCTTATTGTACCCAAATCTACCTTAGAAATGTTAAAACACCTTCTTTTGGGACAAATAACTGGTTTTTGCCCTTGATTTACGGAAGATTATAGCCAAAACATGCATTTTCATAACTTAGCGAACTGAAATCTACATTAAAACTGCAGATAACTACTTAAAAATTCACTTCCTTGAATTGATAATAGGTTTTTCTTTGTCATTTTAAACAGATTCCAGTCAAAATCGGCTTCTTCGACTCATATCGTACCTAAAACCGCATCAAATTTGCAAATATCAGTTTAAACTATCATTTTTTGATACAAACAGTTATATATTCATGTCAATATCTTTCAAATTCTAGTCAAAATCGGCGTCTTTGGGCATTTTAGTAACGAAAACCTTAATAAACTATTAGATTTCGACGTAAGGCAACCTTTCTGAGTCAAATAGTTGCCGATTTCGATAAAATCTTAGTCAGAATCTGCTTTTTCGCCTCTTATTGTACCCAAATCTACCTTAGAAATGCAGATATATACTTAAAACACCTTCTTTTGGGACAAATAATTGGTTTTCGCCCTTGATTTACGGAAGATTATAGCCAAAACATGCATTTTCATAACTTAGCGAACTGAAATCTACATTAAAACTGCAGATAACTACTTAAAAATTCACTTCCTTGAATTGATAATAGGTTTTTCTTTGTCATTTTAAACAGATTCCAGTCAAAATCGGCTTCTTCGACTCATATCGTACCTAAAACCGCATCAAAACTGCAAATATCAGTTTAAACTATCATTTTTTGATACAAACAGTTATATATTCATGTCAATATCTTTCAAATTCTAGTCAAAATCGGCGTCTTTGGGCATTTTAGTAACGAAAACCTTAATAAACTATTAGATTTCGACGTAAGGCAACCTTTCTGAGTCAAATAGTTGCCGATTTCGATAAAATCTTAGTCAGAATCTGCTTTTTCGCCTCTTATTGTACCCAAATCTACCTTAGAAATGCAGATATATACTTAAAACACCTTCTTTTGGGACAAATAATTGGTTTTCGCCCTTGATTTACGGAAGATTATAGCCAAAACATGCATTTTCATAACTTAGCGAACTGAAATCTACATTAAAACTGCAGATAACTACTTAAAAATTCACTTCCTTGAATTGATAATAGGTTTTTCTTTGTCATTTTAAACAGATTTCAGTCAAAATCGGCTTCTTCGATTCATATCGTATCTAAAACCGCATCAAAACTGCAAATATCAGTTTAAACTATCATTTTTTGATACAAACAGTTATATATTCATGTCAATATCTTTCAATTTCAGAATCTGCTTTTTCGCCTCTTGTTGTACCCAAATCTACTTTAGAAATGCAGATATATACTTAAAACACCTTCTTTTGGGACAAATAATTGGTTTTCGCCCTTGATTTACGGAAGATTATAACCAAAACATGCATTTTCATAACTTAGCGAACTGAAATCTACATTAAAACTGCAGATAACTACTTAAAAATTCACTTCCTTGAATTGATAATAGGTTTTTCTTTGTCATTTTAAACAGATTCCAGTCAAAATCGGCTTCTTCGATTCATATCGTATCTAAAACCGCATCAAAACTGCAAATATCAGTTTAAACTATCATTTTTTGATACAAACAGTTATATATTCATGTCAATATCTTTCAAATTCTAGTCAAAATCGGCGTCTTTGGGCATTTTAGTAACGAAAACCTTAATAAACTATTAGATTTCGACGTAAGGCAACCTTTCTGAGTCAAATAGTTGCAGATTTCGATAAAATCTTAGTCAGAATCTGCTTTTTCGCCTCTTATTCTACCCAAATCTACCTTAGAAATGCAGATATATACTTAAAACACCTTCTATTGGGACAAATAATTGGTTTTCGCCCTTGATTTACGGAAGATTATAGCCAAAACATGCATTTTCATAACTTAGCGAACTGAAATCTACATTAAAACTGCAGATAACTACTTAAAAATTCACTTCCTTGAATTGATAATAGGTTTTTCTTTGTCATTTTAAACAGATTCCAGTCAAAATCGGCTTCTTCGATTCATATCGTATCTAAAACCGCATCAAAACTGCAAATATCAGTTTAAACTATCATTTTTTGATACAAACAGTTATATATTCATGTCAATATCTTTCAAATTCCAGTCAAAATCGGCGTCTTTGGGCATTTTAGTAACGAAAACCTTAATAAACTATTAGATTTCGACGTAGGGCAACCTTTCTGAGTCAAATAGTTGCCGATTTCGATAAAGTCTTAGTCAGAATCTGCTTTTTCGCCTCTTATTGTACCCAAATCTACCTTAGAAATGCAGATATATACTTAAAACACCTTCTTTTGGGACAAATAATTGGTTTTCGCCCTCGATTTACGGAAGATTATAGCCAAAACATGCATTTTCATAACTTAGCGAACTGAAATCTACATTAAAACTGCAGATAACTACTTAAAAATTCACTTCCTTGGATTGATAATAGGTTTTTCTTTGTCATTTTAAACAGATTCCAGTCAAAATCGGCTTCTTCGATTCATATCGTATCTAAAACCGAATCAAAACTGCAAATATCAGTTTAAGCTATCATTTTTTGATACAAACAGTTATATATTCATGTCAATATCTTTCAAATTCTAGTCAAAATCCTCGTCTTTGGGCATTTTAGTAACGAAAACCTTAATAAACTATTAGATTTCGACGTAAGTCAACCTTTCTGAGTCAAATAGTTGCGATTTCGATAAAATCTTAGTCAGAATCTGCTTTTTCGCCTCTTATTGTACCCAAATCTACCTTAGAAATGCAGATATATACTTAAAACACCTTCTTTTGGGACAAATAATTGGTTTTCGCCCTTGATTTACGGAAGATTATAGCCAAAACATGCATTTTCATAACTTAGCGAACTGAAATCTACATTGAAACTGCAGATAACTACTTAAAAATTCACTTCCTTGAATTGATAATAGGTTTTTCTTTGTCATTTTAAACAGATTCCAGTCAAAATCGGCTTCTTCGACTCATATCGTACCTAAAACCGCATCAAATTTGCAAATATCAGTTTAAACTATCATTTTTTGATACAAACAGTTATATATTCATGTCAATATCTTTCAATTTCAGAATCTGCTTTTTCGCCTCTTGTTGTACCCAAATCTACTTTAGAAATGCAGATATATACTTAAAACACCTTCTTTTGGGACAAATAATTGGTTTTCGCCCTTGATTTACGGAAGATTATAACCAAAACATGCATTTTCATAACTTAGCGAACTGAAATCTACATTAAAACTGCAGATAACTACTTAAAAATTCACTTCCTTGAATTGATAATAGGTTTTTCTTTGTCATTTTAAACAGATTCCAGTCAAAATCGGCTTCTTCGATTCATATCGTATCTAAAACCGCATCAAAACTGCAAATATCAGTTTAAACTATCATTTTTTGATAGAAACAGTTATATATTCATGTCAATATCTTTCAAATTCTAGTCAAAATCGGCGTCTTTGGGCATTTTAGTAACGAAAACCTTAATAAACTATTAGATTTCGACGTAAGGCAACCTTTCTGAGTCAAATAGTTGCCGATTTCGATAAAATCTTAGTCAGAATCTGCTTTTTCGCCTCTTATTCTACCCAAATCTACCTTAGAAATGCAGATATATACTTAAAACACCTTCTATTGGGACAAATAATTGGTTTTCGCCCTTGATTTACGGAAGATTATAGCCAAAACATGCATTTTCATAACTTAGCGAACTGAAATCTACATTAAAACTGCAGATAACTACTTAAAAATTCACTTCCTTGAATTGATAATAGGTTTTTCTTTGTCATTTTAAACAGATTCCAGTCAAAATCGGCTTCTTCGATTCATATCGTATCTAAAACCGCATCAAAACTGCAAATATCAGTTTAAACTATCATTTTTTGATACAAACAGTTATATATTCATGTCAATATCTTTCAAATTCCAGTCAAAATCGGCGTCTTTGGGCATTTTAGTAACGAAAACCTTAATAAACTATTAGATTTCGACGTAGGGCAACCTTTCTGAGTCAAATAGTTGCCGATTTCGATAAAGTCTTAGTCAGAATCTGCTTTTTCGCCTCTTATTGTACCCAAATCTACCTTAGAAATGCAGATATATACTTAAAACACCTTCTTTTGGGACAAATAATTGGTTTTCGCCCTCGATTTACGGAAGATTATAGCCAAAACATGCATTTTCATAACTTAGCGAACTGAAATCTACATTAAAACTGCAGATAACTACTTCAAAATTCACTTCCTTAAATTGATAATAGGTTTTTCTTTGTCATTTTAAACAGATTCCAGTCAAAATCGGCTTCTTCGATTCATATCGTATCTAAAACCGAATCAAAACTGCAAATATCAGTTTAAGCTATCATTTTTTGATACAAACAGTTATATATTCATGTCAATATCTTTCAAATTCTAGTCAAAATCGGCGTCTTTGGGCATTTTAGTAACGAAAACCTTAATAAACTATTAGATTTCGACGTAAGTCAACCTTTCTGAGTCAAATAGTTGCGATTTCGATAAAATCTTAGTCAGAATCTGCTTTTTCGCCTCTTATTGTACCCAAATCTACCTTAGAAATGCAGATATATACTTAAAACACCTTCTTTTGGGACAAATAATTGGTTTTCGCCCTTGATTTACGGAAGATTATAGCCAAAACATGCATTTTCATAACTTAGCGAACTGAAATCTACATTGAAACTGCAGATAACTACTTAAAAATTCACTTCCTTGAATTGATAATAGGTTTTTCTTTGTCATTTTAAACAGATTCCAGTCAAAATCGGCTTCTTCGACTCATATCGTACCTAAAACCGCATCAAATTTGCAAATATCAGTTTAAACTATCATTTTTTGATACAAACAGTTATATATTCATGTCAATATCTTTCAATTTCAGAATCTGCTTTTTCGCCTCTTGTTGTACCCAAATCTACTTTAGAAATGCAGATATATACTTAAAACACCTTCTTTTGGGACAAATAATTGGTTTTCGCCCTTGATTTACGGAAGATTATAACCAAAACATGCATTTTCATAACTTAGCGAACTGAAATCTACATTAAAACTGCAGATAACTACTTAAAAATTCACTTCCTTGAATTGATAATAGGTTTTTCTTTGTCATTTTAAACAGATTCCAGTCAAAATCGGCTTCTTCGATTCATATCGTATCTAAAACCGCATCAAAACTGCAAATATCAGTTTAAACTATCATTTTTTGATAGAAACAGTTATATATTCATGTCAATATCTTTCAAATTCTAGTCAAAATCGGCGTCTTTGGGCATTTTAGTAACGAAAACCTTAATAAACTATTAGATTTCGACGTAAGGCAACCTTTCTGAGTCAAATAGTTGCCGATTTCGATAAAATCTTAGTCAGAATCTGCTTTTTCGCCTCTTATTCTACCCAAATCTACCTTAGAAATGCAGATATATACTTAAAACACCTTCTATTGGGACAAATAATTGGTTTTCGCCCTTGATTTACGGAAGATTATAGCCAAAACATGCATTTTCATAACTTAGCGAACTGAAATCTACATTAAAACTGCAGATAACTACTTAAAAATTCACTTCCTTGAATTGATAATAGGTTTTTCTTTGTCATTTTAAACAGATTCCAGTCAAAATCGGCTTCTTCGATTCATATCGTATCTAAAACCGCATCAAAACTGCAAATATCAGTTTAAACTATCATTTTTTGATACAAACAGTTATATATTCATGTCAATATCTTTCAAATTCCAGTCAAAATCGGCGTCTTTGGGCATTTTAGTAACGAAAACCTTAATAAACTATTAGATTTCGACGTAGGGCAACCTTTCTGAGTCAAATAGTTGCCGATTTCGATAAAGTCTTAGTCAGAATCTGCTTTTTCGCCTCTTATTGTACCCAAATCTACCTTAGAAATGCAGATATATACTTAAAACACCTTCTTTTGGGACAAATAATTGGTTTTCGCCCTCGATTTACGGAAGATTATAGCCAAAACATGCATTTTCATAACTTAGCGAACTGAAATCTACATTAAAACTGCAGATAACTACTTCAAAATTCACTTCCTTAAATTGATAATAGGTTTTTCTTTGTCATTTTAAACAGATTCCAGTCAAAATCGGCTTCTTCGATTCATATCGTATCTAAAACCGAATCAAAACTGCAAATATCAGTTTAAGCTATCATTTTTTGATACAAACAGTTATATATTCATGTCAATATCTTTCAAATTCTAGTCAAAATCGGCGTCTTTGGGCATTTTAGTAACGAAAACCTTAATAAACTATTAGATTTCGACGTAAGTCAACCTTTCTGAGTCAAATAGTTGCGATTTCGATAAAATCTTAGTCAGAATCTGCTTTTTCGCCTCTTATTGTACCCAAATCTACCTTAGAAATGCAGATATATACTTAAAACACCTTCTTTTGGGACAAATAATTGGTTTTCGCCCTTGATTTACGGAAGATTATAGCCAAAACATGCATTTTCATAACTTAGCGAACTGAAATCTACATTGAAACTGCAGATAACTACTTAAAAATTCACTTCCTTGAATTGATAATAGGTTTTTCTTTGTCATTTTAAACAGATTCCAGTCAAAATCGGCTTCTTCGACTCATATCGTACCTAAAACCGCATCAAATTTGCAAATATCAGTTTAAACTATCATTTTTTGATACAAACAGTTATATATTCATGTCAATATCTTTCAAATTCTAGTCAAAATCGGCGTCTTTGGGCATTTTAGTAACGAAAACCTTTATAAACTATTAGATTTCGACGTAAGGCAACCTTTCTGAGTCAAATAGTTGCCGATTTCGATAAAATCTTAGTCAGAATCTGCTTTTTCGCCTCTTATTGTACCCAAATCTACCTTAGAAATGCAGATATATACTTAAAACACCTTCTTTTGGGACAAATAATTGGTTTTCGCCCTTGATTTACGGAAGATTATAGCCAAAACATGCATTTTCATAACTTAGCGAACTGAAATCTACATTAAAACTGCAGATAACTACTTAAAAATTCACTTCCTTGAATTGATAATAGGTTTTTCTTTGTCATTTTAAACAGATTCCAGTCAAAATCGGCTTCTTCGACTCATATCGTACCTAAAACCGC
The DNA here is from genome assembly GCF_029955315.1 of Cylas formicarius. Lineage (NCBI taxonomy): Eukaryota > Metazoa > Arthropoda > Insecta > Coleoptera > Brentidae > Cylas > Cylas formicarius. The sequence goes on from NW_026844268.1 coordinate 1,801,578, forward strand.
ATCAAAACTGCAAATATCAGTTTAAACTATCATTTTTTGATACAAACAGTTATATATTCATGTCAATATCTTTCAAATTCTAGTCAAAATCGGCGTCTTTGGGCATTTTAGTAACGAAAACCTTAATAAACTATTAGATTTCGACGTAAGGCATTCTTTCTGAGTCAAACAGTTGCCGATTTCGATAAAATCTTAGTCAGAATCTGCTTTTTCGCCTCTTATTGTACCCAAATCTACCTTATAAATGCAGATATATACTTAAAACACCTTCTTTTGGGACAAATAATTGGTTTTCGCCCTTGATTTACGGAAGATTATAGCCAAAACATGCATTTTCATAACTTAGCGAACTGAAATCTACATTAAAACTGCAGATAACTACTTAAAAATTCACTTCCTTGAATTGATAATAGGTTTTTCTTTGTCATTTTAAACAGATTCCAGTCAAAATCGGCTTCTTCGATTCATATCGTATCTAAAACCGCATCAAAACTGCAAATATCAGTTTAAACTATCATTTTTTGATACAAACAGTTATATATTCATGTCAATATCTTTCAAATTCTAGTCAAAATCGGCGTCTTTGGGCATTTTAGTAACGAAAACCTTAATAAACTATTAGATTTCGACGTAAGGCAACCTTTCTGAGTCAAATAGTTGCCGATTTCGATAAAATCTTAGTCAGAATCTGCTTTTTCGCCTCTTATTGTGCCCAAATCTACCTTAGAAATGCAGATATATACTTAAAACACCTTCTTTTGGGACAAATAATTGGTTTTCGCCCTCGATTTACGGAAGATTACAGCCAAAACATGCATTTTCATAACTTAGCGAACTGAAATCTACATTAAAACTGCAGATAACTACTTAAAAATTCACTTCCTTGGATTGATAATAGGTTTTTCTTTGTCATTTTAAACAGATTCCAGTCAAAATCGGCTTCTTCGATTCATATCGTATCTAAAACCGAATCAAAACTGCAAATATCAGTTTAAGCTATCATTTTTTGATACAAACAGTTATATATTCATGTCAATATCTTTCAAATTCTAGTCAAAATCGGCGTCTTTGGGCATTTTAGTAACGAAAACCTTAATAAACTATTAGATTTCGACGTAAGTCAACCTTTCTGAGTCAAATAGTTGCGATTTCGATAAAATCTTAGTCAGAATCTGCTTTTTCGCCTCTTATTGTACCCAAATCTACCTTAGAAATGCAGATATATAATTAAAACACCCTCTTTTGGGACAAATAATTGGTTTTCGCCCTTGATTTACGGAAGATTATAGCCAAAACATGCATTTTCATAACTTAGCGAACTGAAATCTACATTAAAACTGCAGATAACTACTTAAAAATTCACTTCCTTGAATTGATAATAGGTTTTTCTTTGTCATTTTAAACAGATTCCAGTCAAAATCGGCTTCTTCGACTCATATCGTACCTAAAACCGCATCAAAACTGCAAATATCAGTTTAAACTATCATTTTTTGATACAAACAGTTATATATTCATGTCAATATCTTTCAAATTCTAGTCAAAATCGGCGTCTTTGGGCATTTTAGTAACGAAAACCTTAATAAACTATTAGATTTCGACGTAAGGCATCCTTTCTGAGTCAAACAGTTGCCGATTTCGATAAAATCTTAGTCAGAATCTGCTTTTTCGCCTCTTATTGTACCCAAATCTACCTTATAAATGCAGATATATACTTAAAACACCTTCTTTTGGGACAAATAATTGGTTTTCGCCCTTGATTTACGGAAGATTATAGCCAAAACATGCATTTTCATAACTTAGCGAACTGAAATCTACATTAAAACTGCAGATAACTACTTAAAAATTCACTTGCAGATATATACTTAAAACACCTTCTTTTGGGACAAATAATCGGTTTTCGCCCTTGATTTACGGAAGATTATAGCCAAAACATGCATTTTCATAACTTAGCGAACTGAAATCTACATTAAAACTGCAGATAACTACTTAAAAATTCACTTCCTTGAATTGATAATAGGTTTTTCTTTGTCATTTTAAACAGATTCCAGTCAAAATCGGCTTCTTCGACTCATATCGTACCTAAAACCGCATCAAATTTGCAAATATCAGTTTAAACTATCATTTTTTGATATAAACAGTTATATATTCATGTCAATATCTTTCAAATTCTAGTCAAAATCGGCGTCTTTGGGCATTTTAGTAACGAAAACCTTAATAAACTATTAGATTTCGACGTAAGGCAACCTTTCTGAGTCAAATAGTTGCCGATTTCGATAAAATCTTAGTCAGAATCTGCTTTTTCGCCTCTTATTGTACCCAAATCTACCTTAGAAATGCAGATATATACTTAAAACACCTTCTTTTGGGACAAATAATTGGTTTTCGCCCTTGATTTACGGAAGATTATAGCCAAAACATGCATTTTCATAACTTAGCGAACTGAAATCTACATTAAAACTGCAGATAACTACTTAAAAATTCACTTCCTTGAATTGATAATAGGTTTTTCTTTGTCATTTTAAACAGATTCCAGTCAAAATCGGCTTCTTCGACTCATATCGTACCTAAAACCGCATCAAAACTGCAAATATCAGTTTAAACTATCATTTTTTGATACAAACAGTTATATATTCATGTCAATATCTTTCAAATTCTAGTCAAAATCGGCGTCTTTGGGCATTTTAGTAACGAAAACCTTAATAAACTATTAGATTTCGACGTAAGGCATCCTTTCTGAGTCAAACAGTTGCCGATTTCGATAAAATCTTAGTCAGAATCTGCTTTTTCGCCTCTTATTGTACCCAAATCTACCTTATAAATGCAGATATATACTTAAAACACCTTCTTTTGGGACAAATAATTGGTTTTCGCCCTTGATTTACGGAAGATTATAGCCAAAACATGCATTTTCATAACTTAGCGAACTGAAATCTACATTAAAACTGCAGATAACTACTTAAAAATTCACTTCCTTGAATTGATAATAGGTTTTTCTTTGTCATTTTAAACAGATTCCAGTCAAAATCGGCTTCTTCGATTCATATCGTATCTAAAACCGCATCAAAACTGCAAATATCAGTTTAAACTATCATTTTTTGATACAAACAGTTATATATTCATGTCAATATCTTTCAAATTCTAGTCAAAATCGGCGTCTTTGGGCATTTTAGTAACGAAAACCTTAATAAACTATTAGATTTCGACGTAAGGCAACCTTTCTGAGTCAAATAGTTGCCGATTTCGATAAAATCTTAGTCAGAATCTGCTTTTTCGCCTCTTATTGTACCCAAATCTACCTTAGAAATGCAGATATATACTTAAAACACCTTCTTTTGGGACAAATAATTGGTTTTCGCCCTCGATTTACGGAAGATTATAGCCAAAACATGCATTTTCATAACTTAGCGAACTGAAATCTACATTAAAACTGCAGATAACTACTTAAAAATTCACTTCCTTGGATTGATAATAGGTTTTTCTTTGTCATTTTAAACAGATTCCAGTCAAAATCGGCTTCTTCGATTCATATCGTATCTAAAACCGAATCAAAACTGCAAATATCAGTTTAAGCTATCATTTTTTGATACAAACAGTTATATATTCATGTCAATATCTTTCAAATTCTAGTCAAAATCGGCGTCTTTGGGCATTTTAGTAACGAAAACCTTAATAAACTATTAGATTTCGACGTAAGTCAACCTTTCTGAGTCAAATAGTTGCGATTTCGATAAAATCTTAGTCAGAATCTGCTTTTTCGCCTCTTATTGTACCCAAATCTACCTTAGAAATGCAGATATATAATTAAAACACCTTCTTTTGGGACAAATAATTGGTTTTCGCCCTTGATTTACGGAAGATTATAGCCAAAACATGCATTTTCATAACTTAGCGAACTGAAATCTACATTAAAACTGCAGATAACTACTTAAAAATTCACTTCCTTGAATTGATAATAGGTTTTTCTTTGTCATTTTAAACAGATTCCAGTCAAAATCGGCTTCTTCGACTCATATCGTACCTAAAACCGCATCAAATTTGCAAATATCAGTTTAAACTATCATTTTTTGATACAAACAGTTATATATTCATGTCAATATCTTTCAAATTCTAGTCAAAATCGGCGTCTTTGGGCATTTTAGTAACGAAAACCTTAATAAACTATTAGATTTCGACGTAAGGCAACCTTTCTGAGTCAAATAGTTGCCGATTTCGATAAAATCTTAGTCAGAATCTGCTTTTTCGCCTCTTATTGTACCCAAATCTACCTTAGAAATGCAGATATATACTTAAAACACCTTCTTTTGGGACAAATAATTGGTTTTCGCCCTTGATTTACGGAAGATTATAGCCAAAACATGCATTTTCATAACTTAGCGAACTGAAATCTACATTAAAACTGCAGATAACTACTTAAAAATTCACTTCCTTGAATTGATAATAGGTTTTTCTTTGTCATTTTAAACAGATTCCAGTCAAAATCGGCTTCTTCGACTCATATCGTACCTAAAACCGCATCAAAACTGCAAATATCAGTTTAAACTATCATTTTTTGATACAAACAGTTATATGTTCATGTCAATATCTTTCAAATTCTAGTCAAAATCGGCGTCTTTGGGCATTTTAGTAACGAAAACCTTAATAAACTATTAGATTTCGACGTAAGGCAACTTTTCTGAGTCAAATAGTTGCCGATTTCGATAAAATCTTAGTCAGAATCTGCTTTTTCGCCTCTTATTGTACCCAAATCTACCTTAGAAATGCAGATATATACTTAAAACACCTTCTTTTGGGACAAATAATTGGTTTTCGCCCTTGATTTACGGAAGATTATAGCCAAAACATGCATTTTCATAACTTAGCGAACTGAAATCTACATTAAAACTGCAGATAACTACTTAAAAATTCACTTCCTTGAATTGATAATAGGTTTTTCTTTGTCATTTTAAACAGATTTCAGTCAAAATCGGCTTCTTCGATTCATATCGTATCTAAAACCGCATCAAAACTGCAAATATCAGTTTAAACTATCATTTTTTGATACAAACAGTTATATATTCATGTCAATATCTTTCAATTTCAGAATCTGCTTTTTCGCCTCTTGTTGTACCCAAATCTACCTTAGAAAGCAGATATATACTTAAAACACCTTCTTTTGGGACAAATAATTGGTTTTCGCCCTTGATTTACGGAAGATTATAACCAAAACATGCATTTTCATAACTTAGCGAACTGAAATCTACATTTAAACTGCAGATAACTACTTAAAAATTCACTTCCTTGAATTGATAATAGGTTTTTCTTTGTCATTTTAAACAGATTCCAGTCAAAATCGGCTTCTTCGATTCATATCGTATCTAAAACCGCATCAAAACTGCAAATTTCAGTTTAAACTATCATTTTTTGATACAAACAGTTATATATTCATGTCAATATCTTTCAAATTCTAGTCAAAATCGACGTCTTTGGGCATTTTAGTAACGAAAACCTTAATAAACTATTAGATTTTGACGTAAGGCAACCTTTCTGAGTCAAATAGTTGCCGATTTCGATAAAATCTTAGTCAGAATCTGCTTTTTCGCCTCTTATTGTACTCATATCTACCTTAGAAATGCAGATATATACTTATAACACCTTCTATTGGGACAAATAATTGGTTTTCGCCCTTGATTTACGGAAGATTATAGCCAAAACATGCATTTTCATAACTTAGCGAACTGAAATCTACATTAAAACTGCAGATAACTACTTAAAAATTCACTTCCTTGAATTGATAATAGGTTTTTCTTTGTCATTTTAAACAGATTCCAGTCAAAATCGGCTTCTTCGACTCATATCGTACCTAAAACCGCATCAAATTTGCAAATATCAGTTTAAACTATCATTTTTTGATACACACAGTTATATATTCATGTCAATATCTTTCAAATTCTAGTCAAAATCGGCGTCTTTGGGCATTTTAGTAACGAAAACCTTAATAAACTATTAGATTTCGACGTAAGGCAACCTTTCTGAGTCAAATAGTTGCCGATTTCGATAAAATCTTAGTCAGAATCTGCTTTTTCGCCTCTTATTGTACCCAAATCTACCTTAGAAATGCAGATATATACTTAAAACACCTTCTTTTGGGACAAATAATTGGTTTTCGCCCTTGATTTACGGAAGATTATAGCCAAAACATGCATTTTCATAACTTAGCGAACTGAAATCTACATTAAAACTGCAGATAACTACTTAAAAATTCACTTCCTTGAATTGATAATAGGTTTTTCTTTGTCATTTTAAACAGATTCCAGTCAAAATCGGCTTCTTCGACTCATATCGTACCTAAAACCGCATCAAAACTGCAAATATCAGTTTAAACTATCATTTTTTGATACAAACAGTTATATGTTCATGTCAATATCTTTCAAATTCTAGTCAAAATCGGCGTCTTTGGGCATTTTAGTAACGAAAACCTTAATAAACTATTAGATTTCGACGTAAGGCAACTTTTCTGAGTCAAATAGTTGCCGATTTCGATAAAATCTTAGTCAGAATCTGCTTTTTCGCCTCTTATTGTACCCAAATCTACCTTAGAAATGCAGATATATACTTAAAACACCTTCTTTTGGGACAAATAATTGGTTTTCGCCCTTGATTTACGGAAGATTATAGCCAAAACATGCATTTTCATAACTTAGCGAACTGAAATCTACATTAAAACTGCAGATAACTACTTAAAAATTCACTTCCTTGAATTGATAATAGGTTTTTCTTTGTCATTTTAAACAGATTTCAGTCAAAATCGGCTTCTTCGATTCATATCGTATCTAAAACCGCATCAAAACTGCAAATATCAGTTTAAACTATCATTTTTTGATACAAACAGTTATATATTCATGTCAATATCTTTCAATTTCAGAATCTGCTTTTTCGCCTCTTGTACCCAAATCTACCTTAGAAATGCAGATATATACTTAAAACACCTTCTTTTGGGACAAATAATTGGTTTTCGCCCTTGATTTACGGAAGATTATAACCAAAACATGCATTTTCATAACTTAGCGAACTGAAATCTACATTTAAACTGCAGATAACTACTTAAAAATTCACTTCCTTGAATTGATAATAGGTTTTTCTTTGTCATTTTAAACAGATTCCAGTCAAAATCGGCTTCTTCGATTCATATCGTATCTAAAACCGCATCAAAACTGCAAATATCAGTTTAAACTATCATTTTTTGATACAAACAGTTATATATTCATGTCAATATCTTTCAAATTCTAGTCAAAATCGACGTCTTTGGGCATTTTAGTAACGAAAACCTTAATAAACTATTAGATTTTGACGTAAGGCAACCTTTCTGAGTCAAATAGTTGCCGATTTCGATAAAATCTTAGTCAGAATCTGCTTTTTCGCCTCTTATTGTACTCATATCTACCTTAGAAATGCAGATATATACTTATAACACCTTCTATTGGGACAAATAATTGGTTTTCGCCCTTGATTTACGGAAGATTATAGCCAAAACATGCATTTTCATAACTTAGCGAACTGAAATCTACATTAAAACTGCAGATAACTACTTAAAAATTCACTTCCTTGAATTGATAATAGGTTTTTCTTTGTCATTTTAAACAGATTCCATCCAAAATCGGCTTCTTCGATTCATATCGTATCTAAAACCGCATCAAAACTGCAAATATCAGTTTAAACTATCAATTTTTGATACAAACAGTTATATATTCATGTCAATATCTTTCAATTTCTAGTCAAAATCGGCGTCTTTGGGCATTTTAGTAACGAAAACCTTAATAAACTATTAGATTTCGACGTAAGGCAACCTTTCTGAGTCAAATAGTTGCCGATTTCGATAAAACCTTAGTCAGAATCTGCTTTTTCGCCTCTTGTTGTACCCAAATCTACCTTAGAAATGCAGATATATACTTAAAACACCTTCTTTTGGGACAAATAATTGGTTTTCGCCCTTGATTTACGGAAGATTATAACCAAAACATGCATTTTCATAACTTAGCGAACTGAAATCTACATTAAAACTGCAGATAACTACTTAAAAATTCACTTCCTTGAATTGATAATAGGTTTTTCTTTGTCATTTTAAACAGATTCCAGTCAAAATCGGCTTCTTCGATTCATATCGTATCTAAAACCGCATCAAAACTGCATATATCAGTTTAAACTATCATTTTTTGATACAAACAGTTATATATTCATGTCAATATCTTTCAAATTCTAGTCAAAATCGGCGTCTTTGGGCATTTTAGTAACGAAAACCTTAATAAACTATTAGATTTCGACGTAAGGCAACCTTTCTGAGTCAAATAGTTGCCGATTTCGATAAAATCTTAGTCAGAATCTGCTTTTTCGCCTCTTATTGTACCAAAATCTACCTTAGAAATGCAGATATATACTTAAAACACCTTCTATTGGGACAAATAATTGGTTTTCGCCCTTGATTTACGGAAGATTATAGCCAAAACATGCATTTTCATAACTTAGCGAACTGAAATCTACATTAAAACTGCAGATAACTACTTAAAAATTCAATTCCTTGAATTGATAATAGGTTTTTCTTTGTCATTTTAAACAGATTAGAGTCAAAATCGGCTTCTTCGATTCATATCGTATCTAAAACCGCATCAAAACTGCAAATATCAGTTTAAACTATCATTTTTTGATACAAACAGTTATATATTCATGTCAATATCTTTCAAATTCCAGTCAAAATCGGCGTCTTTGGGCATTTTAGTAACGAAAACCTTAATAAACTATTAGATTTCGACGTAGGGCAACCTTTCTGAGTCAAATAGTTGCCGATTTCGATAAAGTCTTAGTCAGAATCTGCTTTTTCGCCTCTTATTGTACCCAAATCTACCTTAGAAATGCAGATATATACTTAAAACACCTTCTTTTGGGACAAATAATTGGTTTTCGCCCTCGATTTACGGAAGATTATAGCCAAAACATGCATTTTCTTAACTTAGCGAACTGAAATCTACATTAAAACTGCAGATAACTACTTAAAAATTCACTTCCTTGGATTGATAATAGGTTTTTCTTTGTCATTTTAAACAGATTCCAGTCAAAATCGGCTTCTTCGATTCATATCGTATCTAAAACCGAATCAAAACTGCAAATATCAGTTTAAGCTAACATTTTTTGATACAAACAGTTATATATTCATGTCAATATCTTTCAAATTCTAGTCAAAATCGGCGTCTTTGGGCATCTTAGTAACGAAAACCTTAATAAACTATTAGATTTCGACGTAAGTCAACCTTTCTGAGTCAAATAGTTGCGATTTCGATAAAATCTTAGTCAGAATCTGCTTTTTCGCCTCTTATTGTACCCAAATCTACCTTAGAAATGCAGATATATACTTAAAACACCTTCTTTTGGGACAAATAATTGGTTTTCGCCCTTGATTTACGGAAGATTATAGCCAAAACATGCATTTTCATAACTTAGCGAACTGAAATCTACATTAAAACTGCAGATAACTACTTAAAAATTCACTTCCTTGAATTGATAATAGGTTTTTCTTTGTCATTTTAAACAGATTCCAGTCAAAATCGGCTTCTTCGACTCATATCGTACCTAAAACCGCATCAAAACTGCAAATATCAGTTTAAACTATCATTTTTTGATACAAACAGTTATATGTTCATGTCAATATCTTTCAAATTCTAGTCAAAATCGGCGTCTTTGGGCATTTTAGTAACGAAAACCTTAATAAACTATTAGATTTCGACGTAAGGCAACTTTTCTGAGTCAAATAGTTGCCGATTTCGATAAAATCTTAGTCAGAATCTGCTTTTTCGCCTCTTATTGTACCCAAATCTACCTTAGAAATGCAGATATATACTTAAAACACCTTCTTTTGGGACAAATAATTGGTTTTCGCCCTTGATTTACGGAAGATTATAGCCAAAACATGCATTTTCATAACTTAGCGAACTGAAATCTACATTAAAACTGCAGATAACTACTTAAAAATTCACTTCCTTGAATTGATAATAGGTTTTTCTTTGTCATTTTAAACAGATTTCAGTCAAAATCGGCTTCTTCGATTCATATCGTATCTAAAACCGCATCAAAACTGCAAATATCAGTTTAAACTATCATTTTTTGATACAAACAGTTATATATTCATGTCAATATCTTTCAATTTCAGAATCTGCTTTTTCGCCTCTTGTACCCAAATCTACCTTAGAAATGCAGATATATACTTAAAACACCTTCTTTTGGGACAAATAATTGGTTTTCGCCCTTGATTTACGGAAGATTATAACCAAAACATGCATTTTCATAACTTAGCGAACTGAAATCTACATTTAAACTGCAGATAACTACTTAAAAATTCACTTCCTTGAATTGATAATAGGTTTTTCTTTGTCATTTTAAACAGATTCCAGTCAAAATCGGCTTCTTCGATTCATATCGTATCTAAAACCGCATCAAAACTGCAAATATCAGTTTAAACTATCATTTTTTGATACAAACAGTTATATATTCATGTCAATATCTTTCAAATTCTAGTCAAAATCGACGTCTTTGGGCATTTTAGTAACGAAAACCTTAATAAACTATTAGATTTTGACGTAAGGCAACCTTTCTGAGTCAAATAGTTGCCGATTTCGATAAAATCTTAGTCAGAATCTGCTTTTTCGCCTCTTATTGTACTCATATCTACCTTAGAAATGCAGATATATACTTATAACACCTTCTATTGGGACAAATAATTGGTTTTCGCCCTTGATTTACGGAAGATTATAGCCAAAACATGCATTTTCATAACTTAGCGAACTGAAATCTACATTAAAACTGCAGATAACTACTTAAAAATTCACTTCCTTGAATTGATAATAGGTTTTTCTTTGTCATTTTAAACAGATTCCATCCAAAATCGGCTTCTTCGATTCATATCGTATCTAAAACCGCATCAAAACTGCAAATATCAGTTTAAACTATCAATTTTTGATACAAACAGTTATATATTCATGTCAATATCTTTCAATTTCTAGTCAAAATCGGCGTCTTTGGGCATTTTAGTAACGAAAACCTTAATAAACTATTAGATTTCGACGTAAGGCAACCTTTCTGAGTCAAATAGTTGCCGATTTCGATAAAACCTTAGTCAGAATCTGCTTTTTCGCCTCTTGTTGTACCCAAATCTACCTTAGAAATGCAGATATATACTTAAAACACCTTCTTTAGGGACAAATAATTGGTTTTCGCCCTTGATTTACGGAAGATTATAACCAAAACATGCATTTTCATAACTTAGCGAACTGAAATCTACATTAAAACTGCAGATAACTACTTAAAAATTCACTTCCTTGAATTGATAATAGGTTTTTCTTTGTCATTTTAAACAGATTCCAGTCAAAATCGGCTTCTTCGATTCATATCGTATCTAAAACCGCATCAAAACTGCATATATCAGTTTAAACTATCATTTTTTGATACAAACAGTTATATATTCATGTCAATATCTTTCAAATTCTAGTCAAAATCGGCGTCTTTGGGCATTTTAGTAACGAAAACCTTAATAAACTATTAGATTTCGACGTAAGGCAACCTTTCTGAGTCAAATAGTTGCCGATTTCGATAAAATCTTAGTCAGAATCTGCTTTTTCGCCTCTTATTGTACCAAAATCTACCTTAGAAATGCAGATATATACTTAAAACACCTTCTATTGGGACAAATAATTGGTTTTCGCCCTTGATTTACGGAAGATTATAGCCAAAACATGCATTTTCATAACTTAGCGAACTGAAATCTACATTAAAACTGCAGATAACTACTTAAAAATTCACTTCCTTGAATTGATAATAGGTTTTTCTTTGTCATTTGAAACACATTCCAGTCAAAATCGGCTTCTTAGATTCATATCGTATCTAAAACCGCATCAAAACTGCAAATATCAGTTTAAACTATCATTTTTTGATACAAACAGTTATATATTCATGTCAATATCTTTCAAATTCCAGTCAAAATCGGCGTCTTTGGGCATTTTAGTAACGAAAACCTTAATAAACTATTAGATTTCGACGTAGGGCAACCTTTCTGAGTCAAATAGTTGCCGATTTCGATAAAGTCTTAGTCAGAATCTGCTTTTTCGCCTCTTATTGTACCCAAATCTACCTTAGAAACGCAGATATATACTTAAAACACCTTCTTTTGGGACAAATAATTGGTTTTCGCCCTCGATTTACGGAAGATTATAGCCAAAACATGCATTTTCTTAACTTAGCGAACTGAAATCTACATTAAAACTGCAGATAACTACTTAAAAATTCACTTCCTTGGATTGATAATAGGTTTTTCTTTGTCATTTTAAACAGATTCCAGTCAAAATCGGCTTCTTCGATTCATATCGTATCTAAAACCGAATCAAAACTGCAAATATCAGTTTAAGCTAACATTTTTTGATACAAACAGTTATATATTCATGTCAATATCTTTCAAATTCTAGTCAAAATCGGCGTCTTTGGGCATCTTAGTAACGAAAACCTTAATAAACTATTAGATTTCGACGTAAGTCAACCTTTCTGAGTCAAATAGTTGCGATTTCGATAAAATCTTAGTCAGAATCTGCTTTTTCGCCTCTTATTGTACCCAAATCTACCTTAGAAATGCAGATATATACTTAAAACACCTTCTTTTGGGACAAATAATTGGTTTTCGCCCTTGATTTACGGAAGATTATAGCCAAAACATGCATTTTCATAACTTAGCGAACTGAAATCTACATTAAAACTGCAGATAACTACTTAAAAATTCACTTCCTTGAATTGATAATAGGTTTTTCTTTGTCATTTTAAACAGATTCCAATCAAAATCGGCTTCTTCGACTCATATCGTACCTAAAACCGCATCAAAACTGCAAATATCAGTTTAAACTATCATTTTTTGATACAAACAGTTATATATTCATGTCAATATATTTCAAATTCTAGTCAAAATCGGCGTCTTTGGGCATTTTAGTAACGAAAACCTTAATAAACTATTAGATTTCGACGTAAGGCAACCTTTCTGAGTCAAATAGTTGCCGATTTCGATAAAATCTTAGTCAGAATCTGCTTTTTCGCCTCTTATTGTACCCAAATCTACCTTAGAAATGCAGATATATACTTAAAACACCTTCTTTTGGGACAAATAATTGGTTTTCGCCCTTGATTTACGGAAGATTATAGCCAAAACATGCATTTTCATACCTTAGCGAACTGAAATCGACATTAAAACTGCAGATAACTACTTCAAAAATTCACTTCCTTGAATTGATAATAGGTTTATCTTTGTCATTTTAAACAGATTCCAGTCAAAATCGGCTTCTTCGATTCATATCGTATCTAAAACCGCATCAAAACTGCAAATATCAGTTTAAACTATCATTTTTTGATACAAACAGTTATATATTCATGTCAATATCTTTCAAATTCTAGTCAAAATCGGCGTCTTTGGGCATTTTAGTAACGAAAACCTTAATAAACTATTAGATTTCGACGTAAGGCAACCTTTCTCAGTCAAATAGTTGCGATTTCGATAAAATCTTAGTCAGAATCTGCTTTTTCGCCTCTTATTGTACCCAAATCTACCTTATAAAAGCAGATATATACTTAAAACACCTTCTTTTGGGACAAATAATTGGTTTTCGCCCTTGATTTACGGAAGATTATAGCCAAAACATGCATTTTCATACCTTAGCGAACTGAAATCGACATTAAAACTGCAGATAACTACTTCAAAAATTCACTTCCTTGAATTGATAATAGGTTTATCTTTGTCATTTTAAACAGATTCCAGTCAAAATCGGCTTCTTCGATTCATATCGTATCTAAAACCGCATCAAAACTGCAAATATCAGTTTAAACTATCATTTTTTGATACAAACAGTTATATATTCATGTCAATATCTTCAAAATTCTAGTCAAAATCGGCGTCTTTGGGCATTTTAGTAACGAAAACCTTAATAAACTATTAGATTTCGACGTAAGGCAACCTTTCTCAGTCAAATAGTTGCGATTTCGATAAAATCTTAGTCAGAATCTGCTTTTTCGCCTCTTATTGTACCCAAATCTACCTTAGAAATGCAGATATATACTTAAAACACCTTCTTTTGGGACAAATAATTGGTTTTCGCCCTTGATTTACGGAAGATTATAGCCAAAACATGCATTTTCATAACTTAGCGAACTGAAATCTGCATTAAAACTGCAGATAACTACTTAAAAATTCACTTCCTTGAATTGATAATAGGTTTTTCTTTGTCATTTTAAACAGATTCCAGTCAAAATCGGCTTCTTCGACTCATATCGTACCTAAAACCGCATCAAAACTGCAAATATCAGTTTAAACTATCATTTTTTGATACAAACAGTTATATATTTATGTCAATATCTTTCAAATTCTAGTCAAAATCGGCGTCTTTGGGCATTTTAGTAACGAAAACCTTAATAAACTATTAGATTTCGACGTAAGGCAACCTTTCTGAGTCAAATAGTTGCCGATTTCGATAAAATCTTAGTCAGAATCTGCTTTTTCGCCTCTTATTGTACCCAAATCTACCTTAGAAATGCAGATATATACTTAAAACACCTTCTTTTGGGACAAGTAATTGGTTTTCGCCCTTGATTTACGGAAGATTATAGCCAAAACATGCATTTTCATAACTTAGCGAACTGAAATCTACATTAAAACTGCAGATAACTACTTAAAAATTAACTTCCTTGAATTGATAATAGGTTTTTCTTTGTCATTTTAAACAGATTCCAGTCAAAATCGGCTTCTTCGATTCATATCGTATCTAAAACTGAATCAAAACTGCAAATATCAGTTTAAACTATCATTTTTTGATACAAACAGTTATATATTCATGTCAATATCTTTCAAATTCTAGTCAAAATCGGCGTCTTTGGGCATTTTAGTAACGAAAACCTTAATAAACTATTAGATTTCGACGTAAGGCAACCTTTCTGAGTCAAATAGTTGCCGATTTCGATAAAATCTTAGTCAGAATCTGCTTTTTCGCCTCTTATTGTACCCAAATCTACCTTAGAAATGCAGATATATACTTAAAACACCTTCTTTTGGGACAAATAATTGGTTTTCGCCCTTGATTTACGGAAGATTATAGCCAAAACATGCATTTTCATAACTTAGCGAACTGAAATCTACATTAAAACTGCAGATAACTACTTAAAAATTCACCTCCTTGAATTGATAATAGGTTTATCTTTGTCATTTTAAACAGATTCCAGTCAAAATCGGCTTCTTCGATTCATATCGTATCTAAAACCGCATCAAAACTGCAAATATCAGTTTAAACTATCATTTTTTGATACAAACAGTTATATATTCATGTCAATATCTTTCAAATTCTAGTCAAAATCGGCGTCTTTGGGCATTTTAGTAACGAAAACCTTAATAAACTATTAGATTTCGACGTAAGGCAACCTTTCTCAATCAAATAGTTGCGATTTCGATAAAATCTTAGTCAGAATCTGCTTTTTCGCCTCTTATTGTACCCAAATCTACCTTAGAAATGCAGATATATACTTAAAACACCTTCTTTTGGGACAAATAATTGGTTTTCGCCTTTGATTTACGGAAGATTATAGCCAAAACATGCATTTTCATAACTTAGCGAACTGAAATCTACATTAAAACTGCAGATAACTACTTAAAAATTCACTTCCTTGAATTGGTAATAGGTTTTTCTTTGTCATTTTAAACAGATTCCAATCAAAATCGGCTTCTTCGACTCATATCGTACCTAAAACCGCATCAAAACTGCAAATATCAGTTTAAACTATCATTTTTTGATACAAACAGTTATATATTCATGTCAATATCTTTCAAATTCTAGTCAAAATCGGCGTCTTTGGGCATTTTAGTAACGAAAACCTTAATAAACTATTAGATTTCGACGTAAGGCAACCTTTCTGAGTCAAATAGTTGCCGATTTCGATAAAATCTTAGTCAGAATCTGCTTTTTCGCCTCTTATTGTACCCAAATCTACCTTAGAAATGCAGATATATACTTAAAACACCTTCTTTTGGGACAAATAATTGGTTTTCGCCCTGGATTTACGGAAGATTATAGCCAAAACATGCATTTTCATAACTTAGCGAACTGAAATCGACATTAAAACTGCAGATAACTACTTCAAAAATTCACTTCCTTGAATTGATAATAGGTTAATCTTTGTCATTTTAAACAGATTCCAGTCAAAATCGGCTTCTTCGATTCATATCGTATCTAAAACCGCATCAAAACTGCAAATATCAGTTTAAACTATCATTTTTTGATACAAACAGTTATATATTCATGTCAATATCTTTCAAATTCTAGTCAAAATCGGCGTCTTTGGGCATTTTAGTAACGAAAACCTTAATAAACTATTAGATTTCGACGTAAGGCAAACCTTTCTGAGTCAAATAGTTGCCGATTTCGATAATATCTTAGTCAGAATCTGCTTTTTCGCCTCTTATTGTACCCAAATCTACCTTAGAAATGCAGATATATACTTAAAACACCTTCTTTTGTAACAAATAATTGGTTTTCGCCCTTGATTTACGGAAGATTATAGCCAAAACATGCATTTTCATAACTTAGCGAACTGAAATCTACATTAAAACTGCAGATAACTACTTAAAAATTCATTTCCTTGAATTGATAATAGGTTTTTCTTTGTCATTTTAAACAGATTCCAGTCAAAATCGGCTTCTTCGATTCATATCGTATCTAAAACCGCATCAAAACTTCAAATATCAGTTTAAACTATCATTTTTTGATACAAACAGTTATATATTCATGTCAATATCTTTCAAATTCTAGTCAAAATCGGCGTCTTTGGGCATTTTAGTAACGAAAACCTTAATAAACTATTAGATTTCGACGTAAGGCAACCTTTCTGAGTCAAATAGTTGCCGATTTCGATAAAATCTTAGTCAGAATCTGCTTTTTCGCCTCTTATTGTACCCAAATCTACCTTAGAAATGCAGATATATACTTAAAACACCTTCTTTTGGGACAAATAATTGGTTTTCGAGCTTGATTTACGGAAGATTATATCCAAAACATGCATTTTCATAACTAAGCGAACTGAAATCTACATTAAAACTGCAGATAACTACTTAAAAAGTCACTTCCTTGAATTGATAATAGGTTTATCTTTGTCATTTTAAACAGATTCCAGTCAAAATCGGCTTCTTCGATTCATATCGAATCTAAAACCGCATCAAAACTGCAAATATCAGTTTAAACTATCATTTTTTGATACAAACAGTTATATATTCATGTCAATATCTTTCAAATTCTAGTCAAAATCGGCGTCTTTGGTCATTTTAGTAACGAAAACCTTAATAAACTATTAGATTTCGACGTAAGGCAACTTTTCTGAGTCAAATAGTTGCCGATTTCGATAAAATCTTAGTCAGAATCTGCTTTTTCGCCTCTTATTGTACCCAAATCTACCTTAGAAATGCAGATATATACTTAAAACACCTCCTTTTGGGACAAATAATTGGTTTTCGCCCTTGATTTACGGAAGATTATAGCCAAAACATGCATTTTCATAACTTAGCGAACTGAAATCTACATTAAAACTGCAGATAACTACTTAAAAATTCACTTCCTTGAATTGATAATAAAATAAGAGGCGAAAAACAGATTCTGACTAAGATTTTATCGAAATCGGCAACTATTTGACTCAGAAAGGTTGCCTTACGTCGAAATCTAATAGATTATTAAGGTTTTCGTTACTAAAATGCCCAAAGACGCCGATTTTGACTAGAATTTGAAAGATATTGACATGAATATATAACTGTTTGTATCAAAAAATGATAGTTTAAACTGATATTTGCAGTTTTGATGCGGTATTAGATACGATATGAATCGAAGAAGCCGGTTTTGACTGGAATCTGTTTAAAATGACAAAGAAAAACCTATTATCAATTCAAGGAAGTGAATTTTTAAGTAGTTATCTGCAGTTTTAATGTAGATTTCAGTTCGCTAAGTTATGAAAATGCATGTTTTGGCTATAATCTTCCGTAAATCAAGGGCGAAAACCAATTATTTGTCCAAAAAGAAGGTGTTTTAAGTATATATCTGCATTTCTAAGGTAGATTTGGGTGCAATAAGAGGCGAAAAAGCAGATTCTGACTAAGATTTTATCGAAATCGGCAACTATTTGACTCAGAAAGGTTGCCTTACGTCGAAATCTAATAGTTTATTAAGGTTTTCGTTACTAAAATGCCGAAAGACGCCGATTTTGACTAGAATTTAAAAGATATTGACATGAATATATAACTGTTTGTATCAAAAAATGATAGCTTAAACTGATATTTGCAGTTTTGATGCGGTTTTAGATACGATATGAATCGAAGAAGCCGATTTTGACTGGAATCTGTTTAAAATGACAAAGAAAAACCTATTATCAATTCAAGAAAGTGAATTTTTAAGTAGTTATCTGCAGTTTTAATGTAGATTTCAGTTCGCTAAATTATGAAAATGCATGTTTTGGCTATCTTCCGCAAATCAAGGGCGAAAACCAATTATTTGTCCCAAAAGAAGGTGTTTTAAGTATATATCTGCATTTCTAAGGTAGATTTGGGTACAATAAGAGGCGAAAAAGCAGATTCTGACTAAGATTTTATCGAAATCGGCAACTATTTGACTCAGAAAGGTTGCCTTATGTCGAAATCTAATAGTTTATTAAGGTTTTCGTTACTAAAATGCCCAAAGACGCCGATTTTGCAGATAACTACTTAAAAATTCACTTCCTTGAATTGATAATAGGTTTTTCTTTGTCATTTTAAACAGATTCCAGTCAAAATCGGCTTCTTCGATTCATATCGTATCTAAAACCGCATCAAAACTGCAAATATCAGTTTAAACTATCATTTTTTGATACAAACAGTTATATATTCATGTCAATATCTTTCAAATTCTAGTCAAAATCGGCGTCTTTGGGCATTTTAGTAACGAAAACCTTAATAAACTATTAGATTTCGACGTAAGGCAACCTTTCTGAGTCAAATAGTTGCCGATTTCGATAAAATCTTAGTCAGAATCTGCTTTTTCGCCTCTTATTGTACCCAAATCTACCTTAGAAATGCAGATATATACTTAAAACACCTTCTTTTGGTACAAATAATTGGTTTTCGCCCTTGATTTACGGAAGATTATAGCCAAAACATGCATTTTCACAACTTAGCGAACTGAAATCTACATTAAAACTGCAGATAACTACTTAAAAATTCACTTCCTTGAATTGATAATAGGTTTTTCTTTGTCATTTTAAACAGATTCCAGTCAAAATCGGCTTCCTCGATTCATATCGTATCTAAAACCGCATCAAAACTGCAAATATCAGTTTAAACTATCATTTTTTGATACAAACAGTTATATATTCATGTCAATATCTTTCAAATTCTAGTCAAAATCGGCGTCTTTGGGCATTTTAGTAACGAAAACCTTAATAAACTATTAGATTTCGACGTAAGGCAACCTTTCTGAGTCAAATAGTTGCCGATTTCGATAAAATCTTAGTCAGAATCTGCTTTTTCGCCTCTTATTGTACCCAAATCTACCTTAGAAATGCAGATATATACTTAAAACACCTTCTTTTGCGACAAATAATTGGTTTTCGCCCTTGATTTACGGAAGATTATAGCCAAAACATGCATTTTCATAACTTAGCGAACTGAAATCTACATTAAAACTGCAGATAACTACTTAAAAATTCACTTCCTTGAATTGATAATAGGTTTATCTTTGTCATTTTAAACAGATTCCAGTCAAAATCGGTTTCTTAGATTCATATCGTATCTAAAACAGCATCAAAACTGCAAATATTAGTTTAAACTATCATTTTTTGATACAAACAGTTATATATTCATGTCAATATCTTTTAAATTCTAGTCAAAATCGGCGTCTTTGGGCATTTTAGTAACGAAAACCTTAATAAACTATTAGATTTCGACGTAAGGCAACCTTTCTGAGTCAAATAGTTGCCGATTTCGATAAAATCTTAGTCAGAATCTGCTTTTTCGCCTCTTATTGCACCCAAATCTACCTTAGAAATGCAGATATATACTTAAAACACCTTCTTTTTGGACAAATAATTGGTTTTCGCCCTTGATTTACGGAAGATTATAGCCAAAACATGCATTTTTATAACTTAGCGAACTGAAATCTACATTAAAACTGCAGATAAGTACTTAAAAATTCACTTCCTTGAATTGATAATAGGTTTTTCTTTGTCATTTTAAACAGATTCCAGTCAAAATCGGCTTCTTCGATTCATATCGTATCTAATACCGCATCAAAACTGCAAATATCAGTTTAAACTATCATTTTTTGATACAAACAGTTATATATTCAGGTCAATATCTTTCAAATTCTAGTCAAAATCGGCGTCTTTGGGCATTTTAGTAACGAAAGCCTTAATAAACTATTAGGTTTCGACGTAAGGCAACCTTTCTGAGTCAAATAGTTGCCGATTTCGATAAAATCTTAGTCAGAATCTGCTTTTTCGCCTCTTATTGTACCCAAATCTACCTTAGAAATGCAGATATATACTTAAAACACCTTCTTTTGGGACAAATAATTGGTTTTCGCCCTTGATTTACGGAAGATTATAGCCAAAACATGCATTTTCATAACTTAGCGAACAGAAATCTACATTAAAACTGCAGATAACTACTTAAAAATTCACTTCCTTGAATTGATAATAGGTTTTTCTTTGTCATTTTAAACAGATTCCAGTCAAAATCGGCTTCTTCGATTCATATCGTATCTAAAACCGCATCAAAACTGCAAATATCAGTTTAAACTATCATTTTTTGATACAAACAGTTATATATTCATGTCAATATCTTTCAAATTCTAGTCAAAATCGGCGTCTTTGGGCATTTTAGTAACGAAAAGCTTAATAAACTATTAGATTTCGACGTAAGGCAACCTTTCTGAGTCAAATAGTTGCCGATTTCCATAAAATCTTAGTCAGAATCTGCTTTTTCGCCTCTTATTGTACCCAAATCTACCTTAGAAATGCAGATATATACTTAAAACACCTTCTTTTGGGACAAATAATTGGTTTTCGCCCCTGATTTACGGAAGATTATAGCCAAAACATGCATTTTCATAACTTAGCGTACTGAAATCTACATTAAAACTGCAGATAACTACTTAAAAATTCACTTCCTTGAATTGATAATAGGTTTTTCTTTGTCATTTTAAACAGATTCCATTCAAAATCGGCTTCTTCGATTCATATCGTATCTAAAACCGCATCAAAACTGCAAATATCAGTTTAAACTATCATTTTTTGATACAAACAGTTATATATTCATGTCAATATCTTTCAAATTCTACTCAAAATCGGCGTCTTTGGGCATTTTAGTAACGAAAACCTTAATAAACTATTAGATTTCGACGTAAGGCAACCTTTCTGAGTCAAATAGTTGCCGATTTCGATAAAATCTTAGTCAGAATCTGCTTTTTCGCCTCTTATTGTACCCAAATCTACCTTAGAAATGCAGATATATACTTAAAACACCTTCTTTTGGGACAAATAATTGGTTTTCGCCCTTGATTTACGGAAGATTATAGCCAAAACATGCATTTTCATAACTTAGCGAACTGAAATCTACATTAAAACTGCAGATAACTACTTAAAAATTCACTTCCTTAAATTGATAATAGGTTTTTCTTTGTCATTTTAAACAGATTCCAGTCAAAATCGGCTTCTTCGACTCATATCGTACCTAAAACCGCATCAAAACTGCAAATATCACTTTAAACTATCATTTTTTGATACAAACAGTTATATATTCATGTCAATATCTTTCAAATTCTAGTCAAAATCGGCGTCTTTGGGCATTTTAGTAACGAAAACCTTAATAAACTATTGGATTTCGACGTAAGGCAACCTTTCTGAGTCAAATAGTTGCCGATTTCGATAAAATCTTAGTCAGAATCTGCTTTTTCGCCTCTTATTGTACCCAAATCTACCTTAGAAATGCAGATATATACTTAAAACACCTTCTTTTGGGACAAATAATTGGTTTTCGCCCTTGATTTACGGAAGATTATAGCCAAAACATGCATTTTCATAACTTAGCGAACAGAAATCTACATTAAAACTGCAGATAACTACTTAAAAATTCACTTCCTTGAATTGATAATAGGTTTTTCTTTGTCATTTTAAACAGATTCCAGTCAAAATCATCTTCTTCGATTCATATCGTATCTAAAACCGCATCAAAACTGCAAATATCAGTTTAAACTATCATTTTTTGATACAAACAGTTATATATTCATGTCAATATCTTTCAAATTCTAGTCAAAATCGGCGTCTTTGGGCATTTTAGTAACGAAAAGCTTAATAAACTATTAGATTTCGACGTAAGGCAACCTTTCTGAGTCAAATAGTTGCCGATTTCCATAAAATCTTAGTCAGAATCTGCTTTTTCGCCTCTTATTGTACCCAAATCTACCTTAGAAATGCAGATATATACTTAAAACACCTTCTTTTGGGACAAATATTTGGTTTTCGCCCCTGATTTACGGAAGATTATAGCCAAAACATGCATTTTCATAACTTAGCGTACTGAAATCTACATTAAAACTGCAGATAACTACTTAAAAATTCACTTCCTTGAATTGATAATAGGTTTTTCTTTGTCATTTTAAACAGATTCCATTCAAAATCGGCTTCTTCGATTCATATCGTATCTAAAACCGCATCAAAACTGCAAATATCAGTTTAAACTATCATTTTTTGATACAAACAGTTATATATTCATGTCAATATCTTTCAAATTCTAGTCAAAATCGGCGTCTTTGGGCATTTTAGTAACGAAAACCTTAATAAACTATTAGATTTCGACGTAAGGCAACCTTTCTGACTCAAATAGTTGCCGATTTCGATAAAATCTTAGTCAGAATCTGCTTTTTCGCCTCTTATTGTACCCAAATCTACCTTAGAAATGCAGATATATACTTAAAACACCTTCTTTTGGGACAAATAATTGGTTTTCGCCCTTGATTTACGGAAGATTGTAGCCAAAACATGCATTTTCATAACTTAGCGAACTGAAATCTACATTAAAACTGCAGATAACTACTTAAAATTTCACTTCCTTGAATTGATAATACAATAAGAGGCGAAAAAGCAGATTCTGACTAAGATTTTATCGAAATCGGCAACTATTTGACTCAGAAAGGTTGCCTTACGTCGAAATCTAATAGTTCATTAAGGTTTTCGTTACTAAAATGCCCAAAGACGCCGATTTTGACTAGAATTTGAAAGATATTGACATGAATATATAACTGTTTGTATCAAAAAATGATAGTTTAAACTGATATTTGCAGTTTTGATGCGGTTTTAGATACGATATGAATCGAAGAAGCCGATTTTGACTGGAATCTGTTTAAAATGACAAAGAAAAACCTATTATCAATTCAAGGAAGTGAATTTTTAAGTAGTTATCTGCAGTTTTAATGTAGATTTCAGTTCGCTATGTTATGAAAATGCATGTTTTGGCTATAATCTTCCGTAAATCAAGGGCGAAAACCAATTATTTGTCCCAAAAGAAGGTGTTTTAAGTATATATCTGCATTTCTAAGGTAGATTTGGGTACAATAAGAGGCGAAAAAGCAGATTCTGACTAAGATTTTATCGAAATCGGCAACTATTTGACTCAGAAAGGTTGCCTTACGTCGAAATCTAATAGTTTATTAAGGTTTTCGTTACTAAAATGCCCAAAGACGCCGATTTTGACTAGAATTTGAAAGATATTGACATGAATATATAACTGTTTGTATCAAAAAATGATAGTTTAAACTGATATTTGCAGTTTTGATGCGGTTTTAGGTACGATATGAGTCGAAGAAGCCGATTTTGACTGGAATCTATTTAAAATGACAAAGAAAAACCTATTATCAATTCAAGGAAGTGAATTTTTAAGTAGTTATCTGCAGTTTTAATGTAGATTTCAGTTCGCTAAGTTATGAAAATGCATGTTTTGGCTATAATCTTCCGTAAATCAAGGGCGAAAGCCAATAATTTGTCCCAAAAGAAGGTGTTTTAAGTATATATCTGCATTTCTAAGGTAGATTTGGGTACAATAAGAGGCGAAAAAGCAGATTCTGACTAAGATTTTATCGAAATCGGCAACTATTTGACTCAGAAAGGTTGCCTTACGTCGAAATCTAATAGTTTATTAAGGTTTTCGTTACTAAAATGCCCAAAGACGCCGATTTTGACTAGAATTTGAAAGATATTGACATGAATATATAACTGTTTGTATCAAAAAATGATAGTTTAAACTGATATTTGCAGTTTTGATGCGGTTTTAGATACGATATGAATCGAAGAAGCCGATTTTGACTGGAATCTGTTTAAAATGACAAAGAAAAACCTATTATCAATTCAAGGAAGTGAATTTTTAAGTAGTTATCTGCAGTTTTAATGTAGATTTCAGTTCGCTAAGTTATGAAAATGCATGTTTTGGCTATAATCTTCCGTAAATCAAGGGCGAAAACCAATTATTTGTCCCAAAAGAAGGTGTTTTAAGTATATATCTGCATTTCTAAGGTAGATTTGGGTACAATAAGAGGCGAAAAAGCAGATTCTGACTAAGATTTTATCGAAATCGGCAACTATTTGACTCAGAAAGGTTGCCTTACGTCGAAATCTAATAGTTTATTAAGGTTTTCGTTACTAAAATGCCCAAAGACGCCGATTTTGACTAGAATTTGAAAGATATTGACATGAATATATAACTGTTTGTATCAAAAAATGATAGTTTAAACAGATATTTGCAGTTTTGATGCGGTTTTAGATACGATATGAATCGAAGAAGCCGATTTTGACTGGAATCTGTTTAAAATGACAAAGAAAAACCTATTATCAATTCAAGGATGTGAATTTTTAAGTAGTTATCTGCAGTTTTAATGTAGATTTCAGTTCGCTAAGTTATGAAAATGCATGTTTTGGCTATAATCTTCCGTCAATCAAGGGCGAAAACCAATTATTTGTCCCAAAAGAAGGTGTTTTAAGTATATATCTGCATTTCTAAGGTAGATTTGGGTACAATAAGAGGCGAAAAAGCAGATTCTGACTAAGATTTTATCGAAATCGGCAACTATTTGACTCAGAAAGGTTGCCTTACGTCGAAATCTAATAGTTTATTAAGGTTTTCGTTACTAAAATGCCCAAAGACGCCGATTTTGACAAGAATTTGAAAGATATTGACATGAATATATAACTGTTTGTATCAAAAAATGATAGTTTAAACTGATATTTGTAGTTTTGATGCGGTTTTAGATACGATATGAATCGAAGAAGCCGATTTTGACTGGAATCTGTTTAAAATGACAAAGAAAAACCTATTATCGATTCAAGGAAGTGAATTTTTAAGTAGTTATCTGCAGTTTTAATGTAGATTTCAGTTCGCTAAGTTATGAAAATGCATGTTTTGGCTATAATCTTCCGTAAATCAAGGGCGAAAACCAATTATTTGTCCAAAAGAAGGTGTTTTAAGTATATATCTGCATTTCTAAGGTAGATTTGGGTACAATAAGAGGCGAAAAAGCAGATTCTGACTAAGATTTTATCGAAATCGGCAACTATTTGACTCAGAAAGGTTGCCTTACGTCGAAATCTAATAGTTTATTAAGGTTTTCGTTACTAAAATGCCCAAAGACGCCGATTTTGACTAGAATTTGAATGATATTGACATGAATATATAACTGTTTGTATCAAAAAATGATAGTTTAAACTGATATTTGCAGTTTTGATGCGGTTTTAGATACGATATGAATCGAAGAAGCCGATTTTGACTGGAATCTGTTTAAAATGACAAAGAAAAACCTATTATCAATTCAAGGAAGTGAATTTTTAAGTAGTTATCTGCAGTTTTAATGTGGATTTCAGTTCGCTAAGTTATGAAAATGCATGTTTTGTCTATAATCTTCCGTAAATCAAGGGCGAAAACCAATTATTTGTCCCAAAAGAAGGTGTTTTAAGTATATATCTGCATTTCTAAGGTAGATTTGGGTACAATAAGAGGCGAAAAAGCAGATTCTGACTAAGATTTTATCGAAATCGGCAACTATTTGACTCAGAAAGGTTGCCTTACGTCGAAATCTAATAGTTTATTAAGGTTTTCGTTACTAAAATGCCCAAAGACGCCGATTTTGACTAGAATTTGAAATATATTGACATGAATATATAACTGTTTGTATCAAAAAATGATAGTTTAAACTGATATTTGCAGTTTTGATGCGGTATTAGATACGATATGAATCGAAGAAGCCGATTTTGACTGGAATCTGTTTAAAATGACAAAGAAAAACCTATTATCAATTCAAGGAAATGAATTTTTAAGTAGTTATCTGCAGTTTTAATGTAGATTTCAGTTCGCTAAGTTATGAAAATGCATGTTTTGGCTATAATCTTCCGTAAATCAAGGGCGAAAACCAATTATTTGTCCCAAAAGAAGGTGTTTTAAGTATATATCTGCATTTCTAAGGTAGATTTGGGTACAATAAGAGGCGAAAAAGCAGATTCTGACTAAGATTTTATCGAAATCGGCAACTATTTGACTCAGAAAGGTTGCCTTACGTCGAAATCTAATAGTTTATTAAGGTTTTCGTTACTAAAATGCCCAAAGACGCCGATTTTGACTAGAATTTGAAAGATATTGACATGAATATATAACTGTTTGTATCAAAAAATGATAGTTTAAACTGATATTTGCAGTTTTGATGAATATATAACTGTTTGTATCAAAAAATGATAGTTTAAACTGATATTTGCAGTTTTGATGCGGTTTTAGATACGATATGAATCGAAGAAGCCGATTTTGACTGGAATCTGTTTAAAATGACAAAGAAAAACCTATTATCAATTCAAGGAAATGAATTTTTAAGTAGTTATCTGCAGTTTTAATGTAGATTTCAGTTCGCTAAGTTATGAAAATCCATGTTTTGGCTATAATCTTCCTTAAATCAAGGGCGAAAACCAATTACTTGTCCCAAAAGAAGGTGTTTTAAGTATATATCTGCATTTCTAAGGTAGATTTGGGTACAATAAGAGGCGAGAAAGCAGATTCTGACTAAGATTTTATCGAAATCGGCAACTATTTGACTCAGAAAGGTTGCCTTACGTCGAAATCTAATAGTTTATTAAGGTTTTCGTTACTAAAATGCCCAAAGACGCCGATTTTGACTAGAATTTGAAAGATATTGACATGAATATCTAACTGTTTGTATCAAAAAATGATAGTCTAAACTGATATTTGCAGTTTTGATGCGGTTTTAGATACGATATGAATCGAAGAAGCCGATTATGACTGGAATCTGTTTAAAATGACAAAGAAAAACCTAATATCAATTCAAGGAAGTGAATTTTTAAGTAGTTATCTGCAGTTTTAATGTAGATTTCAGTTCGCTAAGTTATGAAAATGCATGTTTTGGCTATAATCTTCCGTAAATCAAGGGCGAAAACCAATTATTTGTCCCAAAAGAAGGTGTTTTAAGTATATATCTGCATTTCTAAGGTAGATTTGGATACAATAAGAGGCGAAAAAGCAGATTCTGACTAAGATTTTATCGAAATCGGCAACTATTTGACTCAGAAAGGTTGCCTTACGTCGAAATCTAACAGTTTATTAAGGTTTTCGTTACTAAAATGCCCAAAGACGCCGATTTTGACTAGAATTTGAAAGATATTGACATGAATATATAACTGTTTGTATCAAAAAATGATAGTTTAAACTGATATTTGCAGTTTTGAGGCGGTTTTAGATACGATATGAATCGAAGAAGCCAATTTTGACTGGAATCTGTTTAAAATGACAAAGAAAAACCTATTATCAATTCAAGGAAGTGAATTTTTAAGTAGTTATCTGCAGTTTTAATGTAGATTTCAGTTCGCTAAGTTATGAAAATGCATGTTTTGGCTATAATCTTCCGTAAATCAATGGCGAAAACCAATTATTTGTCCCGAAAGAAGGTGTTTTAAGTATATATCTGCATTTCTAAGGTAGATTTGGGTACAATAAGAGGCGAAAAAGCAGATTCTGACTAAGATTTTATCGAAATCGGCAACTATTTGACTCAGAAAGGTTGCCTTACGTCGAAATCTAATAGTTTATTAAGGTTTTCGTTGCTAAAATGCCCAAAGACGCCGATTTTGACTAGAATTTGAAAGATATTGACATGAATATATAACTGTTTGTATAAAAAAATGATAGTTTAAACTGATATTTGCAGTTTTGATGCGGTTTTAGATACGATATGAATCGAAGAAGCCGATTTTGACTGGAATCTGTTTAAAATGACAAAGAAAAACCTATTATCAATTCAAGGAAGTGAATTTTTAAGTAGTTATCTGCAGTTTTAATGTAGATTTCACTTCGCTAAGTTATGAAAATGCATGTTTTGGCTATAATCTTCCGTAAATCAAGGGCGAAAACCAATTATTTGTCCCAAAAGAATGTGTTTTAAGTATATATCTGCATTTCTAAGGTAGATTTGGGTACAATAAGAGGCGAAAAAGCAGATTCTGACTAAGATTTTATCGAAATCGGCAACTATTTGACTCAGAAAGGTTGCCTTACGTCGAAATCTAATAGTTTATTAAGGTTTTAGTTACTAAAATGCCCAAAGACGCCGATTTTGACTAGAATTTGAAAGATATTGACATGAATATATAACTGTTTGTATCAAAAAATGATAGTTTAAACTGATATTTGCAGTTTTGATGCGGTTTTAGGTACGATATGAGTCGAAGAAGCCGATTTTGACTGGAATCTGTTTAAAATGATAAGGAAAAACCTACTATCAATCCAAGAAAGTGAATTTTGTGTGAAGTTGGTGAAGTTACCTGTAGTTTTAATGTAAATTTCATTCCGCTAAGTTATGGCCACGTGGAGACGTCGGGCCAGTTCGTACCTATATCCGCAGCAGGTCTCCAAGGTGAAGAGCCTCTAGTCGATAGATTAATGTCGGTAATTGAAGTCGGCAAATTGGATCCGTAACTTCGGGATAAGGATTGGCTCTAAGGATCGGGGCATGTCGGGCTTGGCGAGGAAGCGAGTTCCGGTTAACGAGCCGATCCGAACCCGGTCCCGAGCTTTGGCCTCCCGCGGAACCGCCTCGCTACGAGACCTGGAAAACTCCGGTTTTCCGGTGTTCTCTTCACCCGCTATTTAACAGTCAGCTCAGAACTGGCACGAACCGGGGGAATCCGACTGTCTAATTAAAACAAAGCATTGCGATGGTCTTAACGTGATGTTGACGCAATGTGATTTGTGCCCAGTGCTCTGAATGTCAAAGTGAAAAAATTCAATCCAACGCGGGTAAACGGTTCGAGTAACTTAACTATGCCTCTCTTGAGAGAGGTCGTCGAGTGTGGACATGCGTTTCGCGGCTGCTCGTAAATCGGGGCTTTTCGCCATCGACCTTGCGCCATCGAATCCGGGATAGTCGCGAGTGTCGTCTTAACGTGTTGTGTGCGTTCTGTGGCTTTCCCGATGGGCGTTTCGGGCATTTCGGGACAGATTGTGGAGACAGTGACAACCCCCTCATCGACACTATCTTGGAGCATTTCATGCTTTTTTAGATACGATATGAATCGAAGAAGCCGATTTTGACTGGAATCTGTTTAAAATGACAAAGAAAAACCTATTATCAATTCAAGGAAGTGAATTTTTAAGTAGTTATCTGCAGTTTTAATGTAGATTTTAGTTCGCTAAGTTATGAAAATGCATGTTTTGGCTATAATCTTCCGTAAATCAAGGGCGAAAACCAATTATTTGTCCCAAAAGAAGGTGTTTTAAGTATATATCTGCATTTCTAAGGTAGATTTGGGTACAATAAGAGGCGAAAAAGCAGATTCTGACTAAGATTTTATCGAAATCGGCAACTATTTGACTCAGAAAGGTTGCCTTACGTCGAAATCTAATAGTTTATTAAGGTTTTCGTTACTAAAATGCCCAAAGACGCCGATTTTGACTAGAATTTGAAAGATATCGACATGAATATATAACTGTTTGTATCAAAAAATGATAGTTTAAACTGATATTTGCAGTTTTGATGCGGTTTTAGGTACGATATGAGTCGAAGAAGCCGATTTTGAATGGAATCTGTTTAAAATGACAAAGAAAAACCTATTATCAATTCAAGGAAGTGAATTTTTAAGTAGTTACCTGCAGTTTTAATGTAGATTTCAGTTCGCTAAGTTATGAAAATGCATGTTTTGGCTATAATCTTCCGTAAATCAAGGGCGAAAACCAATTATTTGTCCCAAAAGAAGGTGTTTTAAGTATATATCTGCCTTTCTAAGGTAGATTTGGGTACAATAAGAGGCGAAAAAGCAGATTCTGACTAGGATTTTATCGAAATCGGCAACTATTTGACTCAGAAAGGTTGCCTTACGTCGAAATCTAATAGTTTATTAAGGTTTTCGTTACTAAAATGCCCAAAGACGCCGATTTTGACTAGAATTTGAAAGATATTGACATGAATATATAACTGTTTGTATCAAAAAATAATAGTTTAAACTGATATTTGCAGTTTTGATGCGGTTTTAGGTACGATATGAGTCGAAGAAGCCGATTTTGACTGGAATCTGTTTAAAATGACAAAGAAAAACCTATTATCAATTCAAGGAAGTGAATTTTTAAGTAGTTATCTGCAGTTTTAATGTAGATTTTAGTTCGCTAAGTTATGAAAATGCATGTTTTGGCTATAATCTTCCGTAAATCAAGGGCGAAAACCAATTATTTGTCCCAAAAGAAGGTGTTTTAAGTATATATCTGCATTTCTAAGGTAGATTTGGGTACAATAAGAGGCGAAAAAGCAGATTCTGACTAAGATTTTATCGAAATCGGCAACTATTTGACTCAGAAAGGTTGCCTTACGTCGAAATCTAATAGTTTATTAAGGTT
The DNA here is from genome assembly GCF_029955315.1 of Cylas formicarius. Lineage (NCBI taxonomy): Eukaryota > Metazoa > Arthropoda > Insecta > Coleoptera > Brentidae > Cylas > Cylas formicarius. Next base: position 1,832,551 of record NW_026844268.1, read on the forward strand.
TTCGTTACTAAAATGCCCAAAGACGCCGATTTTGACTAGAATTTGAAAGATATCGACATGAATATATAACTGTTTGTATCAAAAAATGATAGTTTAAACTGATATTTGCAGTTTTGATGCGGTTTTAGGTACGATATGAGTCGAAGAAGCCGATTTTGAATGGAATCTGTTTAAAATGACAAAGAAAAACCTATTATCAATTCAAGGAAGTGAATTTTTAAGTAGTTACCTGCAGTTTTAATGTAGATTTCAGTTCGCTAAGTTATGAAAATGCATGTTTTGGCTATAATCTTCCGTAAATCAAGGGCGAAAACCAATTATTTGTCCCAAAAGAAGGTGTTTTAAGTATATATCTGCCTTTCTAAGGTAGATTTGGGTACAATAAGAGGCGAAAAAGCAGATTCTGACTAGGATTTTATCGAAATCGGCAACTATTTGACTCAGAAAGGTTGCCTTACGTCGAAATCTAATAGTTTATTAAGGTTTTCGTTACTAAAATGCCCAAAGACGCCGATTTTGACTAGAATTTGAAAGATATTGACATGAATATATAACTGTTTGTATCAAAAAATAATAGTTTAAACTGATATTTGCAGTTTTGATGCGGTTTTAGGTACGATATGAGTCGAAGAAGCCGATTTTGACTGGAATCTGTTTAAAATGACAAAGAAAAACCTATTATCAATTCAAGGAAGTGAATTTTTAAGTAGTTATCTGCAGTTTGAATGCAGATTTCAGTTCGCTAAGTTATGAAAATGCATGTTTTCGCTATAATCTTCCGTAAATCAAGGGCGAAAACCAATTATTTGTCCCAAAAGAAGGTGTTTTAAGTATATATCTGCATTTCTAAGGTAGATTTGGGTACAATAAGAGGCGAAAAAGCAGATTCTGACTAAGATTTTATCGAAATCGGCAACTATTTGACTCAGAAAGGTTGCCTTACGTCGAAATCTAATAGTTTATTAAGGTTTTCGTTACTAAAATGCCCAAAGACGCCGATTTTGACTAGAATTTGAAAGATATTGACATGAATATATAACTGTTTGTATCAAAAAATGATAGTTTAAACTGAAATTTGCAGTTTTGATGCGGTTTTAGATACGATATGAATCGAAGAAGCCGATTTTGACTGGAATCTGTTTAAAATGACAAAGAAAAACCTATTATCAATTCATGGAAGTGAATTTTTAAGTAGTTATCTGCAGTTTTAATGTAGATTTCAGTTGGCTAAGTTATGAAAATGCATGTTTTGGCTATAATCTTCCGTAAATCAAGGGCGAAAACCAATTATTTGTCCCAAAAGAAGGTGTTTTAAGTTTATATCTGCATTTCTAAGGTAGATTTGGGTACAATAAGAGGCGAAAAAGCAGATTCTGACTAAGATTTTATCGAAATCGGCAACTATTTGACTCAGAAAGGTTGCCTTACGTCGAAATCTAATAGTTTATTAAGGTTTTCGTTACTAAAATGCCCAAAGACGCCGATTTTGACTAGAATTTGAAAGATATTGACATGAATATATAACTGTTTGTATCAAAAAATGATTGTTTAAACTGATATTTGCAGTTTTGATGCGGTTTTAGATACGATATGAATCGAAGAAGCCGATTTTGACTGGAATCTGTTTAAAATGACAAAGAAAAACCTATTATCAATTCAAGGAAGTGAATTTTTAAGTAGTTATCTGCAGTTTTAATGTAGATTTCAGTTCGCTAAGTTATGAAAATGCAGGTTTTGGCTATAATCTTCCGTAAATCAAGGGCGAAAAAAAATTATTTGTCCCAAAAGAAGGTGTTTTAAGTATATATCTGCATTTCTAAGGTAGATTTGGGTACAATAAGAGGCGAAAAAGCAGATTCTGACAAAGATTTTATCGAAATCGGCAACTATTTGACTCAGAAAGGTTGCCTTACGTCGAAATCTAATAGTTTATTAAGGTTTTCGTTACTAAAATGCCCAAAGACGCCGATTTTGACTAGAATTTGAAAGATATTGACATGAATATATAACTGTTTGTATCAAAAAATGATAGTTTAAACTGATATTTGCAGTTTTGATGCGGTTTAAGGTACGATATGAGTCGAAGTAGCCGATTTTGACTGGAATCTGTTTAAAATGACAAAGAAAAACCCATTATCAATTCAAGGAGGTGAATTTTTAAGTAGTTATCTGCAGTTTTAATGTAGATTTCAGTTCGCTAAGTTATGAAAATGCATGTTTTGGCTATAATCTTCCGTAAATCAAGGGCGAAAACCAATTATTTGTCCCAAAAGAAGGTGTTTTAAGTATATATCTGCATTTCTAAGGTAGATTTGGGTACAATAAGAGGCGAAAAAGCAGATTCTGACTAAGATTTTATCGAAATCATCAACTATTTGACTCAGAAAGGTTGCCTTACGTCGAAATCTAATACTTTATTAAGGTTTTCGTTACTAAAATGCCCAAAGACGCCGATTTTGACTAGAATTTGAAAGATATTGACATGAATATATAACTGTTTGTATCAAAAAATGATAGTTTAAACTGATATTTGCAGTTTTGATGCGGTTTTAGATACGATATGAATCGAAGAAGCCGATTTTGACTGGAATCTGTTTAAAATGACAAAGAAAAACCTATTATCAATTCAAGGAAGTGAATTTTTAAGTAGCTATCTGCAGTTTTAATGTAGATTTCAGTTCGCTAAGTTATGAAAATGCATGTTTTGGCTATAATCTTCCGTAAATCAAGGGCGAAAGAAGGTGTTTTAAGTATATATCTGCATTTCTAAGGTAGATTTGGGTACAATAAGAGGCGAAAAAGCAGATTCTGACTAAGATTTTATCGAAATCGGCAACTATTTGACTCAGAAAGGTTGCCTTACGTCGAAATCTAATAGTTTATTAAGGTTTTCGTTACTAAAATGCCCAAAGACGCCGATTTTGACTAGAATTTGAAAGATATTGACATGAATATATAACTGTTATTATCAAAAAATGATAGTTTAAACTGATATTTGCAGTTTTGATGCGGTTTTAGATACGATATGAATCGAAGAAGCCGATTTTGACTGGAATCTGTTTAAAATGACAAAGAAAAACCTATTATCAATTCAAGGAAGTGAATTTTTAAGTAGTTATCTGCAGTTTTAATGTAGATTTCAGTTCGCTAAGTTATGAAAATGCATGTTTTGGCTATAATCTTCCGTAAATCAAGGGCGAAAACCAATTATTTGTCCCAAAAGAAGGTGTTTTAAGTATATATCTGCATTTCTAAGGTAGATTTGGGTACAATAAGAGGCGAAAAAGCAGATTCTGACTAAGATTTTATCGAAATCGGCAACTATTTGACTCAGAAAGGTTGCCTTACGTCGAAATCTAATAGTTTATTAAGGTTTTCGTTACTAAAATGCCCAAAGACGCCGATTTTGACTAGAATTTGAAAGATATTGACATGAATATATAACTGTTTGTATCAAAAAATGATAGTTTAAACTGATATTTGCAGTTTTGATGCGGTTTTAGGTACGATATGAGTCGAAGAAGCCGATTTTGACTGGAATCTGTTTAAAATGACAAAGAAAAACCTATTATCAATTCAAGGAAGTGAATTTTTAAGTAGTTATCTGCAGTTTTAATGTAGATTTCAGTTCGCTAAGTTATGAAAATGCATGTTTTGGCTATAATCTTCCGTAAATCAAGGGCGAAAGCCAATAATTTGTCCCAAAAGAAGGTGTTTTAAGTATATATCTGCATTTCTAAGGTAGATTTGGGTACAATAAGAGGCGAAAAAGCAGATTCTGACTAAGATTTTATCGAAATCGGCAACTATTTGACTCAGAAAGGTTGCCTTACGTCGAAATCTAATAGTTTATTAAGGTTTTCGTTACTAAAATGCCCAAAGACGCCGATTTTGACTAGAATTTGAAAGATATTGACATGAATATATAACTGTTTGTATCAAAAATGATAGTTTAAACTGATATTTGCAGTTTTGATGCGGTTTTAGATACGATATGAATCGAAGAAGCCGATTTTGACTGGAATCTGTTTAAAATGACAAAGAAAAACCTATTATCAATTCAAGGAAGTGAATTTTTAAGTAGTTATCTGCAGTTTTAATGTAGATTTCAGTTCGCTAAGTTATGAAAATGCATGTTTTGGCTATAATCTTCCGTCAATCAAGGGCGAAAACCAATTATTTGTCCCAAAAGAAGGTGTTTTAAGTATATATCTGCATTTCTAAGGTAGATTTGGGTACAATAAGAGGCGAAAAAGCAGATTCTGACTAAGATTTTATCGAAATCGGCAACTATTTGACTCAGAAAGGTTGCCTTACGTCGAAATCTAATAGTTTATTAAGGTTTTCGTTACTAAAATGCCCAAAGACGCCGATTTTGACAAGAATTTGAAAGATATTGACATGAATATATAACTGTTTGTATCAAAAAATGATAGTTTAAACTGATATTTGTAGTTTTGATGCGGTTTTAGATACGATATGAATCGAAGAAGCCGATTTTGACTGGAATCTGTTTAAAATGACAAAGAAAAACCTATTATCGATTCAAGGATGTGAATTTTTAAGTAGTTATCTGCAGTTTTAATGATGATTTCAGTTCGCTAAGTTATGAAAATGCATGTTTTATCTATAATCTTCCGTCAATCAAGGGCGAAAACCAATTATTTGTCCCAAAAGAAGGTGTTTTAAGTATATATCTGCATTTCTAAGGTAGATTTGGGTACAATAAGAGGCGAAAAAGCAGATTCTGACTAAGATTTTATCGAAATCGGCAACTATTTGACTCAGAAAGGTTGCCTTACGTCGAAATCTAATAGTTTATTAAGGTTTTCGTTACTAAAATGCCCAAAGACGCCGATTTTGACAAGAATTTGAAAGATATTGACATGAATATATAACTGTTTGTATCAAAAAATGATAGTTTAAACTGATATTTGTAGTTTTGATGCGGTTTTAGATACGATATGAATCGAAGAAGCCGATTTTGACTGGAATCTGTTTAAAATGACAAAGAAAAACCTATTATCGATTCAAGGAAGTGAATTTTTAAGTAGTTATCTGCAGTTTTAATGTAGATTTCAGTTCGCTAAGTTATGAAAATGCATGTTTTGGCTATAATCTTCCGTAAATCAAGGGCGAAAACCAATTATTTGTCCAAAAGAAGGTGTTTTAAGTATATATCTGCATTTCTAAGGTAGATTTGGGTACAATAAGAGGCGAAAAAGCAGATTCTGACTAAGATTTTATCGAAATCGGCAACTATTTGACTCAGAAAGGTTGCCTTACGTCGAAATCTAATAGTTTATTAAGGTTTTCGTTACTAAAATGCCCAAAGACGCCGATTTTGACTAGAATTTGAATGATATTGACATGAATATATAACTGTTTGTATCAAAAAATGATAGTTTAAACTGATATTTGCAGTTTTGATGCGGTTTTAGATAGGATATGAATCGAAGAAGCCGATTTTGACTGGAATCTGTTTAAAATGACAAAGAAAAACCTATTATCAATTCAAGGAAGTGAATTTTTAAGTAGTTATCTGCAGTTTTAATGTAGATTTCAGTTCGCTAAGTTATGAAAATGCATGTTTTGTCTATAATCTTCCGTAAATCAAGGGCGAAAACCAATTATTTGTCCCAAAAGAAGGTGTTTTAAGTATATATCTGCATTTCTAAGGTAGATTTGGGTACAATAAGAGGCGAAAAAGCAGATTCTGACTAAGATTTTATCGAAATCGGCAACTATTTGACTCAGAAAGGTTGCCTTACGTCGAAATCTAATAGTTTATTAAGGTTTTCGTTACTAAAATGCCCAAAGACGCCGATTTTGACTAGAATTTGAAATATATTGACATGAATATATAACTGTTTGTATCAAAAAATGATAGTTTAAACTGATATTTGCAGCTTTGATGCGGTATTAGATACGATATGAATCGAAGAAGCCGATTTTGACTGGAATCTGTTTAAAATGACAAAGAAAAACCTATTATCAATTCAAGGAAATGAATTTTTAAGTAGTTATCTGCAGTTTTAATGTAGATTTCAGTTCGCTAAGTTATGAAAATGCATGTTTTGGCTATAATCTTCCGTAAATCAAGGGCGAAAACCAATTATTTGTCCCAAAAGAAGGTGTTTTAAGTATATATCTGCATTTCTAAGGTAGATTTGGGTACAATAAGAGGCGAAAAAGCAGATTCTGACTAAGATTTTATCGAAATCGGCAACTATTTGACTCAGAAAGGTTGCCTTACGTCGAAATCTAATAGTTTATTAAGGTTTTCGTTACTAAAATGCCCAAAGACGCCGATTTTGACTAGAATTTGAAAGATATTGACATGAATATATAACTGTTTGTATCAAAAAATGATAGTTTAAACTGATATTTGCAGTTTTGATGCGGTATTAGATACGATATGAATCGAAGAAGCCGATTTTGACTGGAATCTGTTTAAAATGACAAAGAAAAACCTATTATCAATTCAAGGAAGTGAATTTTTAAGTAGTTATCTGCAGTTTTAATGTAGATTTCAGTTCGCTAAGTTATGAAAATGCATGTTTTGGCTATAATCTTCCGTAAATCAAGGGCGAAAACCAATTATTTGTCCCAAAAGAAGGTGTTTTAAGTATATATCTGCCTTTCTAAGGTAGATTTGGGTACAATAAGAGGCGAAAAAGCAGATTCTGACTAGGATTTTATCGAAATCGGCAACTATTTGACTCAGAAAGGTTGCCTTACGTCGAAATCTAATAGTTTATTAAGGTTTTCGTTACTAAAATGCCCAAAGACGCCGATTTTGACTAGAATTTGAAAGATATTGACATGAATATATAACTGTTTGTATCAAAAAATAATAGTTTAAACTGATATTTGCAGTTTTGATGCGGTTTTAGGTACGATATGAGTCGAAGAAGCCGATTTTGACTGGAATCTGTTTAAAATGACAAAGAAAAACCTATTATCAATTCAAGGAAGTGAATTTTTAAGTAGTTATCTGCAGTTTGAATGCAGATTTCAGTTCGCTAAGTTATGAAAATGCATGTTTTCGCTATAATCTTCCGTAAATCAAGGGCGAAAACCAATTATTTGTCCCAAAAGAAGGTGTTTTAAGTATATATCTGCATTTCTAAGGTAGATTTGGGTACAATAAGAGGCGAAAAAGCAGATTCTGACTAAGATTTTATCGAAATCGGCAACTATTTGACTCAGAAAGGTTGCCTTACGTCGAAATCTAATAGTTTATTAAGGTTTTCGTTACTAAAATGCCCAAAGACGCCGATTTTGACTAGAATTTGAAAGATATTGACATGAATATATAACTGTTTGTATCAAAAAATGATAGTTTAAACTGAAATTTGCAGTTTTGATGCGGTTTTAGATACGATATGAATCGAAGAAGCCGATTTTGACTGGAATCTGTTTAAAATGACAAAGAAAAACCTATTATCAATTCATGGAAGTGAATTTTTAAGTAGTTATCTGCAGTTTTAATGTAGATTTCAGTTGGCTAAGTTATGAAAATGCATGTTTTGGCTATAATCTTATGTAAATCAAGGGCGAAAACCAATTATTTGTCCCAAAAGAAGGTGTTTTAAGTTTATATCTGCATTTCTAAGGTAGATTTGGGTACAATAAGAGGCGAAAAAGCAGATTCTGACTAAGATTTTATCGAAATCGGCAACTATTTGACTCAGAAAGGTTGCCTTACGTCGAAATCTAATAGTTTATTAAGGTTTTCGTTACTAAAATGCCCAAAGACGCCGATTTTGGCTAGAATTTGAAAGATATTGACATGAATATATAACTGTTTGTATCAAAAAATGATAGTTTAAACTGATATTTGCAGTTTTGATGCGGTTTTAGATACGATATGAATCGAAAAAGCCGATTTTGACTGGAATCTGTTTAAAATGACAAAGAAAAACCTATTATCAATTCAAGGAAGTGAATTTTTAAGTAGTTATCTGCAGTTTTAATGTAGATTTCAGTTCGCTAAGTTATGAAAATGCATGTTTTGGCTATAATCTTCCGTAAATCAAGGGCGAAAAAAAATTATTTGTCCCAAAAGAAGGTGTTTTAAGTATATATCTGCATTTCTAAGGTAGATTTGGGTACAATAAGAGGCGAAAAAGCAGATTCTGACTAAGATTTTATCGAAATCGGCAACTATTTGACTCAGAAAGGTTGCCTTACGTCGAAATCTAATAGTTTATTAAGGTTTTCGTTACTAAAATGCCCAAAGACGCCGATTTTGACTAGAATTTGAAAGATATTGACATGAATATATAACTGTTTGTATCAAAAAATGATAGTTTAAACTGATATTTGCAGTTTTGATGCGGTTTAAGGTACGATATGAGTCGAAGTAGCCGATTTTGACTGGAATCTGTTTAAAATGACAAAGAAAAACCCATTATCAATTCAAGGAGGTGAATTTTTAAGTAGTTATCTGCAGTTTTAATGTAGATTTCAGTTCGCTAAGTTATGAAAATGCATGTTTTGGCTATAATCTTCCGTAAATCAAGGGCGAAAACCAATTATTTGTCCCAAAAGAAGGTGTTTTAAGTATATATCTGCATTTCTAAGGTAGATTTGGGTACAATAAGAGGCGAAAAAGCAGATTCTGACTAAGATTTTATCGAAATCATCAACTATTTGACTCAGAAAGGTTCCCTTACGTCGAAATCTAATAGTTTATTAAGGTTTTCGTTACTAAAATGCCCAAAGACGCCGATTTTGACTAGAATTTGAAAGATATTGACATGAATATATAACTGTTTGTATCAAAAAATGATAGTTTAAACTGATATTTGCAGTTTTGATGCGGTTTTAGATACGATATGAATCGAAGAAGCCGATTTTGACTGGAATCTGTTTAAAATGACAAAGAAAAACCTATTATCAATTCAAGGAAGTGAATTTTTAAGTAGCTATCTGCAGTTTTAATGTAGATTTCAGTTCGCTAAGTTATGAAAATGCATGTTTTGGCTATAATCTTCCGTAAATCAAGGGCGAAAACCAATTATTTGTCCCAAAAGAAGGTGTTTTAAGTATATATCTGCATTTCTAAGGTAGATTTGGGTGCAATAAGAGGCGAAAAAGCAGATTCTGACTAAGATTTTATCGAAATCGGCAACTATTTGACTCAGAAAGGTTGCCTTACTTCGAAATCTAATAGTTTATTAAGGTTTTCGTTACTAAAATGCCCAAAGACGCCGATTTTGACTAGAATTTGAAAGATATTGACATGAATATATAACTGTTTGTATCAAAAAATGATAGTTTAAACTGATATTTGCAGTTTTGATGCGGTTTTAGATACGATATGAATCGAAGAAGCCGATTTTGACTGGAACCTGTTTAAAATGACAAAGAAAAACCTATTATCAATTCAAGGAAGTGAATTTTTAAGTAGTTATCTGCAGTTCTAATGTAGATTTCAGTTCGCTAAGTTATGAAAATGCATGTTTTGGCTATAATCTTCCGTAAATCAAGGGCGAAAACCAATTATTTGTCCCAATAGAAGGTGTTTTAAGTATATATCTGCATTTCTAAGGTAGATTTGGGTACAATAAGAGGCGAAAAAGCAGATTCTGACTAAGATTTTATCGAAATCGGCAACTATTTGACTCAGAAATGTTGCCTTACGTCGAAATCTAATAGTTTATTAAGGTTTTCGTTACTAAAATGCCCAAAGACGCCGATTTTGACTAGAATTTGAAAGATATTGACATGAATATATAACTGTTTGTATCAAAAAATGATAGTTTAAACTGATATTTGCAGTTTTGATGCGGTTTAAGGTACGATATGAGTCGAAGTAGCCGATTTTGACTGGAATCTGTTTAAAATGACAAAGAAAAACCAATTATCAATTCAAGGAGGTGAATTTTTAAGTAGTTATCTGCAGTTTTAATGTAGATTTCAGTTCGCTAAGTTATGAAAATGCATGTTTTGGCTATAATCTTCCGTAAATCAAGGGCGAAAACCAATTATTTGTCCCAAAAGAAGGTGTTTTAAGTATATATCTGCATTTCTAAGGTAGATTTGGGTGCAATAAGAGGCGAAAAAGCAGATTCTGACTAAGATTTTATCGAAATCGGCAACTATTTGACTCAGAAAGGTTGCCTTACTTCGAAATCTAATAGTTTATTAAGGTTTTCGTTACTAAAATGCCCAAAGACGCCGATTTTGACTAGAATTTGAAAGATATTGACATGAATATATAACTGTTTGTATCAAAAAATGATAGTTTAAACTGATATTTGCAGTTTTGATGCGGTTTTAGATACGATATGAATCGAAGAAGCCGATTTTGACTGGAATCTGTTTAAAATGACAAAGAAAAACCTATTATCAATTCAAGGAAGTGAATTTTTAAGTAGTTATCTGCAGTTCTAATGTAGATTTCAGTTCGCTAAGTTATGAAAATGCATGTTTTGGCTATAATCTTCCGTAAATCAAGGGCGAAAACCAATTATTTGTCCCAATAGAAGGTGTTTTAAGTATATATCTGCATTTCTAAGGTAGATTTGGGTACAATAAGAGGCGAAAAAGCAGATTCTGACTAAGATTTTATCGAAATCGGCAACTATTTGACTCAGAAAGGTTGCCTTACGTCGAAATCTAATAGTTTATTAAGGTTTTCGTTACTAAAATGCCCAAAGACGCCGATTTTGACTAGAATTTGAAAGATATTGACATGAATATATAACTGTTTGTATCAAAAAATGATAGTTTAAACTGATATTTGCAGTTTTGATGCGGTTTTAGATACGATATGAATCGAAGAAGCCGATTTTGACTGGAATCTGTTTAAAATGACAAAGAAAAACCTATTATCAATTCAAGGAAGTGAATTTTTAAGTAGCTATCTGCAGTTTTAATGTAGATTTCAGTTCGCTAAGTTATGAAAATGCATGTTTTGGCTATAATCTTCCGTAAATCAAGGGCGAAAACCAATTATTTGTCCCAAAAGAAGGTGTTTTAAGTATATATCTGCATTTCTAAGGTAGATTTGGGTACAATAAGAGGCGAAAAAGCAGATTCTGACTAAGATTTTATCGAAATCGGCAACTATTTGACTCAGAAATGTTGCCTTACGTCGAAATCTAATAGTTTATTAAGGTTTTCGTTACTAAAATGCCCAAAGACGCCGATTTTGACTAGAATTTGAAAGATATTGACATGAATATATAACTGTTTGTATCAAAAAATGATAGTTTAAACTGATATTTGCATTTTTTATGCGGTTTAAGGTACGATATGAGTCGAAGTAGCCGATTTTGACTGGAATCTGTTTAAAATGACAAAGAAAAACCAATTATCAATTCAAGGAAGTGAATTTTTAAGTAGTTATCTGCAGTTTTAATGTAGATTTCAGTTCGCTAAGTTATGAAAATGCATGTTTTGGCTATTATCTTCCGTAAATCAAGGGCGAAAACCAATTATTTGTCCCAAAAGAAGGTGTTTTAAGTATATATCTGCATTTCCAAGGTAGATTTGGGTACAATAAGAGGCGAAAAAGCAGATTCTGACTAAGATTTTATCGAAATCGGCAACTATTTGACTCAGAAAGGTTGCCTTACGTCGAAATCTAATAGTTTATTAAGGTTTTCGTTACTAAAATGCCCAAAGACGCCGATTTTGACTAGAATTTGAAAGATATTGACATGAATATATAACTGTTTGTATCAAAAAATGATAGTTTTAACTGATATTTGCAGTTTTGATGCGGTTTTAGATACGATATGAATCGAAGAAGCCGATTTTGACTGGAATCTGTTTAAAATGACAAAAAAAAAACTATTATCAATTCAAGGAAGTGAATTTTTAAGTAGTTATCTGCAGTTTTAATGTAGATTTCAGTTCGCTAAGTTATGAAAATGCATGTTTTGGCTATAATCTTCCGTAAATCAAGGGCGAAAACCAATTATTTGTCCCAAAAGAAGGTGTTTTAAGTATATATCTGCATTTCTAAGGTAGATTTGGGTACAATAAGAGGCGAAAAAGCAGATTCTGACTAAGATTTTATCGAAATCGGCAACTATTTGACTCAGAAAGGTTGCCTTACGTCGAAATCTAATAGTTTATTAAGGTTTTCGTTACTAAAATGCCCAAAGACGCCGATTTTGACTAGAATTTGAAAGATATTGACATGAATATATAACTGTTTGTATCAAAAAATGATAGTTTAAACTGATATTTGCAGTTTTGATGCGGTTTTAGATACGATATGAATCGAAGAAGCCGATTTTGACTGGAATCTGTTTAAAATGACAAAAAAAAAATATTATCAATTCAAGGAAGTGAATTTTTAATTAGTTATCTGCAGTTTTAATGTAGATTTCAGTTCGCTAAGTTATGAAAATGCATGTTTTGGCTATAATCTTCCGTAAATCAAGGGCGAAAACCAATTATTTGTCCCAAAAGAAGGTGTTTTAAGTATATATCTGCATTTCTAAGGTAGATTTGGGTACAATAAGAGGCGAAAAAGCAGATTCTGACTAAGATTTTATCGAAATCGGCAACTATTTGACTCAGAAAGGTTGCCTTACGTCGAAATCTAATAGTTTATTAAGGTTTTCGTTACTAAAATGCCCAAAGACGCCGATTTTGACTAGAATTTGAAAGATATTGACATGAATATATAACTGTTTGTATCAAAAAATGATAGTTTAAACTGATATTTGCAGTTTTGATGCGGTTTTAGATACGATATGAATCGAAGAAGCCGATTTTGACTGGAATCTGTTTAAAATGACAAAGAAAAACCTATTATCAATTCAAGGAAGTGAATTTTTAAGTAGTTATCTGCAGTTTTAATGTAGATTTCAGTTCGCTAAGTTATGAAAATGCATGTTTTGGCTATAATCTTCCGTAAATCAAGGGCGAAAACCAATTATTTGTCCCAAAAGAAGGTGTTTTAAGTATATATCTGCATTTCTAAGGTAGATTTGGGTACAATAAGAGGCGAAAAAGCAGATTCTGACTAAGATTTTATCGAAATCGGCAATTATTTGACTCAGAAAGGTTGCCTTACGTCGAAATCTAATAGTTTATTAAGGTTTTCGTTACTAAAATGCCCAAAGACGCCGATTTTGACTAGAATTTGAAAGATATTGACATGAATATATAACTGTTTGTATCTAAAAATGATAGTTTAAACTGAATCGAAGAAGCCGATTTTGACTGGAATCTGTTTAAAATGACAAAGAAAAACCTATTATTGATTCAAGGAAGTGACTTTTTAAGTAGTTATCTGCAGTTTTAATGTAGATTTCAGTTCGCTAAGTTATGAAAATGCATGTTTTGGCTATAATCTTCCGTAAATCAAGGGCGAAAACCAATTATTTGTCCAAAAGAAGGTGTTTTAAGTATATATCTGCATTTCTAAGGTAGATTTGGGTACAATAAGAGGCGAAAAAGCAGATTCTGACTAAGATTTTATCGAAATCGGCAACTATTTGACTCAGAAAGGTTGCCTTACGTCGAAATCTAATAGTTTATTAAGGTTTTCGTTACTAAAATGCCCAAAGACGCCGATTTTGACTAGAATTTGAATGATATTGACATGAATATATAACTGTTTGTATCAAAAAATGATAGTTTAAACTGATATTTGCAGTTTTGATGCGGTTTTAGATAGGATATGAATCGAAGAAGACGATTTTGACTGGAATCTGTTTAAAATTACAAAGAAAAACCTATTATCAATTCAAGGAAGTGAATTTTTAAGTAGTTATCTGCAGTTTTAATGTAGATTTCAGTTCGCTAAGTTATGAAAATGCATGTTTTGTCTATAATCTTCCGTAAATCAAGGGCGAAAACCAATTATTTGTCCCAAAAGAAGGTGTTTTAAGTATATATCTGCATTTCTAAGGTAGATTTGGGTACAATAAGAGGCGAAAAAGCAGATTCTGACTAAGATTTTATCGAAATCGGCAACTATTTGACTCAGAAAGGTTGCCTTACGTCGAAATCTAATAGTTTATTAAGGTTTTCGTTACTAAAATGCCCAAAGACGCCGATTTTGACTAGAATTTGAAATATATTGACATGAATATATAACTGTTTGTATCAAAAAATGATAGTTTAAACTGATATTTGCTGTTTTGATGCGGTATTAGATACGATATGAATCGAAGAAGCCGATTTTGACTGGAATCTGTTTAAAATGACAAAGAAAAACCTATTATCAATTCAAGGAAATGAATTTTTAAGTAGTTATCTGCAGTTTTAATGTAGATTTCAGTTCGCTAAGTTATGAAAATCCATGTTTTGGCTATAATCTTCCTTAAATCAAGGGCGAAAACCAATTACTTGTCCCAAAAGAAGGTGTTTTAAGTATATATCTGCATTTCTAAGGTAGATTTGGGTACAATAAGAGGCGAGAAAGCAGATTCTGACTAAGATTTTATCGAAATCGGCAACTATTTGACTCAGAAAGGTTGCCTTACGTCGAAATCTAATAGTTTATTAAGGTTTTCGTTACTAAAATGCCCAAAGACGCCGATTTTGACTAGAATTTGAAAGATATTGACATGAATATCTAACTGTTTGTATCAAAAAATGATAGTCTAAACTGATATTTGCAGTTTTGATGCGGTTTTAGATACGATATGAATCGAAGAAGCCGATTATGACTGGAATCTGTTTAAAATGACAAAGAAAAACCTAATATCAATTCAGGGAAGTGAATTTTTAAGTAGTTATCTGCAGTTTTAATGTAGATTTCAGTTCGCTAAGTTATGAAAATGCATGTTTTGGCTATAATCTTCCGTAAATCAAGGGCGAAAACCAATTATTTGTCCCAAAAGAAGGTGTTTTAAGTATATATCTGCATTTCTAAGGTAGATTTGGGTACAATAAGAGGCGAAAAAGCAGATTCTGACTAAGATTTTATCGAAATCGGCAACTATTTGACTCAGAAAGGTTGCCTTACGTCGAAATCTAACAGTTTATTAAGGTTTTCGTTACTAAAATGCCCAAAGACGCCGATTTTGACTAGAATTTGAAAGATATTGACATGAATATATAACTGTTTGTATCAAAAAATGATAGTTTAAACTGATATTTGCAGTTTTGAGGCGGTTTTAGATACGATATGAATCGAAGAAGCCAATTTTGACTGGAATCTGTTTAAAATGACAAAGAAAAACCTATTATCAATTCAAGGAAGTGAATTTTTAAGTAGTTATCTGCAGTTTTAATGTAGATTTCAGTTCGCTAAGTTATGAAAATGCATGTTTTGGCTATAATCTTCCGTAAATCAATGGCGAAAACCAATTATTTGTCCCGAAAGAAGGTGTTTTAAGTATATATCTGCATTTCAAAGGTAGATTTGGGTACAATAAGAGGCGAAAAAGCAGATTCTGACTAAGATTTTATCGAAATCGGCAACTATTTGACTCAGAAAGGTTGCCTTACGTCGAAATCTAATAGTTTATTAAGGTTTTCGTTGCTAAAATGCCCAAAGACGCCGATTTTGACTAGAATTTGAAAGATATTGACATGAATATATAACTGTTTGTATAAAAAAATGATAGTTTAAACTGATATTTGCAGTTTTGATGCGGTTTTAGATACGATATGAATCGAAGAAGCCGATTTTGACTGGAATCTGTTTAAAATGACAAAGAAAAACCTATTATCAATTCAAGGAAGTGAACTTTTAAGTAGTTATCTGCAGTTTTAATGTAGATTTCAGTTCGCTAAGTTATGAAAATGCATGTTTTGGCTATAATCTTCCGTAAATCAAGGGCGAAAACCAATTATTTGTCCCAAAAGAAGGTGTTTTAAGTATATATCTGCATTTCTAAGGTAGATTTGGGTACAATAAGAGGCGAAAAAGCAGATTCTGACTAAGATTTTATCGAAATCGGCAACTATTTGACTCAGAAAGGTTGCCTTACGTCGAAATCTAATAGTTTATTAAGGTTTTCGTTACTAAAATGCCCAAAGACGCCGATTTTGACTAGAATTTGAAAGATATTGACATGAATATATAACTGTTTGTATCAAAAAATGATAGTTTAAACTCAAATTTGCAGTTTTGATGCGGTTTTAGATACGATATGAATCGAAGAAGCCGATTTTGACTGGAATCGGTTTAAAATGACAAAGAAAAACCTATTATCAATTCAAGGAAGTGAATTTTTAAGTAGTTATCTGCAGTTTTAATGTAGATTTCAGTTCGCTAAGTTATGAAAATGCATGTTTTGGCTATAATCTTCCGTAAATCAAGGGCGAAAACCAATTATTTGTATCAAAAGAATGTGTTTTAAATATATATCTGCATTTCTAAGGTAGATTTGGGTACAATAAGAGGCGAAAAAGCAGATTCTGACTAAGATTTTATCGAAATCGGCAACTATTTGACTCAGAAAGGTTGCCTTTCGTCGAAATCTAATAGTTTATTAAGGTTTTCGTTACTAAAATGCCCAAAGACGCCGATTTTGACTAGAATTTGAAAGATATTGACATGAATATATAACTGTTTGTATCAAAAAATGATAGTTTAAACTGATATTTGCAGTTTTGATGCGGTTTTAGGTACGATATGAGTCGAAGAAGCCGATTTTGACTGGAATCTGTTTAAAATGATAAGGAAAAACCTACTATCAATCCAAGAAAGTGAATTTTGTGTGAAATTGGTGAAGTTACCTGTAGTTTTAATGTAAATTTCATTCCGCTAAGTTATGGCCACGTGGAGACGTCGGGCCAGTTCGTACCTATATCCGCAGCAGGTCTCCAAGGTGAAGAGCCTCTAGTCGATAGATTAATGTCGGTAATTGAAGTCGGCAAATTGGATCCGTAACTTCGGGATAAGGATTGGCTCTAAGGATCGGGGCATGTCGGGCTTGGCGAGGAAGCGAGTTCCGGTTAACGAGCCGATCCGAACCCGGTCCCGAGCTTTGGCCTCCCGCGGAACCGCCTCGCTACGAGACCTGGAAAACTCCGGTTTTCCGGTGTTCTCTTCACCCGCTATTTAACAGTCAGCTCAGAACTGGCACGAACCGGGGGAATCCGACTGTCTAATTAAAACAAAGCATTGCGATGGTCTTAACGTGATGTTGACGCAATGTGATTTGTGCCCAGTGCTCTGAATGTCAAAGTGAAAAAATTCAATCCAACGCGGGTAAACGGTGGGAGTAACTTAACTATGCCTCTCTTGAGAGAGGTCGTCGAGTGTGGACATGCGTTTCGCGGCTGCTCGTAAATCGGGGCTTTTCGCCATCGACCTTGCGCCATCGAATCCGGGATAGTCGCGAGTGTCGTCTTAACGTGTTGTGTGCGTTCTGTGGCTTTCCCGATGGGCGTTTCGGGCATTTCGGGACAGATTGTGGAGACAGTGACAACCCCCTCATCTACACTATCTTGGAGCATTTCATGCTTTTTTAGATACGATATGAATCGAAGAAGCCGATTTTGACTGGAATCTGTTTAAAATGACAAAGAAAAACCTATTATCAATTCAAGGAAGTGAATTTTTAAGTAGTTATCTGCAGTTTTAATGTAGATTTTAGTTCGCTAAGTTATGAAAATGCATGTTTTGGCTATAATCTTCCGTAAATCAAGGGCGAAAACCAATTATTTGTCCCAAAAGAAGGTGTTTTAAGTATATATCTGCATTTCTAAGGTAGATTTGGGTGCAATAAGAGGCGAAAAAGCAGATTCTGACTAAGATTTTATCGAAATCGGCAACTATTTGACTCAGAAAGGTTGCCTTACGTCGAAATCTAATAGTTTATTAAGGTTTTCGTTACTAAAATGCCCAAAGACGCCGATTTTGACTAGAATTTGAAAGATATCGACATGAATATATAACTGTTTGTATCAAAAAATGATAGTTTAAACTGATATTTGCAGTTTTGATGCGGTTTTAGGTACGATATGAGTCGAAGAAGCCGATTTTGAATGGAATCTGTTTAAAATGACAAAGAAAAACCTATTATCAATTCAAGGAAGTGAATTTTTAAGTAGTTATCTGCAGTTTTAATGTAGATTTCAGTTCGCTAAGTTATGAAAATGCATGTTTTGGCTATAATCTTCCGTAAATCAAGGGCGAAAACCAATTATTTGTCCCAAAAGAAGGTGTTTTAAGTATATATCTGCCTTTCTAAGGTAGATTTGGGTACAATAAGAGGCGAAAAAGCAGATTCTGACTAGGATTTTATCGAAATCGGCAACTATTTGACTCAGAAAGGTTGCCTTACGTCGAAATCTAATAGTTTATTAAGGTTTTCGTTACTAAAATGCCCAAAGACGCCGATTTTGACTAGAATTTGAAAGATATTGACATGAATATATAACTGTTTGTATCAAAAAATAATAGTTTAAACTGATATTTGCAGTTTTGATGCGGTTTTAGGTACGATATGAGTCGAAGAAGCCGATTTTGACTGGAATCTGTTTAAAATGACAAAGAAAAACCTATTATCAATTCAAGGAAGTGAATTTTTAAGTAGTTATCTGCAGTTTGAATGCAGATTTCAGTTCGCTAAGTTATGAAAATGCATGTTTTCGCTATAATCTTCCGTAAATCAAGGGCGAAAACCAATTATTTGTCCCAAAAGAAGGTGTTTTAAGTATATATCTGCATTTCTAAGGTAGATTTGGGTACAATAAGAGGCGAAAAAGCAGATTCTGACTAAGATTTTATCGAAATCGGCAACTATTTGACTCAGAAAGGTTGCCTTACGTCGAAATCTAATAGTTTATTAAGGTTTTCGTTACTAAAATGCCCAAAGACGCCGATTTTGACTAGAATTTGAAAGATATTGACATGAATATATAACTGTTTGTATCAAAAAATGATAGTTTAAACTGAAATTTGCAGTTTTGATGCGGTTTTAGATACGATATGAATCGAAGAAGCCGATTTTGACTGGAATCTGTTTAAAATGACAAAGAAAAACCTATTATCAATTCAAGGAAGTGAATTTTTAAGTAGTTATCTGCAGTTTTAATGTAGATTTCAGTTCGCTAAGTTATGAAAATGCATGTTTTGGCTATAATCTTCCGTAAATCAAGGGCGAAAACCAATTATTTGTCCCAAAAGAAGGTGTTTTAAGTATATATCTGCATTTCTAAGGTAGATTTGGGTACAATAAGAGGCGAAAAAGCAGATTCTGACTAAGATTTTATCGAAATCGGCAACTATTTGACTCAGAAAGGTTGCCTTACGTCGAAATCTAATAGTTTATTAAGGTTTTCGTTACTAAAATGCCCAAAGACGCCGATTTTGACTAGAATTTGAAAGATATTGACATGAATATATAACTGTTTGTATCAAAAAATGATAGTTTAAACTCAAATTTGCAGTTTTGATGCGGTTTTAGATACGATATGAATCGAAGAAGCCGATTTTGACTGGAATCGGTTTAAAATGACAAAGAAAAACCTATTATCAATTCAAGGAAGTGAATTTTTAAGTAGTTATCTGCAGTTTTAATGTAGATTTCAGTTCGCTAAGTTATGAAAATGCATGTTTTGGCTATAATCTTCCGTAAATCAAGGGCGAAAACCAATTATTTGTCCCAAAAGAATGTGTTTTAAGTATATATCTGCATTTCTAAGGTAGATTTGGGTACAATAAGAGGCGAAAAAGCAGATTCTGACTAAGATTTTATCGAAATCGGCAACTATTTGACTCAGAAAGGTTGCCTTTCGTCGAAATCTAATAGTTTATTAAGGTTTTCGTTACTAAAATGCCCAAAGACGCCGATTTTGACTAGAATTTGAAAGATATTGACATGAATATATAACTGTTTGTATCAAAAAATGATAGTTTAAACTGATATTTGCAGTTTTGATGCGGTTTTAGGTACGATATGAGTCGAAGAAGCCGATTTTGACTGGAATCTGTTTAAAATGATAAGGAAAAACCTACTATCAATCCAAGAAAGTGAATTTTGTGTGAAATTGGTGAAGTTACCTGTAGTTTTAATGTAAATTTCATTCCGCTAAGTTATGGCCACGTGGAGACGTCGGGCCAGTTCGTACCTATATCCGCAGCAGGTCTCCAAGGTGAAGAGCCTCTAGTCGATAGATTAATGTCGGTAATTGAAGTCGGCAAATTGGATCCGTAACTTCGGGATAAGGATTGGCTCTAAGGATCGGGGCATGTCGGGCTTGGCGAGGAAGCGAGTTCCGGTTAACGAGCCGATCCGAACCCGGTCCCGAGCTTTGGCCTCCCGCGGAACCGCCTCGCTACGAGACCTGGAAAACTCCGGTTTTCCGGTGTTCTCTTCACCCGCTATTTAACAGTCAGCTCAGAACTGGCACGAACCGGGGGAATCCGACTGTCTAATTAAAACAAAGCATTGCGATGGTCTTAACGTGATGTTGACGCAATGTGATTTGTGCCCAGTGCTCTGAATGTCAAAGTGAAAAAATTCAATCCAACGCGGGTAAACGGTGGGAGTAACTTAACTATGTCTCTCTTGAGAGAGGTCGTCGAGTGTGGACATGCGTTTCGCGGCTGCTCGTAAATCGGGGCTTTTCGCCATCGACCTTGCGCCATCGAATCCGGGATAGTCGCGAGTGTCGTCTTAACGTGTTGTGTGCGTTCTGTGGCTTTCCCGATGGGCGTTTCGGGCATTTCGGGACAGATTGTGGAGACAGTGACAACCCCCTCATCTACACTATCTTGGAGCATTTCATGCTTTTTTAGATACGATATGAATCGAAGAAGCCGATTTTGACTGGAATCTGTTTAAAATGACAAAGAAAAACCTATTATCAATTCAAGGAAGTGAATTTTTAAGTAGTTATCTGCAGTTTTAATGTAGATTTTAGTTCGCTAAGTTATGAAAATGCATGTTTTGGCTATAATCTTCCGTAAATCAAGGGCGAAAACCAATTATTTGTCCCAAAAGAAGGTGTTTTAAGTATATATCTGCATTTCTAAGGTAGATTTGGGTGCAATAAGAGGCGAAAAAGCAGATTCTGACTAAGATTTTATCGAAATCGGCAACTATTTGACTCAGAAAGGTTGCCTTACGTCGAAATCTAATAGTTTATTAAGGTTTTCGTTACTAAAATGCCCAAAGACGCCGATTTTGACTAGAATTTGAAAGATATCGACATGAATATATAACTGTTTGTATCAAAAAATGATAGTTTAAACTGATATTTGCAGTTTTGATGCGGTTTTAGGTACGATATGAGTCGAAGAAGCCGATTTTGAATGGAATCTGTTTAAAATGACAAAGAAAAACCTATTATCAATTCAAGGAAGTGAATTTTTAAGTAGTTATCTGCAGTTTTAATGTAGATTTCAGTTCGCTAAGTTATGAAAATGCATGTTTTGGCTATAATCTTCCGTAAATCAAGGGCGAAAACCAATTATTTGTCCCAAAAGAAGGTGTTTTAAGTATATATCTGCCTTTCTAAGGTAGATTTGGGTACAATAAGAGGCGAAAAAGCAGATTCTGACTAGGATTTTATCGAAATCGGCAACTATTTGACTCAGAAAGGTTGCCTTACGTCGAAATCTAATAGTTTATTAAGGTTTTCGTTACTAAAATGCCCAAAGACGCCGATTTTGACTAGAATTTGAAAGATATTGACATGAATATATAACTGTTTGTATCAAAAAATAATAGTTTAAACTGATATTTGCAGTTTTGATGCGGTTTTAGGTACGATATGAGTCGAAGAAGCCGATTTTGACTGGAATCTGTTTAAAATGACAAAGAAAAACCTATTATCAATTCAAGGAAGTGAATTTTTAAGTAGTTATCTGCAGTTTGAATGCAGATTTCAGTTCGCTAAGTTATGAAAATGCATGTTTTCGCTATAATCTTCCGTAAATCAAGGGCGAAAACCAATTATTTGTCCCAAAAGAAGGTGTTTTAAGTATATATCTGCATTTCTAAGCTAGATTTGGGTACAATAAGAGGCGAAAAAGCAGATTCTGACTAAGATTTTATCGAAATCGGCAACTATTTGACTCAGAAAGGTTGCCTTACGTCGAAATCTAATAGTTTATTAAGGTTTTCGTTACTAAAATGCCCAAAGACGCCGATTTTGACTAGAATTTGAAAGATATTGACATGAATATATAACTGTTTGTATCAAAAAATGATAGTTTAAACTGAAATTTGCAGTTTTGATGCGGTTTTAGATACGATATGAATCGAAGAAGCCGATTTTGACTGGAATCTGTTTAAAATGACAAAGAAAAACCTATTATCAATTCAAGGAAGTGAATTTTTAAGTAGTTATCTGCAGTTTTAATGTAGATTTCAGTTCGCTAAGTTATGAAAATGCATGTTTTGGCTATAATCTTCTGTAAATCAAGGGCGAAAACCAATTATTTGTCCCAAAAGAAGGTGTTTTAAGTATATATCTGCATTTCTAAGGTAGATTTGGGTACAATAAGAGGCGAAAAAGCAGATTCTGACTAAGATTTTATCGAAATCGGCAACTATTTGACTCAGAAAGGTTGCCTTACGTCGAAATCTAATAGTTTATTAAGGTTTTCGTTACTAAAATGCCCAAAGACGCCGATTTTGACTAGAATTTGAAAGATATTGACATGAATATATAACTGTTTGTATCAAAAAATGATAGTTTAAACTCAAATTTGCAGTTTTGATGCGGTTTTAGATACGATATGAATCGAAGAAGCCGATTTTGACTGGAATCGGTTTAAAATGACAAAGAAAAACCTATTATCAATTCAAGGAAGTGAATTTTTAAGTAGTTATCTGCAGTTTTAATGTAGATTTCAGTTCGCTAAGTTATGAAAATGCATGTTTTGGCTATAATCTTCCGTAAATCAATTGCGAAAACCAATTATTTGTCCCAAAAGAAGGTGTTTTAAGTATATATCTGCATTTCTAAGGTAGATTTGGGTACAATAAGAGGCGAAAAAGCAGATTCTGACTAAGATTTTATCGAAATCGGCAACTATTTGACTCAGAAAGGTTGCCTTACGTCGAAATCTAATAGTTTATTAAGGTTTTCGTTACTAAAATGCCCAAAGACGCCGATTTTGACTAGAATTTGAAAGATATTGACATGAATATATAACTGTTTGTATCAAAAAATGATAGTTTAAACTGATATTTGCAGTTTTGATGCGGTTTTAGGTACGATATGAGTCGAAGAAGCCGATTTTGACTGGAATCTGTTTAAAATGATAAGGAAAAACCTACTATCAATCCAAGAAAGTGAATTTTGTGTGAAGTTGGTGAAGTTACCTGTAGTTTTAATGTAAATTTCATTCCGCTAAGTTATGGCCACGTGGAGACGTCGGGCCAGTTCGTACCTATATCCGCAGCAGGTCTCCAAGGTGAACAGCCTCTAGTCGATAGAATAATGTCGGTAATTGAAGTCGGCAAATTGGATCCGTAACTTCGGGATAAGGATTGGCTCTAAGGATCGGGGCATGTCGGGCTTGGCGAGGAAGCGAGTTCCGGTTAACGAGCCGATCCGAACCCGGTCCCGAGCTTTGGCCTCCCGCGGAACCGCCTCGCTACGAGACCTGGAAAACTCCGGTTTTCCGGTGTTCTCTTCACCCGCTATTTAACAGTCAGCTCAGAACTGGCACGAACCGGGGGAATCCGACTGTCTAATTAAAACAAAGCATTGCGATGGTCTTAACGTGATGTTGACGCAATGTGATTTGTGCCCAGTGCTCTGAATGTCAAAGTGAAAAAATTCAATCCAACGCGGGTAAACGGTGGGAGTAACTTAACTATGCCTCTCTTGAGAGAGATCGTCGAGTGTGGACATGCGTTTCGCGGCTGCTCGTAAATCGGGGCTTTTCGCCATCGACCTTGCGCCATCGAATCCGGGATAGTCGCGTGTGTCGTCTTAACGTGTTGTGTGCGTTCTGTGGCTTTCCCGATGGGCGTTTCGGGCATTTCGAGACAGATTGTGGAGACAGTGACAACCCCCTCATCTACACTATCTTGGAGCATTTCTAAACCTAATATGCGCCCCAGCCCTTCACTATTGCAGTAGAATGTCGCAACAGCACAGGGGTTAACCGCCAAACAACTTCGTGCGCGTCGTATTGCTTCCCAGGGGATTTCCCCTGCCGACTTCCCTTACCGACATTATTCTATCGACTAGAGGCTGTTCACCTTGGAGACCTGCTGCGGATATAGGTACGAACCGGCCCGACGTCTCCACGTGGCCATAACTTAGCGGAATGAAATTTACATTAAAACTGCAGGTAACTTCACCAACTTCACACAAAATTCACTTTCTTGGATTGATAGTAGGTTTTTCCTTATCATTTTAAACAGATTCCAGTCAAAATCGGCTTCTTCGACTCATATCGTACCTAAAACCGCATCAAAACTGCAAATATCAGTTTAAACTATCATTTTTTGATACAAACAGTTATATATTCATGTCAATATCTTTCAAATTCTAGTCAAAATCGGCGTCTTTGGGCATTTTAGTAACGAAAACCTTAATAAACTATTAGATTTCGACGTAAGGCAACCTTTCTGAGTCAAATAGTTGCCGATTTCGATAAAATCTTAGTCAGAATCTGCTTTTTCGCCTCTTATTGTACCCAAATCTACCTTAGAAATGCAGATATATACTTAAAACACCTTCTTTTGGGACAAATAATTGGTTTTCGCCCTTGATTTACACAAGATTATAGCCAAAACATGCATTTTCATAACTTAGCGAACTGAAATCTACATTAAAACTGCAGATAACTACTTAAAAATTCACTTCCTTGAATTGATCATAGGTTCTTCTTTGTCATTTTAAACAGATTCCAGTCAAAATCGGCTTCTTCGGTTCATATCGTATCTAAAACCGCATCAAAACTGCAAATTTCAGTTTAAACTATCATTTTTTGATACAAACAGTTATATATTCATGTCAATATCTTTCAAATTCTAGTCAAAATCGGCGTCTTTGGGCATTTTAGTAACGAAAACCTTAATAAACTATTAGATTTCGACGTAAGGCAACCTTTCTGAGTCAAATAGTTGCCGATTTCGATAAAATCTTAGTCAGAATCTGCTTTTTCGCCTCTTATTGTACCCAAATCTACCTTAGAAATGCAGATATATACTTAAAACACCTTCTTTTGGGACAAATAATTGGTTTTCGCCCTTGATTTACGGAAGATTATAGCCAAAACATGCATTTTCATAACTTAGCGAACTGAAATCTACATTAAAACTGCAGATAACTACTTAAAAATTCACTTCCTTGAATTGATCATACATTCTTCTTTGTCATTTTAAACAGATTCCAGTCAAAATCGGCTTCTTCGGTTCATATCGTATCTAAAACCGCATCAAAACTGCAAATTTCAGTTTAAACTATCATTTTTTGATACAAACAGTTATATATTCATGTCAATATCTTTCAAATTCTAGTCAAAATCGGCGTCTTTGGGCATTTTAGTAACGAAAACCTTAATAAACTATTAGATTTCGACGTAAGGCAACCTTTCTGAGTCAAATAGTTGAAGATTTCGATAAAATCTTAGTCAGAATCTGCTTTTTCGCCTCTTATTGTACCCAAATCTACCTTAGAAATGCAGATATATACTTAAAACACCTTCTTTTGGGACAAATAATTGGTTTTCGCCCTTGATTTACGGAAGATTATAGCCAAAACATGCATTTTCATAACTTAGCGAACTGAAATCTGCATTCAAACTGCAGATAACTGCTTAAAAATTCACTTCCTTGAATTGATAATAGGTTTTTCTTTGTCATTTTAAACAGATTCCAGTCAAAATCGGCTTCTTCGACTCATATCGTACCTAAAACCGCATCAAAACTGCAAATTTCAGTTTAAACTATCACTTTTTGATACAAACAGTTATATATTCATGTCAATATCTTTCAAATTCTAGTCAAAATCGGCGTCTTTGGGCATTTTAGTAACGAAAACCTTAATAAACTATTAGATTTCAACGTAAGGCAACCTTTCTGAGTCAAATAGTTGCCGATTTCGATAAAATCCTAGTCAGAATCTGCTTTTTCGCCTCTTATTGTACCCAAATCTACCTTAGAAAGGCAGATATATACTTAAAACACCTTCTTTTGGGACAAATAATTGGTTTTCGCCCTTGATTTACGGAAGATTATAGCCAAAACATGCATTTTCATAACTTAGCGAACTGAAATCTACATTAAAACTGCAGATAACTATTTAAAAATTCACTTCCTTGAATTGATAATAGGTTTTTCTTTGTCATTTTAAACAGATTCCAGTCAAAATCGGCTTCTTCGATTCATATCGTATCTAAAACCTCATCAAAACTGCAAATATCAGTTTAAACTATCATTTTTTGATACAAACAGTTATATATTCATGTCAATATCTTTCAAATTCTAGTCAAAATCGGCGTCTTTGGGCATTTTAGTAACGAAAACCTTAATAAATTATTAGATTTCGACGTAAGGCAACCTTTCTGAGTCAAATAGTTGCCGATTTCGATAAAATCTTAGTCAGAATCTGCTTTTTCGCCTCTTATTGTACCCAAATCTACCTTAGAAATGCAGATATATACTTAAAACACCTTCTTTTGGGACAAATAATTGGCTTTCGCCCTTGATTTACGGAAGATTATAGCCAAAACATGCATTTTCATAACTTAGCGAACTGAAATCTACATTAAAACTGCAGATAACTACTTAAAAATTCACTTCCTTGAATTGATAATAGGTTTTTCTTTGTCATTTTAAACAGATTCCATTTAAAATCGGCTTCTTCGACTCATATCGTACCTAAAACCGCATCAAAACTGCAAATATCAGTTTAAACTATCATTTTTTGATACAAACAGTTATATATTCATGTCGATATCTTTCAAATTCTAGTCAAAATCGGCGTCTTTGGGCATTTTAGTAACGAAAACCTTAATAAACTATTAGATTTCGACGTAAGGCAACCTTTCTGAGTCAAATAGTTGCCGATTTCGATAAAATCTTAGTCAGAATCTGCTTTTTCGCCTCTTATTGTACCCAAATCTACCTTAGAAATGCAGATATATACTTAAAACACCTTCTTTTGGGACAAGTAATTGGTTTTCGCCCTTGATTTACGGAAGATTATAGCCAAAACATGCATTTTCATAACTTAGCGAACTG
This sequence comes from Cylas formicarius, assembly GCF_029955315.1. NCBI lineage: Eukaryota > Metazoa > Arthropoda > Insecta > Coleoptera > Brentidae > Cylas > Cylas formicarius. The sequence continues at coordinate 1,859,646 of NW_026844268.1, forward strand.
AAATCTACATTAAAACTGCAGATAACTACTTAAAAATTCACTTCCTTGAATTGATAATAGGTTTTTCTTTGTCATTTTAAACAGATTCCATTTAAAATCGGCTTCTTCGACTCATATCGTACCTAAAACCGCATCAAAACTGCAAATATCAGTTTAAACTATCATTTTTTGATACAAACAGTTATATATTCATGTCAATATCTTTCAAATTCTAGTCAAAATCGGCGTCTTTGGGCATTTTAGTAACGAAAACCTTAATAAACTATTAGATTTCGACGTAAGGCAACCTTTCTGAGTCAAGTAGTTGCCGATTTCGATAAAATCTTAGTCAGAATCTGCTTTTTCGCCTCTTATTGTACCCAAATCTACCTTAGAAATGCAGATATATACTTAAAACACCTTCTTTTGGGACAAGTAATTGGTTTTCGCCCTTGATTTACGGAAGATTATAGCCAAAACATGCATTTTCATAACTTAGCGAACTGAAATCTACATTAAAACTGCAAATAACTAGTTAAAAATTCACTTCCTTGAATTGATAATAGGTTTTTCTTTGTCATTTTAAACAGATTCCAGTCAAAATCGGCTCCTTCGATTCATATCGTATCTAAAACCGAATCAAAACTGCAAATATCAGTTTAAACTATCATTTTTTGATACAAACAGTTATATATTCATGTCGATATCTTTCAAATTCTAGTCAAAATCGGCGTCTTTGGGCATTTTAGTAACGAAAACCTTAATAAACTATTAGATTTCGACGTAAGGCAACCTTTCTGAGTCAAATAGTTGCCGATTTCGATAAAATCTTAGTCAGAATCTGCTTTTTCGCCTCTTATTGTACCCAAATCTACCTTAGAAATGCAGATATATACTTAAAACACCTTCTTTTGGGACAAATAATTGGCTTTCGCCCTTGATTTACGGAAGATTATAGCCAAAACATGCATTTTCATAACTTAGCGAACTGAAATCTACATTAAAACTGCAGATAACTACTTAAAAATTCACTTCCTTGAATTGATAATAGGTTTTTCTTTGTCATTTTAAACAGATTCCATTTAAAATCGGCTTCTTCGACTCATATCGTACCTAAAACCGCATCAAAACTGCAAATATCAGTTTAAACTATCATTTTTTGATACAAACAGTTATATATTCATGTCGATATCTTTCAAATTCTAGTCAAAATCGGCGTCTTTGGGCATTTTAGTAACGAAAACCTTAATAAACTATTAGATTTCGACGTAAGGCAACCTTTCTGAGTCAAATAGTTGCCGATTTCGATAAAATCTTAGTCAGAATCTGCTTTTTCGCCTCTTATTGTACCCAAATCTACCTTAGAAATGCAGATATATACTTAAAACACCTTCTTTTGGGACAAGTAATTGGTTTTCGCCCTTGATTTACGGAAGATTATAGCCAAAACATGCATTTTCATAACTTAGCGAACTGAAATCTACATTAAAACTGCAGATAACTACTTAAAAATTCACTTCCTTGAATTGATAATAGGTTTTTCTTTGTCATTTTAAACAGATTCCATTTAAAATCGGCTTCTTCGACTCATATCGTACCTAAAACCGCATCAAAACTGCAAATATCAGTTTAAACTATCATTTTTTGATACAAACAGTTATATATTCATGTCAATATCTTTCAAATTCTAGTCAAAATCGGCGTCTTTGGGCATTTTAGTAACGAAAACCTTAATAAACTATTAGATTTCGACGTAAGGCAACCTTTCTGAGTCAAGTAGTTGCCGATTTCGATAAAATCTTAGTCAGAATCTGCTTTTTCGCCTCTTATTGTACCCAAATCTACCTTAGAAATGCAGATATATACTTAAAACACCTTCTTTTGGGACAAGTAATTGGTTTTCGCCCTTGATTTACGGAAGATTATAGCCAAAACATGCATTTTCATAACTTAGCGAACTGAAATCTACATTAAAACTGCAAATAACTAGTTAAAAATTCACTTCCTTGAATTGATAATAGGTTTTTCTTTGTCATTTTAAACAGATTCCAGTCAAAATCGGCTCCTTCGATTCATATCGTATCTAAAACCGAATCAAAACTGCAAATATCAGTTTAAACTATCATTTTTTGATACAAACAGTTATATATTCATGTCAATATCTTTCAAATTCTAGTCAAAATCGGCGTCTTTGGGCATTTTAGTAACGAAAACCTTAATAAACTATTAGATTTCGACGTAAGGCAACCTTTCTCAGTCAAATAGTTGCGATTTCGATAAAATCTTAGTCAGAATCTGCTTTTTCGCCTCTTATTGTACCCAAATCTACCTTAGAAATGCAGATATATACTTAAAACACCTTCTTTTGGGACAAATAATTGGTTTTCGCCCTTGATTTACGGAAGATTATAGCCAAAACATGCATTTTCATAATTTAGCGAACTGAAACCTACATTAAAACTGCAGATAACTACTTAAAAATTCACTTCCTTGAATTGATAAAATTTTTTTCTTTGTCATTTTAAACAGATTCCAGTCAAAATCGGCTTTTTCGATTCATATCGTATCTAAAACCGCATCAAAACTGCAAATATCAGTTTAAACTATCATTTTTTGATACAAACAGTTATATATTCATGTCAATATCTTTCAAATTCTATTCAAAATCGGCGTCTTTGGGCATTTTAGTAACGAAAACCTTAACAAACTATTAGATTTCGACGTAAGGCAACCTTTCTGAGTCAAATAGTTGCCGATTTCGATAAAATCTTAATCAGAATCTGCCTTTTCGCCTCTTATTGTACCCAAATCTACCTTAGAAATGCAGATATATACTTAAAACACCTTCTTTTGGGACAAATAATTGGTTTTCGCCCTTGATTTACGGAAGATTATAGCCAAAACATGCATTTTCATAACTTAGCGAACTGAAATCTACATTAAAACTGCAGATAACTACTTAAAAATTCACTTCCTTGAATTGATAATAGGTTTTTCTTTGTCATTTTAAACAGATTCCAGTCAAAATCGACTTCTTCGACTCATATCGTACCTAAAACCGCATCAAAACTGCAAATATCAGTTTAAACTATCATTTTTTGATACAAACAGTTATATATTCATGTCAATATCTTTCAAATTCTAGTCAAAATCGGCGTCTTTGAGCATTTTAGTAAAGAAAACCCTAATAAACTATTAAATTTCGACGTAAGGCAACCTTTCTGAATCAAATAGTTGCCGATTTCGATAAAATCTTAGTCAGAATCTGCTTTTTCGCCTCTTATTGTACCCAAATCTACCTTAGAAATGCAGATATATACTTAAAACACCTTCTTTTGGGACAAATAATTGGTTTTCGCCCTTGATTTACGGAAGATTGTAGCCAAAACATGCATTTTCATAACTTAGCGAACTGAAATCTACATTAAAACTGCAGATAACTACTTAAAAATTCACTTCCTTGAATTGAGAATAGGTTTTTCTTTGTCATTTTAAACAGATTCCAGTCAAAATCGGCTTCTTCGATTCATATCGTATCTAAAACCGCATCAAAACTGCAAATATCAGTTTAAACTATCATTTTTTGATACAAACAGTTATATATTCATGTCAATATCTTTCAAATTCTAGTCAAAATCGGCGTCTTTGGGCATTTTAGTAACGAAAACCTTAATAAACTATTAGATTTCGACGTAGGGCAACCTTTCTGAGTCAAATAGTTGCCGATTTCGATAAAATCTTAGTCAGAATCTGCTTTTTCGCCTCTTATTGTACCCAAATCTACCTTAGAAATGCAGATATATACTTAAAACACCTTCTTTTGGGACAAATAATTGGTTTTCGCCCTTGATTTACGGAAGATTATAGCCAAAACATGCATTTTCATAACTTAGCGAACTGAAATCTACATTAAAACTGCAGATAACTACTTAAAAATTCACTTCCTTGAATTGATAATAGGTTTTTCTTTGTCATTTTAAACAGATTCCAGTCAAAATCGGCTTCTTCGATTCATATCGTATCTAAAACCGCATCAAAACTGCAAATATCAGTTTAAACTATCATTTTTTGATACAAACAGTTATATATTCATGTCAATATCTTTCAAATTCTAGTCAAAATCGGCGTCTTTGGGCATTTTATTAACGAAAACCTTAATAAACTATTAGATTTCGACGTAAGGCAACCTTTCTGAGTCCAATAGTTGCCGATTTCGATAAAATCTTAGTCAGAATCTGCTTTTTCGCCTCTTATTGTACCCAAATCTACCTTAGAAATGCAGATATATACTTAAAACACCTTCTTTTGGGACAAATAATTGGTTTTCGCCCTTGATTTACGGAAGATTATAGCCTAAACATGCATTTTCATAACTTAGCGAACTGAAATCTACATTAAAACTGCAGATAACTACTTAAAAATTCACTTCCTTGAATTGATAATAGGTTTTTCTTTGTCATTTTAAACAGATTCCAGTCAAAATCGGCTTCTTCGATTCATATCGTATCTAAAACCGCATCAAAACTGCAAATATCAGTTTAAACTATCAATTTTTGATACAAACAGTTATATATTCATGTCAATATCTTTCAAATTCTAGTCAAAATCGGCGTCTTTAGGCATTTTAGTAACGAAAACCTTATTAAACTATTAGATTTCGACGTAAGGCAACCTTTCTGAGTCAAATAGTTGCCGATTTCGATAAAATCTTAGTCAGAATCTGCTTTTTCGCCTCTTATTGTACCCAAATCTACCTTAGAAATGCAGATATATACTTAAAACACCTTCTTTTGGGACAAATAATTGGTTTTCGCCCTTGATTTACGGAAGATTATAGCCAAAACATGCATTTTCATAACTTAGCGAACTGAAATCTACATTAAAACTGCAGATAACTACTTAAAAATTCACTTCCTTGAATTGATAATAGGTTTTTCTTTGTCATTTTAAACAGATTCCAGTCAAAATCGGCTTCTTCGATTCATATCGTATCTAAAACCGCATCAAAACTGCAAATATCAGTTTAAACTATCAATTTTTGATACAAACAGTTATATATTCATGTCAATATCTTTCAAATTCTAGTCAAAATCGGCGTCTTTGGGCATTTTAGTAACGAAAACCTTAATAAACTATAAGATTTCGACGTAAGGCAACCTTTCTGAGTCAAATAGTTGCGATTTCGATAAAATCTTAGTCAGAATCTGCTTTTTCGCCTCTTATTGTACCCAAATCTACCTTAGAAATGCAGATATATACCTAAAACACCTTCTTTAGGACAAATAATTGGTTTTCGCCCTTGATTTACGGAAGATTATTGCCAAAACATGCATTTTCATAACTTAGCGAACTGAAATCTACATTAAAACTGCAGATAACTACTTAAAAATTCACTTCCTTGAATTAATAATAGGTTTTTCTTTGTCATTTTAAACAGATTCCAGTCAAAATCGGCTTCTTCGATTCATATCGTATCTAAAACCGCATCAAAACTGCAAATATCAGTTTAAACTATCAATTTTTGATACAAACAGTTATATATTCATGTCAATATCTTTCAAATTCTAGTCAAAATCGGCGTCTTTGGGCATTTTAGTAACGAAAACCTTAATAAACTATTAGATTTCGACGTAAGGCAACCTTTCTGAGTCAAATAGTTGCCGATTTCGATAAAATCTTAGTCAGAATCTGCTGTTTCGCCTCTTATCGTACCCAAATCTACCTTAGAAATGCAGATATATACTTAAAACACCTTCTTTTGGGACAAATAATTGGTTTTCGCCCTTGATTTACGGAAGATTATAGCCAAAACATGCATTTTCATAACTTAGCGAACTGAAATCTACATTAAAACTGCAGAAAGATATTGACATGAATATATAACTGTTTGTATCAAAAAATGATAGTTTAAACTGATATTTGCAGTTTTGATGCGGTTTTAGATACGATATGAATCGAAGAAGCCGATTTTGACTGGAATCTGTTTAAAATGACAAAGAAAAACCTATTATCAATTCAAGGAAGTGAATTTTTAACTAGTTATCTGCAGTTTTAATGTAGATTTCAGTTCGCTAAGTTATGAAAATGCATGTTTTGGCTATAATCTTCCATAAATCAAGGGCGAAAACCAATTACTTGTCCCAAAAGAAGGTGTTTTAAGTATATATCTGCATTTCTAAGGTAGATTTGGGTACAATAAGAGGCGAAAAAGCAGATTCTGACTAAGATTTTATCGAAATCGGCAACTATTTGACTCAGAAAGGTTGCCTTACGTCGAAATCTAATAGTTTATTAAGGTTTTCGTTACTAAAATGCCCAAAGACGCCGATTTTGACTAGAATTTGAAAGATATTGACATGAATATATAACTGTTTGTATCAAAAAATGATAGTTTAAACTGATATTTGCAGTTTTGATGCGGTTTTAGATACGATATGAATCGAAGAAGCCGATTTTGACTGGAATCTGTTCAAAATGACAAAGAAAAACCTATTATCAATTCAAGGAAGTGCATTTTTAAGTAGTTATCTGCAGTTTTAATGTAGATTTCAGTTCGCTAAGTTATGAAAATGCATGTTTTGGCTATAATCTTCCGTAAATCAAGGGCGAAAACCAATTACTTGTCCCAAAAGAAGGTGTTTTAAGTATATATCTGCATTTCTAAGGTAGATTTGGGTACAATAAGAGGCGAAAAAGCAGATTCTGACTAAGATTTTATCGAAATCGGCAACTATTTGACTCAGAAAGGTTGCCTTACGTCGAAATCTAATAGTTTATTAAGGTTTTCGTTACTAAAATGCCCAAAGACGCCGATTTTGACTAGAATTTGAAAGATATTGACATGAATATATAACTGTTTGTATCAAAAAATGATAGTTTAAACTGATATTTGCAGTTTTGATGCGGTTTTAGATACGATATGAATCGAAGAAGCCGATTTTGACTGGAATCTGTTCAAAATGACAAAGAAAAACCTATTATCAATTCAAGGAAGTGCATTTTTAAGTAGTTATCTGCAGTTTTAATGTAGATTTCAGTTCGCTAAGTTATGAAAATGCATGTTTTGGCTATAATCTTCCGTAAATCAAGGGCGAAAAGCAATTATTTGTCCCAAAAGAAGGTGTTTTAAGTATATATCTGCATTTCTAAGGTAGATTTGGGTACAATAAGAGGCGAAAAAGCAGATTCTGACTAAGATTTTATCGAAATCGGCAACTATTTGACTCAGAAAGGTTGCCTTACGTCGAAATCTAATAGTTTATTAAGGTTTTCGTTACTAAAATGCCCAAAGACGCCGATTTTGACTAGAATTTGAAAGATATTGACATGAATATATAACTGCTTGTATCAAAAAATGATAGTTTAAACTGATATTTGCAGTTTTGATGCGGTTTTAGATACGATATGAATCGAAGAAGCCGATTTTGACTGGAATCTGTTCAAAATGACAAAGATAAACCTATTATCAATTCAAGGAAGTGAATTTTTAAGTAGTTATCTGCAGTTTTAATGTAGATTTAAGTTCGCTAAGTTATGAAAATGCATGTTTTGGCAATAATCTTCCGTAAATCAAGGGCGAAAACCAATTATTTGTCCCAAAAGAAGGTGTTTTAAGTATATATCTGCATTTCTAAGGTAGATTTGGGTACAATAAGAGGCGAAAAAGCAGATTCTGACTAAGATTTTATCGAAATCGGCAACTATTTGACTCAGAAAGGTTGCCTTACGTCGAAATCTAATAGTTTATTAAGGTTTTCGTTACTAAAATGCCCAAAGACGCCGATTTTGACTAGAATTTGAAAGATATTGACATGAATATATAACTGTTTGTATCAAAAAATGATAGTTTAAACTGATATTTGCAGTTTTGATGCGGTTTAAGGTACGATATGAGTCGAAGTAGCCGATTTTGACTGGAACCTGTTTAAAATGACAAAGAAAAACCTATTATCAATTCAAGGAGGTGAATTTTTAAGTAGTTATCTGCAGTTTTAATGTAGATTTCAGTTCGCTAAGTTATGAAAATGCATGTTTTGGCTATAATATTCCGTAAATCAAGGGCGAAAACCAATTATTTGTACCAAAAGAAGGTGTTTTAAGTATATATCTGCATTTCTAAGGTAGATTTGGGTACAATAAGAGGCGAAAAAGCAGATTCTGACTAAGATTTTATCGAAATCGGCAACTATTTGACTCAGAAAGGTTGCCTTACGTCGAAATCTAATAGTTTATTAAGGTTTTCGTTACTAAAATGCCCAAAGACGCCGATTTTGACTAGAATTTGAAAGATATTGACATGAATATATAACTGTTTGTATCAAAAAATGATAGTTTAAACTGATATTTGCAGTTTTGATGCGGTTTTAGATACGATATGAATCGAAGAAGCCGATTTTGACTGGAATCTGTTTAAAATGACAAAGAAAAACCTATTATCAATTCAAGGAAGTGAATTTTTAAGTAGTTATCTGCAGTTTTAATGTAGATTTCAGTTCGCTAAGTTATGAAAATGCATGTTTTGGCTACAATCTTCCGTAAATCAACTGCGAAAACCAATTATTTGTCCCAAAAGAAGGTGTTTTAAGTATATATCTGCATTTCTAAGGTAGATTTGGGTACAATAAGAGGCGAAAAGGCAGATTCTGACTTAGATTTTATCGAAATCGGCAACTATTTGACTCAGAAAGGTTGCCTTACGTCGAAATCTAATAGTTTGTTAAGGTTTTCGTTACTAAAATGCCCAAAGACGCCGATTTTGACTAGAATTTGAAAGATATTGACATGAATATATAACTGTTTGTATCAAAAAATGATAGTTTAAACTGATATTTGCAGTTTTGATGCGGTTTTAGATACGATATGAATCGAAGAAGCCGATTTTGACTGGAATCTGTTTAAAATGACAAAGAAAAACCTATTATCAATTCAAGGAAGTGAATTTTTAAGTAGTTATCTGCAGTTTTAATGTAGATTTCAGTTCGCTAAGTTATGAAAATGCATGTTTTGGCTACAATCTTCCGTAAATCAAGGGCGAAAACCAATTATTTGTCCCAAAAGAAGGTGTTTTAAGTATATATCTGCATTTCTAACGTAGATTTGGGTACAATAAGAGGCGAAAAAGCAGATTCTGACTAAGATTTTATCGAAATCGCAACTGTTTGACTGAGAAAGGTTGCCTTACGTCGAAATCTAATAGTTTATTCAGGTTTTCGTTACTAAAATGCCCAAAGACGCCGATTTTGACTAGAATTTGAAAGATATTGACATGAATATATAACTGTTTGTATCAAAAAATGATAGTTTAAACTGATATTTGCAGTTTTGATTCGGTTTTAGATACGATATGAATCGAAGAAGCCGATTTTGACTGGAATCTGTTTAAAATGACAAAGAAAAACCTATTATCAATTCAAGGAAGTGAATTTTTAAGTAGTTATCTGCAGTTTCAATGTAGATTTCAGTTCGCTAAGTTATGAAAATGCATGTTTTGGCTATAATCTTCCGTAAATCAATGGCGAAAACCAATTATTTGTCCCAAAAGAAGGTGTTTTAAGTATATATCTGCATTTCTAAGGTAGATTTGGGTACAATAAGAGGCGAAAAAGCAGATTCTGACTAAGATTTTATCGAAATCGGCAACTATTTGACTCAGAAAGGTTGCCTTACGTCGAAATCTAATAGTTTATTAAGGTTTTCGTTAATAAAATGCCCAAAGACGCCGATTTTGACTAGAATTTGAAAGATATTGACATGAATATACAACTGTTTGTATCAAAAAATGATAGTTTAAACTGATATTTGCAGTTTTGATGCGGTTTTAGATACGATATGAATCGAAGAAGCCGATTTTGACTGGAATCTGTTTAAAATGACAAAGAAAAACCTATTATCAATTCAAGGAAGTGAATTTTTAAGTAGTTATCTGCAGTTTTAATGTAGATTTCAGTTTGCTAAGTTATGAAAATGCATGTTTTGGCTATAATCTTCCGTAAATCAAGGGCGAAAACCAATTATTTGTCCCAAAAGAAAGTGTTTTAAGTATATATCTGCATTTCTAAGGTAGATTTGGGTACAATAAGATTCGAAAAAGCAGATTCTGACTAAGATTTTATCGAAATCGGCAACTATTTGACTCAGAAAGGTTGCCTTACGTCGAAATCTAATAGTTTATTAAGGTTTCCGTTACTAAAATGCCCAAAGACGCCGATTTTGACTAGAATTTGAAAGATATTGACATGAATATATAACTGTTTGTATCAAAAAATGATAGTTTAAACTGATATTTGCAGTTTTGATGCGGTTTAAGGTACGATATGAGTCGAAGTAGCCGATTTTGACTGGAATCTGTTTAAAATGACAAAGAAAAACCTATTATCAATTCAAGGAGGTGAATTTTTAAGTAGTCATCTGCAGTTTTAATGTAGATTTCAGTTCGCTAAGTTATGAAAGTGCATGTTTTGCCTATAATATTCCGTAAATCAAGGGCGAAAACCAATTATTTGTCCCAAAAGAAGGTGTTTTAAGTATATATCTGCATTTCTAAGGTAGATTTGGGTACAATAAGAGGCGAAAAAGCAGATTCTGACTAAGATTTTATCGAAATCGGCAACTATTTGACTTAGAAAGGTTGCCTTACGTCGAAATCTAATAGTTTATTAAGGTTTCCGTTACTAAAATGCCCAAAGACGCCGATTTTGATTAGAATTTGAAAGATATTGACATGAATATATAAATGTTTGTATCAAAAAATGATAGTTTAAACTGATATTTGCAGTTTTGATGCGGTTTTAGATACGATATGAATCGAAGAAGCCGATTTTGACTGGAATCTGTTTAAAATGACAAAGAAAAACCTATTATCAATTCAAGGAAGTGAATTTTTAAGTAGTTATCTGCAGTTCTAATGTAGATTTCAGTTCGCTAAGTTATGAAAATGCATGTTTTGGCTATAATCTTCCGTAAATCAAGGGCGAAAACCAATTATTTGTCCCAAAAGAAGGTGTTTTAAGTATATATCTGCATTTCTAAGGTAGATTTGGGTACAATAAGAGGCGAAAAAGCAGATTCTGACTAAGATTTTATCGAAATCGCAACTATTTGACTGAGAAAGGTTGCCTTACGTCGAAATCTAATAGTTTATTAAGGTTTTCGTTTCTAAAATGCCCAAAGACGGCGATTTTGACTAGAATTTAAAAGATATTGACATGAATATATAACTGTTTGTATCAAAAAATGATAGTTTAAACTGATATTTGCAGTTTTGATTCGGTTTTAGATACGATATGAATCGAAGAAGCCGATTTTGACTGGAATCTGTTTAAAATGACAAAGAAAAACCTATTATCAATTCAAGGAAGTGAATTTTTAAGTAGTTATCTGCAGTTTTAATGTAGATTTCAGTTCGCTAAGTCATGAAAATGCATGTTTTGGCTATAATCTTCCGTAAATCAAGGGCGAAAACCAATTACTTGTCCCAAAAGAAGGTGTTTTAAGTATATATCTGCATTTCTAAGGTAGATTTGGGTACAATAAGAGGCGAAAAAGCAGATTCTGACTAAGATTTTATCGAAATCGCCAACTATTTGACTCAGAAAGGTTGCCTAACGTCGAAATCTAATAGTTTATTAAGGTTTTCGTTACTAAAATGCCCAAAGACGCCGATTTTGACTAGAATTGGAAAGATATTGACATGAATATATAACTGTTTGTATCAAAAAATGATAGTTTAAACTGATATTTGCAGTTTTGATGCGGTTTTAGATACGATATGAATCGAAGAAGCCGGTTTTGACTGGAATCTGTTTAAAATGACAAAGAAAAACCTATTATCAATTCAAGGAAGTGAATTTTTAAGTAGTTATCTGCAGTTTTAATGTAGATTTCAGTTCGCTAAGTTATGAAAATGCATGTTTTGGCTATAATCTTCCGTAAATCAAGGGCGAAAACCAATTATTTGTCCCAAAAGAAGGTGTTTTAAGTATATATCTGCATTTCTAAGGTAGATTTGGGTACAATAAGAGGCGAAAAAGCAGATTCTGACTAAGATTTTATCGAAATCGGCAACTATTTGACTCAGAAAGGTTGCCTTACGTCGAAATCTAATAGTTTATTAAGGTTTTCGTTACTAAAATGCCCAAAGACGCCGATTTTGACTAGAATTTGAAAGATATTGACATGAATATATAACTGTTTGTATCAAAAAATGATAGTTTAAACTGATATTTGCAGTTTTGATGCGGTTTTAGATATGATATGAATCGAAGAAGCCGATTTTGACTGGAATCTGTTTAAAATGACAAAGAAAAACCTATTATCAATTCAAGGAAGTGAATTTTTAAGTAGTTATCTGCAGTTTTAATGTAGATTTCAGTTCGCTAAGTTATGAAAATGCATGTTTTGGCTATAATCTTCCGTAAATCAAGGGCGAAAACCAATTATTTGTCCCAAAAGAAGGTGTTTTAAGTATATATCTGCATTTCTAAGGTAGATTTGGGTACAATAAGAGGCGAAAAAGCAGATTCTGACGAAATCGGCAACTATTTGACTCAGAAAGGTTGCCTTACGTCGAAATCTAATAGTTTATTAAGGTTTTCGTTACTAAAATGCCCAAAGACGCCGATTTTGACTAGAATTTGAAAGATATTGACATGAATATATAACTGTTTTTATCAAAAAATGATAGTTTAAACTGATATTTGCAGTTTTGATGCGGTTTTAGATACGATATGAATCGAAGAAGCCGATTTTGACTGGAATCTGTTTAAAATGACAAAGAAAAACCTATTATCAATTCAAGGAAGTGAATTTTTAAGTAGTTATCTGCAGTTTTAATGTAGATTTCAGTTCGCTAAGTTATGAAAATGCATGTTTTGGCTATAATCTTCCGTAAATCAAGGGCGAAAAAAAATTATTTGTCCCAAAAGAAGGTGTTTTAAGTATATATCTGCATTTCTAAGGTAGATTTGGGTACAATAAGAGGCGAAAAAGCAGATTCTGACTAAGATTTTATCGAAATTGGCAACTATTTTACTCAGAAAGGTTGCCTTACGTCGAAATCTAATAGTTTATTAAGGTTTTCGTTACTAAAATGCCGAAAGACGCCGATTTTGACTAGAATTTGAAAGATATTGACATGAATATATAACTGTTTGTATCAAAAAATGATAGTTTAAACTGATATTTGCAGTTTTGATGCGGTTTAAGGTACGATATGAGTCGAAGTAGCCGATTTTGACTGGAATCTGTTTAAAATGACAACGAAAAACCTATTATCAATTCAAGGAGGTGAATTTTTAAGTAGTTATCTGCAGTTTTAATGTAGATTTCAGTTCGCTAAGTTATGAAAATGCATGTTTTGGCTATAATCTTCCGTAAATCAAGGGCGAAAACCAATTATTTGTCCCAATAGAAGGTGTTGAAAGTATATATCTGCATTTCTAAGGTAGATTTGGGTACAATAGGAGGCGAAAAAGCAGATTCTGACTAAGATTTTATCGAAATCGGCAACTATTTGACTCAGAAAGGTTGCCTTACGTCGAAATCTAATAGTTTATTAAGGTTTTCGTTACTAAAATGCCCAAAGACGCCGATTTTGACTAGAATTTGAAAGATATTGACATGAATATATAACTGTTTGTATCAAAAAATGATAGTTTAAACTGATATTTGCAGTTTTGATGCGGTTTTAGATACGATATGAATCGAAGAAGCCGATTTTGACTGGAATCTGTTTAAAATGACAAAGAAAAACCTATTATCAATTCAAGGAAGTGAATTTTTAAGTAGTTATCTGCAGTTCTAATGTAGATTTCAGTTCGCTAAGTTATGAAAATGCATGTTTTGGCTATAATCTTCCGTAAATCAAGGGCGAAAACCAATTATTTGTCCCAATAGAAGGTGTTTTAAGTATATATCTGCATTTCTAAGGTAGATTTGGGTACAATAAGAGGCGAAAAAGCAGATTCTGACTAAGATTTTATCGAAATCGGCAACTATTTGACTCAGAAAGGTTGCCTTACGTCGAAATCTAATAGTTTATTAAGGTTTTCGTTACTAAAATGCCCAAAGACGCCGATTTTGACTAGAATTTGAAAGATATTGACATGAATATATAACTGTTTGTATCAAAAAATGACAGTTTAAACTGATATTTGCAGTTTTGATGCGGTTTTAGATACGATATGAATCGAAGAAGCCGATTTTGACTGGAATCTGTTTAAAATGACAAAGAAAAACCTACTATCAATTCAAGGAAGTGAATTTTTAAGTAGTTATCTGCAGTTTTAATGTAGATTTCAGTTCGCTAAGTTATGAAAATGCATGTTTTGGCTATAATCTTCCGTAAATCAAGGGCGAAAACCAATTGTTTGTCCCAAAAGAAGGTGTTTTAAGTATATATCTGCATTTCTAAGGTAGATTTGGGTACAATAAGAGGCGAAAAAGCAGATTCTGACTAAGATTTTATCGAAATCGGCAACTATTTGACTCAGAAAGGTTGCCTTACGTCGAAATCTAATAGTTTATTAAGGTTTTCGTTACTAAAATGCCCAAAGACGCCGATTTTGACTAGAATTTGAAAGATATTGACATGAATATATAACTGTTTGTATCAAAAAATGATAGTTTAAACTGATATTTGCAGTTTTGATGCGGTTTTAGATACGATATGAATCGAAGAAGCCGATTTTGACTGGAATCTGTTTAAAATGACAAAGAAAAACCTATTTTCAATTCAAGGAAGTGAATTTTTAAGTAGTTATCTGCAGTTCTAATGTAGATTTCAGTTCGCTAAGTTATGAAAATGCATGTTTTGGCTATAATCTTCTGTAAATCAAGGGCGAAAACCAATTATTTGTCCCAAAAGAAGGTGTTTTAAGTATATATCTGCATTTCTAAGGTAGATTTGGGTACAATAAGAGGCGAAAAAGCAGATTCTGACTAAGATTTTATCGAAATCGGTAACTATTTGACTCAGAAAGGTTGCCTTACGTCGAAATCTAATAGTTTATTAAGGTTTTCGTTACTAAAATGCCCAAAGACGCCGATTTTGACTAGAATTTGAAAGATATTGACATGAATATATAACTGTTTGTATCAAAAAATGATAGTTTAAACTGATATTTGCAGTTTTGATGCGGTTTTAGATACGATATGAATCGAAGAAGCCGATTTTGACTGGAATCTGTTTAAAATGACAAAGAAAAACCTATTATCAATTCAAGGAAGTGAATTTTTAAGTAGTTATCTGCAGTTTTAATGTAGATTTCAGTTCGCTAAGTTATGAAAATGCATGTTTTGGCTATAATCTTCCGTAAATCAAGGGCGAAAACCAATTATTTGTCCCAAAAGAAGGTGTTTTAAGTATATATCTGCATTTCTAAGGTAGATTTGGGTACAATAAGAGGCGAAAAAGCAGATTCTGACTAAGATTTTATCGAAATCGGCAAATATTTGACTCAGAAAGGTTGCCTTACGTCGAAATCTAATAGTTTATTAAGGTTTTCGTTACTAAAATGCCCAAAGACGCCGATTTTGACTAGAATTTGAAAGATATTGTCATGAATATATAACTGTTTGTATCAAAAAATGATAGTTTAAACTGATATTTGCAGTTTTGATTCGGTTTTAGATACGATATGAATCGAAGAAGCCGATTTTGACTGGAATCTGTTTAAAATGACAAAGAAAAACCTATTATCAATTCAAGGAAGTGAATTTTTAAGTAGCTCTCTGCAGTTTTAATATAGATTTCAGTTCGCTAAGTTATGAAAATGCATGTTTTGGCTATAATCTTCCGTATATCAAGGGCGAAAGCCAATTATTTGTCCCAAAAGAAGGTGTTTTAAGTATATATCTGCATTTCTAAGGTAGATTTGGGTACAATAAGAGGCGAAAAAGCAGATTCTGACTAAGATTTTATCGAAATCGGCAACTATTTGACTCAGAAAGGTTGCCTTACGTCGAAATCTAATAGTTTATTAAGGTTTTCGTTACTAAAATGCCCAAAGACGAAGATTTTGACTAGAATTTGAAAGATATTGACATGAATATATAACTGTTTGTATCAAAAAATGATAGTTTAAACTGATATTTGCAGTTTTGATGCGGTTTTAGATACGATATGAATCGAAGAAGCCGATTTTGACTGGAATCTGTTTAAAATGACAAAGAAAAACCTACTATCAATTCAAGGAAGAGAATTTTTAAGTAGTTATCTGCAGTTTTAATGTAGATTTCAGTTCGCTAAGTTATGAAAATGCATGTTTTGGCTATAATCTTCCGTAAATCAAGGGCGAAAACCAATTGTTTGTCCCAAAAGAAGGTGTTTTAAGTATATATCTGCATTTCTAAGGTAGATTTGGGTACAATAAGAGGCGAAAAAGCAGATTCTGACTAAGATTTTATCGAAATCGGCAACTATTTGACTCAGAAAGGTTGCCTTACGTCGAAATCTAATAGTTTATTAAGGTTTTCGTTACTAAAATGCCCAAAGACGCCGATTTTGACTAGAATTTGAAAGATATTGACATAAATATATAACTGTTTGTATCAAAAAATGATAGTTTAAACTGATATTTGCAGTTTTGATGCGGTTTTAGATACGATATGAATCGAAGAAGCCGATTTTGACTGGAATCTGTTTAAAATGACAAAGAAAAACCTATTATCAATTCAAGGAAGTGAATTTTGAAGTAGTTATCTGCAGTTTTAATGTAAATTTCAGTTCGCTAAGTTATGAAAATGCATGTTTTGGCTATAATCTTCCGTAAATCAAGGGCGAAAACCAATTATTTGTCCCAAAAGAAGGTGTTTTAAGTATATATCTGCATTTCTAAGGTAGATTTGGGTACAATAAGAGGCGAAAAAGCAGATTCTGACTAAGATTTTATCGAAATCGGCAACTATTTGACTCAGAAAGGTTGCCTTACGTCGAAATCTAATAGTTTATTAAGGTTTTCGTTACTAAAATGCCCAAAGACGCCGATTTTGACTAGAATTTGAAAGATTTTGACATGAATATATAACTGTTTGTATCAAAAAATGATAGTTTAAACTGATATTTGCAGTTTTGATGCGGTTTTAGATACGATATGAATCGAAGAAGCCGATTTTGACTGGAATCTGTTTAAAATGACAAAGAAAAACCTATTTTCAATTCAAGGAAGTGAATTTTTAAGTAGTTATCTGCAGTTCTAATGTAGATTTCAGTTCGCTAAGTTATGAAAATGCATGTTTTGGCTATAATCTTCTGTAAATCAAGGGCGAAAACCAATTATTTGTCCCAAAAGAAGGTGTTTTAAGTATATATCTGCATTTCTAAGGTAGATTTGGGTACAATAAGAGGCGAAAAAGCAGATTCTGACTAAGATTTTATGGAAATCGGTAACTATTTGACTCAGAAAGGTCGCCTTACGTCGAAATCTAATAGTTTATTAAGGTTTTCGTTACTAAAATGCCCAAAGACGCCGATTTTGACTAGAATTTGAAAGATATTGACATGAATATATAACTGTTTGTATCAAAAAATGATAGTTTAAACTGATATTTGCAGTTTTGATGCGGTTTTAGACATGAATCGAAGAAGCCGATTTTGACTGGAATCTGTTTAAAATGACAAAGAAAAACCTATTATCAATTCAAGGAAGTGAATTTTTAAGTAGTTATCTGCAGTTTTAATGTAGATTTCAGTTCGCTAGGTTATGAAAATGCATGTTTTGGCTATAATCTTCCGTAAATCAAGGGCGAAAACCAATTATTTGTCCCAAAAGAAGGTGTTTTAAGTATATATCTGCATTTCTAAGGTAGATTTGGGTACAATAAGAGGCGAAAAAGCAGATTCTGACTAAGATTTTATCGAAATCGGCAAATATTTGACTCAGAAAGGTTGCCTTATGTCGAAATCTAATAGTTTATTAAGGTTTTCGTTACTAAAATGCGCAAAGACGCCGATTTTGACTAGAATTTGAAAGATATTGACATGAATATATAACTGTTTGTATCAAAAAATGATAGTTTAAACTGATATTTGCAGTTTTGATGCGGTTTTAGATACGATATGAATCGAAGAAGCCGATTTTGACTGGAATCTGTTTAAAATGACAAAGAAAAACCTATTATCAATTCAAGGAAGTGAATTTTTAAGTAGCTATCTGCAGTTTTAATATAGATTTCAGTTCGCTAAGTTATGAAAATGCATGTTTTGGCTATAATCTTTCGTATATCAAGGGCGAAAACCAATTATTTGTCCCAAAAGAAGGTGTTTTAAGTATATATCTGCATTTCTAAGGTAGATTTGGGTACAATAAGAGGCGAAAAAGCAGATTCTGACTAAGATTTTATCGAAATCGGCAACTATTTGACTCAGAAAGGTTGCCTTACGTCGAAATCTAATAGTTTATTAAGGTTTTCGTTACTAAAATGCCCAAAGACGCCGATTTTGACTAGAATTTGAAAGATATTGACATGAATATATAACTGTTTGTATCAAAAAATGATAGTTTAAACTGATATTTGCAGTTTTGATGCGGTTTTAGATACGATATGAATCGAAGAAGCCGATTTTGACTGGAATCTGTTTAAAATGACAAAGAAAAACCTATTATCAATTCAAGGAAGTGAATTTTTAAGTAGTTATCTGCAGTTTTAATGTAGATTTCAGTACGCTAAGTTATGAAAATGCATGTTTTTTCTATAAGCTTCCGTAAATCAAGGGCGAAAACCAATTATTTGTCCCAAAAGAAGGTGTTTTAAGTATATATCTGCATTTCTAAGGTAGATTTGGGTACAATAAGAGGCGAAAAAGCAGATTCTGACTAAGATTTTATCTAAATCGGCAACTATTTGACTCAGAAAGGTTGCCTTACGTCGAAATCTAATAGTTTATTAAGGTTTTCGTTACTAAAATGCCCAAAGACGCCGATTTTGACTAGAATTTGAAAGATATTGACATGAATATATAACTGTTTGTATCAAAAAATGATAGTTTAAACTGATATTTGCAGTTTTGTTGCGGTTTTAGATACGATATGAATCGAAGAAGCCGATTTTGACTGGAATCTGTTTAAAATGACAAAGAAAAAATTATAATCAATTCAAGGAAGTGAATTTTTAAGTAGTTATCTGCAGTTTTAATGTAGATTTCAGTTCGCTAAGTTATGAAAATGCATGTTTTGGCTATAATCTTCCGTAAATCAAGGGCGAAAACCAATTATTTGTCCCAAAAGAAGGTGTTTTAAGTATATATCTTCATTTCTAAGGTAGATTTGGGTACAATAAGAGGCGAAAAAGCAGATTCTGACTAAGATTTTATCGAAATCGGCAACTATTTGACTCAGAAAGGTTGCCTTACGTCGAAATCTAATAGTTTATTAAGGTTTTCGTTACTAAAATGCCCAAAGACGCCGATTTTGACTAGAATTTGAAAGATATTGACATGAATATATAACTGTTTGTATCAAAAAATGATAGTTTAAACTGATATTTGCAGTTTTGATGCGGTTATAGGTACGATATGAGTCGAAGAAGCCGATTTTGAATGGAATCTGTTTAAAATGACAAAGAAAAACCTATTATTAATTCAAGGAAGTGAATTTTTAAGTAGTTATCTGCAGTTTTAATGTAGATTTCAGTTCGCTAAGTTATGAAAATGCATGTTTTGGCTATAATCTTCCGTAAATCAAGGGCGAAAACCAATTATTTGTCCCAAAAGAAGGTGTTTTAAGTATATATCTGCATTTCTAAGGTAGATTTGGGTACAATAAGAGGCGAAAAAGCAGATTCTGACTAAGATTTTATCGAAATCGGCAACTATTTGACTCAGAAAGGTTGCCTTACGTCGAAATCTAATAGTTTATTAAGGTTTTCGTTACTAAAATGCCCAAAGACGCCGATTTTGACTAGAATTTGAAAGATATTGACATGAATATATAACTGTTTGTATCAAAAAATGATAGTTTAAACTGATATTTGCAGTTTTGATGCGGTTTTAGATACGATATGAATCGAAGAAGCCGATTTTGACTGGAATCTGTTTAAAATGAGAAAGAAAAACCTATTATCAATTCAAGGAAGTGAATTTTTAAGTAGCTATCTGCAGTTTTAATGTAGATTTCAGTTCGCTAAGTTATGAAAATGCATGTTTTGGCTATAATCTTCCGTCAATCAAGGGCGAAAACCAATTATTTGTCCCAAAAGAAGGTGTTTTAAGTATATATCTGCATTTCTAAGGTAGATTTGGGTACAATAAGAGGCGAAAAAGCAGATTCTGACTAAGATTTTATCTAAATCGGCAACTATTTGACTCAGAAAGGTTGCCTTACGTCGAAATCTGATAGTTTATTAAGGTTTTCGTTACTAAAATGCCCAAAGACGCCGATTTTGACTAGAATTTGAAAGATATTGACATGAATATATAACTGTTTGTATCAAAAAATGATAGTTTAAACTGATATTTGCAGTTTTGTTGCGGTTTTAGATACGATATGAATCGAAGAAGCCGATTTTGACTGGAATCTGTTTAAAATGACAAAGAAAAAATTATAATATATAATATAGATTTCAGTTCGCTAAGTTATGAAAATGCATGTTTTGGCTATAATCTTCCGTAAATCAAGGGCGAAAACCAATTATTTGTCCCAAAAGAAGGTGTTTTAAGTATATATCTGCATTTCTAAGGTAGATTTGGGTACAATAAGAGGCGAAAAAGCAGATTCTGACTAAGATTTTATCGAAATCGGCAACTATTTGACTCAGAAAGGTTGCCTTACGTCGAAATCTAATAGTTTATTAAGGTTTTCGTTACTAAAATGCCCAAGGACGCCGATTTTGACTAGAATTTGAAAGATATTGACATGAATATATAACTGTTTGTATCAAAAAATGATAGTTTAAACTGATATTTGCAGTTTTGATGCGGTTATAGGTACGATATGAGTCGAAGAAGCCGATTTTGAATGGAATCTGTTTAAAATGACAAAGAAAAACCTATTATTAATTCAAGGAAGTGAATTTTTAAGTAGTTATCTGCAGTTTTAATGTAGATTTCAGTTCGCTAAGTTATGAAAATGCATGTTTTGGCTATAATCTTCCGTAAATCAAGGGCGAAAACCAATTATTTGTCCCAAAAGAAGGTGTTTTAAGTATATATCTGCATTTCTAAGGTAGATTTGGGTACAATAAGAGGCGAAAAAGCAGATTCTGACTAAGATTTTATCGAAATCGGCAACTATTTGACTCAGAAAGGTTGCCTTACGTCGAAATCTAATAGTTTATTAAGGTTTTCGTTACTAAAATGCCCAAAGACGCCGATTTTGACTAGAATTTGAAAGATATTGACATGAATATATAACTGTTTGTATCAAAAAATGATAGTTTAAACTGATATTTGCAGTTTTGATGCGGTTTTAGATACGATATGAATCGAAGAAGCCGATTTTGACTGGAATCTGTTTAAAATGAGAAAGAAAAACCTATTATCAATTCAAGGAAGTGAATTTTTAAGTAGCTATCTGCAGTTTTAATGTAGATTTCAGTTCGCTAAGTTATGAAAATGCATGTTTTGGCTATAATCTTCCGTAAATCAAGGGCGAAAACCAATTATTTGTCCCAAAAGAAGGTGTTTTAAGTATATATCTGCATTTCTAAGGTAGATTTGGGTACAATAAGAGGCGAAAAAGCAGATTCTGACTAAGATTTTATCGAAATCGGCAACTATTTGACTCAGAAAGGTTGCCTTACGTCGAAATCTAATAGTTTATTATGGTTTTCGTTACTAAAATGCCCAAAGACGCCGATTTTGACTAGAATTTGAAAGATATCGACATGAATATATAACTGTTTGTATCAAAAAATGATAGTTTAAACTGATATTTGCAGTTTTGATGCGGTTTTAGATACGATATGAATCGAAGAAGCCGATTTTGACTGGAATCTGTTTAAAATGACAAAGAAAAACCTATTATCAATTCAAGGAAGTGAATTTTTAAGCAGTTATCTGCAGTTTTAATGTAGATTTCAGTTCGCTAAGTTATGAAAATGCATGATTTTTCTATAATCTTCCGTAAATCAAGGGCGAAAACCAATTATTTGTCCCAAAAGAAGGTGTTTTAAGTATATATCTGCATTTCTAAGGTAGATTTGGGTACAATAAGAGGCGAAAAAGCAGATTCTGACTAAGATTTTATCAAAATCGGCAAACTATTTGACTCAGAAAGGTTGCCTTACGTCGAAATCTAATAGTTTATTAAGGTTTTCGTTACTAAAATGCCCAAAGACGCCGATTTTGACTAGAATTTGGAAGATATTGACATGAATATATAACTGTTTGTATCAAAAAATGATAGTTTAAACTGATATTTGCAGTTTTGATGCGGTTTTAGATACGATATGAATCGAAGAAGCCGATTTTGACTGGAATCTGTTTAAAATGACAAAGAAAAACCTATTATCAATTCAAGGAAGTGAATTTTTAAGTAGTTATCTGCAGTTTTAATGTAGATTTCAGTTCGCTAAGTTATGAAAATGCATGTTTTGGCTATAATCTTCCGTAAATCAAGGGCGAAAACCAATTATTTGTCCAAAAAGAAGGTGTTTTAAGTATATATCTGCATTTCTAAGGTAGATTTGGGTACAATAAGAGGCGAAAAAGCAGATTCTGACTAAGATTTTATCGAAATCCGCAACTATTTGACTCAGAAAGGTTGCCTTACGTCGAAATCTAATAGTTTATTAAGGTTTTCGTTACTAAAATGCCCAAAGACGCCGATTTTGACTAGAATTTGAAAGATATCGACATGAATATATAACTGTTTGTATCAAAAAATGATAGTTTAAACTGATATTTGCAGTTTTGATGCGGTTTTAGGTACGATATGAGTCGAAGAAACCGATTTTGAATGGAATCTGTTTAAAATGACAAAGAAAAACCTATTATCAATTCAAGGAAGTGAATTTTTAAGTAGTTATCTGCAGTTTTAATGTAGATTTCAGTTCGCTAAGTTATGAAAATGCATGTTTTGGTTATAATCTTCCGTAAATCAAGGGCGAAAACCAATTATTTGTCCCAAAAGAAGGTGTTTTAAGTATATATCTGCATTTCTAAGGTAGATTTGGGTACAATAAGAGGCGAAAAAGCAGATTCTGACTAAGATTTTATCGAAATCGGCAACTATATGACTCAGAAAGGTTGCCTTACGTCGAAATCTAATAGTTTATTAAGGTTTTCGTTACTAAAATGCCCAAAGACGCCGATTTTGACTAGAATTTGAAAGATATTGACATGAATATATAACTGTTTGTATCAAAAAATGACAGTTTAAACTGATATTTGCAGTTTTGATGCGGTTTTAGATACGATATGAATCGAAGATGCCGATTTTGACTGGAATCTGTTTAAAATGACAAAGAAAAACCTATTATCAATTCAAGGAAGTGAATTTTTAAGTAGCTATCTGCAGTTTTAATGTAGATTTAAGTTCGCTAAGTTATGAAAATGCATGTTTTGGCTATAATCTTCCGTAAATCAAGGGCGAAAACCAATTATTTGTCCCAAAAGAAGGTGTTTTAAGTATATATCTGCATTTCTAAGGTAGATTTGTTTACAATAAGAGGCGAAAAAGCAGATTCTGACTAAGATTTTATCGAAATCGGCAACTATTTGACTCAGAAAGGTTGCCTTACGTCGAAATCTAATAGTTTATTAAGGTTTTCGTTACTAAAATGCCCAAAGACGCCGATTTTGACTAGAATTTGAAAGATATTGACATGAATATATAACTGTTTGTATCAAAAAATGATAGTTTAAACTAATATTTGCAGTTTTGATGCGGTTTTAGATACGATATGAATCGAAGAAGAAGATTTTGACTGGAATCTGTTTAAAATGACAAAGAAAAACCTATTATCAATTCAAGGAAGTGAATTTTTAAGTAGTTATCTGCAGTTTTAATGTAGATTTCAGTTCGCTAAGTTATGAAAATGCATGTTTTTTCTATAATCTTCCGTAAATCAAGGGCGAAAACCAATTATTTGTCCCAAAAGAAGGTGTTTTAAGTATATATCTGCATTTCTAAGGTAGATTTGGGTACAATAAGAGGCGAAAAAGCAGATTCTGACTAAGATTTTATCAAAATCGGCAACTATTTGACTCAGAAAGGTTGCCTTACGTCGAAATCTAATAGTTTATTAAGGTTTTCGTTACTAAAATGCCCAAAGACGCCGATTTTGACTAGAATTTGGAAGATATTGACATGAATATATAACTGTTTGTATCAAAAAATGATAGTTTAAACTGATATTTGCAGTTTTGATGCGGTTTTAGATACGATATGAATCGAAGAAGCCGATTTTGACTGGAATCTGTTTAAAATGACAAAGAAAAACCTATTATCAATTCAAGGAAGTGAATTTTTAAGTAGTTATCTGCAGTTTTAATGTAGATTTCAGTTCGCTAAGTTATGAAAATGCATGTTTTGGCTATAATCTTCCGTAAATCAAGGGCGAAAACCAATTATTTGTCCCAAAAGAAGGTGTTTTAAGTATATATCTGCATTTCTAAGGTAGATTTGGGTACAATAAGAGGCGAAAAAGCAGATTCTGACTAAGATTTTATCGAAATCGGCAACTATTTGACTCAGAAAGGTTGCCTTACGTCGAAATCTAATAGTTTATTAAGGTTTTCGTTACTAAAATGCCCAAAGACGCCGATTTTGACTAGAATTTGAAAGATATCGACATGAATATATAACTGTTTGTATCAAAAAATGATAGTTTATACTGATATTTGCAGTTTTGATGCGGTTTTAGGTACGATATGAGTCGAAGAAGCCGATTTTGAATGGAATCTGTTTAAAATGACAAAGAAAAACCTATTATCAATTCAAGGAAGTGAATTTTTAAGTAGTTATCTGCAGTTTTAATGTAGATTTCAGTTCGCTAAGTTATGAAAATGCATGTTTTGGCTATAATCTTCCGTAAATCAAGGGCGAAAACCAATTATTTGTCCCAAAAGAAGGTGTTTTAAGTATATATCTGCATTTCTAAGGTAGATTTGGGTACAATAAGAGGCGAAAAAGCAGATTCTGACTAAGATTTTATCGAAATCGGCAACTATTTGACTCAGAAAGGTTGCCTTACGTCGAAATCTAATAGTTTATTAAGGTTTTGGTTAGTTTTGGTTAGTTTTGGTTAGTTTTGGTTAGTTTTGGTTAGTTTTGGTTAGTTTTGGTTAGTTTTGGTTAGTTTTGGTTAGTTTTGGTTAGTTTTGTTTAGTTTTGGTTAGTTTTGGTTAGTTTTGGTTAGTTTTGGTTAGTTTTGGTTAGTTTTGGTTAGTTTTGGTTAGTTTTGGTTAGTTTTGGTTAGTTTTGGTTAGTTTTGGTTAGTTTTGGTTAGTTTTGGTTAGTTTTCCCCTCAAAGGCTCACACTGTGAGTACGGGTGTGGCAACCCCGAGGCACCCTAGCTGGGCTCTTTCTGGATCCAGAGAAGGAGTTTCCCCCCAATACCCCCACATCCCTTGTAATGATCCCGCTCCAACGCTATTAGGATATCCGAATACTAGGAGTGTCCCCTACATATATATTACCCCATTCCCCAGCCGATAGGATTACGACGACGAACTGGCCATGGACCCGGAACAAAGCATAATACATGATGTGTGACAAAACAAAACAACTAGTACCCCAGGTGAGTGTAAATCTCACCGCTGATTCCGATCGGGTGAAAGCTCCGGTGGTCGGCGCCGGCCCCATGGATTCTGGGGGGGGCCAATCACACAGACCGCAAGAGAGAAGGAGTTCTATGACCTCGCTAGAATTATCTAAGGAGGAAGATAGACTGTTACAAGGACTACTAAGACCAGGAATTCGCAGAGCTATTTCCAACGAGAATGAAACGGATGGACGGAAAAGAAAGAGTGAAGAAGAACACAGGAGATACATGCAAGAAGACACCACAAAAAGGACTCCATGCCCGATTGCCTTCGAACTTACAGCAGCCCTGAAAGAGGTGGACCGCTTGGTTAGAAATCTGACCAGAGCGGTGGAGCAGAACCCGAACACAAAAAGGGAAATAAAAGAGACTACGTCGAAATTAGGAAAGCAGAGGGATATCCTCAGCAGAAGGACCTTGTGGGAATGGATCCAAGATAGAAAATATAAACCCGTAGACTGTATGACTTTTGATGCCGATATACAAACCGTGCAGTCTGAGTCAAGGGAGCAGGAGGTGCAAACTGACACGGAAGCCCTGATCCAAATCCCGGATGGGACAAGTGTTCGTAGAAATGGAATCAACCCACACACCCAAACCATAGGGACCCAGACAGGGCAAGAGCCTGAATACATAACGGCCTCTAAACTCGACTCGATAAGAAATTATAATGAATACAAGGAAATTGAAGGGCACAACTGGCCAAAAGAAGTTTTTGAACACACTGAAATAAAGGTCGGAAATCCGTTATATACTAAAGCGTCAACGGTCAAAGTAGTGTTCGTCGAACCTTCGGACCCTAAGTTGGAGAGAAGTATACAGTCGCAATACAAAAGTCGCTACCAAGAATTAGCCAACGTTGAAGGTGAATTTGTAGTGATGGAACAGACAACCAGGATTAAATCGGATAGGGAGGAGCCAACTACTGGACAAAAGATCATCAAGATACAAATAGAGGCAGAACAAGAAAAATTCTGGGACGTACTGATGAAGCTACGGAAGGAGACAGAGCACGACGAATGGGTTGCCCTTCATCATCTAAATAATCTACACCTTGATAAAATGAGAAAGATGACCGAAGCGATATTCAGGAGGACGTTAACTAACGTGGTAATATACACCACGAAAGTGTATCAAGCTAAAGGCAGAGTAGAAGAAACTCAGCAAAACAAGCCAACAAATAATAGAAAAGAACGACCAACGTACGCATTGATGGTGCAACACAAACACAAGGACTATAAAGAAACGTTGAGAGAAATCAAGGCCAAATTAATAAATACACAGGCAAGTGAAAAAATAAAACACATAAGGAAGACAAAAGACGGCAAACTGCTAATAGTAATGGAAAAGCACGAGGTGGCGTTGTCAGAAGCTCAAAAGCAGATACAAGAGTTATCAACCAGCATAAAGACAAATATTATTGGAATGGAGAGATCATCACTTACAGCGATACATATAAGAGGATTGGATGCCACTGCAACGGAGGAAGAGGTTGTTGAAGCCATCGAGTCCAAAGTCGGGAATCTTAAAACAAGCGATCTCCGACTATCTAAACTTAGACCAGGGGCTGGAGATACACAGGCGGTCACGCTAATGATACAGGACAAAGAGGCGGAGGAGCTACTCAGCAAACATAAGGAACTGCGAATAGGGCTTGTAAGGTGCAGACTAGAACCACGTTTAAATATAGAGAGGTGTTTCAAGTGTTGGTCATACGATCATCGCGCATATGAGTGCACGGGACCTGATAGGAGGGAACTTTGCTATAAATGTGGGACAACGGGTCACAACAGCCAAAACTGTAGCCTAGAAGAGGCGTGCCCTCTATGTCAGGAGAAAGGACACAGGGCCGGTACGGGTAGCTGTAAAGTCTTCCGCAGGGCACTGTCGTCCAAAAGAAGGCGTAATGCGTGGGAATACAGGGACGGAGGACCTAACCTACAGTAAAAATAGTGAAGTTTCTACAAATAAACTCTGACAGGTCTGAAGGGTCCCATGATTTGGCGTTCCTAACAGCGAACGAGAAGAACGTAGATATTATAGTTGCAAGTGAACCAAATAAAAGAATTGTGAAAAACAAGAGATGGACGGTTGACAAGAGATTGGAGGTGGCGGTATACTTCATGAATAAAGATGTCAAAGTTAGTAGAACCAAAAGAGAGGACGGAATAGTGATGGTGGAAGCAGATCAATTCAATATATATGGCTGCTATGTGTCACCTAATATAGGTTTACAAGAGTACGAGCGGTATGTTGATAATCTTGCTGACCTGATTGCTGCCAGTAACAGAGAGTGTATTGTTCTTGGGGACTTCAACGCGAAGTCTCCGGAATGGGGATCCCCGAATATGGACAGGAGGGGACAGGTACTGTCGGAAGCGTGTGCCAGAGTTGGACTGGTAGCTCACAACAAGGGAGGCATACCAACATTCGAAAGAAGGCAGCAGAAATCCTATATAGATATTACCTTTTCCACACGAAATCTTGCAGCTAGGGTTAGTAACTGGGAGGTCCTCGAAAACGAGTCCCTTTCCCCACATAAGTACATATTTTTCGAAGTGAAAGACAATAACCCAAAAAAGATGGAAATGCGACGTAAACTGTATCTGGACCATTATAGACTACTCACTAACTTAAGAGAAAAACTCACTATCACATGCAAAACGATGCCGCTGGATCCGCTCTCACTGGAGGAAATGCTCAAAGAAGCAGTTAAAAAATCTAAGAAGGGGGGCGCAGCAATGTCAACGGTACCGTACTGGTGGAACGAGGATATTGCAAACAAAAGAAAGGAGTGCATAGCGAAAAGGAGAGTCTACACCAGGGCAGCAAGACATAGGAGCACAAGGGAGGTAAATGGCTTACTCACAGAAATGTGGCAAGTATACAAAGAGTTGAGGAACGGACTGAGGAAAATGATCTCCAAAGAAAAGAAGAAAAGGTGGCGACTACTACTGGAAGAGCTAAACGATAACATCTGGGGAGAAGGGTATAAGATAATTAAGAAAAACTTCACAGAGGCTGGTCCTCCATTTACACTTCCCGACTCTGGGTTGAAGCAGATAGTGGAAACACTTTTTCCTGACAGGAGCGAGATTCTGCTGACCCCCATATACACAAGCGAGATACCGCTCTTCAGCACGCAAGAAATAGCCACAGCAGCAGCCAAGTTAAAAGTGAGGAAAGCGCCGGGCCCAGACGGTATTCCACCGGAGGTAATCAAGATACTGGCAAAAGACGAGCCGACAATACTGCGGGATCTTTATAATAACTTATTGATAAGACAGGAATTCCCCACTTCATGGAAACTAACAAAGGTGGTATTGATCCACAAAAGTGGTAAACCTTTTGAGCTCGCAAATTCGTATAGACCCTTGTGCCTGGTAAACTCAATCGCTAAACTGTACGAACACCTTATAAAGGACAGACTGGAAAAAGAACTGGCAAAAAATGGACGAATATAGGCAAATCAGTATGGATTTAAAAAAGGCATGTCCACCCTAGACGCAATAAACGCGGTGATGATCCTGGCAGAGGGAGTAAAATTCCGAGGAAAAGGCGAAAGATGGTGTATGCTAATCACTATTGACGTGAAAAACGCTTTTAATTCGGCATCGTGGGCGATACTCCTTAAAAAACTAAGAACAAATAGGTTGCCACAATACCTAATCAACTTGGTTAGAGACTACTTAGACGATAGAGTCATACTGTTTGGAAAACAGAAGAAAAAAGTATCAGCAGGAATCCCCCAAGGATCTGTACTGGGCCCGTTACTATGGAATGTATATTATGACGATATATTGAGATTGGAGTTTGGCCCAGGGGCCAGCGTCGTAGGCTATGCTGACGATGTAGCCATAGTAGTACAAGGTCAAAACAAACAAGAACTGACTCTAAATGCAAACCATGCGCTCCAGGAGGTCGTAAAGTGGCTGCAGGCAAATACCCTGGAACTAGCTGTGGAAAAGATGGAGGCGGTCATTCTGAGTGGACGCAGGAACCGACAGGATATCCAGATTAATGTAAATGACCAGGTAATCAAGCCAGCTAAGGCTATAAAATATTTAGGCGTCCTGATTGGTGAAAACATCTCTTTCGGGGAGCATGTTAGAGTGGTCTCGCAAAAGGCAACCAAGAAGTTAGCGTCAGTCGCAAGACTAATGCCAAACTACAAAGTTCCAAATACGGAAAAGAGGGGGATATTGTATGGAGTAGTGCAGTCCACAATTATGTATGCCGCACCTATATGGAGCCCTGTAATGAAGATAAAGACCTACCGTAAAATACTGGAAAGCGTACAAAGAAAAGCACTCCTGAGGGTGGCGTGCGGCTACAGAACGGTCTCCAGCGCAGCAGTCCAGGTTATAACGGGTTTCCCCCCTGTGGATTTAATAGTGGAGGAGAGGAGATACGCTGCCCAAGAAGGCAGTGGCCCAGGTGCAAAGCAAAGGGCGAAGGAGCGGACGAACCAAGAATGGCAAAGCAGATGGGAAGCATCCACCGTGGGGAGATGGACCAGAGCTCTGATCCCAAGCATAGACAAATGGAGGAGGTGCAGGCACCGGCAGTTGGACTACCATCTTACACAAGTACTTACCGGACATGGCCATTTCAAGGTCTACACTAATAGACTAGGCAAAACCGACACTATATGTTTATACTGTGATAGAGAGGACAGTGCAGAGCACACGCTGATCAGCTGCCCACGCTGGACCTCGCAGAGACTACGGATATGCGAAACCCTCGGGAGAGAGACAGAAGCTCTGACGCCGGCGAGCGTTTTGGAAGGCATGCTGGACACGGCCGAAAAGTGGGGAGCAATACAGGAATGCATTATTGATATCATGAAGTCGAAGAGTGTAGAACTTGCGGGAGGAGACGGATGAAACATAGGGGTGACAACCGGGCTAGTGAAGCATGTCCGCTAGGACGATCCCACTAACCTGGGGTACGAAAACGAGGGGGAAGGGTTTTAGTCGGTCGGTGATCTATTGACAAGGACACCACCCCGACACTACCTCGACCGCCAGAACAACAGGCGAGGTGTCTGTTTGCAGATTTCCTAATCCCCTCGAGAAAAAAAAAAAAAAAAAAAAAAAAAAGTTTTGGTTAGTTTTGGTTAGTTTTGGTTAGTTTTGGTTAGTTTTGGTTAGTTTTGGTTAGTTTTGGTTAGTTTTGGTTAGTTTTGGTTAGTTTTGGTTAGTTTTGGTTAGTTTTGGTTAGTTTTGGTTAGTTTTGGTTAGTTTTGGTTAGTTTTGGTTAGTTTTGGTTAGTTTTGGTTAGTTTTGGTTAGTTTTGGTTAGTTTTGGTTAGTTTTGGTTAGTTTTGGTTAGTTTTGGTTAGTTTTGGTTAGTTTTGGTTAGTTTTGGTTAGTTTTGGTTAGTTTTGGTTAGTTTTGGTTAGTTTTGGTTAGTTTTGGTTAGTTTTGGTTAGTTTTGGTTAGTTTTGGTTAGTTTTGGTTAGTTTTGGTTAGTTTTGGTTAGTTTTGGTTAGTTTTGGTTAGTTTTGGTTAGTTTTGGTTAGTTTTGGTTAGTTTTGGTTAGTTTTGGTTAGTTTTGGTTAGTTTTGGTTAGTTTTGGTTAGTTTTGGTTAGTTTTGGTTAGTTTTGGTTAGTTTTGGTTAGTTTTGGTTAGTTTTGGTTAGTTTTGGTTAGTTTTGGTTAGTTTTGGTTAGTTTTGGTTAGTTTTGGTTAGTTTTGGTTAGTTTTGGTTAGTTTTGGTTAGTTTTGGTTAGTTTTGGTTAGTTTTGGTTAGTTTTGGTTAGTTTTGGTTAGTTTTGGTTAGTTTTGGTTAGTTTTGGTTAGTTTTGGTTAGTTTTGGTTAGTTTTGGTTAGTTTTGGTTAGTTTTGGTTAGTTTTGGTTAGTTTTGGTTAGTTTTGGTTAGTTTTGGTTAGTTTTGGTTAGTTTTGGTTAGTTTTGGTTAGTATTGGTTAGTTTTGGTTAGTTTTGGTTAGTTTTGGTTAGTTTTGGTTAGTTTTGGTTAGTTTTGGTTAGTTTTGGTTAGTTTTGGTTAGTTTTGGTTAGTTTTGGTTAGTTTTGGTTAGTTTTGGTTAGTTTTGGTTAGTTTTGGTTAGTTTTGGTTAGTTTTGGTTAGTTTTGGTTAGTTTTCCCCTCAGGGGCTCACACTGTGAGTACGGGTGTGGCAACCCCGAGGCACCCTAGCTGGGCTCTTTCTGGACCCAGAGAAGGAGTTTCCCCCCAATACCCCCACATCCCTTCTAATGATCCCGCTCCAACGCTATTAGGATATCCGAATACTAGGAGTGTCCCCTAAATATATTACCCCATTCCCTAGCCGATAGGATTACGACGACGAACTGGCCATGGACCCGGAACAAAACATAATACATGATGTGTGACAAAACAAAACAACTAGTACCCCAGGTGAGTGTAAATCTCACCGCTGATTCCGATCGGGTGAAAGCCCCGGTGGTCGGCGCCGGCCCCATGGATTCTGGGGGGGGCCAATCACACAGACCGCAAGAGAGAAGGAGTTCTATGACCTCGCTAGAATTATCTAAGGAGGAAGATAGACTGTTACAAGGACTATTAAGACCAGGAATTCGCAGAGCTATTTCCAACGAGAATGAAACGGATGGACGGAAAAGAAAGAGTGAAGAAGAACACAGGAGATACATGCAAGAAGACACCACAAAAAGGACTCCATGCCCGATTGCCTTCGAACTTACAGCAGCCCTGAAGGAGGTGGACCGCTTGGTTAGAAATCTGACCAGAGCGGTGGAGCAGAACCCGAACACAAAAAGGGAAATAAAAGAGACTACGTCGAAATTAGGAAAGCAGAGGGATATCCTCAGCAGAAGGACCTTGTGGGAATGGATCCAAGATAGAAAATATAAACCCGTAGACTGTATGACTTTTGATGCCGATATACAAACCGTGCAGTCTGAGTCAAGAGAGCAGGAGGTGCAAACTGACACGGAAGCCCTGATCCAAATCCCGGATGGGACAAGTGTTCGTAGAAATGGAATCAACCCACATACCCAAACCATAGGGACCCAGACAGGGCAAGAGCCTGAATACATAACGGCCTCTAAACTCGACTCGATAAGAAATTATAACGAATACAAGGAAATTGAAGGGCACAACTGGCCAAAAGAAGTTTTTGAACACACTGAAATAAAGGTCGGAAATCCGTTATATACTAAAGCGTCAACGGTCAAAGTAGTCTTCGTCGAACCTTCCGACCCTAAGTTGGAGAGAAGTATACAGTCGCAATACAAAAGTCGCTACCAAGAATTAGCCAACGTTGAAGGTGAATTTGTAGTGATGGAACAGACAACCAGGATTAAATCGGATAGGGAGGAGCCAACTACTGGACAAAAGATCATCAAGATACAAATAGAGGCAGAACAAGAAAAATTCTGGGACGTACTGATGAAGCTACGGAAGGAGACAGAGCACGACGAATGGGTTGCCCTTCATCATCTAAATAATCTACACCTTGATAAAATGAGAAAGATGACCGAAGCGATATTCAGGAGGACGTTAACTAACGTGGTAATATACACCACGAAAGTGTATCAAGCTAAAGGCAGAGTAGAAGAAACTCAGGAAAACAAGCCAACAAATAATAGAAAAGAACGACCAACGTACGCATTGATGGTGCAACACAAACACAAGGACTATAAAGAAACGTTGAGAGAAATCAAGGCCAAATTAATAAATACACAGGCAAGTGAAAAAATAAAACACATAAGGAAGACAAAAGACGGCAAACTGCTAATAGTAATGGAAAAGGACGAGGTGGCGTTGTCAGAAGCTCAAAAGCAGATACAAGAGTTATCAACCAGCATAAAGACAAATATTATTGGAATGGAGAGATCATCACTTACAGCGATACATATAAGAGGATTGGATGCCACTGCAACGGAGGAAGAGGTTGTTGAAGCCATCGAGTCCAAAGTCGGGAATCTTAATACAAGCGATCTCCGACTATCTAAACTTAGACCAGGGGCTGGAGATACACAGGCGGTCACGCTAATGATACAGGACAAAGAGGCGGAGGAGCTGCTCAGCAAACATAAGGAACTGCGAATAGGGCTTGTAAGGTGCAGACTAGAACCACGTTTAAATATAGAGAGGTGTTTCAAATGTTGGTCATACGAGCATCGCGCATATGAGTGCACGGGACCTGATAGGAGGGAACTTTGCTATAAATGTGGGACAACGGGTCACAACAGCCAAAACTGTAGCCTAGAAGAGGCGTGCCCTCTATGTCAGGAGAAAGGACACAGGGCCGGTGCGGGTAGCTGTAAAGTCTTCCGCAGGGCACTGTCGTCCAAAAGAAGGCGTAATGCGTGGGAATACAGGGACGGAGGACCTAACCTACAGTAAACATAGTGAAGTTTCTACAAATAAACTCTGACAGGTCTGAAGGGTCCCATGATTTGGCGTTCTTAACAGCGAACGAGAAGAACGTAGATATTATAGTTGCAAGTGAACCAAATAAAAGAATTGTGAAAAACAAGAGATGGGCGGTTGACAAGAGATTGGATGTGGCGGTATACTTCATGAATAAAGATGTCAAAGTTAGTAGAACCAAAAGAGAGGACGGAATAGTGATGGTGGAAGCAGATAAATTCAATATATATGGCTGCTATGTGTCACCTAATATAGGTTTACAAGAGTACGAGCGGTATGTTGATAATCTTGCTGACCTGATTGCTGCCAGTAACAGAGAGTGTATTGTTCTTGGGGACTTCAACGCGAAGTCTCCGGAATGGGGATCCCCGATTATGGACAGGAGGGGACAGGTACTGTCGGAAGCGTGTGCCAGAGTTGGACTGGTAGCTCACAACAAGGGAGGCATACCAACATTCGAAAGAAGGCAGCAGAAATCCTATATAGATATTACCTTTTCCACACGAAATCTTGCAGCTAGGGTTAGTAACTGGGAGGTCCTCGAAAACGAGTCCCTTTCCCCACATAAGTACATATTTTTCGAAGTGAAAGACAATACCCCAAAAAAGATGGAAATGCGACGTAAACTGTATCTGGACCAGGATAGACTACTCACTAACTTAAGAGAAAAACTCACTATCACATGCAAAACGATGCCGCTGGATCCGCTCTTACTGGAGGAAATGCTCAAAGAAGCAGTTAAAAAATCTAAGAAAGGGGGCGCAGCAATGTCAACGGTACCGTACTGGTGGAACGAGGATATTGCAAACAAAAGAAAGGAGTGCATAGCGAAAAGGAGAGTCTACACCAGGGCAGCAAGACATAGGAGCACAAGGGAGGTAAATGGCTTACTCACAGAAATGTGGCAAGTATACAAAGAGGTGAGGAACGGACTGAGGAAAATGATCTCCAAAGAAAAGAAGAAAAGGTGGCGACTACTACTGGAAGAGCTAAACGATAACATCTGGGGAGAAGGGTATAAGATAATAAAGAAAAACTTCACAGAGGCTGGTCCTCCATTTACACTTCCCGACTCTGGGTTGAAGCAGATAGTGGAAACACTTTTTCCTGACAGGAGCGAGATTCTGCTGACCCCCATATACACAAGCGAGATACCGCTCTTCAGCACGCAAGAAATAGCCACAGCAGCAGCCAAGTTAAAAGTGAGGAAAGCGCCGGGCCCAGACGGTATTCCACCGGAGGTAATCAAGATACTGGCAAAAGGCGAGCCGACAATACTGCGGGATCTTTATAATAACTTATTGACAAGACAGGAATTCCCCACTTCATGGAAACTAACAAAGGTGGTATTGACCCACAAAAGTGGTAAACCTTTTGAGCTCGCAAATTCGTATAGACCCTTGTGCCTGGTAAACTCAATCGCTAAACTGTACGAACACCTTATAAAGGACAGACTGGAAAAAGAACTGGCAAGAAATGGACAAATATCGGCAAATCAGTATGGATTTAAAAAAGGCATGTCCACCCTAGACGCAATAAACGCGGTGATGATCCTGGCAGAGGGAGTAAAATTCCGAGGAAAAGGCGAAAGATGGTGTATGCTAATCACTATTGACGTGAAAAACGCTTTTAATTCGACATCGTGGGCAATACTCCTTAAAAAACTAAGAACAAATAGGTTGCCACAATACCTAATCAACTTGGTTAGAGACTACTTAGACGATAGAGTCATACTGTTTGGAAAACAGAAGAAAAAAGTATCCGCAGGAATCCCCCAAGGATCTGTACTGGGCCCGTTACTATGGAATGTATATTATGACGATATACTGAGATTGGAGTTTGGCCCAGGGGCCAGCGTCGTAGGCTATGCTGACGATGTAGCCATAGTAGTACAAGGTCAAAACAAACAAGAACTGACTCTAAATGCAAACCATGCGCTCCAGGAGGTCGTAAAGTGGCTGCAGGCAAATACTCTGGAACTAGCTGTGGAAAAGACGGAGGCGGTCATTCTGAGTGGACGCAGGAACCGACAGGATATCCAGATTAATGTAAATGACCAGGTAATCAAGCCAGCTAAGGCTATAAAATATTTAGGCGTCCTGATTGGTGAAAACATCTCTTTCGGGGAGCATGTTAGAGTGGTCTCGCAAAAGGCAACCAAGAAGTTAGCGTCAGTCGCAAGACTAATGCCAAACTACAAAGGTCCAAATACGGAAAAGAGGGGGATATTGTATGGAGTAGTGCAGTCCACAATTATGTATGCCGCACCTATATGGAGCCCTGTAATGAGGATAAAGACCTACCGTAAAATACTGGAAAGCGTTCAAAGAAAAGCACTCCTGAGGGTGGCGTGCGGCTACAGAACGGTCTCCAGCGCAGCAGTCCAGGTTATAACGGGTTTCCCCCCTGTGGATTTAATAGTGGAGGAGAGGAGATACGCTGCCCAAGAAGGCAGTGGCCCAGGTGCAAAGCAAAGGGCGAAGGAGCGGACGAACCAAGAATGGCAAAGCAGATGGGAAGCATCCACCGTGGGGAGATGGACCAGAGCACTGATCCCAAGCATAGACAAATGGAGGAGGTGCAGGCACCGGCAGTTGGACTACCATCTTACACAAGTACTTACCGGACATGGCCATTTCAAGGTCTACACTAATCGACTAGGCAAAACCGACACTAAATGTTTATACTGTGATAGAGAGGACAGTGCAGAGCACACGCTGATCAGCTGCCCACGCTGGACCTCGCAGAGACTGCGGATATGCGAAACCCTCGGGAGAGAGACAGAAGCTCTGACGCCGGCGAGCGTGGTGGAAGGCATGCTGGACACGGCCGAAAAGTGGGGAGCAATACAGGAATGCATTATTGATATCATGAAGTCGAAGAGTGTAGAACTTGCGGGAGGAGACGGATAAAACATAGGGGTGACAACCGGGCTAGTGAAGCATGTCCGCTAGGACGATCCCACTAACCTGGGGTACGAAAGCGAGGGGGAAGGGTTTTAGTCGGTCGGTGATCTATTGACAAGGACACCACCCCGACACTACCTCGACCGCCAGAACAACAGGCGAGGTGTCTGTTTGCAGATTTCCTAATCCCCTCGAGGAAAAAAAAAAAAAAAAAAAAAAAAAAAAAAAAAAAAAGTTTTGGTTAGTTTTGGTTAGTTTTGGTTAGTTTTGGTTAGTTTTGGTTAGTTTTGGTTAGTTTTGGTTAGTTTTGGTTAGTTTTGGTTAGTTTTGGTTAGTTTTGGTTAGTTTTGGTTAGTTTTGGTTAGTTTTGGTTAGTTTTGGTTAGTTTTGGTTAGTTTTGGTTAGTTTTGGTTAGTTTTGGTTAGTTTTGGTTAGTTTTCCCCTCAGGGGCTCACACTGTGAGTACGGGTGTGGCAACCCCGAGGCACCCTAGCTGGGCTCTTTCTGGACCCAGAGAAGGAGTTTCCCCCCAATACCCCCACATCCCTTCTAATGATCCCGCTCCAACGCTATTAGGATATCCGAATACTAGGAGTGTCCCCTAAATATATTACCCCATTCCCCAGCCGATAGGATTACGACGACGAACTGGCCATGGACCCGGAACAAAACATAATACATGATGTGTGACAAAACAAAACAACTAGTACCCCAGGTGAGTGTAAATCTCACCGCTGATTCCGATCGGGTGAAAGCCCCGGTGGTCGGCGCCGGCCCCATGGATTCTGGGGGGGGCCAATCACACAGACCGCAAGAGAGAAGGAGTTCTATGACCTCGCTAGAATTATCTAAGGAGGAAGATAGACTGTTACAAGGACTATTAAGACCAGGAATTCGCAGAGCTATTTCCAACGAGAATGAAACGGATGGACGGAAAAGAAAGAGTGAAGAAGAACACAGGAGATACATGCAAGAAGACACCACAAAAAGGACTCCATGCCCGATTGCCTTCGAACTTACAGCAGCCCTGAAGGAGGTGGACCGCTTGGTTAGAAATCTGACCAGAGCGGTGGAGCAGAACCCGAACACAAAAAGGGAAATAAAAGAGACTACGTCGAAATTAGGAAAGCAGAGGGATATCCTCAGCAGAAGGACCTTGTGGGAATGGATCCAAGATAGAAAATATAAACCCGTAGACTGTATGACTTTTGATGCCGATATACAAACCGTGCAGTCTGAGTCAAGAGAGCAGGAGGTGCAAACTGACACGGAAGCCCTGATCCAAATCCCGGATGGGACAAGTGTTCGTAGAAATGGAATCAACCCACATACCCAAACCATAGGGACCCAGACAGGGCAAGAGCCTGAATACATAACGGCCTCTAAACTCGACTCGATAAGAAATTATAACGAATACAAGGAAATTGAAGGGCACAACTGGCCAAAAGAAGTTTTTGAACACACTGAAATAAAGGTCGGAAATCCGTTATATACTAAAGCGTCAACGGTCAAAGTAGTCTTCGTCGAACCTTCCGACCCTAAGTTGGAGAGAAGTATACAGTCACAATACAAAAGTCGCTACCAAGAATTAGCCAACGTTGAAGGTGAATTTGTAGTGATGGAACAGACAACCAGGATTAAATCGGATAGGGAGGAGCCAACTACTGGACAAAAGATCATCAAGATACAAATAGAGGCAGAACAAGAAAAATTCTGGGACGTACTGATGAAGCTACGGAAGGAGACAGAGCACGACGAATGGGTTGCCCTTCATCATCTAAATAATCTACACCTTGATAAAATGAGAAAGATGACCGAAGCGATATTCAGGAGGACGTTAACTAACGTGGTAATATACACCACGAAAGTGTATCAAGCTAAAGGCAGAGTAGAAGAAACTCAGGAAAACAAGCCAACAAATAATAGAAAAGAACGACCAACGTACGCATTGATGGTGCAACACAAACACAAGGACTATAAAGAAACGTTGAGAGAAATCAAGGCCAAATTAATAAATACACAGGCAAGTGAAAAAATAAAACACATAAGGAAGACAAAAGACGGCAAACTGCTAATAGTAATGGAAAAGGACGAGGTGGCGTTGTCAGAAGCTCAAAAGCAGATACAAGAGTTATCAACCAGCATAAAGACAAATATTATTGGAATGGAGAGATCATCACTTACAGCGATACATATAAGAGGATTGGATGCCACTGCAACGGAGGAAGAGGTTGTTGAAGCCATCGAGTCCAAAGTCGGGAATCTTAAAACAAGCGATCTCCGACTATCTAAACTTAGACCAGGGGCTGGAGATACACAGGCGGTCACGCTAATGATACAGGACAAAGAGGCGGAGGAGCTACTCAGCAAACATAAGGAACTGCGAATAGGGCTTGTAAGGTGCAGACTAGAACCACGTTTAAATATAGAGAGGTGTTTCAAGTGTTGGTCATACGAGCATCGCGCATATGAGTGCACGGGACCTGATAGGAGGGAACTTTGCTATAAATGTGGGACAACGGGTCACAACAGCCAAAGCTGTAGCCTAGAAGAGGCGTGCCCTCTATGTCAGGAGAAAGGACACAGGGCCGGTACGGGTAGCTGTAAAGTCTTCCGCAGGGCACTGTCGTCCAAAAGAAGGCGTAATGCGTGGGAATACAGGGACGGAGGACCTAACCTACAGTAAACATAGTGAAGTTTCTACAAATAAACTCTGACAGGTCTGAAGGGTCCCATGATTTGGCGTTCTTAACAGCGAACGAGAAGAACGTAGATATTATAGTTGCAAGTGAACCAAATAAAAGAATTGTGAAAAACAAGAGATGGACGGTTGACAAGAGATTGGATGTGGCGGTATACTTCATGAATAAAGATGTCAAAGTTAGTAGAACCAAAAGAGAGGACGGAATAGTGATGGTGGAAGCAGATAAATTCAATATATATGGCTGCTATGTGTCACCTAATATAGGTTTACAAGAGTACGAGCGGTATGTTGATAATCTTGCTGACCTGATTGCTGCCAGTAACAGAGAGTGTATTGTTCTTGGGGACTTCAACGCGAAGTCTCCGGAATGGGGATCCCCGATTATGGACAGGAGGGGACAGGTACTGTCGGAAGCGTGTGCCAGAGTTGGACTGGTAGCTCACAACAAGGGAGGCATACCAACATTCGAAAGAAGGCAGCAGAAATCCTATATAGATATTACCTTTTCCACACGAAATCTTGCAGCTAGGGTTAGTAACTGGGAGGTCCTCGAAAACGAGTCCCTTTCCCCACATAAGTACATATTTTTCGAAGTGAAAGACAATACCCCAAAAAAGATGGAAATGCGACGTAAACTGTATCTGGACCAGGATAGACTACTCACTAACTTAAGAGAAAAACTCACTATCACATGCAAAACGATGCCGCTGGATCCGCTCTCACTGGAGGAAATGCTCAAAGAAGCAGTTAAAAAATCTAAGAAAGGGGGCGCAGCAATGTCAACGGTACCGTACTGGTGGAACGAGGATATTGCAAACAAAAGAAAGGAGTGCATAGCGAAAAGGAGAGTCTACACCAGGGCAGCAAGACATAGGAGCACAAGGGAGGTAAATGGCTTACTCACAGAAATGTGGCAAGTATACAAAGAGGTGAGGAACGGACTGAGGAAAATGATCTCCAAAGAAAAGAAGAAAAGGTGGCGACTACTACTGGAAGAGCTAAACGATAACATCTGGGGAGAAGGGTATAAGATAATAAAGAAAAACTTCACAGAGGCTGGTCCTCCATTTACACTTCCCGACTCTGGGTTGAAGCAGATAGTGGAAACACTTTTTCCTGACAGGAGCGAGATTCTGCTGACCCCCATATACACAAGCGAGATACCGCTCTTCAGCACGCAAGAAATAGCCACAGCAGCAGCCAAGTTAAAAGTGAGGAAAGCGCCGGGCCCAGACGGTATTCCACCGGAGGTAATCAAGATACTGGCAAAAGGCGAGCCGACAATACTGCGGGATCTTTATAATAACTTATTGATAAGACAGGAATTCCCCACTTCATGGAAACTAACAAAGGTGGTATTGATCCACAAAAGTGGTAAACCTTTTGAGCTCGCAAATTCGTATAGACCCTTGTGCCTGGTAAACTCAATCGCTAAACTGTACGAACACCTTATAAAGGACAGACTGGAAAAAGAACTGGCAAAAAATGGACAAATATCGGCAAATCAATATGGATTTAAAAAAGGCATGTCCACCCTAGACGCAATAAACGCGGTGATGATCCTGGCAGAGGGAGTAAAATTCCGAGGAAAAGGCGAAAGATGGTGTATGCTAATCACTATTGACGTGAAAAACGCTTTTAATTCGGCATCGTGGGCGATACTCCTTAAAAAACTAAGAACAAATAGGTTGCCACAATACCTAATCAACTTGGTTAGAGACTACTTAGACGATAGAGTCATACTGTTTGGAAAACAGAAGAAAAAAGTATCCGCAGGAATCCCCCAAGGATCTGTATTGGGCCCGTTACTATGGAATGTATATTATGACGATATACTGAGATTGGAGTTTGGCCCAGGGGCCAGCGTCGTAGGCTATGCTGACGATGTAGCCATAGTAGTACAAGGTCAAAACAAACAAGAACTGACTCTAAATGCAAACCATGCGCTCCAGGAGGTCGTAAAGTGGCTGCAGGCAAATACTCTGGAACTAGCTGTGGAAAAGACGGAGGCGGTCATTCTGAGTGGACGCAGGAACCGACAGGATATCCAGATTAATGTAAATGACCAGGTAATCAAGCCAGCTAAGGCTATAAAATATTTAGGCGTCCTGATTGGTGAAAACATCTCTTTCGGGGAGCATGTTAGAGTGGTCTCGCAAAAGGCAACCAAGAAGTTAGCGTCAGTCGCAAGACTAATGCCAAACTACAAAGGTCCAAATACGGAAAAGAGGGGGATATTGTATGGAGTAGTGCAGTCCACAATTATGTATGCCGCACCTATATGGAGCCCTGTAATGAGGATAAAGACCTACCGTAAAATACTGGAAAGCGTTCAAAGAAAAGCACTCCTGAGGGTGGCGTGCGGCTACAGAACGGTCTCCAGCGCAGCAGTCCAGGTTATAACGGGTTTCCCCCCTGTGGCCCCCTGTGGATTTAATAGTGGAGGAGAGGAGATACGCTGCCCAAGAAGGCAGAGGCCCAGGTGCAAAGCAAAGGGCGAAGGAGCGGACGAACCAAGAATGGCAAAGCAGATGGGAAGCATCCACCGTGGGGAGATGGACCAGAGCACTGATCCCAAGCATAGACAAATGGAGGAGGTGCAGGCACCGGCAGTTGGACTACCATCTTACACAAGTACTTACCGGACATGGCCATTTCAAGGTCTACACTAATCGACTAGGCAAAACCGACACTAAATGTTTATACTGTGATAGAGAGGACAGTGCAGAGCACACGCTGATCAGCTGCCCACGCTGGACCTCGCAGAGACTGCGGATATGCGAAACCCTCGGGAGAGAGACAGAAGCTCTGACGCCGGCGAGCGTGGTGGAAGGCATGCTGGACACGGCCGAAAAGTGGGGAGCAATACAGGAATGCATTATTGATATCATGAAGTCGAAGAGTGTAGAACTTGCGGGAGGAGACGGATAAAACATAGGGGTGACAACCGGGCTAGTGAAGCATGTCCGCTAGGACGATCCCACTAACCTGGGGTATGAAAACGAGGGGGAAGGGTTTTAGTCGGTCGGTGATCTATTGACAAGGACACCACCCCGACACTACCTCGACCGCCAGAACAACAGGCGAGGTGTCTGTTTGCAGATTTCCTAATCCCCTCGAGGAAAAAAAAAAAAAAAAAAAAAAAAAAAAAAAAAAAAAAAAAAAAGTTTTGGTTAGTTTTGGTTAGTTTTGGTTAGTTTTGGTTAGTTTTGGTTAGTTTTGGTTAGTTTTGGTTAGTTTTGGTTAGTTTTGGTTAGTTTTGGTTAGTTTTGGTTAGTTTTGGTTAGTTTTGGTTAGTTTTGGTTAGTTTTGGTTAGTTTTGGTTAGTTTTGGTTAGTTTTGGTTAGTTTTGGTTAGTTTTGGTTAGTTTTGGTTAGTTTTGGTTAGTTTTGGTTAGTTTTGGTTAGTTTTGGTTAGTTTTGGTTAGTTTTGGTTAGTTTTGGTTAGTTTTGGTTAGTTTTGGTTAGTTTTGGTTAGTTTTGGTTAGTTTTGGTTAGTTTTGGTTAGTTTTGGTTAGTTTTGGTTAGTTTTGGTTAGTTTTGGTTAGTTTTGGTTAGTTTTGGTTAGTTTTGGTTAGTTTTGGTTAGTTTTGGTTAGTTTTGGTTAGTTTTGGTTAGTTTTGGTTAGTTTTGGTTAGTTTTGGTTAGTTTTCCCCTCAGGGGCTCACACTGTGAGTACGGGTGTGGCAACCCCGAGGCACCCTAGCTGGGCTCTTTCTGGACCCAGAGAAGGAGTTTCCCCCCAATACCCCCACATCCCTTCTAATGATCCCGCTCCAACGCTATTAGGATATCCGAATACTAGGAGTGTCCCCTAAATATATTACCCCATTCCCTAGCCGATAGGATTACGACGACGAACTGGCCATGGACCCGGAACAAAACATAATACATGATGTGTGACAAAACAAAACAACTAGTACCCCAGGTGAGTGTAAATCTCACCGCTGATTCCGATCGGGTGAAAGCCCCGGTGGTCGGCGCCGGCCCCATGGATTCTGGGGGGGGCCAATCACACAGACCGCAAGAGAGAAGGAGTTCTATGACCTCGCTAGAATTATCTAAGGAGGAAGATAGACTGTTACAAGGACTATTAAGACCAGGAATTCGCAGAGCTATTTCCAACGAGAATGAAACGGATGGACGGAAAAGAAAGAGTGAAGAAGAACACAGGAGATACATGCAAGAAGACACCACAAAAAGGACTCCATGCCCGATTGCCTTCGAACTTACAGCAGCCCTGAAGGAGGTGGACCGCTTGGTTAGAAATCTGACCAGAGCGGTGGAGCAGAACCCGAACACAAAAAGGGAAATAAAAGAGACTACGTCGAAATTAGGAAAGCAGAGGGATATCCTCAGCAGAAGGACCTTGTGGGAATGGATCCAAGATAGAAAATATAAACCCGTAGACTGTATGACTTTTGATGCCGATATACAAACCGTGCAGTCTGAGTCAAGAGAGCAGGAGGTGCAAACTGACACGGAAGCCCTGATCCAAATCCCGGATGGGACAAGTGTTCGTAGAAATGGAATCAACCCACATACCCAAACCATAGGGACCCAGACAGGGCAAGAGCCTGAATACATAACGGCCTCTAAACTCGACTCGATAAGAAATTA
Organism: Cylas formicarius; assembly: GCF_029955315.1. NCBI lineage: Eukaryota > Metazoa > Arthropoda > Insecta > Coleoptera > Brentidae > Cylas > Cylas formicarius. The sequence goes on from NW_026844268.1 coordinate 1,903,937, forward strand.
TAACGAATACAAGGAAATTGAAGGGCACAACTGGCCAAAAGAAGTTTTTGAACACACTGAAATAAAGGTCGGAAATCCGTTATATACTAAAGCGTCAACGGTCAAAGTAGTCTTCGTCGAACCTTCCGACCCTAAGTTGGAGAGAAGTATACAGTCGCAATACAAAAGTCGCTACCAAGAATTAGCCAACGTTGAAGGTGAATTTGTAGTGATGGAACAGACAACCAGGATTAAATCGGATAGGGAGGAGCCAACTACTGGACAAAAGATCATCAAGATACAAATAGAGGCAGAACAAGAAAAATTCTGGGACGTACTGATGAAGCTACGGAAGGAGACAGAGCACGACGAATGGGTTGCCCTTCATCATCTAAATAATCTACACCTTGATAAAATGAGAAAGATGACCGAAGCGATATTCAGGAGGACGTTAACTAACGTGGTAATATACACCACGAAAGTGTATCAAGCTAAAGGCAGAGTAGAAGAAACTCAGGAAAACAAGCCAACAAATAATAGAAAAGAACGACCAACGTACGCATTGATGGTGCAACACAAACACAAGGACTATAAAGAAACGTTGAGAGAAATCAAGGCCAAATTAATAAATACACAGGCAAGTGAAAAAATAAAACACATAAGGAAGACAAAAGACGGCAAACTGCTAATAGTAATGGAAAAGGACGAGGTGGCGTTGTCAGAAGCTCAAAAGCAGATACAAGAGTTATCAACCAGCATAAAGACAAATATTATTGGAATGGAGAGATCATCACTTACAGCGATACATATAAGAGGATTGGATGCCACTGCAACGGAGGAAGAGGTTGTTGAAGCCATCGAGTCCAAAGTCGGGAATCTTAATACAAGCGATCTCCGACTATCTAAACTTAGACCAGGGGCTGGAGATACACAGGCGGTCACGCTAATGATACAGGACAAAGAGGCGGAGGAGCTGCTCAGCAAACATAAGGAACTGCGAATAGGGCTTGTAAGGTGCAGACTAGAACCACGTTTAAATATAGAGAGGTGTTTCAAATGTTGGTCATACGAGCATCGCGCATATGAGTGCACGGGACCTGATAGGAGGGAACTTTGCTATAAATGTGGGACAACGGGTCACAACAGCCAAAACTGTAGCCTAGAAGAGGCGTGCCCTCTATGTCAGGAGAAAGGACACAGGGCCGGTGCGGGTAGCTGTAAAGTCTTCCGCAGGGCACTGTCGTCCAAAAGAAGGCGTAATGCGTGGGAATACAGGGACGGAGGACCTAACCTACAGTAAACATAGTGAAGTTTCTACAAATAAACTCTGACAGGTCTGAAGGGTCCCATGATTTGGCGTTCTTAACAGCGAACGAGAAGAACGTAGATATTATAGTTGCAAGTGAACCAAATAAAAGAATTGTGAAAAACAAGAGATGGACGGTTGACAAGAGATTGGATGTGGCGGTATACTTCATGAATAAAGATGTCAAAGTTAGTAGAACCAAAAGAGAGGACGGAATAGTGATGGTGGAAGCAGATAAATTCAATATATATGGCTGCTATGTGTCACCTAATATAGGTTTACAAGAGTACGAGCGGTATGTTGATAATCTTGCTGACCTGATTGCTGCCAGTAACAGAGAGTGTATTGTTCTTGGGGACTTCAACGCGAAGTCTCCGGAATGGGGATCCCCGATTATGGACAGGAGGGGACAGGTACTGTCGGAAGCGTGTGCCAGAGTTGGACTGGTAGCTCACAACAAGGGAGGCATACCAACATTCGAAAGAAGGCAGCAGAAATCCTATATAGATATTACCTTTTCCACACGAAATCTTGCAGCTAGGGTTAGTAACTGGGAGGTCCTCGAAAACGAGTCCCTTTCCCCACATAAGTACATATTTTTCGAAGTGAAAGACAATACCCCAAAAAAGATGGAAATGCGACGTAAACTGTATCTGGACCAGGATAGACTACTCACTAACTTAAGAGAAAAACTCACTATCACATGCAAAACGATGCCGCTGGATCCGCTCTTACTGGAGGAAATGCTCAAAGAAGCAGTTAAAAAATCTAAGAAAGGGGGCGCAGCAATGTCAACGGTACCGTACTGGTGGAACGAGGATATTGCAAACAAAAGAAAGGAGTGCATAGCGAAAAGGAGAGTCTACACCAGGGCAGCAAGACATAGGAGCACAAGGGAGGTAAATGGCTTACTCACAGAAATGTGGCAAGTATACAAAGAGGTGAGGAACGGACTGAGGAAAATGATCTCCAAAGAAAAGAAGAAAAGGTGGCGACTACTACTGGAAGAGCTAAACGATAACATCTGGGGAGAAGGGTATAAGATAATAAAGAAAAACTTCACAGAGGCTGGTCCTCCATTTACACTTCCCGACTCTGGGTTGAAGCAGATAGTGGAAACACTTTTTCCTGACAGGAGCGAGATTCTGCTGACCCCCATATACACAAGCGAGATCAAGCGAGATACCGCTCTTCAGCACGCAAGAAATAGCCACAGCAGCAGCCAAGTTAAAAGTGAGGAAAGCGCCGGGCCCAGACGGTATTCCACCGGAGGTAATCAAGATACTGGCAAAAGGCGAGCCGACAATACTGCGGGATCTTTATAATAACTTATTGACAAGACAGGAATTCCCCACTTCATGGAAACTAACAAAGGTGGTATTGACCCACAAAAGTGGTAAACCTTTTGAGCTCGCAAATTCGTATAGACCCTTGTGCCTGGTAAACTCAATCGCTAAACTGTACGAACACCTTATAAAGGACAGACTGGAAAAAGAACTGGCAAGAAATGGACAAATATCGGCAAATCAGTATGGATTTAAAAAAGGCATGTCCACCCTAGACGCAATAAACGCGGTGATGATCCTGGCAGAGGGAGTAAAATTCCGAGGAAAAGGCGAAAGATGGTGTATGCTAATCACTATTGACGTGAAAAACGCTTTTAATTCGGCATCGTGGGCGATACTCCTTAAAAAACTAAGAACAAATAGGTTGCCACAATACCTAATCAACTTGGTTAGAGACTACTTAGACGATAGAGTCATACTGTTTGGAAAACAGAAGAAAAAAGTATCCGCAGGAATCCCCCAAGGATCTGTACTGGGCCCGTTACTATGGAATGTATATTATGACGATATACTGAGATTGGAGTTTGGCCCAGGGGCCAGCGTCGTAGGCTATGCTGACGATGTAGCCATAGTAGTACAAGGTCAAAACAAACAAGAACTGACTCTAAATGCAAACCATGCGCTCCAGGAGGTCGTAAAGTGGCTGCAGGCAAATACTCTGGAACTAGCTGTGGAAAAGACGGAGGCGGTCATTCTGAGTGGACGCAGGAACCGACAGGATATCCAGATTAATGTAAATGACCAGGTAATCAAGCCAGCTAAGGCTATAAAATATTTAGGCGTCCTGATTGGTGAAAACATCTCTTTCGGGGAGCATGTTAGAGTGGTCTCGCAAAAGGCAACCAAGAAGTTAGCGGACTAATGCCAAACTACAAAGGTCCAAATACGGAAAAGAGGGGGATATTGTATGGAGTAGTGCAGTCCACAATTATGTATGCCGCACCTATATGGAGCCCTGTAATGAGGATAAAGACCTACCGTAAAATACTGGAAAGCGTTCAAAGAAAAGCACTCCTGAGGGTGGCGTGCGGCTACAGAACGGTCTCCAGCGCAGCAGTCCAGGTTATAACGGGTTTCCCCCCTGTGGATTTAATAGTGGAGGAGAGGAGATACGCTGCCCAAGAAGGCAGTGGCCCAGGTGCAAAGCAAAGGGCGAAGGAGCGGACGAACCAAGAATGGCAAAGCAGATGGGAAGCATCCACCGTGGGGAGATGGACCAGAGCACTGATCCCAAGCATAGACAAATGGAGGAGGTGCAGGCACCGGCAGTTGGACTACCATCTTACACAAGTACTTACCGGACATGGCCATTTCAAGGTCTACACTAATCGACTAGGCAAAACCGACACTAAATGTTTATACTGTGATAGAGAGGACAGTGCAGAGCACACGCTGATCAGCTGCCCACGCTGGACCTCGCAGAGACTGCGGATATGCGAAACCCTCGGGAGAGAGACAGAAGCTCTGACGCCGGCGAGCGTGGTGGAAGGCATGCTGGACACGGCCGAAAAGTGGGGAGCAATACAGGAATGCATTATTGATATCATGAAGTCGAAGAGTGTAGAACTTGCGGGAGGAGACGGATAAAACATAGGGGTGACAACCGGGCTAGTGAAGCATGTCCGCTAGGACGATCCCACTAACCTGGGGTACGAAAGCGAGGGGGAAGGGTTTTAGTCGGTCGGTGATCTATTGACAAGGACACCACCCCGACACTACCTCGACCGCCAGAACAACAGGCGAGGTGTCTGTTTGCAGATTTCCTAATCCCCTCGAGGAAAAAAAAAAAAAAAAAAAAAAAAAAGTTTTGGTTAGTTTTGGTTAGTTTTGGTTAGTTTTGGTTAGTTTTGGTTAGTTTTGGTTAGTTTTGGTTAGTTTTGGTTAGTTTTGGTTAGTTTTGGTTAGTTTTGGTTAGTTTTGGTTAGTTTTGGTTAGTTTTGGTTAGTTTTGGTTAGTTTTGGTTAGTTTTGGTTAGTTTTGGTTAGTTAGTTTTGGTTAGTTTTGGTTAGTTTTGGTTAGTTTTGGTTAGTTAGTTTTGGTTAGTTTTGGTTAGTTTTGGTTAGTTTTGGTTAGTTTTGGTTAGTTTTGGTTAGTTTTGGTTAGTTTTGGTTAGTTTTGGTTAGTTTTGGTTAGTTTTGGTTAGTTTTGGTTAGTTTTGGTTAGTTTTGGTTAGTTTTGGTTAGTTTTGGTTAGTTTTGGTTAGTTTTGGTTAGTTTTGGTTAGTTTTGGTTAGTTTTGGTTAGTTTTGGTTAGTTTTGGTTAGTTTTGGTTAGTTTTGGTTAGTTTTGGTTAGTTTTGGTTAGTTTTGGTTAGTTTTGGTTAGTTTTGGTTAGTTTTGGTTAGTTTTGGTTAGTTTTGGTTAGTTTTGGTTAGTTTTGGTTAGTTTTGGTTAGTTTTGGTTAGTTTTGGTTAGTTTTGGTTAGTTTTGGTTAGTTTTGGTTAGTTTTGGTTAGTTTTGGTTAGTTTTGGTTAGTTTTGGTTAGTTTTGGTTAGTTTTGGTTAGTTTTGGTTAGTTTTGGTTAGTTAGTTTTGGTTAGTTTTGGTTAGTTTTGGTTAGTTTTGGTTAGTTTTGGTTAGTTTTGGTTAGTTTTGGTTAGTTTTGGTTAGTTTTGGTTAGTTTTGGTTAGTTTTGGTTAGTTTTGGTTAGTTTTGGTTAGTTTTGGTTAGTTTTGGTTAGTTTTGGTTAGTTTTGGTTAGTTTTGGTTAGTTTTGGTTAGTTTTGGTTAGTTTTGGTTAGTTTTGGTTAGTTTTCCCCTCAGGGGCTCACACTGTGAGTACGGGTGTGGCAACCCCGAGGCACCCTAGCTGGGCTCTTTCTGGACCCAGAGAAGGAGTTTCCCCCCAATACCCCCACATCCCTTCTAATGATCCCGCTCCAACGCTATTAGGATATCCGAATACTAGGAGTGTCCCCTAAATATATTACCCCATTCCCCAGCCGATAGGATTACGACGACGAACTGGCCATGGACCCGGAACAAAACATAATACATGATGTGTGACAAAACAAAACAACTAGTACCCCAGGTGAGTGTAAATCTCACCGCTGATTCCGATCGGGTGAAAGCCCCGGTGGTCGGCGCCGGCCCCATGGATTCTGGGGGGGGCCAATCACACAGACCGCAAGAGAGAAGGAGCTCTATGACCTCGCTAGAATTATCTAAGGAGGAAGATAGACTGTTACAAGGACTATTAAGACCAGGAATTCGCAGAGCTATTTCCAACGAGAATGAAACGGATGGACGGAAAAGAAAGAGTGAAGAAGAACACAGGAGATACATGCAAGAAGACACCACAAAAAGGACTCCATGCCCGATTGCCTTCGAACTTACAGCAGCCCTGAAGGAGGTGGACCGCTTGGTTAGAAATCTGACCAGAGCGGTGGAGCAGAACCCGAACACAAAAAGGGAAATAAAAGAGACTACGTCGAAATTAGGAAAGCAGAGGGATATCCTCAGCAGAAGGACCTTGTGGGAATGGATCCAAGATAGAAAATATAAACCCGTAGACTGTATGACTTTTGATGCCGATATACAAACCGTGCAGTCTGAGTCAAGAGAGCAGGAGGTGCAAACTGACACGGAAGCCCTGATCCAAATCCCGGATGGGACAAGTGTTCGTAGAAATGGAATCAACCCACATACCCAAACCATAGGGACCCAGACAGGGCAAGAGCCTGAATACATAACGGCCTCTAAACTCGACTCGATAAGAAATTATAACGAATACAAGGAAATTGAAGGGCACAACTGGCCAAAAGAAGTTTTTGAACACACTGAAATAAAGGTCGGAAATCCGTTATATACTAAAGCGTCAACGGTCAAAGTAGTCTTCGTCGAACCTTCCGACCCTAAGTTGGAGAGAAGTATACAGTCGCAATACAAAAGTCGCTACCAAGAATTAGCCAACGTTGAAGGTGAATTTGTAGTGATGGAACAGACAACCAGGATTAAATCGGATAGGGAGGAGCCAACTACTGGACAAAAGATCATCAAGATACAAATAGAGGCAGAACAAGAAAAATTCTGGGACGTACTGATGAAGCTACGGAAGGAGACAGAGCACGACGAATGGGTTGCCCTTCATCATCTAAATAATCTACACCTTGATAAAATGAGAAAGATGACCGAAGCGATATTCAGGAGGACGTTAACTAACGTGGTAATATACACCACGAAAGTGTATCAAGCTAAAGGCAGAGTAGAAGAAACTCAGGAAAACAAGCCAACAAATAATAGAAAAGAACGACCAACGTACGCATTGATGGTGCAACACAAACACAAGGACTATAAAGAAACGTTGAGAGAAATCAAGGCCAAATTAATAAATACACAGGCAAGTGAAAAAATAAAACACATAAGGAAGACAAAAGACGGCAAACTGCTAATAGTAATGGAAAAGGACGAGGTGGCGTTGTCAGAAGCTCAAAAGCAGATACAAGAGTTATCAACCAGCATAAAGACAAATATTATTGGAATGGAGAGATCATCACTTACAGCGATACATATAAGAGGATTGGATGCCACTGCAACGGAGGAAGAGGTTGTTGAAGCCATCGAGTCCAAAGTCGGGAATCTTAATACAAGCGATCTCCGACTATCTAAACTTAGACCAGGGGCTGGAGATACACAGGCGGTCACGCTAATGATACAGGACAAAGAGGCGGAGGAGCTGCTCAGCAAACATAAGGAACTGCGAATAGGGCTTGTAAGGTGCAGACTAGAACCACGTTTAAATATAGAGAGGTGTTTCAAATGTTGGTCATACGAGCATCGCGCATATGAGTGCACGGGACCTGATAGGAGGGAACTTTGCTATAAATGTGGGACAACGGGTCACAACAGCCAAAACTGTAGCCTAGAAGAGGCGTGCCCTCTATGTCAGGAGAAAGGACACAGGGCCGGTGCGGGTAGCTGTAAAGTCTTCCGCAGGGCACTGTCGTCCAAAAGAAGGCGTAATGCGTGGGAATACAGGGACGGAGGACCTAACCTACAGTAAACATAGTGAAGTTTCTACAAATAAACTCTGACAGGTCTGAAGGGTCCCATGATTTGGCGTTCTTAACAGCGAACGAGAAGAACGTAGATATTATAGTTGCAAGTGAACCAAATAAAAGAATTGTGAAGAACAAGAGATGGACGGTTGACAAGAGATTGGATGTGGCGGTATACTTCATGAATAAAGATGTCAAAGTTAGTAGAACCAAAAGAGAGGACGGAATAGTGATGGTGGAAGCAGATAAATTCAATATATATGGCTGCTATGTGTCACCTAATATAGGTTTACAAGAGTACGAGCGGTATGTTGATAATCTTGCTGACCTGATTGCTGCCAGTAACAGAGAGTGTATTGTTCTTGGGGACTTCAACGCGAAGTCTCCGGAATGGGGATCCCCGATTATGGACAGGAGGGGACAGGTACTGTCGGAAGCGTGTGCCAGAGTTGGACTGGTAGCTCACAACAAGGGAGGCATACCAACATTCGAAAGAAGGCAGCAGAAATCCTATATAGATATTACCTTTTCCACACGAAATCTTGCAGCTAGGGTTAGTAACTGGGAGGTCCTCGAAAACGAGTCCCTTTCCCCACATAAGTACATATTTTTCGAAGTGAAAGACAATACCCCAAAAAAGATGGAAATGCGACGTAAACTGTATCTGGACCAGGATAGACTACTCACTAACTTAAGAGAAAAACTCACTATCACATGCAAAACGATGCCGCTGGATCCGCTCTTACTGGAGGAAATGCTCAAAGAAGCAGTTAAAAAATCTAAGAAAGGGGGCGCAGCAATGTCAACGGTACCGTACTGGTGGAACGAGGATATTGCAAACAAAAGAAAGGAGTGCATAGCGAAAAGGAGAGTCTACACCAGGGCAGCAAGACATAGGAGCACAAGGGAGGTAAATGGCTTACTCACAGAAATGTGGCAAGTATACAAAGAGGTGAGGAACGGACTGAGGAAAATGATCTCCAAAGAAAAGAAGAAAAGGTGGCGACTACTACTGGAAGAGCTAAACGATAACATCTGGGGAGAAGGGTATAAGATAATAAAGAAAAACTTCACAGAGGCTGGTCCTCCATTTACACTTCCCGACTCTGGGTTGAAGCAGATAGTGGAAACACTTTTTCCTGACAGGAGCGAGATTCTGCTGACCCCCATATACACAAGCGAGATACCGCTCTTCAGCACGCAAGAAATAGCCACAGCAGCAGCCAAGTTAAAAGTGAGGAAAGCGCCGGGCCCAGACGGTATTCCACCGGAGGTAATCAAGATACTGGCAAAAGGCGAGCCGACAATACTGCGGGATCTTTATAATAACTTATTGATAAGACAGGAATTCCCCACTTCATGGAAACTAACAAAGGTGGTATTGACCCACAAAAGTGGTAAACCTTTTGAGCTCGCAAATTCGTATAGACCCTTGTGCCTGGTAAACTCAATCGCTAAACTGTACGAACACCTTATAAAGGACAGACTGGAAAAAGAACTGGCAAGAAATGGACAAATATCGGCAAATCAGTATGGATTTAAAAAAGGCATGTCCACCCTAGACGCAATAAACGCGGTGATGATCCTGGCAGAGGGAGTAAAATTCCGAGGAAAAGGCGAAGGATGGTGTATGCTAATCACTATTGACGTGAAAAACGCTTTTAATTCGGCATCGTGGGCGATACTCCTTAAAAAACTAAGAACAAATAGGTTGCCACAATACCTAATCAACTTGGTTAGAGACTACTTAGACGATAGAGTCATACTGTTTGGAAAACAGAAGAAAAAAGTATCCGCAGGAATCCCCCAAGGATCTGTACTGGGCCCGTTACTATGGAATGTATATTATGACGATATACTGAGATTGGAGTTTGGCCCAGGGGCCAGCGTCGTAGGCTATGCTGACGATGTAGCCATAGTAGTACAAGGTCAAAACAAACAAGAACTGACTCTAAATGCAAACCATGCGCTCCAGGAGGTCGTAAAGTGGCTGCAGGCAAATACTCTGGAACTAGCTGTGGAAAAGACGGAGGCGGTCATTCTGAGTGGACGCAGGAACCGACAGGATATCCAGATTAATGTAAATGACCAGGTAATCAAGCCAGCTAAGGCTATAAAATATTTAGGCGTCCTGATTGGTGAAAACATCTCTTTCGGGGAGCATGTTAGAGTGGTCTCGCAAAAGGCAACCAAGAAGTTAGCGTCAGTCGCAAGACTAATGCCAAACTACAAAGGTCCAAATACGGAAAAGAGGGGGATATTGTATGGAGTAGTGCAGTCCACAATTATGTATGCCGCACCTATATGGAGCCCTGTAATGAGGATAAAGACCTACCGTAAAATACTGGAAAGCGTTCAAAGAAAAGCACTCCTGAGGGTGGCGTGCGGCTACAGAACGGTCTCCAGCGCAGCAGCCCAGGTTATAACGGGTTTCCCCCCTGTGGATTTAATAGTGGAGGAGAGGAGATACGCTGCCCAAGAAGGCAGTGGCCCAGGTGCAAAGCAAAGGGCGAAGGAGCGGACGAACCAAGAATGGCAAAGCAGATGGGAAGCATCCACCGTGGGGAGATGGACCAGAGCACTGATCCCAAGCATAGACAAATGGAGGAGGTGCAGGCACCGGCAGTTGGACTACCATCTTACACAAGTACTTACCGGACATGGCCATTTCAAGGTCTACACTAATCGACTAGGCAAAACCGACACTAAATGTTTATACTGTGATAGAGAGGACAGTGCAGAGCACACGCTGATCAGCTGCCCACGCTGGACCTCGCAGAGACTGCGGATATGCGAAACCCTCGGGAGAGAGACAGAAGCTCTGACGCCGGCGAGCGTGGTGGAAGGCATGCTGGACACGGCCGAAAAGTGGGGAGCAATACAGGAATGCATTATTGATATCATGAAGTCGAAGAGTGTAGAACTTGCGGGAGGAGACGGATAAAACATAGGGGTGACAACCGGGCTAGTGAAGCATGTCCGCTAGGACGATCCCACTAACCTGGGGTACGAAAACGAGGGGGAAGGGTTTTAGTCGGTCGGTGATCTATTGACAAGGACACCACCCCGACACTACCTCGACCGCCAGAACAACAGGCGAGGTGTCTGTTTGCAGATTTCCTAATCCCCTCGAGGAAAAAAAAAAAAAGTTTTGGTTAGTTTTGGTTAGTTTTGGTTAGTTTTGGTTAGTTTTGGTTAGTTTTGGTTAGTTTTGGTTAGTTTTGGTTAGTTTTGGTTAGTTTTGGTTAGTTTTGGTTAGTTTTCCCCTCAGGGGCTCACACTGTGAGTACGGGTGTGGCAACCCCGAGGCACCCTAGCTGGGCTCTTTCTGGACCCAGAGAAGGAGTTTCCCCCCAATACCCCCACATCCCTTCTAATGATCCCGCTCCAACGCTATTAGGATATCCGAATACTAGGAGTGTCCCCTAAATATATTACCCCATTCCCTAGCCGATAGGATTACGACGACGAACTGGCCATGGACCCGGAACAAAACATAATACATGATGTGTGACAAAACAAAACAACTAGTACCCCAGGTGAGTGTAAATCTCACCGCTGATTCCGATCGGGTGAAAGCCCCGGTGGTCGGCGCCGGCCCCATGGATTCTGGGGGGGGCCAATCACACAGACCGCAAGAGAGAAGGAGTTCTATGACCTCGCTAGAATTATCTAAGGAGGAAGATAGACTGTTACAAGGACTATTAAGACCAGGAATTCGCAGAGCTATTTCCAACGAGAATGAAACGGATGGACGGAAAAGAAAGAGTGAAGAAGAACACAGGAGATACATGCAAGAAGACACCACAAAAAGGACTCCATGCCCGATTGCCTTCGAACTTACAGCAGCCCTGAAGGAGGTGGACCGCTTGGTTAGAAATCTGACCAGAGCGGTGGAGCAGAACCCGAACACAAAAAGGGAAATAAAAGAGACTACGTCGAAATTAGGAAAGCAGAGGGATATCCTCAGCAGAAGGACCTTGTGGGAATGGATCCAAGATAGAAAATATAAACCCGTAGACTGTATGACTTTTGATGCCGATATACAAACCGTGCAGTCTGAGTCAAGAGAGCAGGAGGTGCAAACTGACACGGAAGCCCTGATCCAAATCCCGGATGGGACAAGTGTTCGTAGAAATGGAATCAACCCACATACCCAAACCATAGGGACCCAGACAGGGCAAGAGCCTGAATACATAACGGCCTCTAAACTCGACTCGATAAGAAATTATAACGAATACAAGGAAATTGAAGGGCACAACTGGCCAAAAGAAGTTTTTGAACACACTGAAATAAAGGTCGGAAATCCGTTATATACTAAAGCGTCAACGGTCAAAGTAGTCTTCGTCGAACCTTCCGACCCTAAGTTGGAGAGAAGTATACAGTCGCAATACAAAAGTCGCTACCAAGAATTAGCCAACGTTGAAGGTGAATTTGTAGTGATGGAACAGACAACCAGGATTAAATCGGATAGGGAGGAGCCAACTACTGGACAAAAGATCATCAAGATACAAATAGAGGCAGAACAAGAAAAATTCTGGGACGTACTGATGAAGCTACGGAAGGAGACAGAGCACGACGAATGGGTTGCCCTTCATCATCTAAATAATCTACACCTTGATAAAATGAGAAAGATGACCGAAGCGATATTCAGGAGGACGTTAACTAACGTGGTAATATACACCACGAAAGTGTATCAAGCTAAAGGCAGAGTAGAAGAAACTCAGGAAAACAAGCCAACAAATAATAGAAAAGAACGACCAACGTACGCATTGATGGTGCAACACAAACACAAGGACTATAAAGAAACGTTGAGAGAAATCAAGGCCAAATTAATAAATACACAGGCAAGTGAAAAAATAAAACACATAAGGAAGACAAAAGACGGCAAACTGCTAATAGTAATGGAAAAGGACGAGGTGGCGTTGTCAGAAGCTCAAAAGCAGATACAAGAGTTATCAACCAGCATAAAGACAAATATTATTGGAATGGAGAGATCATCACTTACAGCGATACATATAAGAGGATTGGATGCCACTGCAACGGAGGAAGAGGTTGTTGAAGCCATCGAGTCCAAAGTCGGGAATCTTAATACAAGCGATCTCCGACTATCTAAACTTAGACCAGGGGCTGGAGATACACAGGCGGTCACGCTAATGATACAGGACAAAGAGGCGGAGGAGCTGCTCAGCAAACATAAGGAACTGCGAATAGGGCTTGTAAGGTGCAGACTAGAACCACGTTTAAATATAGAGAGGTGTTTCAAATGTTGGTCATACGAGCATCGCGCATATGAGTGCACGGGACCTGATAGGAGGGAACTTTGCTATAAATGTGGGACAACGGGTCACAACAGCCAAAACTGTAGCCTAGAAGAGGCGTGCCCTCTATGTCAGGAGAAAGGACACAGGGCCGGTGCGGGTAGCTGTAAAGTCTTCCGCAGGGCACTGTCGTCCAAAAGAAGGCGTAATGCGTGGGAATACAGGGACGGAGGACCTAACCTACAGTAAACATAGTGAAGTTTCTACAAATAAACTCTGACAGGTCTGAAGGGTCCCATGATTTGGCGTTCTTAACAGCGAACGAGAAGAACGTAGATATTATAGTTGCAAGTGAACCAAATAAAAGAATTGTGAAAAACAAGAGATGGACGGTTGACAAGAGATTGGATGTGGCGGTATACTTCATTAATAAAGATGTCAAAGTTAGTAGAACCAAAAGAGAGGACGGAATAGTGATGGTGGAAGCAGATAAATTCAATATATATGGCTGCTATGTGTCACCTAATATAGGTTTACAAGAGTACGAGCGGTATGTTGATAATCTTGCTGACCTGATTGCTGCCAGTAACAGAGAGTGTATTGTTCTTGGGGACTTCAACGCGAAGTCTCCGGAATGGGGATCCCCGATTATGGACAGGAGGGGACAGGTGCTGTCGGAAGCGTGTGCCAGAGTTGGACTGGTAGCTCACAACAAGGGAGGCATACCAACATTCGAAAGAAGGCAGCAGAAATCCTATATAGATATTACCTTTTCCACACGAAATCTTGCAGCTAGGGTTAGTAACTGGGAGGTCCTCGAAAACGAGTCCCTTTCCCCACATAAGTACATATTTTTCGAAGTGAAAGACAATACCCCAAAAAAGATGGAAATGCGACGTAAACTGTATCTGGACCAGGATAGACTACTCACTAACTTAAGAGAAAAACTCACTATCACATGCAAAACGATGCCGCTGGATCCGCTCTTACTGGAGGAAATGCTCAAAGAAGCAGTTAAAAAATCTAAGAAAGGGGGCGCAGCAATGTCAACGGTACCGTACTGGTGGAACGAGGATATTGCAAACAAAAGAAAGGAGTGCATAGCGAAAAGGAGAGTCTACACCAGGGCAGCAAGACATAGGAGCACAAGGGAGGTAAATGGCTTACTCACAGAAATGTGGCAAGTATACAAAGAGGTGAGGAACGGACTGAGGAAAATGATCTCCAAAGAAAAGAAGAAAAGGTGGCGACTACTACTGGAAGAGCTAAACGATAACATCTGGGGAGAAGGGTATAAGATAATAAAGAAAAACTTCACAGAGGCTGGTCCTCCATTTACACTTCCCGACTCTGGGTTGAAGCAGATAGTGGAAACACTTTTTCCTGACAGGAGCGAGATTCTGCTGACCCCCATATACACAAGCGAGATACCGCTCTTCAGCACGCAAGAAATAGCCACAGCAGCAGCCAAGTTAAAAGTGAGGAAAGCGCCGGGCCCAGACGGTATTCCACCGGAGGTAATCAAGATACTGGCAAAAGGCGAGCCGACAATACTGCGGGATCTTTATAATAACTTATTGATAAGACAGGAATTCCCCACTTCATGGAAACTAACAAAGGTGGTATTGACCCACAAAAGTGGTAAACCTTTTGAGCTCGCAAATTCGTATAGACCCTTGTGCCTGGTAAACTCAATCGCTAAACTGTACGAACACCTTATAAAGGACAGACTGGAAAAAGAACTGGCAAGAAATGGACAAATATCGGCAAATCAGTATGGATTTAAAAAAGGCATGTCCACCCTAGACGCAATAAACGCGGTGATGATCCTGGCAGAGGGAGTAAAATTCCGAGGAAAAGGCGAAAGATGGTGTATGCTAATCACTATTGACGTGAAAAACGCTTTTAATTCGGCATCGTGGGCGATACTCCTTAAAAAACTAAGAACAAATAGGTTGCCACAATACCTAATCAACTTGGTTAGAGACTACTTAGACGATAGAGTCATACTGTTTGGAAAACAGAAGAAAAAAGTATCCGCAGGAATCCCCCAAGGATCTGTACTGGGCCCGTTACTATGGAATGTATATTATGACGATATACTGAGATTGGAGTTTGGCCCAGGGGCCAGCGTCGTAGGCTATGCTGACGATGTAGCCATAGTAGTACAAGGTCAAAACAAACAAGAACTGACTCTAAATGCAAACCATGCGCTCCAGGAGGTCGTAAAGTGGCTGCAGGCAAATACTCTGGAACTAGCTGTGGAAAAGACGGAGGCGGTCATTCTGAGTGGACGCAGGAACCGACAGGATATCCAGATTAATGTAAATGACCAGGTAATCAAGCCAGCTAAGGCTATAAAATATTTAGGCGTCCTGATTGGTGAAAACATCTCTTTCGGGGAGCATGTTAGAGTGGTCTCGCAAAAGGCAACCAAGAAGTTAGCGTCAGTCGCAAGACTAATGCCAAACTACAAAGGTCCAAATACGGAAAAGAGGGGGATATTGTATGGAGTAGTGCAGTCCACAATTATGTATGCCGCACCTATATGGAGCCCTGTAATGAGGATAAAGACCTACCGTAAAATACTGGAAAGCGTTCAAAGAAAAGCACTCCTGAGGGTGGCGTGCGGCTACAGAACGGTCTCCAGCGCAGCAGTCCAGGTTATAACGGGTTTCCCCCCTGTGGATTTAATAGTGGAGGAGAGGAGATACGCTGCCCAAGAAGGCAGTGGCCCAGGTGCAAAGCAAAGGGCGAAGGAGCGGACGAACCAAGAATGGCAAAGCAGATGGGAAGCATCCACCGTGGGGAGATGGACCAGAGCACTGATCCCAAGCATAGACAAATGGAGGAGGTGCAGGCACCGGCAGTTGGACTACCATCTTACACAAGTACTTACCGGACATGGCCATTTCAAGGTCTACACTAATCGACTAGGCAAAACCGACACTAAATGTTTATACTGTGATAGAGAGGACAGTGCAGAGCACACGCTGATCAGCTGCCCACGCTGGACCTCGCAGAGACTGCGGATATGCGAAACCCTCGGGAGAGAGACAGAAGCTCTGACGCCGGCGAGCGTGGTGGAAGGCATGCTGGACACGGCCGAAAAGTGGGGAGCAATACAGGAATGCATTATTGATATCATGAAGTCGAAGAGTGTAGAACTTGCGGGAGGAGACGGATAAAACATAGGGGTGACAACCGGGCTAGTGAAGCATGTCCGCTAGGACGATCCCACTAACCTGGGGTACGAAAGCGAGGGGGAAGGGTTTTAGTCGGTCGGTGATCTATTGACAAGGACACCACCCCGACACTACCTCGACCGCCAGAACAACAGGCGAGGTGTCTGTTTGCAGATTTCCTAATCCCCTCGAGGAAAAAAAAAAAAAAAAAAAAAAAAAAAAGTTTTGGTTAGTTTTGGTTAGTTTTGGTTAGTTTTGGTTAGTTTTGGTTAGTTTTGGTTAGTTTTGGTTAGTTTTGGTTAGTTTTGGTTAGTTTTGGTTAGTTTTGGTTAGTTTTGGTTAGTTTTGGTTAGTTTTGGTTAGTTTTGGTTAGTTTTGGTTAGTTTTGGTTAGTTAGTTTTGGTTAGTTTTGGTTAGTTTTGGTTAGTTTTGGTTAGTTAGTTTTGGTTAGTTTTGGTTAGTTTTGGTTAGTTTTGGTTAGTTTTGGTTAGTTTTGGTTAGTTTTGGTTAGTTTTGGTTAGTTTTGGTTAGTTTTGGTTAGTTTTGGTTAGTTTTGGTTAGTTTTGGTTAGTTTTGGTTAGTTTTGGTTAGTTTTGGTTAGTTTTGGTTAGTTTTGGTTAGTTTTGGTTAGTTTTGGTTAGTTTTGGTTAGTTTTGGTTAGTTTTGGTTAGTTTTGGTTAGTTTTGGTTAGTTTTGGTTAGTTTTGGTTAGTTTTGGTTAGTTTTGGTTAGTTTTGGTTAGTTTTGGTTAGTTTTGGTTAGTTTTGGTTAGTTTTGGTTAGTTTTGGTTAGTTTTGGTTAGTTTTGGTTAGTTTTGGTTAGTTTTGGTTAGTTTTGGTTAGTTTTGGTTAGTTAGTTTTGGTTAGTTTTGGTTAGTTTTGGTTAGTTTTGGTTAGTTTTGGTTAGTTTTGGTTAGTTTTGGTTAGTTTTGGTTAGTTTTGGTTAGTTTTGGTTAGTTTTGGTTAGTTTTGGTTAGTTTTGGTTAGTTTTGGTTAGTTTTGGTTAGTTTTGGTTAGTTTTGGTTAGTTTTGGTTAGTTTTGGTTAGTTTTGGTTAGTTTTGGTTAGTTTTGGTTAGTTTTCCCCTCAGGGGCTCACACTGTGAGTACGGGTGTGGCAACCCCGAGGCACCCTAGCTGGGCTCTTTCTGGACCCAGAGAAGGAGTTTCCCCCCAATACCCCCACATCCCTTCTAATGATCCCGCTCCAACGCTATTAGGATATCCGAATACTAGGAGTGTCCCCTAAATATATTACCCCATTCCCCAGCCGATAGGATTACGACGACGAACTGGCCATGGACCCGGAACAAAACATAATACATGATGTGTGACAAAACAAAACAACTAGTACCCCAGGTGAGTGTAAATCTCACCGCTGATTCCGATCGGGTGAAAGCCCCGGTGGTCGGCGCCGGCCCCATGGATTCTGGGGGGGGCCAATCACACAGACCGCAAGAGAGAAGGAGCTCTATGACCTCGCTAGAATTATCTAAGGAGGAAGATAGACTGTTACAAGGACTATTAAGACCAGGAATTCGCAGAGCTATTTCCAACGAGAATGAAACGGATGGACGGAAAAGAAAGAGTGAAGAAGAACACAGGAGATACATGCAAGAAGACACCACAAAAAGGACTCCATGCCCGATTGCCTTCGAACTTACAGCAGCCCTGAAGGAGGTGGACCGCTTGGTTAGAAATCTGACCAGAGCGGTGGAGCAGAACCCGAACACAAAAAGGGAAATAAAAGAGACTACGTCGAAATTAGGAAAGCAGAGGGATATCCTCAGCAGAAGGACCTTGTGGGAATGGATCCAAGATAGAAAATATAAACCCGTAGACTGTATGACTTTTGATGCCGATATACAAACCGTGCAGTCTGAGTCAAGAGAGCAGGAGGTGCAAACTGACACGGAAGCCCTGATCCAAATCCCGGATGGGACAAGTGTTCGTAGAAATGGAATCAACCCACATACCCAAACCATAGGGACCCAGACAGGGCAAGAGCCTGAATACATAACGGCCTCTAAACTCGACTCGATAAGAAATTATAACGAATACAAGGAAATTGAAGGGCACAACTGGCCAAAAGAAGTTTTTGAACACACTGAAATAAAGGTCGGAAATCCGTTATATACTAAAGCGTCAACGGTCAAAGTAGTCTTCGTCGAACCTTCCGACCCTAAGTTGGAGAGAAGTATACAGTCGCAATACAAAAGTCGCTACCAAGAATTAGCCAACGTTGAAGGTGAATTTGTAGTGATGGAACAGACAACCAGGATTAAATCGGATAGGGAGGAGCCAACTACTGGACAAAAGATCATCAAGATACAAATAGAGGCAGAACAAGAAAAATTCTGGGACGTACTGATGAAGCTACGGAAGGAGACAGAGCACGACGAATGGGTTGCCCTTCATCATCTAAATAATCTACACCTTGATAAAATGAGAAAGATGACCGAAGCGATATTCAGGAGGACGTTAACTAACGTGGTAATATACACCACGAAAGTGTATCAAGCTAAAGGCAGAGTAGAAGAAACTCAGGAAAACAAGCCAACAAATAATAGAAAAGAACGACCAACGTACGCATTGATGGTGCAACACAAACACAAGGACTATAAAGAAACGTTGAGAGAAATCAAGGCCAAATTAATAAATACACAGGCAAGTGAAAAAATAAAACACATAAGGAAGACAAAAGACGGCAAACTGCTAATAGTAATGGAAAAGGACGAGGTGGCGTTGTCAGAAGCTCAAAAGCAGATACAAGAGTTATCAACCAGCATAAAGACAAATATTATTGGAATGGAGAGATCATCACTTACAGCGATACATATAAGAGGATTGGATGCCACTGCAACGGAGGAAGAGGTTGTTGAAGCCATCGAGTCCAAAGTCGGGAATCTTAATACAAGCGATCTCCGACTATCTAAACTTAGACCAGGGGCTGGAGATACACAGGCGGTCACGCTAATGATACAGGACAAAGAGGCGGAGGAGCTGCTCAGCAAACATAAGGAACTGCGAATAGGGCTTGTAAGGTGCAGACTAGAACCACGTTTAAATATAGAGAGGTGTTTCAAATGTTGGTCATACGAGCATCGCGCATATGAGTGCACGGGACCTGATAGGAGGGAACTTTGCTATAAATGTGGGACAACGGGTCACAACAGCCAAAACTGTAGCCTAGAAGAGGCGTGCCCTCTATGTCAGGAGAAAGGACACAGGGCCGGTGCGGGTAGCTGTAAAGTCTTCCGCAGGGCACTGTCGTCCAAAAGAAGGCGTAATGCGTGGGAATACAGGGACGGAGGACCTAACCTACAGTAAACATAGTGAAGTTTCTACAAATAAACTCTGACAGGTCTGAAGGGTCCCATGATTTGGCGTTCTTAACAGCGAACGAGAAGAACGTAGATATTATAGTTGCAAGTGAACCAAATAAAAGAATTGTGAAGAACAAGAGATGGACGGTTGACAAGAGATTGGATGTGGCGGTATACTTCATGAATAAAGATGTCAAAGTTAGTAGAACCAAAAGAGAGGACGGAATAGTGATGGTGGAAGCAGATAAATTCAATATATATGGCTGCTATGTGTCACCTAATATAGGTTTACAAGAGTACGAGCGGTATGTTGATAATCTTGCTGACCTGATTGCTGCCAGTAACAGAGAGTGTATTGTTCTTGGGGACTTCAACGCGAAGTCTCCGGAATGGGGATCCCCGATTATGGACAGGAGGGGACAGGTACTGTCGGAAGCGTGTGCCAGAGTTGGACTGGTAGCTCACAACAAGGGAGGCATACCAACATTCGAAAGAAGGCAGCAGAAATCCTATATAGATATTACCTTTTCCACACGAAATCTTGCAGCTAGGGTTAGTAACTGGGAGGTCCTCGAAAACGAGTCCCTTTCCCCACATAAGTACATATTTTTCGAAGTGAAAGACAATACCCCAAAAAAGATGGAAATGCGACGTAAACTGTATCTGGACCAGGATAGACTACTCACTAACTTAAGAGAAAAACTCACTATCACATGCAAAACGATGCCGCTGGATCCGCTCTTACTGGAGGAAATGCTCAAAGAAGCAGTTAAAAAATCTAAGAAAGGGGGCGCAGCAATGTCAACGGTACCGTACTGGTGGAACGAGGATATTGCAAACAAAAGAAAGGAGTGCATAGCGAAAAGGAGAGTCTACACCAGGGCAGCAAGACATAGGAGCACAAGGGAGGTAAATGGCTTACTCACAGAAATGTGGCAAGTATACAAAGAGGTGAGGAACGGACTGAGGAAAATGATCTCCAAAGAAAAGAAGAAAAGGTGGCGACTACTACTGGAAGAGCTAAACGATAACATCTGGGGAGAAGGGTATAAGATAATAAAGAAAAACTTCACAGAGGCTGGTCCTCCATTTACACTTCCCGACTCTGGGTTGAAGCAGATAGTGGAAACACTTTTTCCTGACAGGAGCGAGATTCTGCTGACCCCCATATACACAAGCGAGATACCGCTCTTCAGCACGCAAGAAATAGCCACAGCAGCAGCCAAGTTAAAAGTGAGGAAAGCGCCGGGCCCAGACGGTATTCCACCGGAGGTAATCAAGATACTGGCAAAAGGCGAGCCGACAATACTGCGGGATCTTTATAATAACTTATTGATAAGACAGGAATTCCCCACTTCATGGAAACTAACAAAGGTGGTATTGACCCACAAAAGTGGTAAACCTTTTGAGCTCGCAAATTCGTATAGACCCTTGTGCCTGGTAAACTCAATCGCTAAACTGTACGAACACCTTATAAAGGACAGACTGGAAAAAGAACTGGCAAGAAATGGACAAATATCGGCAAATCAGTATGGATTTAAAAAAGGCATGTCCACCCTAGACGCAATAAACGCGGTGATGATCCTGGCAGAGGGAGTAAAATTCCGAGGAAAAGGCGAAGGATGGTGTATGCTAATCACTATTGACGTGAAAAACGCTTTTAATTCGGCATCGTGGGCGATACTCCTTAAAAAACTAAGAACAAATAGGTTGCCACAATACCTAATCAACTTGGTTAGAGACTACTTAGACGATAGAGTCATACTGTTTGGAAAACAGAAGAAAAAAGTATCCGCAGGAATCCCCCAAGGATCTGTACTGGGCCCGTTACTATGGAATGTATATTATGACGATATACTGAGATTGGAGTTTGGCCCAGGGGCCAGCGTCGTAGGCTATGCTGACGATGTAGCCATAGTAGTACAAGGTCAAAACAAACAAGAACTGACTCTAAATGCAAACCATGCGCTCCAGGAGGTCGTAAAGTGGCTGCAGGCAAATACTCTGGAACTAGCTGTGGAAAAGACGGAGGCGGTCATTCTGAGTGGACGCAGGAACCGACAGGATATCCAGATTAATGTAAATGACCAGGTAATCAAGCCAGCTAAGGCTATAAAATATTTAGGCGTCCTGATTGGTGAAAACATCTCTTTCGGGGAGCATGTTAGAGTGGTCTCGCAAAAGGCAACCAAGAAGTTAGCGTCAGTCGCAAGACTAATGCCAAACTACAAAGGTCCAAATACGGAAAAGAGGGGGATATTGTATGGAGTAGTGCAGTCCACAATTATGTATGCCGCACCTATATGGAGCCCTGTAATGAGGATAAAGACCTACCGTAAAATACTGGAAAGCGTTCAAAGAAAAGCACTCCTGAGGGTGGCGTGCGGCTACAGAACGGTCTCCAGCGCAGCAGCCCAGGTTATAACGGGTTTCCCCCCTGTGGATTTAATAGTGGAGGAGAGGAGATACGCTGCCCAAGAAGGCAGTGGCCCAGGTGCAAAGCAAAGGGCGAAGGAGCGGACGAACCAAGAATGGCAAAGCAGATGGGAAGCATCCACCGTGGGGAGATGGACCAGAGCACTGATCCCAAGCATAGACAAATGGAGGAGGTGCAGGCACCGGCAGTTGGACTACCATCTTACACAAGTACTTACCGGACATGGCCATTTCAAGGTCTACACTAATCGACTAGGCAAAACCGACACTAAATGTTTATACTGTGATAGAGAGGACAGTGCAGAGCACACGCTGATCAGCTGCCCACGCTGGACCTCGCAGAGACTGCGGATATGCGAAACCCTCGGGAGAGAGACAGAAGCTCTGACGCCGGCGAGCGTGGTGGAAGGCATGCTGGACACGGCCGAAAAGTGGGGAGCAATACAGGAATGCATTATTGATATCATGAAGTCGAAGAGTGTAGAACTTGCGGGAGGAGACGGATAAAACATAGGGGTGACAACCGGGCTAGTGAAGCATGTCCGCTAGGACGATCCCACTAACCTGGGGTACGAAAACGAGGGGGAAGGGTTTTAGTCGGTCGGTGATCTATTGACAAGGACACCACCCCGACACTACCTCGACCGCCAGAACAACAGGCGAGGTGTCTGTTTGCAGATTTCCTAATCCCCTCGAGGAAAAAAAAAAAAAGTTTTGGTTAGTTTTGGTTAGTTTTGGTTAGTTTTGGTTAGTTTTGGTTAGTTTTGGTTAGTTTTGGTTAGTTTTGGTTAGTTTTGGTTAGTTTTGGTTAGTTTTGGTTAGTTTTCCCCTCAGGGGCTCACACTGTGAGTACGGGTGTGGCAACCCCGAGGCACCCTAGCTGGGCTCTTTCTGGACCCAGAGAAGGAGTTTCCCCCCAATACCCCCACATCCCTTCTAATGATCCCGCTCCAACGCTATTAGGATATCCGAATACTAGGAGTGTCCCCTAAATATATTACCCCATTCCCTAGCCGATAGGATTACGACGACGAACTGGCCATGGACCCGGAACAAAACATAATACATGATGTGTGACAAAACAAAACAACTAGTACCCCAGGTGAGTGTAAATCTCACCGCTGATTCCGATCGGGTGAAAGCCCCGGTGGTCGGCGCCGGCCCCATGGATTCTGGGGGGGGCCAATCACACAGACCGCAAGAGAGAAGGAGTTCTATGACCTCGCTAGAATTATCTAAGGAGGAAGATAGACTGTTACAAGGACTATTAAGACCAGGAATTCGCAGAGCTATTTCCAACGAGAATGAAACGGATGGACGGAAAAGAAAGAGTGAAGAAGAACACAGGAGATACATGCAAGAAGACACCACAAAAAGGACTCCATGCCCGATTGCCTTCGAACTTACAGCAGCCCTGAAGGAGGTGGACCGCTTGGTTAGAAATCTGACCAGAGCGGTGGAGCAGAACCCGAACACAAAAAGGGAAATAAAAGAGACTACGTCGAAATTAGGAAAGCAGAGGGATATCCTCAGCAGAAGGACCTTGTGGGAATGGATCCAAGATAGAAAATATAAACCCGTAGACTGTATGACTTTTGATGCCGATATACAAACCGTGCAGTCTGAGTCAAGAGAGCAGGAGGTGCAAACTGACACGGAAGCCCTGATCCAAATCCCGGATGGGACAAGTGTTCGTAGAAATGGAATCAACCCACATACCCAAACCATAGGGACCCAGACAGGGCAAGAGCCTGAATACATAACGGCCTCTAAACTCGACTCGATAAGAAATTATAACGAATACAAGGAAATTGAAGGGCACAACTGGCCAAAAGAAGTTTTTGAACACACTGAAATAAAGGTCGGAAATCCGTTATATACTAAAGCGTCAACGGTCAAAGTAGTCTTCGTCGAACCTTCCGACCCTAAGTTGGAGAGAAGTATACAGTCGCAATACAAAAGTCGCTACCAAGAATTAGCCAACGTTGAAGGTGAATTTGTAGTGATGGAACAGACAACCAGGATTAAATCGGATAGGGAGGAGCCAACTACTGGACAAAAGATCATCAAGATACAAATAGAGGCAGAACAAGAAAAATTCTGGGACGTACTGATGAAGCTACGGAAGGAGACAGAGCACGACGAATGGGTTGCCCTTCATCATCTAAATAATCTACACCTTGATAAAATGAGAAAGATGACCGAAGCGATATTCAGGAGGACGTTAACTAACGTGGTAATATACACCACGAAAGTGTATCAAGCTAAAGGCAGAGTAGAAGAAACTCAGGAAAACAAGCCAACAAATAATAGAAAAGAACGACCAACGTACGCATTGATGGTGCAACACAAACACAAGGACTATAAAGAAACGTTGAGAGAAATCAAGGCCAAATTAATAAATACACAGGCAAGTGAAAAAATAAAACACATAAGGAAGACAAAAGACGGCAAACTGCTAATAGTAATGGAAAAGGACGAGGTGGCGTTGTCAGAAGCTCAAAAGCAGATACAAGAGTTATCAACCAGCATAAAGACAAATATTATTGGAATGGAGAGATCATCACTTACAGCGATACATATAAGAGGATTGGATGCCACTGCAACGGAGGAAGAGGTTGTTGAAGCCATCGAGTCCAAAGTCGGGAATCTTAATACAAGCGATCTCCGACTATCTAAACTTAGACCAGGGGCTGGAGATACACAGGCGGTCACGCTAATGATACAGGACAAAGAGGCGGAGGAGCTGCTCAGCAAACATAAGGAACTGCGAATAGGGCTTGTAAGGTGCAGACTAGAACCACGTTTAAATATAGAGAGGTGTTTCAAATGTTGGTCATACGAGCATCGCGCATATGAGTGCACGGGACCTGATAGGAGGGAACTTTGCTATAAATGTGGGACAACGGGTCACAACAGCCAAAACTGTAGCCTAGAAGAGGCGTGCCCTCTATGTCAGGAGAAAGGACACAGGGCCGGTGCGGGTAGCTGTAAAGTCTTCCGCAGGGCACTGTCGTCCAAAAGAAGGCGTAATGCGTGGGAATACAGGGACGGAGGACCTAACCTACAGTAAACATAGTGAAGTTTCTACAAATAAACTCTGACAGGTCTGAAGGGTCCCATGATTTGGCGTTCTTAACAGCGAACGAGAAGAACGTAGATATTATAGTTGCAAGTGAACCAAATAAAAGAATTGTGAAAAACAAGAGATGGACGGTTGACAAGAGATTGGATGTGGCGGTATACTTCATTAATAAAGATGTCAAAGTTAGTAGAACCAAAAGAGAGGACGGAATAGTGATGGTGGAAGCAGATAAATTCAATATATATGGCTGCTATGTGTCACCTAATATAGGTTTACAAGAGTACGAGCGGTATGTTGATAATCTTGCTGACCTGATTGCTGCCAGTAACAGAGAGTGTATTGTTCTTGGGGACTTCAACGCGAAGTCTCCGGAATGGGGATCCCCGATTATGGACAGGAGGGGACAGGTGCTGTCGGAAGCGTGTGCCAGAGTTGGACTGGTAGCTCACAACAAGGGAGGCATACCAACATTCGAAAGAAGGCAGCAGAAATCCTATATAGATATTACCTTTTCCACACGAAATCTTGCAGCTAGGGTTAGTAACTGGGAGGTCCTCGAAAACGAGTCCCTTTCCCCACATAAGTACATATTTTTCGAAGTGAAAGACAATACCCCAAAAAAGATGGAAATGCGACGTAAACTGTATCTGGACCAGGATAGACTACTCACTAACTTAAGAGAAAAACTCACTATCACATGCAAAACGATGCCGCTGGATCCGCTCTTACTGGAGGAAATGCTCAAAGAAGCAGTTAAAAAATCTAAGAAAGGGGGCGCAGCAATGTCAACGGTACCGTACTGGTGGAACGAGGATATTGCAAACAAAAGAAAGGAGTGCATAGCGAAAAGGAGAGTCTACACCAGGGCAGCAAGACATAGGAGCACAAGGGAGGTAAATGGCTTACTCACAGAAATGTGGCAAGTATACAAAGAGGTGAGGAACGGACTGAGGAAAATGATCTCCAAAGAAAAGAAGAAAAGGTGGCGACTACTACTGGAAGAGCTAAACGATAACATCTGGGGAGAAGGGTATAAGATAATAAAGAAAAACTTCACAGAGGCTGGTCCTCCATTTACACTTCCCGACTCTGGGTTGAAGCAGATAGTGGAAACACTTTTTCCTGACAGGAGCGAGATTCTGCTGACCCCCATATACACAAGCGAGATACCGCTCTTCAGCACGCAAGAAATAGCCACAGCAGCAGCCAAGTTAAAAGTGAGGAAAGCGCCGGGCCCAGACGGTATTCCACCGGAGGTAATCAAGATACTGGCAAAAGGCGAGCCGACAATACTGCGGGATCTTTATAATAACTTATTGATAAGACAGGAATTCCCCACTTCATGGAAACTAACAAAGGTGGTATTGACCCACAAAAGTGGTAAACCTTTTGAGCTCGCAAATTCGTATAGACCCTTGTGCCTGGTAAACTCAATCGCTAAACTGTACGAACACCTTATAAAGGACAGACTGGAAAAAGAACTGGCAAGAAATGGACAAATATCGGCAAATCAGTATGGATTTAAAAAAGGCATGTCCACCCTAGACGCAATAAACGCGGTGATGATCCTGGCAGAGGGAGTAAAATTCCGAGGAAAAGGCGAAAGATGGTGTATGCTAATCACTATTGACGTGAAAAACGCTTTTAATTCGGCATCGTGGGCGATACTCCTTAAAAAACTAAGAACAAATAGGTTGCCACAATACCTAATCAACTTGGTTAGAGACTACTTAGACGATAGAGTCATACTGTTTGGAAAACAGAAGAAAAAAGTATCCGCAGGAATCCCCCAAGGATCTGTACTGGGCCCGTTACTATGGAATGTATATTATGACGATATACTGAGATTGGAGTTTGGCCCAGGGGCCAGCGTCGTAGGCTATGCTGACGATGTAGCCATAGTAGTACAAGGTCAAAACAAACAAGAACTGACTCTAAATGCAAACCATGCGCTCCAGGAGGTCGTAAAGTGGCTGCAGGCAAATACTCTGGAACTAGCTGTGGAAAAGACGGAGGCGGTCATTCTGAGTGGACGCAGGAACCGACAGGATATCCAGATTAATGTAAATGACCAGGTAATCAAGCCAGCTAAGGCTATAAAATATTTAGGCGTCCTGATTGGTGAAAACATCTCTTTCGGGGAGCATGTTAGAGTGGTCTCGCAAAAGGCAACCAAGAAGTTAGCGTCAGTCGCAAGACTAATGCCAAACTACAAAGGTCCAAATACGGAAAAGAGGGGGATATTGTATGGAGTAGTGCAGTCCACAATTATGTATGCCGCACCTATATGGAGCCCTGTAATGAGGATAAAGACCTACCGTAAAATACTGGAAAGCGTTCAAAGAAAAGCACTCCTGAGGGTGGCGTGCGGCTACAGAACGGTCTCCAGCGCAGCAGTCCAGGTTATAACGGGTTTCCCCCCTGTGGATTTAATAGTGGAGGAGAGGAGATACGCTGCCCAAGAAGGCAGTGGCCCAGGTGCAAAGCAAAGGGCGAAGGAGCGGACGAACCAAGAATGGCAAAGCAGATGGGAAGCATCCACCGTGGGGAGATGGACCAGAGCACTGATCCCAAGCATAGACAAATGGAGGAGGTGCAGGCACCGGCAGTTGGACTACCATCTTACACAAGTACTTACCGGACATGGCCATTTCAAGGTCTACACTAATCGACTAGGCAAAACCGACACTAAATGTTTATACTGTGATAGAGAGGACAGTGCAGAGCACACGCTGA